>NC_090446.1:500183417-500834399 GCF_031143425.1 Pleurodeles waltl | reverse complement strand
ACTCTATGGAACATACTTCCACTACATAATTCCATGGAATGTCACCTAATTCGACTCCACACCATTGCCCTCCAAACCACAGAATCCCACGTCATACCATATAATGCCATGCAATTTCATGACTGACAATTCCATGCCATACAATTCCATGCCTAGCAACATTATTTCACCAATATATGATAGCTTACCATTGGTTAGCTTCAGTGTCGCTCTCATTCTCATTGTTACTGTTCATTATAGCATGCATGTGCCATGCCGTAATCTCGCCTTTGCCTCCGCCACCCCGTCCTAACGCCCCGGATCACTGACCAACCACTTATGTTTTTTCACTGACTCCTGTTTCTGGAGCTATGTTTTTTGGGTTCACGCACTCCGGATGAGTGTTTGTGATTTCAGACCGTCTCCCATCGCCCCATCCATTTGTTCCTTTTCCTCCTGCCCGCCCATCCGTGTTGCTTCTTTTCCCTTCTGCACGCCCCCTACACGTGTTATTTCTTCCACCCCACATGTCACAGTTTCACTCCATGTCGCATAGTTCTACTACACTCCATGACACACAATTCAACTCCACATAATTCCACTCTGATTCATGCCAAACAACTGTATCACCCTCATCCCAGCACAATTTCCTACAGCACAATTCAATACCACATTATTTTCCTCCACACCACATAATTCCATCCAAGACCACCCCACATAATTCCTCTCAAAACTACACAACATAATGCCACATCTTCTCACATGATTCAATCCACTTCACACCACATCATTTCATTCTACACAATTGCACTCCTAGTCACACAAATAAGCTACACACCATGCAATTCCACATCTCACAACTGCACTCCATGCCACACAATTCCTGCCCACACAACTCCAAAACACAACATCTAATTACAGGCCATGCCGCATAATTCTATTCCATGGCATGCAAATCTGAGGAGCAAAATTCCACTCCACTCCATTGCGCAAAACAACTCCAAGACACATAATTCTACTCTCTGCCACATCATCTCACTCAGCGCCACATAATTTCACTCCACATCACATCATTCCTCTCTACTCCAAGACACACAATTCCAGGCCACACCACTCAATTCCAACACATGATTCCACTACACACCTCATAACGTAGCTGCTCACCACATTGTTCTGTGCCATGCCAACTACTTCCACACCATGCCACATAATCGACTCCATACCACACAATACATCACTACCCAACTGCACTCCATGCCACACAATTTCACATCTCACAATTGAACTTCATGCCACACAATTCCATGCCATGCTACAATTCCATGCCGTTTTCCACTCCATGGCACACAATTGAGTGCCATGTTCATAATTCCACGCCACATAGTTCTACTCCCTCACAGGACACATAATTCCATGCCACACCACATAATTTAACACCATGTCAAATACTTTCACTTCACCCAATGCCACTCCACATCAAAAAGTTGCTCTCAACATTACACAATTCCAGTTGAGGTCACACCTTTGCACTCCACACCACACATTCCCAATTCTCACAATTCCATCCCCACCAAACAATTCTACCACACGCAACACAATTCTATGCCACATAATTACAGTCCTCGCCTCTTAATTCCACTCCATATTTCCGTTCTATTCCAGGCCACATGATTCCACTCCAAGCCACTTAATTCCACTCCACATAATGCCACACAGCTCAATGCCATGCAATTTCACACCAGAAATCCACACAACACCTCACCATTTCAGTCCATCCTGCAATACATAATGCCACTCCATGCCATATAATTCACTACACTTTATGCCACACAATTCCACTCCAGCCCACTAATTTTCACTCAACCTAATACCACACAAATTTGTGCTAGAAATCCAAGCCATGCCACATAATTTCAGCCCACTGTACAAGACATAATGTCATTCTATGCCACATAATTCCACACAATTCACTAATTCACATAATTCACTGCACTCCATGCCATATAATTCCACTCCTCGCAATTCCACTCTATGCCACACCACATAATTCCCTCCATGCTGTATAAAACAAGCTGACTCCGCATAACATAGCTCAGCACAACACAATTTCACACCATGTCATGCAGTTCCACAGAACATAGTCCTACTCTGTGTGGCACAATTCCACACCTCTCAATGCTGCATAGTTCCCCTCCAGTACACATAACTCCACTCCTCGGAATTTCTATCTGTGCCACATCATTCCACTCCACATCACACAGTTACAGGGCACACAGTTATTCTTTGCCACCTTGCCACAATTTCATGCCACATAATTCCACACCATGTCAGATAATTCCACTCTTCTCCACATGATAGACCTATATGGAACATATTTACTTTCCACGTTACACAATTAAGTCCATGCCACACAATTCTACTCGTACCACACAATTCCACATCCCACAGTTCCACCCCTCCACAAAAGTCCACTCCACAGAAAATAATTCCACACCACATAATTTAGTCCCACTCCACATGATTCCACACCACATAATTCAACTACTTGTGACATAATTTCACTCCACATAATTTCAGTCAAGTCTCTGCCACATAAAGCCACTCTGTGCCACACAATTCCATGCCACACAAACTTGTGCCACATCATCACACTCCACAATGCATAATTCCACCCCACATAACTCAACACAATTCTAGGCAATGCAATTCCACACCAGATTTCAATGCCACATCATTTCAGCACAAGCCACACACATAATTACATGCCATGCCAATTAATTCCACACCAGGTATTTTTTACTCATTTTACAGAATTCCACTCTGTTCCTCATAATTACACTATACTCCAATGCATATAAGTGCACTCCATATAATTCCATTCCAGTCAATCCAGCACAATTCCACCAGACATCACACAATTCTACATCACAAAATTCCATGCCACACCATAAAATTATATATCATGTCATTCAGCCTCGCATAAATCTACTCCATACATTTGAACTTCACTTCCCACAGTTGCACTCTACTCCACACTTTCACACCACACAATTCCAAACCATGCCTCACAATTCCAGGATACACGATGCTACATTATTTCACTTCACTAAATATAAATTCCCCACACTCCATACAATTTCAATCTGTACCACATAATTCCACATAGTTCCACTCGGTACCACATAATTCCACTACGCTACATATAATTCTACTCCACTCCACTCCACATCATTCCACTTCACTCAAAACAACACAATTGCCTGCTTCACAATTCCTTGCCCATGGCTCTCAAATTCATAACACACCAATAATTCCATCTGTCCCACATAATTCTAAGCCACACCACTTAGTAAAATGCCGTAACTCCTAATTACAACCCATTGGCACATGATGCCAATCCATGCCACATAATTCATATCCACACAGTTGCATTCCACACAAACAATTCAACTTCACCAAATTCAATGCCACGCACCACAATTCTATGTCATATAATTTTACTCCAGGCCACATAGTTCATCTCCACTACACGTAATTGCAATCTACACATTTCCACTCCACAACATGTAATTTGACTCCACGCCACATATTTCCACTCAACTGCACACCACATAATTTCACTCTACGTAGTGCAACACAGTTGCTGGGACACAGTTCCACACCATGCCATATAAATCCCCCTCATACTACAGAATTGCATGCCATGCCACCTAATTTCACCCCATTCCACAAAATTCTAGTCAACACAACATAATTCAAATGCACACAATTGCACTCCTCACCACAAAATTCCACTCGTCAACAAATAATTCTACTCCATCCCTCACAATCCCATGCCACACAATTCTACTCCATTCTATACAACATAATTCCACATTGAATACTTCTACACCATGTCATATAATGCACTCCACCCAGTGGCAATGCACATCATACAATTGCACTTCTCATTCCACAATTGTGCTCCAGGTGACACAATTGCACTCCATGCTACACAATCTCAGTCAATGGCACTCAATTCCACACCATTCAACACTATTCTATGCCACATAATTTAACTACGCATGACATTATTCCACACTACCCTCATAGATACAGATTTAAGAGCACTGAGCGCCTCCTTGTGCTCCAATAAAGTAATGTTTTCATACTAATGTGGCCCAACGAGGCCATAAGTGCTGTGCCAAATATACAAAGTGGCGCAATGCATGCATTGCACCACTTTGTAGCCCTTTACGCTGCAATATGCCTGCACCAGGCCTTATGTATACAAAATGGGCATTCCTCAGTTAGGGACGCTGAAAAAATGGCGCAAAATAATCTAAGATATTTCTTTGCGTCATTTTTTGGGCACTTTTTATATCTGCTCAGAGCAGGTGTTAAAACGAGGCACACCATTGTTTACAATTAGTCTCAATGGGCTTTGCAGGATTAGTGTCAATACAATTTACACTAATCCTGCAAATCTCCGAACTAGCGCTAGATCCTAACTTCCGGCATGGTGCGCTGTATACTAGATTCGGTGCACACATAGTGGCGTTAGGGGAGCACTAAGGGGCGCAAGAAAAGTGTCTCTGCACTGGGTGCAGCAACACTTTTCTTCAATCTGTCTAGTAGTTCTACTTCGCATAGTCCAAATCCAGTCTACATCACATAATTCCATTCCTCTCCCTTCAGTGTCCCACAATTACATGCCACACATTTTCACTTCATGCCACATAATTACACAAGACGAAACACCACACAATTTCATATGGCGCAATTCCGTGCCACACAGATCCACAACAGAATTCCGCAGCAGATACTTCCATTTAATTTAAGTCCTCACCCTACCACAGAATCCCACACCATGCCACATAATTCCAATGCACCCCATGCTGCAGTCCCATGCCACACTGCACAATTCCATGCCATTTATTTCTATTTCATGCCACATAATTCTATTTCACACCATGCCACATAGTTCTAAACCATACAATTGCACTCCAAATCACACAACTGCACTCCACTTCATTTTACACCGCACAATTGCACTCCACGCCACACAATTGCACAATTCCAAGCCATGCCAAATAATTCCTTTACATGGTACATAATTGCACACTATTCACATCCAGTCCACTGAATGCCACTCAATCCCTCTCCATTAACCATAATTCCACTCAGCGCCACATAATTCCATCTCTGTTACATAATTCCATTCTGTCACATAATTCCACTACATACCACATAATTCCACTCTATAACACAACTCCACTCCTTTCAATGCAACATAATTACATAGTACACATTCACACCACATGCCACATAATTCCATCACACCCCACAGCTTAACTCCAATCTATATAATTCATTTCCACATACTTTCACTCCACGTCATACAATTGCACTCCACGTCACACATTTGCACTCTATGCCACAGAACTCCTCTCCACGCCACACAATTTCATGTCTTACAATTTGACTTCATGCCACACAATTCTAGAGCTCATAATTCCACTCCACACTACATAATTCCTCTCCTTGTCACATATTTCCACTCCACCACATGCAACATACTTCCACTCCACTCAACGCAACACAATTGTACTCCACAGAATTCCACGCTACACCACACAGCTCCACACCCTCTTCATAATTACACTCTATGGAACATACTTCCACTACATAATTCCATGGAATGTCACCTAATTCGACTCCACACAATTGCCCTCCAAACCACAGAATCTCACGTCATACCATATAATGCCATGCAATTTCATGTTTGACAATTCCATGCCATACAATTCCATGCCTAGCAACATTATTTCACCAATATATGATAGCTTACCATTGGTTAGCTTCAGTGTCGCTCTCATTCTCATTGTTACTGTTCATTATAGCATGCATGTGCCATGCTGTAATCTCGCCTTTGCCTCTGCCACCCCCTCCCACCCCCCCGGATCACTGACCAAGCACTTATGTTTTTTCACTGCTCCTGTTTCTGGAGCTATGTTTTTTGGGTTCACGCACTCCGGATGAGTGTTTGTGATTTCAGACCGTCTCCCATAGCCCCATCCATTTGTTCCTTTTCCTCCTACCCGCCCATTCGTGTTGCTTCTTTTCCCTTCTGCACGCCCCCTACACGTGTTATTTCTTCCACCCCACATGCCACAGTTTCACTCCATGTCGCATAGTTCTACTACACTCCATGACACACAATTCAACTCCACATAATTCTACTCTGATTCATGCCAAACAACTGTATCACCCTCATCCCAGCACAATTTCCTACAGCACAATTCAATACCACATTATTTTCCTCCACACCACATAATTCCATCCAAGACCACCCCACGTAATTCCTCTCAAAACTACACAACATAATGCCACATCTTCTCACATAATTCAATCCACTTCACGCCACATCATTCCATTCTACACAATTGCACTCCTAGTCACACAAATACACTACACACCATGCAATTCCACATCTCACAATTGCCCACACAACTCCAAAACACAACATCTAATTATAAGGCCATGCCGCATAATTCTATTCCATGGCATGTAAATCTTAGGTGCAAGATTCCACTCCACTCCATTGCGCAAAACAACTCCAAGACACATAATTCTACTCTATGCCACATCATCTCACTCAGCGCCACATAATTTCTCTCAACATCACATCATTCCTCTCTACTCCAAGACACACAATTCCAGGCCACATCACTCAATTCCAACACATGATTCCACTACACACCTCATAACTTAGCTGCTCACCACATTGTTCTGTGCCATGCCAACTACTTCCACACCATGCCACATAATCGACTCCATACCACACAATACATCACTACCCAACTGCACTCCATGCCACACAATTTCACATCTCACAATTCAACTTCATGCCACACAATTCCATGCCATGCTACAATTCCATGCCGTTTTCCACTCCATGGCACACAATTGAGTGCCATGTTCATAATTCCACGCCACATAGTTCTACTCCCTCACAGGACACATAATTCCATGCCACACCACATAATTTAACACCATGTCAAATACTTCCACTTCACACAATGCCACTCCACATCAAAAAGTTGCTCTCAACATTACACAATTCCAGTTAAGGTCACACCTTTGCACTCCACACCACACATTCCCAATTCTCACAATTCCATCCCCGCCTCACAATTTTACCACACGCAACACAATTCTATGCCACATAATTACAGTCCTCGCCTCTTAATTCCACTCCATATTTCCGTTCTATTCCAGGCCATATGATTCCACTCCAAGCCACTTAATTCCACTCCACATAATGCCACACAGCTCAATGCCATGCAATTTCACACCAGAAATCCACACAACACCTCACCATTTCAGTCCATCCTGCAATACATAATGCCACTCCATGCCACATAATTCACTACACTTTATGCCACACAATTCCACTCCAGCCCACTTTTATTCACTCAACCTAATACCACACAAATTCGTGCTAGAAATCCAAGCCATGCCACATAATTTCAGCCCACTGTACAAGACATAATGTCATTCTATGCCACATAATTCCACACAATTCACTAATTCACATAATTCACTGCACTCCATGCCATATAATTCCACTCCTCGTAATTCCACTCTATGCCACACCACATAATTCCCTCCATGCTGTATAAAACAAGCTGACTCCGCATAACATAGCTCAGCACAACACAATTTCACACCATGTCATGCAGTTCCACAGAACATAGTCCTACTCTGTGTGGCACAATTCCACACCTCTCAATGCTGCATAGTTCCCCTCCAGTACACATAACTCCACTCCTCGGAATTTCTATCTGTGCCACATCATTCCACTCCACATCACACAGTTACAGGGCACACAGTTATTCTTTGCCACCTTGCCACAATTTCATGCCACATAATTCCACACCATGTCAGATAATTCCACTCTTCCCCACATGATAGACCTATATGGAACATATTTACTTTCCACGTTACACAATTAAGTCCATGCCACACAATTCTACTCGTACCACACAATTCCACATCCCACAGTTCCACCCCTCCACAAAAGTCCACTCCACAGAAAATAATTCCACACCACATAATTTAGTCCCACTCCACATGATTCCACACCACATAATTCAACTACTTGTGACATAATTTCACTCCACATAATTTCAGTCAAGTCTCTGCCACATAAAGCCACTCTGTGCCACACAATTCCATGCCACACAAACTTGTGCCACATCATCACACTCCACAATGCATAATTTCACCCCACATAACTCAACACAATTCTAGGCAATGCAATTCCACACCAGATTTCAATGCCACATAATTTCAGCACAAGCCACACACATAATTACATGCCATGCCAAATAATTCCACACCAGGTATTTTTTACTCATTTTACAGAATTCCACTCTGTTCCTCATAATTACACTATACTCCAATGCATATAAGTGCACTCCATATAATTCCATTCCAGTCAATCCAGCACAGTTCCACCAGACATCACACAATTCTACATCACAAAATTCCATGCCACAACATAAAATTATATATCATGTCATTCAGCCTCGCATAAATCTACTCCATACATTTGAACTTCACTTCCCACAGTTGCACTCTACTCCACACTTTCACACCACACAATTCCAAACCATGCCTCACAATTCCAGGATACACCATGCTACATTATTTCACTTCACTAAATATAAATTCCCCACACTCCATACAATTTCAATCTGTACCACATAATTCCACTGTACCACATAGTTCCACTCAGTACGACATAATTCCATTACGCTACATATAATTCTACTCCACTCCACTACACATCATTCCACTTCACTCAAAACAACACAATTGCCTGCTTCACAATTCATTGCCCATGGCTCTCAAATTCATAACACACCAATAATTCCATCTGTCCCACATAATTCCAAGCCACACCACTTAGTAAAATGCCGTAACTCCTAATTACAACCCATTGGCACATGATGCCAATCCATGCCACATAATTCATATCCACACAGTTGCATTCCACACAAACAATTCAACTTCACCAAATTCAATGCCACGCACCACAATTCTATGTCATATAATTTTACTCCAGGCCACATAGTTCATCTCCACTACACGTAATTGCAATCTACACATTTCCACTCCACGACATGTAATTTGACTCCACGCCACATATTTCCACTCAACTGCACACCACATAATTTCACTCTACGTAGTGCAACACAGTTGCTGGGACACAGTTCCCCACCATGCCATATAAATCCCCTTCATACTGCAGAATTGCATGCCATGCCACCTAATTTCACCCCATCCCACAAAATTCTAGTCAACACAACATAATTCAAATGCACACAATTGCACTCCTCACCACAAAATTCCACTCGTCAACAAATAATTCTACTCCATCCCTCACAATCCCATGCCACACAATTCTACTCCATTCTATACAACATAATTCCACATTGAATACTTCTACACCATGTCATATAATGCACTCCACCCAGTGGCAATGCACATCATACAATTGAACTTCTCATTCCACAATTGTGCTCCAGGTGACACAATTGCACTCCATGCTACACAATCTCAGTCAATGGCACTCAATTCCACACCATTCAACACTATTCTATGCCACATAATTTAACTACGCATGACATTATTCCACACTACCCTCATAGATACAGATTTAAGAGCACCTAGCGCCTCCTTTGCACCAATAAAGTAATGTTTTCATACTAATGTGGCCCAACGAGGCCATAAGTGCTGTGCCAAATATACAAAGTGGCGCAATGCATGCATTGCACCACTTTGTAGCCCTTTACGCTGCAATATGCCTGCACCAGGCCTTATGTATACAAAATGGGCATTCCTCAGTTAGGGACGCTGAAAAAATGGCGCAAAATAATCTAAGATATTTCTTTGCGTCATTTTTTGGGCACTTTTTATATCTGCTCAGAGCAGGTGTTAAAATGAGGCACACCATTGTTTACAATTAGTCTCAATGGGATTTGCAGGATTAGTGTCAATACAATTTACACTAATCCTGCAAATCTCCGAACTAGCGCTAGATCCTAACTTCCGGCATGGTGCGCTGTATACTAGATTCGGTGCACACATAGTGCCGTTAGGGGAGCACTAAGGGGCGCAAGAAAAGTGTCTCTGCACTGGGTGCAGCAACACTTTTCTTCAATCTATCTAGTAGTTCTACTTCGCATAGTCCAAATCCAGTCTACATCACATAATTCCATTCCTCTCCCTTCAGTGTCCCACAATTACATGCCACACATTTTCACTTCATGCCACATAATTACACAAGACGAAACACCACACAATTTCATATGGCGCAATTCCGTGCCACACAGATCCACAACAGAATTCCGCAGCAGATACTTCCATTTAATTTAAGTCCTCACCCTACCACAGAATCCCACACCATGCCACATAATTCCAATGCACCACATGCTGCAGTCCCATGCCACACTGCACAATTCCATGCCATTTATTTCTATTTCATGCCACATAATTCTATTTCACACCATGCCACATAGTTCTAAACCATACAATTGCACCTCAAATCACACAACTGCACTCCACTTCATTTTACACCGCGCAATTGCACTCCACGCCACACAATTGCACGGTGCACAATTCCAAGCCATGCCAAATAATTCCTTTACATGGAACATAATTGCACACTTTGCACATCCAGTCCACTGAATGCCACTCAATCCCTCTCCATTAACCATAATTCCACTCAGCGCCACATAATTCCATCTCTGTTACATAATTCCATTCTGTCACATAATTCCACTACATCCCACATAATTCCACTCTATAACACAACTCCACTCCTTTCAATGCAACATAATTACATAGCACACATTCACACCACATGCCACATAATTCCATCGCACCCCACAGCTTAACTCCAATCTATATAATTCATTTCCACATACTTTCCCTCCACGTCATACAATTGCACTCCACGTCACACATTTGCACTCTATGCCACAGAACTCCTCTCCACGCCACACAATTTCATGTCTCACAATTTGACTTCACGCCACACAATTCTAGAGCTCATAATTCCACTCCACACTACATAATTCCTCTCCTTGTCACATATTTCCACTCCACCACATGCAACATACTTCCACTCCACTCAACGCAACACAATTGTACTCCACATAATTCCACGCTACACCACACAGCTCCACACCCTCTTCATAATTACACTCTATGGAACATACTTCCACTACATAATTCCATGGAATGTCACCTAATTCAACTCCACACATTTGCCCTCCAAACCACAGAATCCCACGTCATACCATATAATGCCATGCAATTTCATGTCTGACAATTCCATGCCATACAATTCCATGCCTAGCAACATTATTTCACCAATATATGATAGCTTACCATTGGTTAGCTTCAGTGTCGCTCTCATTCTCAATGTTACTGTTCATTATAGCATGCATGTGCCATGCCGTAATCTCGCCTTTGCCTCCGCCACCCCCTCCTAACCCCCCGGATCACTGACCAAGCACTTATGTTTTTTCACTGCTCCTGTTTCTGGAGCTATGTTTTTTGGGTTCACGGACTCCGGATGAGTGTTTGTGATTTCAGACCGTCTCCCATCGCCCCATCCATTTGTTCCTTTTCCTCCTGCCCACCCATCCGTGTTGCTTCTTTTCCCTTCTGCACGCCCCCTACTCGTGTTATTTCTTCCACCCCACATGCCACAGTTTCACTCCATGTCGCATAGTTCTACTACACTCCATGACACACAATTCAACTCCACATAATTCTACTCTGATTCATGCCAAACAACTGTATCACCCTCATCCCAGCACAATTTCCTACAGCACAATTCAATACCAGATTATTTTCCTCCACACCACATAATTCCATCCAAGACCACCCCACATAATTCCTCTCAAAACTACACAACATAATGCCACATCTTCTCACATAATTCAATCCACTTCACACCACATCATTCCATTCTACACAATTGCACTCCTAGTCACACAAATACACTACACACCATGCAATTCCACATCTCACAATTGCACACAATTCCTGCCCACACAACTCCAAAACACAACATCTAATTACAGGCCATGCCGCATAATTCTATTCCATGGCATGTAAATCTGAGGTGCAAAATTCCACTCCACTCCATTGCGCAAAACAACTCCAAGACACATAATTCTACTCTCTGACACATCATCTCACTCAGCACCACATAATTTCACTCCACATCACATCATTCCTCTCTACTCCAAGACACACAATTCCAGGCCACATCACTCAATTCCAACACATGATTCCACTACACACCTCATAACTTAGCTGCTCACCACATTGTTCTGTGCCATGCCAACTACTTCCACACCATGCCACATAATCGACTCCATACCACACAATACATCACTACCCAACTGCACTCCATGCCACACAATTTCACATCTCACAATTCAACTTCATGCCACACAATTCCATGCCATGCTACAATTCCATGCCGTTTTCCACTCCATGGCACACAATTGAGTGCCATGTTCATAATTCCACGCCACATAGTTCTACTCCCTCACAGGACACATAATTCCATGCCACACCACATAATTTAACACCATGTCAAATATTTCCACTTCACACAATGCCACTCCCCATCAAAAAGTTGCTCTCAACATTACACAATTCCAGTTGAGGTCACACCTTTGCACTCCACACCACACATTCCCAATTCTCACAATTCCATCCCCGCCACACAATTCTACCACACGCAACACAATTCTATGCCACATAATTACAGTCCTCGCCTCTTAATTCCACTCCATATTTCTGTTCTATTCCAGGCCACATGATTCCACTCCAAGCCACTTAATTCCACTCCACATAATGCCACACAGCTCAATGCCATGCAATTTCACACCAGAAATCCACACAACACCTCACCATTTCAGTCCATCCTGCAATACATAATGCCACTCCATGCCACATAATTCACTAGACTTTATGCCACACAATTCCACTCCAGCCCACTTATTTTCACTCAACCTAATACCACACAAATTTGTGCTAGAAATCCAAGCCATGCCACATAATTTCAGCCCACTGTACAAGACATAATGTCATTCTATGCCACATAATTCCACACAATTCACTAATTCACATAATTCACTGCACTCCATGCCATATAATTCCACTCCTCGTAATTCCACTCTATGCCACACCACATAATTCCCTCCATGCTGTATAAAACAAGCTGACTCCACATAACATAGATCAGCACAACACAATTTCACACCATGTCATGCAGTTCCACAGAACATAGTCCTACTCTGTGTGGCACAATTCCACACCTCTCAATGCTGCATAGTTCCCCTCCAGTACACATAACTCCACTCCTCGGAATTTCTATCTGTGCCACAACATTCCACTCCACATCACACAGTTACAGGGCACACAGTTATTCTTTGCCACCTTGCCACAATTTCATGCCACATAATTCCATACCATGTCAGATAATTCCACTCTTCTCCACATGATAGACCTATATGGAACATATTTACTTTCCACGTTACACAATTAAGTCCATGCCACACAATTCTACTCGTACCACACAATTCCATATCCCACAGTTCCACCCCTCCACAAAAGTCCACTCCACAGAAAATAATTCCACACCACATAATTTAGTCCCCTCTACATGATTCCACACCACATAATTCAACTACTTGTGACATAATTTCACTCCACATAATTTCAGTCAAGTCTCTGCCACATAAAGCCACTCTGTGCCACACAATTCCATGCCACACAAACTTGTGCCACATCATCACACTCCACAATGCATAATGCCACCCCACATAACTCAACACAATTCTAGGCAATGCAATTCCACACCAGATTTCAATGCCACATAATTTCAGCACAAGCCACACACATAATTACATGCCATGCCAAATAATTCCACACCAGGTATTTTTTACTCATTTTACAGAATTCCACTCTGTCCCTCATAATTACACTATACTCCAATGCATATAACTGCACTCCATATAATTCCATTCCAGTCAATCCAGCACAATTCCACCAGACATCACACAATTCTACATCACAAAATTCCATGCCACACCATAAAATTATATATCATGTCATTCAGCCTCGCATAAATCTACTCCATACATTTGAACTTCACTTCCCACAGTTGCACTCTACTCCACACTTTCACACCACACAATTCCAAACCATGCCTCACAATTCCAGGATACACAATGCTACATTATTTCACTTCACTAAATATAAATTCCCCACACTCCATACAATTTCAATCTGCACCACATAATTCCACTGTACCACATAGTTCCACTCGGTACCACATAATTCCATTACGCTACATATAATTCTACTCCACTCCACTAAACATCATTCCACTTCACTCAAAACAACACAATTGCCTGCTTCACAATTCCTTGCCCATGGCTCTCAAATTCATAACACACCAATAATTCCATCTGTCCCACATAATTCCAAGCCACACCACTTAGTAAAATGCCGTAACTCCTAATTACAACCCATTGGCACATGATGCCAATCCATGCCACATAATTCATATCCACACAGTTGCATTCCACACAAACAATTCAACTTCACCAAATTCAATGCCACGCACCACAATTCTATGTCATATAATTTTACTCCAGGCCACATAGTTCATCTCCACTACACGTAATTGAAATCTACACATTTCCACTCCACGACATGTAATTTGACTCCACGCCACATATTTCCACTCAACTGCACACCACATAATTTCACTCTACGTAGTGCAACACAGTTACTGGGACACAGTTCCACACCATGCCATATAAATCCCCTTCATACTACAGAATTGCATGCCATGCCACCTAATTTCACCCCATCCCACAAAATTCTAGTCAACACAACATAATTCAAATGCACACAATTGCACTCCTCACCACAAAATTCCACTCGTCAACAAATAATTCTACTCCATCCCTCACAATCCCATGCCACACAATTCTACTCCATTCTATACAACATAATTCCACATTGAATACTTCTACACCATGTCATATAATGCACTCCACCCAGTGGCAATGCACATCATACAATTGCACTTCTCATTCCACAATTGTGCTCCAGGTGACACAATTGCACTCCATGCTACACAATCTCAGTCAATGGCACTCAATTCCACACCATTCAACACTATTCTATGCCACATAATTTAACTACGCATGACATTATTCCACACTACCCTCATAGATACAGATTTAAGAGCACCGAGCGCCTCCTTGTGCTCCAAAAAAGTAATGTTTTCATACTAATGTGGCCCAACGAGGCCATAAGTGCTGTGCCAAATATACAAAGTGGCGCAATGCATGCATTGCACCACTTTGTAGCCCTTTACGCTGCAATATGCCTGCACCAGGCCTTATGTATACAAAATGGGCATTCCTCAGTTAGGGACGCTGAAAAAATGGCGCAAAATAATCTAAGATATTTCTTAGCATCATTTTTTGGGCACTTTTTATATCTGCTCAGAGCAGGTGTTAAAATGAGGCACACCATTGTTTACAATTAGTCTCAATGGGCTTTGCAGGATTAGTGTCAATACAATTTACACTAATCCTGCAAAGCTCCGAACTAGCGCTAGATCCTAACTTCCGGCATGGTGCGCTGTATACTAGATTCGGTGCACACATAGTGGCGTTAGGGGAGCACTAAGGGGCACAAGAAAAGTGTCTCTGCACTGGGTGCAGCAACACTTTTCTTCAATCTGTCTAGTAGTTCTACTTCGCATAGTCCAAATCCAGTCTACATCACATAATTCCATTCCTCTCCCTTCAGTGTCCCACAATTACATGCCACACATTTTCACTTCATGCCACATAATTACACAAGACGAAACACCACACAATTTCATATGGCGCAATTCCGTGCCACACAGATCCACAACAGAATTCCGCAGCAGATACTTCCATTTAATTTAAGTCCTCACCCTACCACAGAATCCCACACCATGCCACATAATTCCAATGCACCCCATGCTGCAGTCCCATGCCACACTGCACAATTCCATGCCATTTATTTCTATTTCATGCCACATAATTCTATTTCACACCATGCCACATAGTTCTAAACCATACAATTGCACTCCAAATCACACAACTGCACTCCACTTCATTTTACACCGCACAATTGCACTCCACGCCACACAATTGCACAATTCCAAGCCATGCCAAATAATTCCTTTACATGGTACATAATTGCACACTATTCACATCCAGTCCACGGAATGCCACTCAATCCCTCTCCATTAACCATAATTCCACTCAGCGCCACATAATTCCATCTCTGTTACATAATTCCATTCTGTCACATAATTCCACTACATACCACATAATTCCACTCTATAACACAACTCCACTCCTTTCAATGCAACATAATTACATAGTACACATTCACACCACATGCCACATAATTCCATCGCACCCCACAGCTTAACTCCAATCTATATAATTCATTTCCACATACTTTCCCTCCACGTCATACAATTGCACTCCACGTCACACATTTGCACTCTATGCCACAGAACTCCTCTCCACGCAACACAATTTCATGTCTCACAATTTGACTTCACGCCACACAATTCTAGAGCTCATAATTCCACTCCACACTACATAATTCCTCTCCTTGTCACATATTTCCACTCCACCACATGCAACATACTTCCACTCCACTCAACGCAACACAATTGTACTCCACATAATTCCACGCTACACCACACAGCTCCACACCCTCTTCATAATTACACTCTATGGAACATACTTCCACTACATAATTCCATGGAATGTCACCTAATTCGACTCCACACAATTGCCCTCCAACCCACAGAATCCCATGTCATACCATATAATGCCATGCAATTTCATGTCTGACAATTCCATGCCATACAATTCCATGCCTAGCAACATTATTTCACCAATATATGATAGCTTACCATTGGTTAGCTTCAGTGTCGCTCTCATTCTCATTGTTACTGTTCATTATAGCATGCATGTGCCATGCCGTAATCTCGCCTTTGCCTCCGCCACCCCGTCCTAACCCCCCGGATCACTGACCAAGCACTTATGTTTTTTCACTGCTCCTGTTTCTGGAGCTATGTTTTTTGGGTTCACGCACACCGGATGAGTGTTTGTGATTTCAGACCGTCTCCCATCGCCCCATCCATTTGTTCCTTTTCCTCTTGCCCACCCATCCGTGTTGCTTCTTTTCCCTTCTGCACGCCCCCTACACGTGTTATTTCTTCCACCCCACATGCCACAGTTTCACTCCATGTCGCATAGTTCTACTACACTCCATGACACACAATTCAACTCCACATAATTCTACTCTGATTCATGCCAAACAACTGTATCACCCTCATCCCAGCACAATTTCCTACAGCACAATTCAATACCACATTATTTTCCTCCACACCACATAATTCCATCCAAGACCACCCCACATAATTCCTATCAAAACTACACAACATAATGCCACATCTTCTCACATAATTCAATGCACTTCACACCACATCATTCCATTCTACACAATTGCACTCCTAGTCACACAAATACACTACACACCATGTAATTCCACATTTCACAATTGCACACAATTCCTGCCCACACAACTCCAAAACACAACATCTAATTACAGGCCATGCCGCATAATTCTATTCCATGGCATGTAAATCTGAGGTGCAAAATTCCACTCCACTCCATTGCGCAAAACAACTCCAAGACACATAATTCTACTCTCTGCCACATCATCTCACTCAGCGCCACATAATTTCACTCCACATCACATCATTCCTCTCTACTCCAAGGCACACAATTCCAGGCCACACCACTCAATTCCAACACATGATTCCACTACACACCTCATAACTTAGCTGCTCACCACATTGTTCTGTGCCATGCCAACTACTTCCACACCATGCCACATAATCGACTCCATACCACACAATACATCACTACCCAACTGCACTCCATGCCACACAATTTCACATCTCACAATTCAACTTCATGCCACACAATTCCATGCCATGCTACAATTCCATGCCGTTTTCCACTCCATGGCACACACTTGAGTGCCATGTTCATAATTCCACGCCACATAGTTCAACTCCCTCACAGGACACATAATTCCATGCCACACCACATAATTTAACACCATGTCAAATACTTCCACTTCACACAATGCCACTCCACATCAAAAAGTTGCTCTCAACATTACACAATTCCAGTTGAGGTCACACCTTTGCACTCCACACCACACAATCCCAATTCTCACAATTCCATCCCCGCCACACAATTCTACCACACGCAACACAATTCTATGCCACATAATTACAGTCCTCGCCTCTTAATTCCACTCCATATTTCCGTTCTATTCCAGGCCACATGATTCCACTCCAAGCCACTTAATTCCACTCCACATAATGCCACACAGCTCAATGCCATGCAATTTCACACCAGAAATCCACACAACACCTCACCATTTCAGTCCATCCTGCAATACATAATGCCACTCCATGCCACATAATTCACTACACTTTATGCCACACAATTCCACTCCAGCCCACTTATTTTCACTCAACCTAATACCACACAAATTCGTGCTAGAAATCCAAGCCATGCCACATAATTTCAGCCCACTGTACAAGACATAATGTCATTCTATGCCACATAATTCCACACAATTCACTAATTCACATAATTCACTGCACTCCATGCAATATAATTCCACTCCTCGTAATTCCACTCTATGCCACACCACATAATTCCCTTCATGCTGTATAAAACAAGCTGACTCCACATAACATAGCTCAGCACAACACAATTTCACACCATGTCATGCAGTTCCACAGAACATAGTCCTACTCTGTGTGGCACAATTCCACACCTCTCAATGCTGCATAGTTCCCCTCCAGTACACATAACTCCACTCCTCGGAATTTCTATCTGTGCCACATCATTCCACTCCACATCACACAGTTACAGGGCACACAGTTATTCTTTGCCACCTTGCCACAATTTCATGCCACATAATTCCACACCATGTCAGATAATTCCACTCTTCTCCACATGATAGACCTATATGGAACATATTTACTTTCCACGTTACACAATTAAGTCCATGCCACACAATTCTACTCGTACCACACAATTCCACATCCCACAGTTCCACCCCTCCACAAAAGTCCACTCCACAGAAAATAATTCCACACCACATAATTTAGTCCCACTCCACATGATTCCACACCACATAATTCAACTACTTGTGACATAATTTCACTCCACATAATTTCAGTCAAGTCTCTGCCACATAAAGCCACTCTGTGCCACACAATTCCATGCCACACAAACTTGTGCCACATCATCACACTCCACAATGCATAATTCAACCCCACATAACTCAACACAATTCTAAGCAATGCAATTCCACACCAGATTTCAATGCCACATAATTTCAGCACAAGCCACACACATAATTACATGCCATGCCAAATAATTCCACACCAGGTATTTTTTACTAATTTTACAGAATTCCACTCTGTTCCTCATAATTACACTATACTCCAATGCATATAAGTGCACTCCATATAATTCCATTCCAGTCAATCCAGCACAATTCCACTAGACATCACACAATTCTACATCACAAAATTCCATGCCACACCATAAAATTATATATCATGTCATTCAGCCTCGCATAAATCTACTCCAAACATTTGAACTTCACTTCCCACAGTTGCACTCTACTCCACACTTTCACACCACACAATTCCAAACCATGCCTCACAATTCCAGTATACACGATGCTACATTATTTCACTTCACTAAATATAAATTCCCCACACTCCATACAATTTCAATCTGTACCACATAATTCCACTGTACCACATAGTTCCACTCGGTACCACATAATTCCACTACGCTACATATAATTCTACTCCACTCCACTCCACATCATTCCACTTCACTCAAAACAACATAATTGCCTGCTTCACAATTCCTTGCCCATGGCTCTCAAATTCATAACACACCAATAATCCCATCTGTCCCACATAATTCCAAGCCACAGCACTTAGTAAAATGCTGTAACTCCTAATTACAACCCATTGGCACATGATGCCAATCCATGCCACATAATTCATATCCACACAGTTGCATTCCACACAAACAATTCAACTTCACCAAATTCAATGCCACGCACCACAATTCTATGTCATATAATTTTACTCCAGGCCACATAGTTCATCTCCACTACACGTAATTGCAATCTACACATTTCCACTCCACAACATGTAATTTGACTCCACGCCACATATTTCCACTCAACTGCACACCACATAATTTCACTCTACATAGTGCAACACAGTTGCTGGGACACAGTTCCACACCAAGCCATATAAATCCCCCTCATACTACAGAATTGCATGCCATGCCACCTAATTTCACCCCATCCCACAAAATTCTAGTCAACACAACATAATTCAAATGCACACAATTGCACTCCTCACCACAAAATTCCACTCGTCAACAAATAATTCTACTCCATCCCTCACAATCCCATGCCACACAATTCTACTCCATTCTATACAACATAATTCCACATTGAATACTTCTACACCATGTCATATAATGCACTCCACCCAGTGGCAATGCACATCATACAATTGCACTTCTCATTCCACAATTGTGCTCCAGGTGACACGATTGCACTCCATGCTAAACAATCTCAGTCAATGGCACTCAATTCCACACCATTCAACACTATTCTATGCCACATAATTTACCTACGCATGACATTATTCCACACTACCCTCATAGATACAGATTTAAGAGCACCGAGCGCCTCCTTGTGCTCCAATAAAGTAATGTTTTCATACTAATGTGGCCCAACGAGGCCATAAGTGCTGTGCCAAATATACAAAGTGGCGCAATGCATGCATTGCACCACTTTGTAGCCCTTTACGCTGCAATATGCCTGCACCAGGCCTTATGTATACAAAATGGGCATTCCTCAGTTAGGGACGCTGAAAAAATGGCGCAAAATAATCTAAGATATTTCTTAGCATCATTTTTTGGGCACTTTTTATATCTGCTCAGAGCAGGTGTTAAAATGAGGCACACCATTGTTTACAATTAGTCTCAATGGGCTTTGCAGGATTAGTGTCAATACAATTTACACTAATCCTGCAAAGCTCCGAACTAGCGCTAGATCCTAACTTCCGGCATGGTGCGCTGTATACTAGATTCGGTGCACACATAGTGGCATTAGGGGAGCACTAAGGGGCACAAGAAAAGTGTCTCTGCACTGGGTGCAGCAACACTTTTCTTCAATCTGTCCAGTAGTTCTACTTCGCATAGTCCAAATCCAGTCTACATCACATAATTCCATTCCTCTCCCTTCAGTGTCCCACAATTACATGCCACACATTTTCACTTCATGCCACATAATTACACAAGACGAAACACCACACAATTTCATATGGCGCAATTCTGTGCCACACAGATCCACAACAGAATTCCGCAGCAGATACTTCCATTTAATTTAAGTCCTCACCCTACCACAGAATCCCACACCATGCCACATAATTCCAATGCACCCCATGCTGCAGTCCCATGCCACACTGCACAATTCCATGCCATTTATTTCTATTTCATGCCACATAATTCTATTTCACACCATGCCACATAGTTCTAAACCATACAATTGCACTCCAAATCACACAACTGCACTCCACTTCATTTTACACCGCACAATTGCACTCCACGCCACACAATTGCACAATTCCAAGCCATGCCAAATAATTCCTTTACATGGTACATAATTGCACACTATTCACATCCAGTCCACGGAATGCCACTCAATCCCTCTCCATTAACCATAATTCCACTCAGCGCCACATAATTCCATCTCTGTTACATAATTCCATTCTGTCACATAATTCCACTACATACCACATAATTCCACTCTATAACACAACTCCACTCCTTTCAATGCAACATAATTACATAGTACACATTCACACCACATGCCACATAATTCCATCGCACCCCACAGCTTAACTCCAATCTATATAATTCATTTCCACATACTTTCCCTCCACGTCATACAATTGCACTCCACGTCACACATTTGCACTCTATGCCACAGAACTCCTCTCCACGCAACACAATTTCATGTCTCACAATTTGACTTCACGCCACACAATTCTAGAGCTCATAATTCCACTCCACACTACATAATTCCTCTCCTTGTCACATATTTCCACTCCACCACATGCAACATACTTCCACTCCACTCAACGCAACACAATTGTACTCCACAGAATTCCACGCTACACCACACAGCTCCACACCCTCTTCATAATTACACTCTATGGAACATACTTCCACTACATAATTCCATGGAATGTCACCTAATTCGACTCCACACAATTGCCCTCCAACCCACAGAATCCCATGTCATACCATATAATGCCATGCAATTTCATGTCTGACAATTCCATGCCATACAATTCCATGCCTAGCAACATTATTTCACCAATATATGATAGCTTACCATTGGTTAGCTTCAGTGTCGCTCTCATTCTCATTGTTACTGTTCATTATAGCATGCATGTGCCATGCCGTAATCTCGCCTTTGCCTCCGCCACCCCGTCCTAACGCCCCGGATCACTGACCAACCACTTATGTTTTTTCACTGACTCCTGTTTCTGGAGCTATGTTTTTTGGGTTCACGCACTCCGGATGAGTGTTTGTGATTTCAGACCGTCTCCCATCGCCCCATCCATTTGTTCCTTTTCCTCCTGCCCGCCCATCCGTGTTGCTTCTTTTCCCTTCTGCACGCCCCCTACACGTGTTATTTCTTCCACCCCACATGTCACAGTTTCACTCCATGTCGCATAGTTCTACTACACTCCATGACACACAATTCAACTCCACATAATTCCACTCTGATTCATGCCAAACAACTGTATCACCCTCATCCCAGCACAATTTCCTACAGCACAATTCAATACCACATTATTTTCCTCCACACCACATAATTCCATCCAAGACCACCCCACATAATTCCTCTCAAAACTACACAACATAATGCCACATCTTCTCACATGATTCAATCCACTTCACACCACATCATTCCATTCTACACAATTGCACTCCTAGTCACACAAATAAGCTACACACCATGCAATTCCACATCTCACAACTGCACTCCATGCCACACAATTCCTGCCCACACAACTCCAAAACACAACATCTAATTACAGGCCATGCCGCATAATTCTATTCCATGGCATGCAAATCTGAGGATCAAAATTCCACTCCACTCCATTGCGCAAAACAACTCCAAGACACATAATTCTACTCTCTGCCACATCATCTCACTCAGCGCCACATAATTTCACTCCACATCACATCATTCCTCTCTACTCCAAGACACACAATTCCAGGCCACACCACTCAATTCCAACACATGATTCCACTACACACCTCATAACGTAGCTGCTCACCACATTGTTCTGTGCCATGCCAACTACTTCCACACCATGCCACATAATCGACTCCATACCACACAATACATCACTACCCAACTGCACTCCATGCCACACAATTTCACATCTCACAATTCAACTTCATGCCACACAATTCCATGCCATGCTACAATTCCATGCCGTTTTCCACTCCATGGCACACAATTGAGTGCCATGTTCATAATTCCACGCCACATAGTTCTACTCCCTCACAGGACACATAATTCCATGCCACACCACATAATTTAACACCATGTCAAATACTTTCACTTCACCCAATGCCACTCCACATCAAAAAGTTGCTCTCAACATTACACAATTCCAGTTGAGGTCACACCTTTGCACTCCACACCACACATTCCCAATTCTCACAATTCCATCCCCACCAAACAATTCTACCACACGCAACACAATTCTATGCCACATAATTACAGTCCTCGCCTCTTAATTCCACTCCATATTTCCGTTCTATTCCAGGCCACATGATTCCACTCCAAGCCACTTAATTCCACTCCACATAATGCCACACAGCTCAATGCCATGCAATTTCACACCAGAAATCCACACAACACCTCACCATTTCAGTCCATCCTGCAATACATAATGCCACTCCATGCCATATAATTCACTACACTTTATGCCACACAATTCCACTCCAGCCCACTAATTTTCACTCAACCTAATACCACACAAATTTGTGCTAGAAATCCAAGCCATGCCACATAATTTCAGCCCACTGTACAAGACATAATGTCATTCTATGCCACATAATTCCACACAATTCACTAATTCACATAATTCACTGCACTCCATGCCATATAATTCCACTCCTCGCAATTCCACTCTATGCCACACCACATAATTCCCTCCATGCTGTATAAAACAAGCTGACTCCGCATAACATAGCTCAGCACAACACAATTTCACACCATGTCATGCAGTTCCACAGAACATAGTCCTACTCTGTGTGGCACAATTCCACACCTCTCAATGCTGCATAGTTCCCCTCCAGTACACATAACTCCACTCCTCGGAATTTCTATCTGTGCCACATCATTCCACTCCACATCACACAGTTACAGGGCACACAGTTATTCTTTGCCACCTTGCCACAATTTCATGCCACATAATTCCACACCATGTCAGATAATTCCACTCTTCTCCACATGATAGACCTATATGGAACATATTTACTTTCCACGTTACACAATTAAGTCCATGCCACACAATTCTACTCGTACCACACAATTCCACATCCCACAGTTCCACCCCTCCACAAAAGTCCACTCCACAGAAAATAATTCCACACCACATAATTTAGTCCCACTCCAGATGATTCCACACCACATAATTCAACTACTTGTGACATAATTTCACTCCACATAATTTCAGTCAAGTCTCTGCCACATAAAGCCACTCTGTGCCACACAATTCCATGCCACACAAACTTGTGCCACATCATCACACTCCACAATGCATAATTCCACCCCACATAACTCAACACAATTCTAGGCAATGCAATTCCACACCAGATTTCAATGCCACATCATTTCAGCACAAGCCACACACATAATTACATGCCATGCCAATTAATTCCACACCAGGTATTTTTTACTCATTTTACATAATTCCACTCTGTTCCTCATAATTACACTATACTCCAATGCATATAAGTGCACTCCATATAATTCCATTCCAGTCAATCCAGCACAATTCCACCAGACATCACACAATTCTACATCACAAAATTCCATGCCACACCATAAAATTATATATCATGTCATTCAGCCTCGCATAAATCTACTCCATACATTTGAACTTCACTTCCCACAGTTGCACTCTACTCCACACTTTCACACCACACAATTCCAAACCATGCCTCACAATTCCAGGATACACGATGCTACATTATTTCACTTCACTAAATATAAATTCCCCACACTCCATACAATTTCAATCTGTACCACATAATTCCACTGTACCACATAGTTCCACTCGGTACCACATAATTCCACTACGCTACATATAATTCTACTCCACTCCACTCCACATCATTCCACTTCACTCAAAACAACACAATTGCCTGCTTCACAATTCCTTGCCCATGGCTCTCAAATTCATAACACACCAATAATTCCATCTGTCCCACATAATTCTAAGCCACACCACTTAGTAAAATGCCGTAACTCCTAATTACAACCCATTGGCACATGATGCCAATCCATGCCACATAATTCATATCCACACAGTTGCATTCCACACAAACAATTCAACTTCACCAAATTCAATGCCACGCACCACAATTCTATGTCATATAATTTTACTCCAGGCCACATAGTTCATCTCCACTACACGTAATTGCAATCTACACATTTCCACTCCACAACATGTAATTTGACTCCACGCCACATATTTCCACTCAACTGCACACCACATAATTTCACTCTACGTAGTGCAACACAGTTGCTGGGACACAGTTCCACACCATGCCATATAAATCCCCCTCATACTACAGAATTGCATGCCATGCCACCTAATTTCACCCCATTCCACAAAATTCTAGTCAACACAACATAATTCAAATGCACACAATTGCACTCCTCACCACAAAATTCCACTCGTCAACAAATAATTCTACTCCATCCCTCACAATCCCATGCCACACAATTCTACTCCATTCTATACAACATAATTCCACATTGAATACTTCTACACCATGTCATATAATGCACTCCACCCAGTGGCAATGCACATCATACAATTGCACTTCTCATTCCACAATTGTGCTCCAGGTGACACAATTGCACTCCATGCTACACAATCTCAGTCAATGGCACTCAATTCCACACCATTCAACACTATTCTATGCCACATAATTTAACTACGCATGACATTATTCCACACTACCCTCATAGATACAGATTTAAGAGCACTGAGCGCCTCCTTGTGCTCCAATAAAGTAATGTTTTCATACTAATGTGGCCCAACGAGGCCATAAGTGCTGTGCCAAATATACAAAGTGGCGCAATGCATGCATTGCACCACTTTGTAGCCCTTTACGCTGCAATATGCCTGCACCAGGCCTTATGTATACAAAATGGGCATTCCTCAGTTAGGGACGCTGAAAAAATGGCGCAAAATAATCTAAGATATTTCTTTGCGTCATTTTTTGGGCACTTTTTATATCTGCTCAGAGCAGGTGTTAAAACGAGGCACACCATTGTTTACAATTAGTCTCAATGGGCTTTGCAGGATTAGTGTCAATACAATTTACACTAATCCTGCAAATCTCCGAACTAGCGCTAGATCCTAACTTCCGGCATGGTGCGCTGTATACTAGATTCGGTGCACACATAGTGGCGTTAGGGGAGCACTAAGGGGCGCAAGAAAAGTGTCTCTGCACTGGGTGCAGCAACACTTTTCTTCAATCTGTCTAGTAGTTCTACTTCGCATAGTCCAAATCCAGTCTACATCACATAATTCCATTCCTCTCCCTTCAGTGTCCCACAATTACATGCCACACATTTTCACTTCATGCCACATAATTACACAAGACGAAACACCACACAATTTCATATGGCGCAATTCCGTGCCACACAGATCCACAACAGAATTCCGCAGCAGATACTTCCATTTAATTTAAGTCCTCACCCTACCACAGAATCCCACACCATGCCACATAATTCCAATGCACCCCATGCTGCAGTCCCATGCCACACTGCACAATTCCATGCCATTTATTTCTATTTCATGCCACATAATTCTATTTCACACCATGCCACATAGTTCTAAACCATACAATTGCACTCCAAATCACACAACTGCACTCCACTTCATTTTACACCGCACAATTGCACTCCACGCCACACAATTGCACAATTCCAAGCCATGCCAAATAATTCCTTTACATGGTACATAATTGCACACTATTCACATCCAGTCCACTGAATGCCACTCAATCCCTCTCCATTAACCATAATTCCACTCAGCGCCACATAATTCCATCTCTGTTACATAATTCCATTCTGTCACATAATTCCACTACATACCACATAATTCCACTCTATAACACAACTCCACTCCTTTCAATGCAACATAATTACATAGTACACATTCACACCACATGCCACATAATTCCATCACACCCCACAGCTTAACTCCAATCTATATAATTCATTTCCACATACTTTCACTCCACGTCATACAATTGCACTCCACGTCACACATTTGCACTCTATGCCACAGAACTCCTCTCCACGCCACACAATTTCATGTCTCACAATTTGACTTCATGCCACACAATTCTAGAGCTCATAATTCCACTCCACACTACATAATTCCTCTCCTTGTCACATATTTCCACTCCACCACATGCAACATACTTCCACTCCACTCAACGCAACACAATTGTACTCCACAGAATTCCACGCTACACCACACAGCTCCACACCCACTTCATAATTACACTCTATGGAACATACTTCCACTACATAATTCCATGGAATGTCACCTAATTCGACTCCACACAATTGCCCTCCAAACCACAGAATCTCACGTCATACCATATAATGCCATGCAATTTCATGTTTGACAATTCCATGCCATACAATTCCATGCCTAGCAACATTATTTCACCAATATATGATAGCTTACCATTGGTTAGCTTCAGTGTCACTCTCATTCTCATTGTTACTGTTCATTATAGCATGCATGTGCCATGCTGTAATCTCGCCTTTGCCTCTGCCACCCCCTCCCACCCCCCCGGATCACTGACCAAGCACTTATGTTTTTTCACTGCTCCTGTTTCTGGAGCTATGTTTTTTGGGTTCACGCACTCCGGATGAGTGTTTGTGATTTCAGACCGTCTCCCATAGCCCCATCCATTTGTTCCTTTTCCTCCTACCCGCCCATTCGTGTTGCTTCTTTTCCCTTCTGCACGCCCCCTACACGTGTTATTTCTTCCACCCCACATGCCACAGTTTCACTCCATGTCGCATAGTTCTACTACACTCCATGACACACAATTCAACTCCACATAATTCTACTCTGATTCATGCCAAACAACTGTATCACCCTCATCCCAGCACAATTTCCTACAGCACAATTCAATACCACATTATTTTCCTCCACACCACATAATTCCATCCAAGACCACCCCACGTAATTCCTCTCAAAACTACACAACATAATGCCACATCTTCTCACATAATTCAATCCACTTCACGCCACATCATTCCATTCTACACAATTGCACTCCTAGTCACACAAATACACTACACACCATGCAATTCCACATCTCACAATTGCACACAATTCCTGCCCACACAACTCCAAAACACAACATCTAATTATAAGGCCATGCCGCATAATTCTATTCCATGGCATGTAAATCTTAGGTGCAAGATTCCACTCCACTCCATTGCGCAAAACAACTCCAAGACACATAATTCTACTCTATGCCACATCATCTCACTCAGCGCCACATAATTTCTCTCAACATCACATCATTCCTCTCTACTCCAAGACACACAATTCCAGGCCACATCACTCAATTCCAACACATGATTCCACTACACACCTCATAACTTAGCTACTCACCACATTGTTCTGTGCCATGCCAACTACTTCCACACCATGCCACATAATCGACTCCATACCACACAATACATCACTACCCAACTGCACTCCATGCCACACAATTTCACATCTCACAATTCAACTTCATGCCACACAATTCCATGCCATGCTACAATTCCATGCCGTTTTCCACTCCATGGCACACAATTGAGTGCCATGTTCATAATTCCACGCCACATAGTTCTACTCCCTCACAGGACACATAATTCCATGCCACACCACATAATTTAACACCATGTCAAATACTTCCACTTCACACAATGCCACTCCACATCAAAAAGTTGCTCTCAACATTACACAATTCCAGTTAAGGTCACACCTTTGCACTCCACACCACACATTCCCAATTCTCACAATTCCATCCCTGCCACACAATTTTACCACACGCAACACAATTCTATGCCACATAATTACAGTCCTCGCCTCTTAATTCCACTCCATATTTCCGTTCTATTCCAGGCCATATGATTCCACTCCAAGCCACTTAATTCCACTCCACATAATGCCACACAGCTCAATGCCATGCAATTTCACACCAGAAATCCACACAACACCTCACCATTTCAGTCCATCCTGCAATACATAATGCCACTCCATGCCACATAATTCACTACACTTTATGCCACACAATTCCACTCCAGCCCACTTTTTTTCACTCAACCTAATACCACACAAATTCGTGCTAGAAATCCAAGCCATGCCACATAATTTCAGCCCACTGTACAAGACATAATGTCATTCTATGCCACATAATTCCACACAATTCACTAATTCACATAATTCACTGCACTCCATGCCATATAATTCCACTCCTCGTAATTCCACTCTATGCCACACCACATAATTCCCTCCATGCTGTATAAAACAAGCTGACTCCGCATAACATAGCTCAGCACAACACAATTTCACACCATGTCATGCAGTTCCACAGAACATAGTCCTACTCTGTGTGGCACAATTCCACACCTCTCAATGCTGCATAGTTCCCCTCCAGTACACATAACTCCACTCCTCGGAATTTCTATCTGTGCCACATCATTCCACTCCACATCACACAGTTACAGGGCACACAGTTATTCTTTGCCACCTTGCCACGATTTCATGCCACATAATTCCACACCATGTCAGATAATTCCACTCTTCCCCACATGATAGACCTATATGGAACATATTTACTTTCCACGTTACACAATTAAGTCCATGCCACACAATTCTACTCGTACCACACAATTCCACATCCCACAGTTCCACCCCTCCACAAAAGTCCACTCCACAGAAAATAATTCCACACCACATAATTTAGTCCCACTCCACATGATTCCACACCACATAATTCAACTACTTGTGACATAATTTCACTCCACATAATTTCAGTCAAGTCTCTGCCACATAAAGCCACTCTGTGCCACACAATTCCATGCCACACAAACTTGTGCCACATCATCACACTCCACAATGCATAATTTCACCCCACATAACTCAACACAATTCTAGGCAATGCAATTCCACACCAGATTTCAATGCCACATAATTTCAGCACAAGCCACACACATAATTACATGCCATGCCAAATAATTCCACACCAGGTATTTTTTACTCATTTTACAGAATTCCACTCTGTTCCTCATAATTACACTATACTCCAATGCATATAAGTGCACTCCATATAATTCCATTCCAGTCAATCCAGCACAGTTCCACCAGACATCACACAATTCTACATCACAAAATTCCATGCCACAACATAAAATTATATATCATGTCATTCAGCCTCGCATAAATCTACTCCATACATTTGAACTTCACTTCCCACAGTTGCACTCTACTCCACACTTTCACACCACACAATTCCAAACCATGCCTCACAATTCCAGGATACACGATGCTACATTATTTCACTTCACTAAATATAAATTCCCCACACTCCATACAATTTCAATCTGTACCACATAATTCCACTGTACCACATAGTTCCACTCAGTACGACATAATTCCATTACGCTACATATAATTCTACTCCACTCCACTACACATCATTCCACTTCACTCAAAACAACACAATTGCCTGCTTCACAATTCATTGCCCATGGCTCTCAAATTCATAACACACCAATAATTCCATCTGTCCCACATAATTCCAAGCCACACCACTTAGTAAAATGCCGTAACTCCTAATTACAACCCATTGGCACATGATGCCAATCCATGCCACATAATTCATATCCACACAGTTGCATTCCACACACACAATTCAACTTCACCAAATTCAATGCCACGCACCACAATTCTATGTCATATAATTTTACTCCAGGCCACATAGTTCATCTCCACTACACGTAATTGCAATCTACACATTTCCACTCCATGACATGTAATTTGACTCCACGCCACATATTTCCACTCAACTGCACACCACATAATTTCACTCTACGTAGTGCAACACAGTTGCTGGGACACAGTTCCCCACCATGCCATATAAATCCCCTTCATACTGCAGAATTGCATGCCATGCCACCTAATTTCACCCCATCCCACAAAATTCTAGTCAACACAACATAATTCAAATGCACACAATTGCACTCCTCACCACAAAATTCCACTCGTCAACAAATAATTCTACTCCATCCCTCACAATCCCATGCCACACAATTCTACTCCATTCTATACAACATAATTCCACATTGAATACTTCTACACCATGTCATATAATGCACTCCACCCAGTGGCAATGCACATCATACAATTGAACTTCTCATTCCACAATTGTGCTCCAGGTGACACAATTGCACTCCATGCTACACAATCTCAGTCAATGGCACTCAATTCCACACCATTCAACACTATTCTATGCCACATAATTTAACTACGCATGACATTATTCCACACTACCCTCATAGATACAGATTTAAGAGCACCTAGCGCCTCCTTTGCACCAATAAAGTAATGTTTTCATACTAATGTGGCCCAACGAGGCCATAAGTGCTGTGCCAAATATACAAAGTGGCGCAATGCATGCATTGCACCACTTTGTAGCCCTTTACGCTGCAATATGCCTGCACCAGGCCTTATGTATACAAAATGGGCATTCCTCAGTTAGGGACGCTGAAAAAATGGCGCAAAATAATCTAAGATATTTCTTTGCGTCATTTTTTGGGCATTTTTTATATCTGCTCAGAGCAGGTGTTAAAATGAGGCACACCATTGTTTACAATTAGTCTCAATGGGATTTGCAGGATTAGTGTCAATACAATTTACACTAATCCTGCAAATCTCCGAACTAGCGCTAGATCCTAACTTCCGGCATGGTGCGCTGTATACTAGATTCGGTGCACACATAGTGCCGTTAGGGGAGCACTAAGGGGCGCAAGAAAAGTGTCTCTGCACTGGGTGCAGCAACACTTTTCTTCAATCTATCTAGTAGTTCTACTTCGCATAGTCCAAATCCAGTCTACATCACATAATTCCATTCCTCTCCCTTCAGTGTCCCACAATTACATGCCACACATTTTCACTTCATGCCACATAATTACACAAGACGAAACACCACACAATTTCATATGGCGCAATTCCGTGCCACACAGATCCACAACAGAATTCCGCAGCAGATACTTCCATTTAATTTAAGTCCTCACCCTACCACAGAATCCCACACCATGCCACATAATTCCAATGCACCACATGCTGCAGTCCCATGCCACACTGCACAATTCCATGCCATTTATTTCTATTTCATGCCACATAATTCTATTTCACACCATGCCACATAGTTCTAAACCATACAATTGCACCTCAAATCACACAACTGCACTCCACTTCATTTTACACCGCGCAATTGCACTCCACGCCACACAATTGCACGGTGCACAATTCCAAGCCATGCCAAATAATTCCTTTACATGGAACATAATTGCACACTTTGCACATCCAGTCCACTGAATGCCACTCAATCCCTCTCCATTAACCATAATTCCACTCAGCGCCACATAATTCCATCTCTGTTACATAATTCCATTCTGTCACATAATTCCACTACATCCCACATAATTCCACTCTATAACACAACTCCACTCCTTTCAATGCAACATAATTACATAGCACACATTCACACCACATGCCACATAATTCCATCGCACCCCACAGCTTAACTCCAATCTATATAATTCATTTCCACATACTTTCCCTCCACGTCATACAATTGCACTCCACGTCACACATTTGCACTCTATGCCACAGAACTCCTCTCCACGCCACACAATTTCATGTCTCACAATTTGACTTCACGCCACACAATTCTAGAGCTCATAATTCCACTCCACACTACATAATTCCTCTCCTTGTCACATATTTCCACTCCACCACATGCAACATACTTCCACTCCACTCAACGCAACACAATTGTACTCCACATAATTCCACGCTACACCACACAGCTCCACACCCTCTTCATAATTACACTCTATGGAACATACTTCCACTACATAATTCCATGGAATGTCACCTAATTCAACTCCACACAATTGCCCTCCAAACCACAGAATCCCACGTCATACCATATAATGCCATGCAATTTCATGTCTGACAATTCCATGCCATACAATTCCATGCCTAGCAACATTATTTCACCAATATATGATAGCTTACCATTGGTTAGCTTCAGTGTCGCTCTCATTCTCAATGTTACTGTTCATTATAGCATGCATGTGCCATGCCGTAATCTCGCCTTTGCCTCCGCCACCCCCTCCTAACCCCCCGGATCACTGACCAAGCACTTATGTTTTTTCACTGCTCCTGTTTCTGGAGCTATGTTTTTTGGGTTCACGGACTCCGGATGAGTGTTTGTGATTTCAGACCGTCTCCCATCGCCCCATCCATTTGTTCCTTTTCCTCCTGCCCACCCATCCGTGTTGCTTCTTTTCCCTTCTGCACGCCCCCTACTCGTGTTATTTCTTCCACCCCACATGCCACAGTTTCACTCCATGTCGCATAGTTCTACTACACTCCATGACACACAATTCAACTCCACATAATTCTACTCTGATTCATGCCAAACAACTGTATCACCCTCATCCCAGCACAATTTCCTACAGCACAATTCAATACCAGATTATTTTCCTCCACACCACATAATTCCATCCAAGACCACCCCACATAATTCCTCTCAAAACTACACAACATAATGCCACATCTTCTCACATAATTCAATCCACTTCACACCACATCATTCCATTCTACACAATTGCACTCCTAGTCACACAAATACACTACACACCATGCAATTCCACATCTCACAATTGCACACAATTCCTGCCCACACAACTCCAAAACACAACATCTAATTACAGGCCATGCCGCATAATTCTATTCCATGGCATGTAAATCTGAGGTGCAAAATTCCACTCCACTCCATTGCGCAAAACAACTCCAAGACACATAATTCTACTCTCTGACACATCATCTCACTCAGCACCACATAATTTCACTCCACATCACATCATTCCTCTCTACTCCAAGACACACAATTCCAGGCCACATCACTCAATTCCAACACATGATTCCACTACACACCTCATAACTTAGCTGCTCACCACATTGTTCTGTGCCATGCCAACTACTTCCACACCATGCCACATAATCGACTCCATACCACACAATACATCACTACCCAACTGCACTCCATGCCACACAATTTCACATCTCACAATTCAACTTCATGCCACACAATTCCATGCCATGCTACAATTCCATGCCGTTTTCCACTCCATGGCACACAATTGAGTGCCATGTTCATAATTCCACGCCACATAGTTCTACTCCCTCACAGGACACATAATTCCATGCCACACCACATAATTTAACACCATGTCAAATATTTCCACTTCACACAATGCCACTCCCCATCAAAAAGTTGCTCTCAACATTACACAATTCCAGTTGAGGTCACACCTTTGCACTCCACACCACACATTCCCAATTCTCACAATTCCATCCCCGCCACACAATTCTACCACACGCAACACAATTCTATGCCACATAATTACAGTCCTCGCCTCTTAATTCCACTCCATATTTCTGTTCTATTCCAGGCCACATGATTCCACTCCAAGCCACTTAATTCCACTCCACATAATGCCACACAGCTCAATGCCATGCAATTTCACACCAGAAATCCACACAACACCTCACCATTTCAGTCCATCCTGCAATACATAATGCCACTCCATGCCACATAATTCACTAGACTTTATGCCACACAATTCCACTCCAGCCCACTTATTTTCACTCAACCTAATACCACACAAATTTGTGCTAGAAATCCAAGCCATGCCACATAATTTCAGCCCACTGTACAAGACATAATGTCATTCTATGCCACATAATTCCACACAATTCACTAATTCACATAATTCACTGCACTCCATGCCATATAATTCCACTCCTCGTAATTCCACTCTATGCCACACCACATAATTCCCTCCATGCTGTATAAAACAAGCTGACTCCACATAACATAGATCAGCACAACACAATTTCACACCATGTCATGCAGTTCCACAGAACATAGTCCTACTCTGTGTGGCACAATTCCACACCTCTCAATGCTGCATAGTTCCCCTCCAGTACACATAACTCCACTCCTCGGAATTTCTATCTGTGCCACAACATTCCACTCCACATCACACAGTTACAGGGCACACAGTTATTCTTTGCCACCTTGCCACAATTTCATGCCACATAATTCCATACCATGTCAGATAATTCCACTCTTCTCCACATGATAGACCTATATGGAACATATTTACTTTCCACGTTACACAATTAAGTCCATGCCACACAATTCTACTCGTACCACACAATTCCATATCCCACAGTTCCACCCCTCCACAAAAGTCCACTCCACAGAAAATAATTCCACACCACATAATTTAGTCCCCTCTACATGATTCCACACCACATAATTCAACTACTTGTGACATAATTTCACTCCACATAATTTCAGTCAAGTCTCTGCCACATAAAGCCACTCTGTGCCACACAATTCCATGCCACACAAACTTGTGCCACATCATCACACTCCACAATGCATAATGCCACCCCACATAACAACACAATTCTAGGCAATGCAATTCCACACCAGATTTCAATGCCACATAATTTCAGCACAAGCCACACACATAATTACATGCCATGCCAAATAATTCCACACCAGGTATTTTTTACTCATTTTACAGAATTCCACTCTGTCCCTCATAATTACACTATACTCCAATGCATATAACTGCACTCCATATAATTCCATTCCAGTCAATCCAGCACAATTCCACCAGACATCACACAATTCTACATCACAAAATTCCATGCCACACCATAAAATTATATATCATGTCATTCAGCCTCGCATAAATCTACTCCATACATTTGAACTTCACTTCCCACAGTTGCACTCTACTCCACACTTTCACACCACACAATTCCAAACCATGCCTCACAATTCCAGGATACACAATGCTACATTATTTCACTTCACTAAATATAAATTCCCCACACTCCATACAATTTCAATCTGCACCACATAATTCCACTGTACCACATAGTTCCACTCGGTACCACATAATTCCATTACGCTACATATAATTCTACTCCACTCCACTAAACATCATTCCACTTCACTCAAAACAACACAATTGCCTGCTTCACAATTCCTTGCCCATGGCTCTCAAATTCATAACACACCAATAATTCCATCTGTCCCACATAATTCCAAGCCACACCACTTAGTAAAATGCCGTAACTCCTAATTACAACCCATTGGCACATGATGCCAATCCATGCCACATAATTCATATCCACACAGTTGCATTCCACACAAACAATTCAACTTCACCAAATTCAATGCCACGCACCACAATTCTATGTCATATAATTTTACTCCAGGCCACATAGTTCATCTCCACTACACGTAATTGAAATCTACACATTTCCACTCCACGACATGTAATTTGACTCCACGCCACATATTTCCACTCAACTGCACACCACATAATTTCACTCTACGTAGTGCAACACAGTTACTGGGACACAGTTCCACACCATGCCATATAAATCCCCTTCATACTACAGAATTGCATGCCATGCCACCTAATTTCACCCCATCCCACAAAATTCTAGTCAACACAACATAATTCAAATGCACACAATTGCACTCCTCACCACAAAATTCCACTCGTCAACAAATAATTCTACTCCATCCCTCACAATCCCATGCCACACAATTCTACTCCATTCTATACAACATAATTCCACATTGAATACTTCTACACCATGTCATATAATGCACTCCACCCAGTGGCAATGCACATCATACAATTGCACTTCTCATTCCACAATTGTGCTCCAGGTGACACAATTGCACTCCATGCTACACAATCTCAGTCAATGGCACTCAATTCCACACCATTCAACACTATTCTATGCCACATAATTTAACTACGCATGACATTATTCCACACTACCCTCATAGATACAGATTTAAAAGCACCGAGCGCCTCCTTGTGCTCCAAAAAAGTAATGTTTTCATACTAATGTGGCCCAACGAGGCCATAAGTGCTGTTCCAAATATACAAAGTGGCGCAATGCATGCATTGCACCACTTTGTAGCCCTTTACGCTGCAATATGCCTGCACCAGGCCTTATGTATACAAAATGGGCATTCCTCAGTTAGGGACGCTGAAAAAATGGCGCAAAATAATCTAAGATATTTCTTAGCATCATTTTTTGGGCACTTTTTATATCTGCTCAGAGCAGGTGTTAAAATGAGGCACACCATTGTTTACAATTAGTCTCAATGGGCTTTGCAGGATTAGTGTCAATACAATTTACACTAATCCTGCAAAGCTCCGAACTAGCGCTAGATCCTAACTTCCGGCATGGTGCGCTGTATACTAGATTCGGTGCACACATAGTGGCGTTAGGGGAGCACTAAGGGGCACAAGAAAAGTGTCTCTGCACTGGGTGCAGCAACACTTTTCTTCAATCTGTCTAGTAGTTCTACTTCGCATAGTCCAAATCCAGTCTACATCACATAATTCCATTCCTCTCCCTTCAGTGTCCCACAATTACATGCCACACATTTTCACTTCATGCCACATAATTACACAAGACGAAACACCACACAATTTCATATGGCGCAATTCCGTGCCACACAGATCCACAACAGAATTCCGCAGCAGATACTTCCATTTAATTTAAGTCCTCACCCTACCACAGAATCCCACACCATGCCACATAATTCCAATGCACCCCATGCTGCAGTCCCATGCCACACTGCACAATTCCATGCCATTTATTTCTATTTCATGCCACATAATTCTATTTCACACCATGCCACATAGTTCTAAACCATACAATTGCACTCCAAATCACACAACTGCACTCCACTTCATTTTACACCGCACAATTGCACTCCACGCCACACAATTGCACAATTCCAAGCCATGCCAAATAATTCCTTTACATGGTACATAATTGCACACTATTCACATCCAGTCCACGGAATGCCACTCAATCCCTCTCCATTAACCATAATTCCACTCAGCGCCACATAATTCCATCTCTGTTACATAATTCCATTCTGTCACATAATTCCACTACATACCACATAATTCCACTCTATAACACAACTCCACTCCTTTCAATGCAACATAATTACATAGTACACATTCACACCACATGCCACATAATTCCATCGCACCCCACAGCTTAACTCCAATCTATATAATTCATTTCCACATACTTTCCCTCCACGTCATACAATTGCACTCCACGTCACACATTTGCACTCTATGCCACAGAACTCCTCTCCACGCAACACAATTTCATGTCTCACAATTTGACTTCACGCCACACAATTCTAGAGCTCATAATTCCACTCCACACTACATAATTCCTCTCCTTGTCACATATTTCCACTCCACCACATGCAACATACTTCCACTCCACTCAACGCAACACAATTGTACTCCACATAATTCCACGCTACACCACACAGCTCCACACCCTCTTCATAATTACACTCTATGGAACATACTTCCACTACATAATTCCATGGAATGTCACCTAATTCGACTCCACACAATTGCCCTCCAACCCACAGAATCCCATGTCATACCATATAATGCCATGCAATTTCATGTCTGACAATTCCATGCCATACAATTCCATGCCTAGCAACATTATTTCACCAATATATGATAGCTTACCATTGGTTAGCTTCAGTGTCGCTCTCATTCTCATTGTTACTGTTCATTATAGCATGCATGTGCCATGCCGTAATCTCGCCTTTGCCTCCGCCACCCCGTCCTAACCCCCCGGATCACTGACCAAGCACTTATGTTTTTTCACTGCTCCTGTTTCTGGAGCTATGTTTTTTGGGTTCACGCACACCGGATGAGTGTTTGTGATTTCAGACCGTCTCCCATCGCCCCATCCATTTGTTCCTTTTCCTCTTGCCCACCCATCCGTGTTGCTTCTTTTCCCTTCTGCACGCCCCCTACACGTGTTATTTCTTCCACCCCACATGCCACAGTTTCACTCCATGTCGCATAGTTCTACTACACTCCATGACACACAATTCAACTCCACATAATTCTACTCTGATTCATGCCAAACAACTGTATCACCCTCATCCCAGCACAATTTCCTACAGCACAATTCAATACCACATTATTTTCCTCCACACCACACAATCCCAATTCTCACAATTCCATCCCCGCCACACAATTCTACCACACGCAACACAATTCTATGCCACATAATTACAGTCCTCGCCTCTTAATTCCACTCCATATTTCCGTTCTATTCCAGGCCACATGATTCCACTCCAAGCCACTTAATTCCACTCCACATAATGCCACACAGCTCAATGCCATGCAATTTCACACCAGAAATCCACACAACACCTCACCATTTCAGTCCATCCTGCAATACATAATGCCACTCCATGCCACATAATTCACTACACTTTATGCCACACAATTCCACTCCAGCCCACTTATTTTCACTCAACCTAATACCACACAAATTTGTGCTAGAAATCCAAGACATGCCACATAATTTCAGCCCACTGTACAAGACATAATGTCATTCTATGCCACATAATTCCACACAATTCACTAATTCACATAATTCACTGCACTCCATGCAATATAATTCCACTCCTCGTAATTCCACTCTATGCCACACCACATAATTCCCTTCATGCTGTATAAAACAAGCTGACTCCACATAACATAGCTCAGCACAACACAATTTCACACCATGTCATGCAGTTCCACAGAACATAGTCCTACTCTGTGTGGCACAATTCCACACCTCTCAATGCTGCATAGTTCCCCTCCAGTACACATAACTCCACTCCTCGGAATTTCTATCTGTGCCACATCATTCCACTCCACATCACACAGTTACAGGGCACACAGTTATTCTTTGCCACCTTGCCACAATTTCATGCCACATAATTCCACACCATGTCAGATAATTCCACTCTTCTCCACATGATAGACCTATATGGAACATATTTACTTTCCACGTTACACAATTAAGTCCATGCCACACAATTCTACTCGTACCACACAATTCCACATCCCACAGTTCCACCCCTCCACAAAAGTCCACTCCACAGAAAATAATTCCACACCACATAATTTAGTCCCACTCCACATGATTCCACACCACATAATTCAACTACTTGTGACATAATTTCACTCCACATAATTTCAGTCAAGTCTCTGCCACATAAAGCCACTCTGTGCCACACAATTCCATGCCACACAAACTTGTGCCACATCATCACACTCCACAATGCATAATTCAACCCCACATAACTCAACACAATTCTAAGCAATGCAATTCCACACCAGATTTCAATGCCACATAATTTCAGCACAAGCCACACACATAATTACATGCCATGCCAAATAATTCCACACCAGGTATTTTTTACTAATTTTACAGAATTCCACTCTGTTCCTCATAATTACACTATACTCCAATGCATATAAGTGCACTCCATATAATTCCATTCCAGTCAATCCAGCACAATTCCACTAGACATCACACAATTCTACATCACAAAATTCCATGCCACACCATAAAATTATATATCATGTCATTCAGCCTCGCATAAATCTACTCCAAACATTTGAACTTCACTTCCCACAGTTGCACTCTACTCCACACTTTCACACCACACAATTCCAAACCATGCCTCACAATTCCAGTATACACGATGCTACATTATTTCACTTCACTAAATATAAATTCCCCACACTCCATACAATTTCAATCTGTACCACATAATTCCACTGTACCACATAGTTCCACTCGGTACCACATAATTCCACTACGCTACATATAATTCTACTCCACTCCACTCCACATCATTCCACTTCACTCAAAACAACATAATTGCCTGCTTCACAATTCCTTGCCCATGGCTCTCAAATTCATAACACACCAATAATCCCATCTGTCCCACATAATTCCAAGCCACAGCACTTAGTAAAATGCTGTAACTCCTAATTACAACCCATTGGCACATGATGCCAATCCATGCCACATAATTCATATCCACACAGTTGCATTCCACACAAACAATTCAACTTCACCAAATTCAATGCCACGCACCACAATTCTATGTCATATAATTTTACTCCAGGCCACATAGTTCATCTCCACTACACGTAATTGCAATCTACACATTTCCACTCCACAACATGTAATTTGACTCCACGCCACATATTTCCACTCAACTGCACACCACATAATTTCACTCTACGTAGTGCAACACAGTTGCTGGGACACAGTTCCACACCAAGCCATATAAATCCCCCTCATACTACAGAATTGCATGCCATGCCACCTAATTTCACCCCATCCCACAAAATTCTAGTCAACACAACATAATTCAAATGCACACAATTGCACTCCTCACCACAAAATTCCACTCGTCAACAAATAATTCTACTCCATCCCTCACAATCCCATGCCACACAATTCTACTCCATTCTATACAACATAATTCCACATTGAATACTTCTACACCATGTCATATAATGCACTCCACCCAGTGGCAATGCACATCATACAATTGCACTTCTCATTCCACAATTGTGCTCCAGGTGACACGATTGCACTCCATGCTAAACAATCTCAGTCAATGGCACTCAATTCCACACCATTCAACACTATTCTATGCCACATAATTTAACTACGCATGACATTATTCCACACTACCCTCATAGATACAGATTTAAGAGCACCGAGCGCCTCCTTGTGCTCCAATAAAGTAATGTTTTCATACTAATGTGGCCCAACGAGGCCATAAGTGCTGTGCCAAATATACAAAGTGGCGCAATGCATGCATTGCACCACTTTGTAGCCCTTTACGCTGCAATATGCCTGCACCAGGCCTTATGTATACAAAATGGGCATTCCTCAGTTAGGGACGCTGAAAAAATGGCGCAAAATAATCTAAGATATTTCTTAGCATCATTTTTTGGGCACTTTTTATATCTGCTCAGAGCAGGTGTTAAAATGAGGCACACCATTGTTTACAATTAGTCTCAATGGGCTTTGCAGGATTAGTGTCAATACAATTTACACTAATCCTGCAAAGCTCCGAACTAGCGCTAGATCCTAACTTCCGGCATGGTGCGCTGTATACTAGATTCGGTGCACACATAGTGGCATTAGGGGAGCACTAAGGGGCACAAGAAAAGTGTCTCTGCACTGGGTGCAGCAACACTTTTCTTCAATCTGTCCAGTAGTTCTACTTCGCATAGTCCAAATCCAGTCTACATCACATAATTCCATTCCTCTCCCTTCAGTGTCCCACAATTACATGCCACACATTTTCACTTCATGCCACATAATTACACAAGACGAAACACCACACAATTTCATATGGCGCAATTCTGTGCCACACAGATCCACAACAGAATTCCGCAGCAGATACTTCCATTTAATTTAAGTCCTCACCCTACCACAGAATCCCACACCATGCCACATAATTCCAATGCACCCCATGCTGCAGTCCCATGCCACACTGCACAATTCCATGCCATTTATTTCTATTTCATGCCACATAATTCTATTTCACACCATGCCACATAGTTCTAAACCATACAATTGCACTCCAAATCACACAACTGCACTCCACTTCATTTTACACCGCACAATTGCACTCCACGCCACACAATTGCACAATTCCAAGCCATGCCAAATAATTCCTTTACATGGTACATAATTGCACACTATTCACATCCAGTCCACGGAATGCCACTCAATCCCTCTCCATTAACCATAATTCCACTCAGCGCCACATAATTCCATCTCTGTTACATAATTCCATTCTGTCACATAATTCCACTACATACCACATAATTCCACTCTATAACACAACTCCACTCCTTTCAATGCAACATAATTACATAGTACACATTCACACCACATGCCACATAATTCCATCGCACCCCACAGCTTAACTCCAATCTATATAATTCATTTCCACATACTTTCCCTCCACGTCATACAATTGCACTCCACGTCACACATTTGCACTCTATGCCACAGAACTCCTCTCCACGCAACACAATTTCATGTCTCACAATTTGACTTCACGCCACACAATTCTAGAGCTCATAATTCCACTCCACACTACATAATTCCTCTCCTTGTCACATATTTCCACTCCACCACATGCAACATACTTCCACTCCACTCAACGCAACACAATTGTACTCCACATAATTCCACGCTACACCACACAGCTCCACACCCTCTTCATAATTACACTCTATGGAACATACTTCCACTACATAATTTCATGGAATGTCACCTAATTCGACTCCACACAATTGCCCTCCAACCCACAGAATCCCACGTCATACCATATAATGCCATGCAATTTCATGTCTGACAATTCCATGCCATACAATTCCATGCCTAGCAACATTATTTCACCAATATATGATAGCTTACCATTGGTTAGCTTCAGTGTCGCTCTCATTCTCATTGTTACTGTTCATTATAGCATGCATGTGCCATGCCGTAATCTCGCCTTTGCCTCCGCCACCCCGTCCTAACCCCCCGGATCACTGACCAAGCACTTATGTTTTTTCACTGCTCCTGTTTCTGGAGCTATGTTTTTTGGGTTCACGCACACCGGATGAGTGTTTGTGATTTCAGACCGTCTCCCATCGCCCCATCCATTTGTTCCTTTTCCTCTTGCCCACCCATCCGTGTTGCTTCTTTTCCCTTCTGCACGCCCCCTACACGTGTTATTTCTTCCACCCCACATGCCACAGTCTCACTCCATGTCGCATAGTTCTACTACACTCCATGACACACAATTCAACTCCACATAATTCTACTCTGATTCATGCCAAACAACTGTATCACCCTCATCCCAGCACAATTTCCTACAGCACAATTCAATACCACATTATTTTCCTCCACACCACATAATTCCATCCAAGACCACCCCACATAATTCCTCTCAAAACTACACAACATAATGCCACATCTTCTCACATAATTCAATGCACTTCACACCACATCATTCCATTCTACACAATTGCACTCCTAGTCACACAAATACACTACACACCATGTAATTCCACATCTCACAATTGCACACAATTCCTGCCCACACAACTCCAAAACACAACATCTAATTACAGGCCATGCCGCATAATTCTATTCCATGGCATGTAAATCTGAGGTGCAAAATTCCACTCCACTCCATTGCGCAAAACAACTCCAAGACACATAATTCTACTCTCTGCCACATCATCTCACTCAGCGCCACATAATTTCACTCCACATCACATCATTCCTCTCTACTCCAAGACACACAATTCCAGGCCACACCACTCAATTCCAACACATGATTCCACTACACACCTCATAACTTAGCTGCTCACCACATTGTTCTGTGCCATGCCAACTACTTCCACACCATACCACATAATCGACTCCATACCACACAATACATCACTACCCAACTGCACTCCATGCCACACAATTTCACATCTCACAATTCAACTTCATGCCACACAATTCCATGCCATGCTACAATTCCATGCCGTTTTCCACTCCATGGCACACAATTGAGTGCCATGTTCATAATTCCATGCCACATAGTTCTACTCCCTCACAGGACACATAATTCCATGCCACACCACATAATTTAACACCATGTCAAATACTTCCACTTCACACAATGCCACTCCACATCAAAAAGTTGCTCTCAACATTACACAATTCCAGTTGAGGTCACACCTTTGCACTCCACACCACACATTCCCAATTCTCACAATTCCATCCCCGCCACACAATTCTACCACACGCAACACAATTCTATGCCACATAATTACAGTCCTCGCCTCTTAATTCCACTCCATATTTCCGTTCTATTCCAGGCCACATGATTCCACTCCAAGCCACTTAATTCCACTCCACATAATGCCACACAGCTCAATGCCATGCAATTTCACACCAGAAATCCACAGAACACCTCACCATTTCAGTCCATCCTGCAATACATAATGCCACTCCATGCCACATAATTCACTACACTTTATGCCACACAATTCCACTCCAGCCCACTTATTTTCACTCAACCTAATACCACACAAATTCGTGCTAGAAATCCAAGCCATGCCACATAATTTCAGCCCACTGTACAAGACATAATGTCATTCTATGCCACATAATTCCACATAATTCACTAATTCACATAATTCACTGCACTCCATGCCATATAATTCCACTCCTCGTAATTCCACTCTATACCACACCACATAATTCCCTCCATGCTGTATAAAACAAGCTGACTCCGCATAACATAGCTCAGCACAATACAATTTCACACCATGTCATGCAGTTCCACAGAACATAGTCCTACTCTGTGTGGCACAATTCCACACCTCTCAATGCTGCATAGTTCCCCTGCAGTACAGATAACTCCACTCCTCGGAATTTCTATCTGTGCCACATCATTCCACTCCACATCACACAGTTACAGGGCACACAGTTATTCTTTGCCACCTTGCCACAATTTCATGCCACATAATTCCACACCATGTCAGATAATTCCACTCTTCTCCACATGATAGACCTATATGGAACATATTTACTTTCCACGTTACACAATTAAGTCCATGCCACACAATTCTACTCGTACCACACAATTCCACATCCCACAGTTCCACCCCTCCACAAAAGTCCACTCCACAGAAAATAATTCCACACCCCATAATTTAGTCCCACTCCACATGATTCCACACCACATAATTCAACTACTTGTGACATAATTTCACTCCACATAATTTCAGTCAAGTCTCTGCCACATAAAGCCACTCTGTGCCACACAATTCCATGCCACACAAACTTGTGCCACATCATCACACTCCACAATGCATAATTCCACCCCACATAACTCAACACAATTCTAGGCAATGCAATTCCACACCAGATTTCAATGCCACATCATTTCAGCACAAGCCACACACATAATTACATGATATGCCAAATAATTCTACACCAGGTATTTTTTACTCGTTTTACAGAATTCCACTCTGTTCCTCATAATTACACTATACTCCAATGCATATAAGTGCACTCCATATAATTCCATTCCAGTCAATCCAGCACAATTCCACCAGACATCACACAATTCTACATCACAAAATTCCATGCCACACCATAAAATTATATATCATGTCATTCAGCCTCGCATAAATCTACTCCATACATTTGAACTTCACTTCCCACAGTTGCACTCTACTCCACACTTTCACACCACACAATTCCAAACCATGCCTCACAATTCCAGGATACACGATGCTACATTATTTCACTTCACTAAATATAAATTCCCCACACTCCATACAATTTCAATCTGCACCACATAATTCCACTGTACCACATAGTTCCACTCGGTACCACATAATTCCATTACGCTACATATAATTCTACTCCACTCCACTACACATCATTCCACTTCACTCAAAACAACACAATTGCCTGCTTCACAATTCCTTGCCCATGGCTCTCAAATTCATAACACACCAATAATTCCATCTGTCCCACATAATTCCAAGCCACACCACTTAGTAAAATGCCGTAACTCCTAATTACAACCCATTGGCACATAATGCCAATCCATGCCACATAATTCATATCCACACAGTTGCATTCCACACAAACAATTCAACTTCACCAAATTCAATGCCACGCACCACAATTCTATGTCATATAATTTTACTCCAGGCCACATAGTTCATCTCCACTACACGTAATTGCAATCTACACATTTCCACTCCACGACATGTAATTTGACTCCACGCCACATATTTCCACTCAACTGCACACCACATAATTTCACTCTACGTAGTGCAACACAGTTGCTGGGACACAGTTCCACACCATGCCATATAAATCCCCTTCATACTACAGAATTGCATGCCATGCCACCTAATTTCACCCCATCCCACAAAATTCTAGTCAACACAACATAATTCAAATGCACACAATTGCACTCCTCACCACAAAATTCCACTCGTCAACAAATAATTCTACTCCATCCCTCACAATCCCATGCCACACAATTCTACTCCATTCTATACAACATAATTCCACATTGAATACTTCTACACCATGTCATATAATGCACTCCACCCAGTGGCAATGCACATCATACAATTGCACTTCTCATTCCACAATTGTGCTCCAGGTGACACAATTGCACTCCATGCTACACAATCTCAGTCAATGGCACTCAATTCCACACCATTCAACACTATTCTATGCCACATAATTTAACTATGCATGACATTATTCCACACTACCCTCATAGATACAGATTTAAGAGCACCGAGCGCCTCCTTGTGCTCTAATAAAGTAATGTTTTCATACTAATGTGGCTCAACGAGGCCATAAGTGCTGTGCCAAATATACAAAGTGGCGCAATGCATGCATTGCACCACTTTGTAGCCCTTTACGCTGCAATATGCCTGCACCAGGCCTTATGCATACAAAATGGGCATTCCTCAGTTAGGGACGCTGAAAAAATGTCGCAAAATAATCTAAGATATTTCTTTGCGTCATTTTTTGGGCACTTTTTATACCTGATCAGAGCAGGTGTTAAAATGAGGCACACCATTGTTTACAATTAGTCTCAATGGGCTTTGCAGGATTAGTGTCAATACAATTTACACTAATCCTGCAAAGCTCCGAACTAGCGCTAGATCCTAACTTCCGGCATGGTGCGCTGTATACTAGATTCGGTGCACACATAGTGGCGTTAGGGGAGCACTAAGGGGCGCAAGAAAAGTGTCTCTGCACTGGGTGCAGCAACACTTTTCTTCAATCTGTCTAGTAGTTCTACTTCACATAGTCCAAATCCAGTCTACATCACATAATTCCATTCCTCTCCCTTCAGTGTCCCACAATTACATGCCACACATTTTCACTTCATGCCACATAATTACACAAGACGAAACACCACACAATTTCATATGGTGCAATTCCGTGCCACACAGATCCACAACAGAATTCCGCAGCAGATACTTCCATTTAATTTAAGTCCTCACCCTACCACAGAATCCCACACCATGCCACATAATTCCAATGCACCCCATGCTGCAGTCCCATGCCACACTGCACAATTGCATGCCATTTATTTCTATTTCATGCCACATAATTCTATTTCACACCATGCCACATAGTTCTAAACCATACAATTGCACTCCAAATCACACAATTGCACTCCACTTCATTTTACACCGCACAATTGCACTCCACGCCACACAATTGCACGGTGCACAATTCCAAGCCATGCCAAATAATTCCTTTACATGGTACATAATTGCACACTATTCACATCCAGTCCACTGAATGGCACTCAATTCCTCTCCATTAACCATAATTCCACTCAGCGCCACATAATTCCATCTCTGTTACATAATTCCATTCTGTCACATAATTCCACTACATACCACATAATTCCACTCTATAACACAACTCCACTCCTTTCAATGCAACATAATTACATAGTACACATTCACACCACATGCCACATAATTCCATCACACCCCACAGCTTAACTCCAATCTATATAATTCATTTCCACATACTTTCACTCCACGTCATACAATTGCACTCCACGTCACACATTTGCACTCTATGCCACAGAACTCCTCTCCACGCCACACAATTTCATGTCTCACAATTTGACTTCACGCCACACAATTCTAGAGCTCATAATTCCACTCCACACTACATAATTCCTCTCCTTGTCACATATTTCCACTCCACCACATGCAACATACATCCACTCCACTCAACGCAACACAATTGTACTCCACAGAATTCCACGCTACACCACACAGCTCCACACCCACTTCATAATTACACTCTATGGAACATACTTCCACTACATAATTCCATGGAATGTCACCTAATTCGACTCCACACAATTGCCCTCCAAACCACAGAATCCCACGTCATACCATATAATGCCATGCAATTTCATGTCTGACAATTCCATGTCATACAATTCCATGCCTAGCAACATTATTTCACCAATATATGATAGCTTACCATTGGTTAGCTTCAGTGTCGCTCTCATTCTCATTGTTACTGTTCATTATAGCATGCATGTGCCATGCTGTAATCTCGCCTTTGCCTCCGCCACCCCCTCCCACCCCCCCGGATCACTGACCAAGCACTTATGTTTTTTGACTGCTCCTGTTTCTGGAGCTATGTTTTTTGGGTTCACGCACTCCGGATGAGTGTTTGTGATTTCAGACCGTCTCCCATTGCCCCATCCATTTGTTCCTTTTCCTCCTGCCCACACATCAGTGTTGCTTCTTTTCCCTTCTGCACGCCCCCTACACGTGTTATTTCTTCCACCCCACATGCCACAGTTTCACTCCATGTCGCATAGTTCTACTACACTCCATGACACACAATTCAACTCCACATAATTCTACTCTGATTCATGCCAAACAACTGTATCACCCTCATCCCAGCACAATTTCCTACAGCACAATTCAATACCACATTATTTTCCTCCACACCACATAATTCCATCCAAGACCATCCCACATAATTCCTCTCAAAACTACACAACATAATGCCACATCTTCTCACATAATTCAATCCACTTCACGCCACATCATTCCATTCTACACAATTGCACTCCTAGTCACACAAATACACTACACACCATGCAATTCCACATCTCACAATTGCACACAATTCCTGCCCACACAACTCCAAAACACAACATCTAATTACAGGCCATGCCGCATAATTCTATTCCATGGCATGTAAATCTGAGGGGCAAAATTCCACTCCACTCCATTGCGCAAAACAACTCCAAGACACATAATTCTACTCTCTGCCACATCATCTCACTAAGCGCCACATAATTTCACTCCACATCACATCATTCCTCTCTACTCCAAGACACACACTTCCAGGCCACACCACTCAATTCCAGCACATGATTCCACTACACACCTCATAACTTAGCTGCTCACCACATTGTTCTGTGCCATGCCAACTACTTCCACACCATGCCACATAATCGACTCCATACCACACAATACATCACTACCCAACTGCACTCCATGCCACACAATTTCACACCTCACAATTCAACTTCATGCCACACAATTCCATGCCATGCTACAATTCCATGCCGTTTTCCACTCCATGGCACACAATAGAGTGCCATGTTCATAATTCCACGCCACATAGTTCTACTCCCTCACAGGACACATAATTCCATGCCACACCACATAATTTAACACCATGTCAAATACTTCCACTTCACACAAGGCCACTCCACATCAAAAAGTTGCTCTCAACATTACACAATTCCAGTTGAGGTCACATCTTTGCACTCCACACCACACATTCCCAATTCTCACAATTCCATCCCCGCCACACAATTCTACCACACGCAACACAATTCTATGCCACATAATTACAGTCCTCGCCTCTTAATTCCACTCCATATTTCCGTTCTATTCCAGGCCACATGATTCCACTCCAAGCCACTTAATTCCACTCCACATAATACCACACAGCTCGATGCCATGCAATTTCACACCAGAAATCCACACAACACCTCACCATTTCAGTCCATCCTGCAATACATAATGCCACTCCATGCCACATAATTCACTACACTTTATGCCACACAATTCCACTCCAGCCCACTTAATTTCACTCAATCTAATACCACACAAATTTGTGCTAGAAATCCAAGCCATGCCACATAATTTCAGCCCACTGTACAAGACATAATGTCATTCTATGCCACATAATTCCACATAATTCACTAATTCACATAATTCACTGCACTCCATGCCATATAATTCCACTCCTCGTAATTCCACTCTATACCACACCACATAATTCCCTCCATGCTGTATAAAACAAGCTGACTCCGCATAACATAGCTCAGCACAATACAATTTCACACCATGTCATGCAGTTCCACAGAACATAGTCCTACTCTGTGTGGCACAATTCCACACCTCTCAATGCTGCATAGTTCCCCTGCAGTACAGATAACTCCACTCCTCGGAATTTCTATCTGTGCCACATCATTCCACTCCACATCACACAGTTACAGGGCACACAGTTATTCTTTGCCACCTTGCCACAATTTCATGCCACATAATTCCACACCATGTCAGATAATTCCACTCTTCTCCACATGATAGACCTATATGGAACATATTTACTTTCCACGTTACACAATTAAGTCCATGCCACACAATTCTACTCGTACCACACAATTCCACATCCCACAGTTCCACCCCTCCACAAAAGTCCACTCCACAGAAAATAATTCCACACCCCATAATTTAGTCCCACTCCACATGATTCCACACCACATAATTCAACTACTTGTGACATAATTTCACTCCACATAATTTCAGTCAAGTCTCTGCCACATAAAGCCACTCTGTGCCACACAATTCCATGCCACACAAACTTGTGCCACATCATCACACTCCACAATGCATAATTCCACCCCACATAACTCAACACAATTCTAGGCAATGCAATTCCACACCAGATTTCAATGCCACATCATTTCAGCACAAGCCACACACATAATTACATGATATGCCAAATAATTCTACACCAGGTATTTTTTACTCGTTTTACAGAATTCCACTCTGTTCCTCATAATTACACTATACTCCAATGCATATAAGTGCACTCCATATAATTCCATTCCAGTCAATCCAGCACAATTCCACCAGACATCACACAATTCTACATCACAAAATTCCATGCCACACCATAAAATTATATATCATGTCATTCAGCCTCGCATAAATCTACTCCATACATTTGAACTTCACTTCCCACAGTTGCACTCTACTCCACACTTTCACACCACACAATTCCAAACCATGCCTCACAATTCCAGGATACACGATGCTACATTATTTCACTTCACTAAATATAAATTCCCCACACTCCATACAATTTCAATCTGCACCACATAATTCCACTGTACCACATAGTTCCACTCGGTACCACATAATTCCATTACGCTACATATAATTCTACTCCACTCCACTACACATCATTCCACTTCACTCAAAACAACACAATTGCCTGCTTCACAATTCCTTGCCCATGGCTCTCAAATTCATAACACACCAATAATTCCATCTGTCCCACATAATTCCAAGCCACACCACTTAGTAAAATGCCGTAACTCCTAATTACAACCCATTGGCACATAATGCCAATCCATGCCACATAATTCATATCCACACAGTTGCATTCCACACAAACAATTCAACTTCACCAAATTCAATGCCACGCACCACAATTCTATGTCATATAATTTTACTCCAGGCCACATAGTTCATCTCCACTACACGTAATTGCAATCTACACATTTCCACTCCACGACATGTAATTTGACTCCACGCCACATATTTCCACTCAACTGCACACCACATAATTTCACTCTACGTAGTGCAACACAGTTGCTGGGACACAGTTCCACACCATGCCATATAAATCCCCTTCATACTACAGAATTGCATGCCATGCCACCTAATTTCACCCCATCCCACAAAATTCTAGTCAACACAACATAATTCAAATGCACACAATTGCACTCCTCACCACAAAATTCCACTCGTCAACAAATAATTCTACTCCATCCCTCACAATCCCATGCCACACAATTCTACTCCATTCTATACAACATAATTCCACATTGAATACTTCTACACCATGTCATATAATGCACTCCACCCAGTGGCAATGCACATCATACAATTGCACTTCTCATTCCACAATTGTGCTCCAGGTGACACAATTGCACTCCATGCTACACAATCTCAGTCAATGGCACTCAATTCCACACCATTCAACACTATTCTATGCCACATAATTTAACTATGCATGACATTATTCCACACTACCCTCATAGATACAGATTTAAGAGCACCGAGCGCCTCCTTGTGCTCTAATAAAGTAATGTTTTCATACTAATGTGGCTCAACGAGGCCATAAGTGCTGTGCCAAATATACAAAGTGGCGCAATGCATGCATTGCACCACTTTGTAGCCCTTTACGCTGCAATATGCCTGCACCAGGCCTTATGCATACAAAATGGGCATTCCTCAGTTAGGGACGCTGAAAAAATGTCGCAAAATAATCTAAGATATTTCTTTGCGTCATTTTTTGGGCACTTTTTATACCTGATCAGAGCAGGTGTTAAAATGAGGCACACCATTGTTTACAATTAGTCTCAATGGGCTTTGCAGGATTAGTGTCAATACAATTTACACTAATCCTGCAAAGCTCCGAACTAGCGCTAGATCCTAACTTCCGGCATGGTGCGCTGTATACTAGATTCGGTGCACACATAGTGGCGTTAGGGGAGCACTAAGGGGCGCAAGAAAAGTGTCTCTGCACTGGGTGCAGCAACACTTTTCTTCAATCTGTCTAGTAGTTCTACTTCACATAGTCCAAATCCAGTCTACATCACATAATTCCATTCCTCTCCCTTCAGTGTCCCACAATTACATGCCACACATTTTCACTTCATGCCACATAATTACACAAGACGAAACACCACACAATTTCATATGGTGCAATTCCGTGCCACACAGATCCACAACAGAATTCCGCAGCAGATACTTCCATTTAATTTAAGTCCTCACCCTACCACAGAATCCCACACCATGCCACATAATTCCAATGCACCCCATGCTGCAGTCCCATGCCACACTGCACAATTGCATGCCATTTATTTCTATTTCATGCCACATAATTCTATTTCACACCATGCCACATAGTTCTAAACCATACAATTGCACTCCAAATCACACAATTGCACTCCACTTCATTTTACACCGCACAATTGCACTCCACGCCACACAATTGCACGGTGCACAATTCCAAGCCATGCCAAATAATTCCTTTACATGGTACATAATTGCACACTATTCACATCCAGTCCACTGAATGGCACTCAATTCCTCTCCATTAACCATAATTCCACTCAGCGCCACATAATTCCATCTCTGTTACATAATTCCATTCTGTCACATAATTCCACTACATACCACATAATTCCACTCTATAACACAACTCCACTCCTTTCAATGCAACATAATTACATAGTACACATTCACACCACATGCCACATAATTCCATCACACCCCACAGCTTAACTCCAATCTATATAATTCATTTCCACATACTTTCACTCCACGTCATACAATTGCACTCCACGTCACACATTTGCACTCTATGCCACAGAACTCCTCTCCACGCCACACAATTTCATGTCTCACAATTTGACTTCACGCCACACAATTCTAGAGCTCATAATTCCACTCCACACTACATAATTCCTCTCCTTGTCACATATTTCCACTCCACCACATGCAACATACATCCACTCCACTCAACGCAACACAATTGTACTCCACAGAATTCCACGCTACACCACACAGCTCCACACCCACTTCATAATTACACTCTATGGAACATACTTCCACTACATAATTCCATGGAATGTCACCTAATTCGACTCCACACAATTGCCCTCCAAACCACAGAATCCCACGTCATACCATATAATGCCATGCAATTTCATGTCTGACAATTCCATGTCATACAATTCCATGCCTAGCAACATTATTTCACCAATATATGATAGCTTACCATTGGTTAGCTTCAGTGTCGCTCTCATTCTCATTGTTACTGTTCATTATAGCATGCATGTGCCATGCTGTAATCTCGCCTTTGCCTCCGCCACCCCCTCCCACCCCCCCGGATCACTGACCAAGCACTTATGTTTTTTGACTGCTCCTGTTTCTGGAGCTATGTTTTTTGGGTTCACGCACTCCGGATGAGTGTTTGTGATTTCAGACCGTCTCCCATTGCCCCATCCATTTGTTCCTTTTCCTCCTGCCCACACATCAGTGTTGCTTCTTTTCCCTTCTGCACGCCCCCTACACGTGTTATTTCTTCCACCCCACATGCCACAGTTTCACTCCATGTCGCATAGTTCTACTACACTCCATGACACACAATTCAACTCCACATAATTCTACTCTGATTCATGCCAAACAACTGTATCACCCTCATCCCAGCACAATTTCCTACAGCACAATTCAATACCACATTATTTTCCTCCACACCACATAATTCCATCCAAGACCATCCCACATAATTCCTCTCAAAACTACACAACATAATGCCACATCTTCTCACATAATTCAATCCACTTCACGCCACATCATTCCATTCTACACAATTGCACTCCTAGTCACACAAATACACTACACACCATGCAATTCCACATCTCACAATTGCACACAATTCCTGCCCACACAACTCCAAAACACAACATCTAATTACAGGCCATGCCGCATAATTCTATTCCATGGCATGTAAATCTGAGGGGCAAAATTCCACTCCACTCCATTGCGCAAAACAACTCCAAGACACATAATTCTACTCTCTGCCACATCATCTCACTAAGCGCCACATAATTTCACTCCACATCACATCATTCCTCTCTACTCCAAGACACACACTTCCAGGCCACACCACTCAATTCCAGCACATGATTCCACTACACACCTCATAACTTAGCTGCTCACCACATTGTTCTGTGCCATGCCAACTACTTCCACACCATGCCACATAATCGACTCCATACCACACAATACATCACTACCCAACTGCACTCCATGCCACACAATTTCACACCTCACAATTCAACTTCATGCCACACAATTCCATGCCATGCTACAATTCCATGCCGTTTTCCACTCCATGGCACACAATAGAGTGCCATGTTCATAATTCCACGCCACATAGTTCTACTCCCTCACAGGACACATAATTCCATGCCACACCACATAATTTAACACCATGTCAAATACTTCCACTTCACACAAGGCCACTCCACATCAAAAAGTTGCTCTCAACATTACACAATTCCAGTTGAGGTCACATCTTTGCACTCCACACCACACATTCCCAATTCTCACAATTCCATCCCCGCCACACAATTCTACCACACGCAACACAATTCTATGCCACATAATTACAGTCCTCGCCTCTTAATTCCACTCCATATTTCCGTTCTATTCCAGGCCACATGATTCCACTCCAAGCCACTTAATTCCACTCCACATAATACCACACAGCTCGATGCCATGCAATTTCACACCAGAAATCCACACAACACCTCACCATTTCAGTCCATCCTGCAATACATAATGCCACTCCATGCCACATAATTCACTACACTTTATGCCACACAATTCCACTCCAGCCCACTTAATTTCACTCAATCTAATACCACACAAATTTGTGCTAGAAATCCAAGCCATGCCACATAATTTCAGCCCACTGTACAAGACATAATGTCATTCTATGCCACATAATTCCACACAATTCACTAATTCACATAATTCACTGCACTTCATGCCATATAATTCCACTCCTCGTAATTCCACTCTATGCCACACCACATAATTCCCTCCATGCTGTATAAAACAAGCTGAGTCCGCATAACATAGCTCAGCACAACACAAGTTCACACCAAGTCATGCAGTTCCACAGAATTTAGTCCTACTCTGTGTGGCACAATTCCACACCTCTCAATGCTGCAAAGTTCCCCTCCAGTACACATAACTCCACTCCTCTGAATTTCTATCTGTGCCACATCATTCCATACCACATCACACAGTTACAGGGCACACAGTTATTCTTTGCCACCTTGCCACAATTTCATGCCACATAATTCCACACCATGTCAGATAATTCCACTCTTCTCCACATGATAGACCTATATGGAACATATTTACTTTCCACGTTACACAATTAAGTCCATGCCACACAATTCAACTCGTACCACACAATTCCACATCCCACAGTTCCACCCCCTCCACAAAAGTCCACTCCACAGAAAATAATTCCACACCACATAATTTAGTCCCACTCCACATGATTCCACACCACATAATTCAACTACTTGTGACATGATTTCACTCCACATAATTTCAGTCAAGTCTCTGCCACATAAAGCCACTCTGTGCCACACAATTCCATGCCACACAAACTTGTGCCACATCATCACACTCCACAATGCATAATTCCACCCCACATAACTCAACACAATTCTAGGCAATGCAATTCCACACCAGATTTCAATGCCACATAATTTCAGCACAAGCCACACCACATAATTACATGCCATGCGTAATAATTCCACACCAGGTATTTTTTACTCATTTTACAGAATTCCACTCTGTTCCTCATAATTACACTATACTCCAATGCATATAAGTGCACTCCTTATAATTCCATTCCAGTCAATCCAGCACAATTCCACCAGACATCACACAATTCTACATCACAAAATTCCATGTCACACCATAAAATTATGGCCCGTATTTATACTTTTTTTAGCGCCGCATTTGCGCCGCTTTTTGACGCAAAACGGCGCAAACCTACAAAATACAATGGTATTTTGCAAGTTTGCGCCGTTTTTGCGTCAAAAAACGACGCAAATGCGGCGCAAAAAGAGTATAAATACGGGCCTATATATCATGTCATTCAGCCTCGCATAAATCTACTCCATACATTTGAATTTCACTTCCCACAGATGCACTCTACTCCACACTTTCACACCGCACAATTCCAAACCATGCCTCACAATTCCAGGATACACGATGCTACATTATTTCACTTCACTAAATATAAATTCCCCACACTCCATACAATTTGAATCTGCACCACAAAATTCCACTGTACCACATAGTTCCACTCGGTACCACATAATTCCATTACGCTACATATCATTCTACTCCACTCCACTACACATCATTCCACTCCACTCAAAACAACACAATTGCCTGCTTCACAATTCCTTGCCCATGGCTCTCAAATTCATAACACACCAATAATTCCATCTGTCCCACATAATTCCAAGCCACACCACTTAGTAAAATGCCGTAACTCCTAATTACAACCCATTGGCACATAATGTCAATCCATGCCACATAATTCATATCCACACAGTTGCATTCCACACAAACAATTCAACTTCACCAAATTCAATGCCACGCACCACAATTCTATGTCATATAATTTTACTCCAGGCCACATAGTTCATCTCCACTACACGTAATTGCAATCTACACATTTCCACTCCACGACATGTAATTTGACTCCACGCCACATATTTCCACTCAACTGCACACCACATAATTTCACTCTACGTAGTGCAACACAGTTGCTGGGACACAGCTCCACACCATGCCATATAAATCCCCTTCATACTACAGAATTGCATGCCATGCCACCTAATTTCACCCCATCCCACAAAATTCTAGTCAACACAACATAATTCAAATGAACACAATTGCACTCCTCACCACAAAATTCCACTCGTCAACAAATAATTCTACTCCATCCCTCACAATCCCATGCCACACAATTCTACTCCATTCTATACAACATAATTCCACATTGAATACTTCTACACCATGTCATATAATGCACTCCACCCTGTGGCAATGCACATCATACAATTGCACTTCTCATTCCACAATTGTGCTCCAGGTGACACAATTGCACTCCATGCTACACAATCTCAGTCAATGGCACTCAATTCCACACCATTCAACACTATTCTATGCCACATAATTTAACTACGCATGACATTATTCCACACTACCCTCATAGATACAGATTTAAGAGCACCGAGCGCCTCCTTGTGCTCCATTAAAATAATGTTTTCATACTAATGTGGCCCAACGAGGCCATAAGTGCTGTGCCAAATATACAAAGTGGCGCAATGCATGCATTGCACCACTTTGTAGCCCTTTACGCTGCAATATGCCTGCACCAGGCCTTATGTATACAAAATGGGCATTCCCCAGTTAGGGACGCTGAAAAAATGGAGCAAAATAATCTAAGATATTTCTTTGCGTCATTTTTTGGGCACTTTTTATATCTGCTCAGAGCAGGTGTTAAAATGAGGCACACCATTGTTTACAATTAGTCTCAATGGGCTTTGCAGGATTAGTGTCAATACAATTTACACTAATCCTGCAAAGCTCCGAACTATCGCTAGATCCTAACTTCCGGCATGGTGCGCTGTATACTAGATTCGGTGCACACATAGTGGCGTTAGGGGAGCACTAAGGGGCGCAAGAAAAGTGGCTCTGCACTGGGTGCAGCAACACTTTTCTTCAATCTGTCTAGTAGTTCTACTTCGCATAGTCCCAATCCAGTCCACATCACATAATTCCATTCCTCTCCCTTCAGTGTCCCACAATTACATGCCACACATTTTCACTTCATGCCACATAATTACTCAAGACGAAACACCACACAATTTCATATGGCGCAATTCCGTGCCACACAGATCCACAACAGAATTCCGCAGCAGATACTTCCATTTAATTTAAGTCCTCACCCTACCACAGAATCCCACACCATGCCACATAATTCCAATGCACCCCATGCTGCAGTCCCATGCTACACTGCACAATGCCATGCCAATTATTTCTACTTCATGCCACATAATTCTATTTCACACCATGCCACATAGTTCTAAACCATACAATTGCACTCCAAATCACACAACTGCACTCCACTTCATTCTACACCGCACAATTGCACTCCACGCCACACAATTGCACGGTGCACAATTCCAAGCCATGCCAAATAATTCCTTTACATGGTACATAATTGCACACTATTCACATCCAGTCCACTGAATGCCACTCAATCCCTCTCCATTAACCATAATTCCACTCAGCGCCACATAATTCCATCTCTGTTACATAATTCCATTCCGTCACATAATTCCACTACATACCACATAATTCCACTGTATAACACAACTCCACTCCTTTCAATGCAACACAATTACATAGTACACATTCACACCACATGCCACATAATTCCATCGCACGCCACAGCTTCACTCCAATCTATATAATTCATTTCCACATACTTTCACTCCACGTCATACAATTGCACTCCACGTCACACATTTGCACTCTATGCCACAGAACTCCTCTCCACGCCACACAATTTCACGTCTCACAATTTGACTTCACGCCACAAAATTTTAGAGCTCATTATTCCACTCCACACTACATAATTCCTCTCCTTGCCACATATTTCCACTCCACCACATGCAACATACTTCCACTCCACTCAACGCAACACAATTGTACTCCGCAGAATTCCACACTACACCACACAGTTCCACACCCACTTTATAATTACACTCTATGGAACATACTTCCACTACATAATTTCATGGAATGTCACCGAATTCGACTCCACGCAATTGCCCTCCAAACCACAGAATCCCACGTCATTACATATAATGCCATGCAATTTCATGTCTGACAATTCCATGCCATACAATCCCATGCCTAGCAACATTATTCCACAAATATATGATAGCTTACCATTGGTTAGCTTCAGTGTTGCTCTCATTCTCATTGTTACTGTTCATTTTAGCACGCATGTGCCATGCCGTAAACTCGCGTTTGCCTCCGCCACACCCCTCCATCCCCCCGGATCACTGACCAAGTACTTTTTTTTTTTAACTGCTCCTGTTTCTGGAGGTATGTTTTTTGGGTTCAAGCACTCCGGATGAGTGCTTGTGATTTCAGACCGTCTCCCATAGCCCCATCCATTTGTTCCTTTTCCTCCTGCCCGCCCATCCATGTTGCTTCTTTTCCCTTCTGCACGCCCCCTACACGTGTTATTTCTTCCACCCCACATGCCACAGTTTCACTCCATGTTGCATAGTTCTACTACACTCCATGACACACAATTCAACTCCACATAATTCTACTCTGATTCATGCCAAACAACTGCATCCCACTCAACCCAGCACAATTCCCTGCAGCACAATTCCATACCACATTATTTTCCTCCACACCACATAATTCCATCCAAGACCACCCCACATAATTCCTCTCAAAACTACACAACATAATGCAACATCTTCTCACATGATTCAATCCACTTCACACCACATCATTCCATTCTACACAATTGCACTCCTAGTCACACAAATAAACTACACACCATGCAATTCCACATCTCACAACTGCACTCCATACCACACAATTCCTGCCCACACAACTCCAACACACAACATGTAATCCCACGCCATCCCGCATAATTCTATTCCATGGCATGGAAATCTGAGCTGCAAAATTTCACTCCACTCCATTGCGCATAACTACTCCACTTCACATAATTCTACACTCTGCCACATCATTTCACTCTATGCCACATGATTCCACTCCACATCACATAATTCCTCTCTACTCCAAGACACACAATTCCAGGCCACACCACTCAATTCCAACACATGATTCCACTACACACCTCATAACTAAGAAGCTCACCACATTGTTCTGTACCATGCCAACTAATTCAACACCATGCCACATAATCAACTCCATACCACACAATTCATCAGTACCCAATTGCACTCCACGCCACACAATTTCACATCTCACAATTCAACTTCATGCCACACAATTCCATGCCATGCAACAATTCTATGCCGTGTTCCACTCCATGGCACACAATTGAGTGCCATGTTTCATAATTCCATGCCACATAGTTCCAGTCCCTCACAGGACACATGCTAGACAATTCTATGCCCCATAATTCCAGTCCTTGCCTCTTAATTCATTCCATATTTCTGTTCTATTCCAGGCCACATAATTCCACTCCAAGCCACTTAATTCCACTCCACATAATGTCCCACAGCTCAATGCCATGCAATTTCACACCAGAAATCCACACAACACCACATAACTTCAGTCTATCCCACAAGACATAACTCCATTCCATGCCACATAATCCATTTCATCCCACATAATTCCACTCCATGCCACATAATTCACTACACTTCATGCCACACAATTCCACTCCAGCCCACTTCATTTCACTCCACCTAATACCACACAAATTCATGCCAGAAATCCAAGCCACGCCACGTAATTTCAGCCCATTTGACAAGACATGATTCCATTCTATGCCACGTAATTCCACACAACCCACAACATTCCACTCCATGACACATAATTCACTGCACTCAATGCCATATAATTCCACTCCTCGTAATTCCACTCTATGCCACACCACATAATTCCCTCCATTCTGTATAAAACAAGCCGACTCCGCATAACACAGTCCAGCCCAGCACAATTTCACACCATCTCATACAGTTCCACAGAACATAGTCCTACTCTGTGTGACACAATCCCACACCTCTCAATGCTGCATAGTTCCACGCCAGTACACATAAATCCACTCCACGGAGTTCCGATCTATGCCACATCATTCCACTCCACATCACACAGTTGCAAGACACACAGTTATTCTTTGCCACCTTGACACAATTTAATGCCACATAATTCCACACCACATCACATAATTCCACTCTTCTCTACATTATAGACCTTTATGGAATGCAATTACTTTCCACATTACAAAATTGCACTCCATGCAACACAATTCTACTCCATACCACACAATTCCACATCCCACAGTTCCACCCCTCCACAAAAGTCCAGTCCACAGAACATAATTCCACACCACATAATTTAGCCCCACTCCAGATGATTCCACACCACATAATTCAACTAATTGTGACATAATTTCACTCCACATATTTTCAGTCCAGTCCATGCCACATAAAGCCTCTCTGTGCCGCACAATTCCATGCCACACAAACCCATTTCACATCATTACACTCCACAATGCATAATTCCATCCCACTGAACTCCACACAATTCTACGCAATGCAATTCCACACCAGAATACCACGTCACATAATTTCAGCATAAGCCACACCACATAATTCCATGCCATGCCACATAATTCCGCACCAGGTATTTTTACTCATTATACAGAATTCCACTCTGTTCCTCATAATTACGGTATACTCAAATGCATACAAGGGCACTCCATAATATTCCATTCCAGCCAATCCAGCACAATTCCACCACACATCACACAATTCTACACCACAAAATTCCATGCCACACCATAAAATTATATATCATGTCACTCAGCCTCGCATAAATCTACTCCATACATTTGCATTTCACTTCTCACAGTTGCACTCTACTGCACACTTTCACTCCACACAATTCCAAACCATGCCTCACAATTCGAGGATACACGATACTACATATTTTCACTTCACTAAACATAAATCCACTACACTCCACATAATTTCACTCTGCACCACATCATTACACTGTACCACATAATTCCACGCTGTACCACATAATTCCCACACACTACAAATAATTCTACTCCTCTCCACTACACATCATTCCACTCCACTCAAAACAACACAATTTCCTGCTTCACAATTAGTTGCCAATGGCTCTCAAATTCATGCCACACCAAAAATTCCATCTATCCCACATAATTCCAGACCACACCACTTAGTAAAATGCTGTGACACCTAATTACAGCCAATTGGCACATAATGCCACTCCACGCCACATAATTCCTATCCTCACAGTTGCATTCCACTTAAACAATTCAACTTCACCAAATTCAATGCCACACACCACAATTCTATGTCATTTAGTTTTACTCCAGGCCACATAATTCCTCTCCACTACACATAATTGCAATCTACACATTTCCACCCCACGACATTTAATTTGACTCCACGCCACATATTTCCACTCAACTGCACACCACATAATTTCACTCTATGTAGTGCAACACAGTTGCTGGGACACAGTTCCACACCATGCCATACAAGTCCCCTCCACACTACAGAATTTCATGCCATGCCACCTAATTTCACCCCACCCCACAAAATTCTAGTCAACACAACATAATTCAACTGCACACAGTTGCACTCCTCGCCACAAAATTCCACTCCACAACACATAATTCTACAACATCCCTCACAATCCCATGCCACGCAATTCTACTCCATTCTATATAACATAATTCCACATTGAATAATTCTAGAACATGTCACATAATGCACTCCATCCAATTGCAATTCGTATGATACAATTGCACTTCTCATTCCACAATTGTGCTCCGGGTGACACAATTGCGCTCCTTGCTACACAATTACACATCTCACAATTCCAGTCCATGGCACTCAATTCCACATCATTCAACACTATTCCAAGCCACATATTTGAACTCCACACCACATACTTCCACACTACACTCATCGATGCCGATTTAAGAGCACCTAGCTCCTCCTTGTGCCACATTGTCTTGAGGTGTTTTCTGAAGAGCAGGAGGTTCTGATTCTTGTGGAGGTTGGTGGGGAGGGAATTCCACGTTTTGGGGGCGAGGTAGGAGAAGGATCTGCCTCCCGTGGTGGCCCGTTGGATGCAGGGGACTGTGGCGAGTGCGAGGTCAGCAGAGAGGAGGTGGCGAGTGGGAGTGCGGAAGTTCACTCTTTCGTTGAGGTAGGTTGGTCCAGTGTTGTGGAGGGATTTGTGTGCGTGGATGAGGTTTTTGATGGTGATATTCTTGTCGATCGGAAGCCAGTGAAGGGATCTGAGGTGTGAGGAGATTTGTTCATGGCTTGGGAGGTCCAGGATGAGGCTGGCCGCTGCGTTCTGGATTCTCTGGAGTTTTCGCTTGAGCTTGACTGTGGTGCCGGCGTAGAGGGCGTTTTCGTAGTCTAGCCTGCTGCTGATGAGTGCAAGGGTGACGTTCTTCATGGTCTCTATGGGAATCCATTTGAAGGTTTTTCGCAGCATGCAGAGGGTGTTGAAACAGGAGGAGGTGATGGCGTTGATTTGCTGGGTCATGGAGAGGGAAGAATCCAAGATGATGCCGATGTTGCGTGCGTGGGTTGCAGGCGTTGGTGGGGATCCTAGGGCAGTGGGCCACCAGGAGTTGTCCCATATAGTTTTGTTGGGGCCGAAGATGATGATTTCGGTTTTGTTGGAGTTTAGCTTGAGGTGGTTAGCTGTCATCCATTTGGCGGTGGAGGTTGGTTTAGGCGGTGGTAGGGTTTCGGGTGAGGGAGATGACGAGCTGGGTGTCGTCTGCGTAGGATATGATGGTGATTCCGTGTGGCCAGAGGATGTTGGTGATCGGGCCATGTAAATGTTGAAAAGGGTGGGGCTCAGGGAGGACCCTTGGGGGACTCCGTAGATGATCTTGGTGGCTGGAGAGTGGAAGGGAGGGAGGCAGACTTTCTGGGTTCTTTCGGTGAGGAAGGAGGCAAGCCAGTCTAGGCCCTTGTGTCGAATACCTGCGTTGTGGAGGTGTCTGCGGAGTATTTGGTGGCAGACAGTATCGAAGGCAGCGGATAGGTCCAGGAGGATGAGTGCGATGGTCTCGCCCTTGTCGACTCTGGTTCTGATGTCGTCAGTACATGCGATGAGGGCGGTCTCAGTGCTGTGGTTCTTGCGGAATCCAGACTGGGAAACGTTGAGTGCGTTGCTTTCCTCTAGGAAGTGAGACAGTCACAATTCCACACCAAGCAATAAAATTCCAAGAGCATACACAACGCTGGCCACGTCATGGTGCTTTTTTACCTTCCCTTGACCCACCCTCCACTCCCTCCCTTGTTGTGTTGCTTGCCTGTCCCCCATGTTGATTTGCTTATCCCTCCTCTAGACAAAAAAGCACTATGACGAAATCCCTTCTTTTTTATTTAAAACTATTTTAGAGTGAAACATTTTTAACTATTCTCTTTCACTATCATGCTGGTAATATTGAAAACAGCACTGAGCAGGATTTAAGGGACAAGGAATGAAGAGGGAATATATTGATAAATGTACACATAGCACATTCTTGCGTGCAAGGTTGTGGAAGAGGTTTACAGTGCACTTAATGCCGCTTTCTTTGGGGCGCCTTCTCTAAAGATCTGCCTTGAAACGAACATTGTACAGCTGGATAACTTTCGGATTAGTGATTATCTAGTGAGGGGCCTGATAGCCCCACTTTTCAGCAGTATATTGCCCCTGTTGTCTCCGTGATGTTCCCATGATGCACTTCGGGGCAGTGTCATCTTAAGACATGTATCTTGCAAATGTGTAAAGGCTGATCTCTGCTATTCTGAACTGTCCCTTAGTGACTCCAAAGGACTGAAGAGCCGAGCCTCGGGGACGTTATAGAAAGTGCAGCAGGTGCAGTGGCGCCGGGTCTCTGGGCTTGTAAGCCACCGACTGGACGGCAAAAGTAGCTGTTTTGGGGCCATATTTAGTCAATGGCACCTCTGCTGCGCCAGTGCTCGGAGCCAGAGTCATCAGCAGGGATAGGACATGGCGGTCATACCTTCAAATAGCCTGAATATTATTATTATGTTTACAGTACAATTTAGAAATAATATTTTAACTCTGTGTTTTCTTTTGCTTAGGATGCAGTAAGAAAGGCCCATAAAACATTGATTCAATAATCTGTTAAAAAAAGAGTAATACCTGTCATGCATCTCAAATCCTCAAAAAGCAGAAAAACATAAAACGGATGCCATTGTACAACCACATGTTATGTACATTAATGTAAATGTTCATTGAGGGGGCAATTAAACTAATGTGTGTTTTACTCTATTTTTCAGCTGACAGAGGCCTGTTTGATTTACCAGACGCAGGACGGAGCTGGAGTGAAGGGGAGCGACTATCTGCAGGGGGTGTCAGATCTAGTGGGGGGGTTTCAGCAGGAGAAGGAGGGCCAGGGAGAAAGTGTGGGGGAAGATGCCGCCAAGGTGACCACTGAATTTAAGTGGACAGCGCAGGGCCTGTCTGTCTGTCAGTACAGAAAGGATGGTCGCACAGAATCTGTGTTTACCCAGGGTCTGGTGACTATGACATTATACACCGGAAGTACGATCATCACGGCGGTGATGACAGACAAGAATGTCGCTTTCAATGTGTCGCCTCAGGATGGCTCAAACTTTCACCAGTTTCCTTGGAGCGCACCCCTGGAGCCGGGGTGGGAGAGTAGTTATGGTGTAGAGAAGTGGGGGTGAGCCCCAGATTATGTTACGCAGCCACGGGGCAGTCAGAGTGGAGGCGAGCAGGAGGGGAGGGGTACAGAGTGTGGGTGCCAGCAGGGGTGGGGGGAAGGAGAAAGTACAGGACAGCAGGCATGCGGGGTGGGGGGCGGCCAGGGGGCGAATGAGGCTGAAGGAGGGTGGAAGCAGCAGTGGGACTGGGAGGGGGTGGGTGGCGCGGATCAGGGGTTTTGGGGTGCAGGAGAGACAGAATCCCCTGGAGAGGCAGAAAAGGCAGGAAAGAGGTGGGGGGCAGGAGGGGTCAGCCAGGGACGGGGTTCAGGAGAGGAAGGGTCAAGGCAGCACTGGGACTGGCAGGGGCTGAGCGGTGGGGAGCAGGGGGCCCCGGGTTTCGGAGACCCCAGGCACCAGTGGGGCTGGTATGATGAAGAGATTCAGCAGCTGTGGGGAGAGTGCGGAGGGGAGACAGGGCCACATGGGGGCGCTGGAGGGGTCAGCCAGGGCTGGAGCTCAGCAGAAGAAAGAGTCTGGCAGTGGGACTGTGAGAAGCTGAGTGCGGGGTGGCAGCAGGAGGGACTGACCAGGAAGGGCCCCAAGGAGGGAGGCGTAGAGGGTGAGTGAAGCAAAGAGGAGGAGGGGAAGCAGGAGTAGGAACAGCACCTGGAGGTTGAGGAGGGACAGTTCAGTGAAGGCAAGGGAGCTGGAGTCAAGAGACAGTCTAGTGAAGGTGAGGGAGCTGGGCTGGAAGGACAGTCTAGTGAAGATGAGGGAACTGGAGTAGAGGTAGAGTCTAGTGAAGGTAAGAGTGCTGGTCTGGAGGGACAGTCTAGTGAAGGTGAGGGAACTGGAGTGGAGGGAGAGTCTAGTGAAGGTGAGAGTGCTGGTCTGGAGGGACAGTCTAGTGAAGGTGAGGGATCTGGAGTGGAGGGAGAGTCTAGTGAAGGTGAGGGAACTGGAGTGGAGGGAGAGTCTAGTGACGGTGAGGGAGCTGGGTTGGAAGGACAGTCTAGTCAAGGTGAGGGAGTTGGAGAGGAGGAACATTCTAGTGAAGGCAAGGGAGCTGGAGAGGAGGGAGATTCTAGTGAAGGTGAGAGTGCTGGTCTGGAGGGACAGTCTAGTGAAGGTGACGGAACTGGAGTGGAGGGAGAGTCTAGTGAAGGTGAGGGAACTGGAGTGGAGGGAGAGTCTAGTGAAGGTGAGGGAGCTGGAGAGGAGGGAGATTCTAGTGAAGGTGAGGGAACTGGATTGGAGGGAGAGTCTAGTGAAGGTGAGAGTGCTGGTCTGGAGGGACAGTCTAGTGAAGGTGAGGGATCTGGAGTGGAGGGAGAGTCTAGTGAAGGTGAGGGAACTGGAGTGGAGGGAGAGTCTAGTGACGGTGAGGGAGCTGGGTTGGAAGGACAGTCTAGTCAAGGTGAGGGAGTTGGAGAGGAGGAACATTCTAGTGAAGGCAAGGGAGCTGGAGAGGAGGGAGATTCTAGTGAAGGTGAGAGTGCTGGTCTGGAGGGACAGTCTAGTGAAGGTGACGGAACTGGAGTGGAGGGAGAGTCTAGTGAAGGTGAGGGAACTGGAGTGGAGGGAGAGTCTAGTGAAGGTGAGGGAGCTGGAGAGGAGGGAGAGTGTAGTGAAGGTGAGGGAACTGGAGTGGAGGGAGAGTCTAGTGAAGGTGAGAGTGCTGGTCTGGAGGGACAGTCTAGTGAAGGTGAGGGAACTGGAGTGGAGGGAGAGTGTAGTGAAGGTGAGGGAACTGGAGTGGAGGGAGAGTCTAGTGAAGATGAGAGTGCTGGTCTGGAGGGACAGTCTAGTGAAGGTGAGGGAACTGGAGTGGAGGGAGAGTCTAGTGAAGGTGAGGGAACTGGAGTGGAGGGAGGGTCTAGTGACGGTGAGGGAGCTGGAGTAGATGGAGAGTCTAGTGAAGGTGAGGGAGCTGGTCTGGAGGGACAGTCTAGTGAAGGTGAGGGAACTGGAATGGAAGGAGAGTCTAGTGAAGGTGAAAGTGATGGTCTGGAGGATCAGTCTAGTGAAGGTGAAGCAGCTGGAGTGGAGGGACAGTCTAGTGAAGGGGAAGGAGTTGGTCTGGAGGGACAGTCTAGTGAAGGTGAGGGTGCAGCAGTGGAGGGACAGTCTACTGAAGGTGAGGGAGCAGCAGTGGAGGTTCAGTCCATTGATGGTGAGGGAGCTGCATTGGAGGGACAATTTAGTGAAGGTGAGGGTGCTGGAGTGAAAGGAAAGTCTATTGAAGGCGAGGGAGCTGGAGTACATGGACAGTCTTGTGAAGGTGAGAGTGCTGGGCTGGAGGGACTGTCTCGTGAAGGTGAGAGAGTTGGTCTTGAGGGACAGTCTAGCGAAGGTGAGGGAGCTGGAATAGCCGGACAGTCTAGTGAAGGGGAGAGTTTTGGTCTGGAGGGACAGTCTAGTGAAGGTGATGGAGGTGGAGAGGAGGAACAGGCTAGTGAAGGGGAGGAAGTTGGGCAGGAGGCACAGTCTAGTGAAGGTGAGGAAGATGGGCTGGAGGAACAGTCTAGTGATGGTGAGGAAGCTGGAGAGGAGGAACAGGCTAGTGAAGGTGAGGGAGCTGGAGTGGAAGGACATTCTATTGAAGGTGAGAGAGATGGAATGGAGGGACAGTCTTGTGAAGGTGAGGGCGTTGGGCTGGAAGGACAGTCTAGTGAAGGTGAGGGTGCTGGAGTGGAGGGACAGTCTTGTGAATGTGGGGGAGCTGGAGAGGAGGGACAGTGTAGTGAAGATGAGGGAGCTGGGCTGGAGAGACAGTCTAGTGAAGGTGAGGGAGCTGGGGTAGAGGCAGAGTCTAGTGAAGGTAAGGGAGCTGGAGTGGAGGGACAGTCTTGTGAAGGTGAGGGAGCTGGAGTGGAGGGACAGTATTGTGAAGGTGAGGGATATGGGCTGGAGAGGCGTTATAGTGAAGGTGAGAGAGATGGGCTGGAGGCACAGTCTAGTGAATGTGAGGGTGCTGGAGTGGAGGGGCAGTCTAGCAAAGGTGAGGGAGATGAAGTGGAGGGAAAGTCTATTGAAGGTGAGGGAGCTGGAGTGGAGAGACAGTCTAGTGAAGGTGAGAGTACTGGTCTGGAGGGACAGTCTAGTGAAGGTGAGGGAACTCGAGTGGAGGGACAGCCTAGTGAAGGTGAGGGAGTTGGAGTGGAGAGACAGTCTAGTGAAGGTGAGGGAGCTGGAGTGGAGGGACAGTTTTGTGAAGGTGAGGGAGATGGGCTGGAGGGACAGTCTAGTGAAGGTGTTGGAGCTCAACTGGAGGGACAGTCTAGTGAAGGTGATGGAGCTGGGCAGGAAGGACAATCTAGTGAAGGTGAGAGAGCTGGAATGGAGGGACGGTCTTGTGAAGGTGAGGGAGATGGGCTGGAGGAGCATTATAGTGAAGGTGAGAGAGATGGGCTGGAGGGACAGTCTAGTGAATGGGAGGGAGCTGGATTGGAGGGACAGTTTAGTGAAGATGAGGGAGTTGGAGTGGACGGAAAGTCTAGTGAAGGTGAGGGAGTTGAAGTGGAGAGACAGTCTAGTGAAGGTGAGAGTGCTGGTCTGGAGGGACAGTCTAGCGTAGGTGCAGGAGCTGGTGTGGAGGGACAGCCTAGTGTAGGTGAGGGAGCTGGAGTGGAGGGACAGTCTAGTGCAGGTGAGAGTGCTGGTCTGGAGGGACAGCCTAGTGTAGGTGAGGGAGCTGGAGTGGAGGGGCAGTCTAGTGCAGGTGAGAGTGCTGGTCTGGAGGGACAGCCTAGTGTAGGTGCGGGAGCTGGTGTGGAGGGACAGTCTAGTGTAGGTGCGGGAGCTGGTGTGGAGGGACAGTCTGGTGAGGGTGAGAGAGTTTGGCTGCAGAATAAGCAGGTGAAGGCGTTAGAGGAGGAGGGCCTGGTGGGTCTGGGCGATGAGGAGACACTACAGCGCCAATTCACAGATGACTGCACTGAGGTAAAATATTTCTTGTAAATATAGGATGATTTGTAAACGCACGCACACAGTGTGTGGAATAGTTGCAGCATCTCAAGGTAATATTCCCTCCTAACAGACCAGATACATGTAGAGACATGTACTGAGTGTGGAATAATACAGGAATAGCTGAGTCCTCACTCTGTGTGTCCACCTGAAGCTCAGAATATGCTAAAAGGGAGGAATAATCAGCTAACAATGAGAACTGATTAAAGCTGTCAGTCAGTCAGTCAGTTCCGTGTTCAGTCACTGATCAGTGACCTTTCCTCTGAGTTTTCAAACAACTGCATATGTGGAACATGTCAAACGAATGAGAAATCCATCCATGTGAGCATGTAGTGAACCCCCACCCCCTCCATGATCCTTTGCATACCACAGCAACTTCTGACATTGGTTAAACAAAGGCCATCACAGCAGAGTCAGACCATAACCAAAAGTAGTTACAGCCTCTGCCAATGAGCAACACCGGCGTTTACCTTTAAAAAAAGACTTGTCTTTAGATATGTGCGTATCCAGTCACATTACGAACATATTTGTCAGGTTTCTGAAAGCATCACATTTATTCATATAGAGCGTGTTCTGATTGGCTAAGAGGTAGCCTTTGTTATGTAATCTTATTAATCTGCCACTTGAGTCACTTAAGGATAGGGAACATTTTGGTTCACTTTTTCTGTTTTTTCCAATTTAATGCCAGAGAGGTTTAGTCTCTTAAGAGTGATATTAGCAAAAAGTAAACCCCTCCCCCACCCCAGAAGAGTGTACTTGGAGGCAATGTCAGATCGAAGACACCCATAGTCTCTGTGCTCATTATTTACTGGTCCCCGCATCCTTCCGGTAATCTGCACGAGGACAGGTCGTCTACGTCAGAGGTCAGCGGGGGCGTTGAAGTATGCGTGGATGTCAGTGTGCATGGAAGTGCATTCCACCCTCGTCCAGGCTCCAGCATCCTATTTCTGTAGCCTCAGTGTTCATCACTCTACAGCAGGGGATGGATTTACAATGAAGATGTATTTTTCACCTTTTCTACTCAAGGTTTTTACGTTTTATTTTAGCTTCCAATGCCGCTCTTCTTTCATGTGGACTACGAGTACTTAAAACCACTAACTGAATTGGATGCAATTATTGAAATATTCAATAAAATAATATATTTCTGTTCACATGAAAGCTTAGATGCAGAATTTTCTCCAATGAAGCATGTTTCTTTTACTTTTCTTTGTCCCAGCCTGAAATGGATGTGAGCGACTCATGGTTTCTGTCAGAGACTCTGCATAGCCTTAGATTTCTGCGGGTCGCTCTTTTATTTCAGCTTGTTTGTACCACCAAAAGTATCTAACCTTGGGGAACCCCCTTCAAGGTCATAAGCATGTGTCTAAAACCCTCTTTGTGTTTATAATCCGAGTCTCCCCATCAGTTTCTGGTTGAGATGGATGCTTGCTGTGCTACAGACGTTTCTCCAGCGTGGGATACTTCACACGTGGTTGCCAGAGCAACCATGGAGAATGATCAAGCAAGGATGAGTTAGGAGTTGGAGTGCGTCACCAGGATTGTAAAACTCTCACCTTATCTACTAAATAACAGCTCGTTCTGTTGTTCATCTCGCTGTAAGTGGGGTACCTCAGATCTATCACTGTAGTGGTTTCACGCCGAGTCTTCAGGTAAAATCCACAGCTGTGTTTTGAACCTTGGGATTTGGGTGCACCGATCAGTGCCAAGAGTTGAGCAAGACACAATAATGGAACTCTGTGGGAGTCAGTGGTTGCTCTGGCGGGGGGGAGGTAGTGGGGACTGACATTAACATCAGTCAGGGCCCGATTCACAAAGGTAGACTTAGTCCTGAAGTGTAATTGAAATCTGAAGTCTAACTTTAGACCTGAAGTCCAAACTTAGACTTCAGATCTAGCCTATACTTTAGGTCTAGCATTAAACTTAAGGTCTAACATGGACTTCAGGTCTAAAGTTGGATTTCAAGTCTAAATGTACCTTGTTGAATCAGGCCCTCCGTGTCTGAGTGGTAGACGCAAGGGTAGGTTTGTTTGTAAATCACAACAATAATTTGTATTGTTTACTTTACAGCATCTTGCACCTGAGGCTCTGGAAGAAGGTAATGGCTGTATCTTCTAGAATTCTTTATATTTGTTATTGAAACAAGCATTCTTTGGGACACGTAGGACCATCCTTGCTATACTAAGGTCCCCCTTGGAAGAAAAAAGTGAAGTCTGCCTACCACCCATCAACTTAAACAGGGCATAACCATTCACATTTATATAACCAACAGCAGGATATAATTGATTATCTAATAGACAATATAAAGTCCTTGAACTGTGCATATTTCATAGAAATTGCTCTTTATTGTCACAGATGAATGTTCAGTTTGAGAAATGCATTGTCCCAGATCAGTTTCCAATTTGGCATGGTTCTTCTTACAAAATAATACATGACAACCTGGATTCTTCATACAGAGTAATTGTTAACAGCCAACACATGTTTTGTGAAAAATCGCTTCTTCGGGGCTCACTTATGAATACAAATAGAACTATGTGGAGGGCCTAGCTTGAATTTCTTTATCTCCCTTGATAAGGGTATCTGATCCGACTGCTTCAGTATAAAATTACTCTGTATGAAGAATCATGCTCGCCCTGTAATATATTGTAATAAGGATCAGGTCAAATTGGAAATTCATCTGTGACAATGAAAAGACATTTCTCCACCTAACTGGGCTTTGTAGGACTAGCGGCGATAGCCGTGTAAATCAGTGAGGGTCAAGCCATTTTACCAATCTCCTTCAAGGAGACATAACTACTAGTCTTGCTTGTCTAAAAGATTGAGTCAGTCTCCGTTTACTGTGATATTTTTTCTCTTTCTGTCTGTAGTTGCCGGTCGTCTCTCTTTCTCTTTCCTCATTCTTCTCTTCCTCTTTCTATTTTACTATGTCCTATTGCCTCTCTGTCCCCCTTTTGTAGCTCTCCCGCTCTTTCTCTCTTTTTATATCCCTCCCTTTCTCTTCCCAACCAAATGCTCTCTAATTCTATTGTATTTATTTTCTTGTGTAGGCAATGGGAAGCAGACTTATGCAACGCTTTCGTAAGTATGCCTGATAACCTTCTGAACTGTTAATGCTGGTGAAAGTGTAAGAGGGTGAACTGACTGCCACCACTTACCAGCACTCACTCTTTTTAGCTTTCACACCCTGTGTGTCACCACCAAGTTCTCTTTAAGCTATATCCCATGTCACACCTCTCACGTGCAGTGCTGGAGCTGTAGTACAGAAAATCAGAGTAGAAAACAGAAGGGGTCCCTGACTAGATAAGGAGAGAAATCGAGGGAGCAACACTCTGAAGGCGACACATGCGTCTCTCCTACTGTATTCACAATATATCACATCAATAGTTGCTCTACATATTTTTAGAAAAAAATGTTATTTTATTCAACAGATAACTACTTCATTGTACAGTTTCCAAGCAGAAAAAAGCAAAAATTCCCTAAGCTAACCTGAAATAAAAATAAAGCACATCAACATACTTAAGACAAGACAATAATAAAGAAAAACTCCAATTAGGGACCGACAAACACAAACCCACAATAGCAACAGACCAACATACAACAACAAATATCACATAATGATAACCACACCTATATATCAAGCAAAGAGTTCATTACTCATAATTTATCACAGATAATGGCAAATCCATGTTCTATACCAAAACTACAGTTGTCAGTCTTTTGTCCAACTACTAATAGGGGCACATTCAGTGCCAGCAGATGATTATTAATTTCGAGCGATGCAGCCCTTTCGTGCGCCACTTGGTGATCCTCGAGATTCGCGTACTAGTGATTATTGAAATAGTTGTCCATAGTGAACACTGTAACTCTTTCATGGGCCACTTAGAGATCCTCCAAGATCATGGTAGGCAACATAGACTTCTTACTGCCACTCAGTAACCTTTCGCCAACTCTTGGCCGTTGCCTAGCCGTTGCTATTGGCGACGCGCATTTCGGCTATTGTGGCTTTGTTGGCCCTTAATTGGAGTATTTCTAGATTATTGTCTTGTCTTATGTATGTTGATATGCTTTGTTTTTATTTCTAGTTAGCTTAGGGAACGTTTGCTTTTTTTCTGCTTGGAAACTGTATAATGAAGTATGTATATGTTGAATAAAATAATAATTTTTTCTAAAAATATTTATAGCAACTGTTGATGTGATATATTGTGAATACAGTGGGAGAGATTCATGTGTCGTGTTCAGAGTATAGAAAATCAGATGCAATTAAAATGCAGGTTATATTAGAGATTAAGGGCCTTGTTTATAATTTGATAGACACGATACTCTGTCACAAAAGTGGTGTATGTCCCTCCACTCCACTGCAAATGTATTAGAGGCACTTGTAATTCAGCAGATGGGATATCTTCCACGGTTTCACAGAGTAACAGTCCACCAAACTCTAATTAATACCAAAATGATTTATTTTACTTACTTTATTTTGGGGTTCTGTGGCTTGTGCAAACTGTTCCATCCACAATGCTTTGCAGGTGAGCAATATATAGTAGTTTGGGCTTTTATAATATATAGTTCTCAATGGAGTCAAGTAAAAACAGTTCAATGAATTGGAAGGGGTACCACTTAATGGTGATAGGGCCAGCTGAGATAAGGTTCCGAAAGAAGCGTCCCATCAGGCAGGTGAGATAGTTACTTTTGAGCGTTTGTCTATTGTATTCAGCACTGTGCAAAGGGGTACAAGGTAGTGACATTAGTATATAAAATTATAGCAGGACCTCAGTCCCCCATTGTGTTAATCGAGCATCATTCATCAGCACTGACTTGAGAAACATTATAAAAAGCACAAAAAGAGAAAGTCTAGATGCTCCCTTGCTCAGAAGTGGAATCTTATTATTTCTGCGATATGAGAGATGGCGCCCTGCACCCTGGTACTCAGTGGTTAGTACTGTTCTCACCTGAGCAGTGAGAGAGGTATGACAGGAGGAACTTCCTTAACTACTGGATTTCATTTTTATAGGGAGTGTACTCTTTGAGAAAGGTGTGTGTGTCTGTGTGTGTTTCTGATGTATACATCTACCTGTGGATTGCTCACCTTTTGAATACCTCCAATGCGCCACCAGAAAAAGCATTACGAAGGTGAGATAATTGTTTGTTGGTATAAGCAAAGCCAAAGTTGAATAAAAACTGCAGCTTCTTTTCACATGTTTTGTTTTATAGATCCAGGGTGACGCTGGCCAGAAGAAAATGGTGGCACAGGTATACAACTAATGTGTTAATTAGTATATATTTTAACTGAAAAGAGAAAATGGCGTAACAAACTAGGAGTTTCTTAATTCCTTGAATATAAGTGAGCACAGACTGAGATCCAGTCACCAGGATATTATGAAGCACACAAACATACACACAAAGAACACAAAAACAGACATGGGGCCTGAGTCACAAAGGTAAACTTACTTTTGTGTAAGTTTAAATATTTTTTGGTATTCACAAACTACGAGTCAATGTTAAGTTTCTGCTGTGGAGAGTCTGCAGTTGGGGCAGAGAACTTCACACATAAAAATTGAGGATAGGCCTATCTTTTTATGTGCAGAGCTCTCCCCCCAACTGTTGAGTTTTTGCAGTTGTAAACTTACTAATAGGCCAGGCCTATATTTTTATGTGTGTAGTTCTCTGCTCTGACTGCGGATCCTCCGCAGTCCTAAATTTAGTATTAACTTGTAGTTCGTGACTACCAAAACATGTAACTTACACAAAAGTTTGTTTACCTTTGTGAATCAGGCTCCATGTTTTCTTGTATACTTATTGAGCTTTAGCAGGACCTCTCACAGCAGTGATGTTCGTAGCATCTCAAGAGTGGAAATAACGGAGTTACTTTCTGGGTAGCTACTTTAGGACAACACATGGAATATGGTGGTTGAGTTGTGCTGTGCAGGACAAACAGTCATGTATGCTATGTAAATGTACATACGGAATGGCAGTGAAGGAGGGTCATTTTGTTGATGGACGGCATTGATTGAATGTTGGATACCTTGAGTCCTTAAGAAAAGGGGGTGTATTTTTATTTATCCACTGAGCTCCACTAGGAGGTCATACACACACCTGCAAACACAAATATACTACCACTCATTGTGCTGTGCTCTGTGCACATAAGAAGCATCTGCTAAAAATAAATAGGTTCATTTTTATAAAGGGACTGTGTATTATAGACTTTTTAAGACCTCTAGTTAATACATGTCACCCATGATGAGTACAGTTCAGTGACACACTGGGTTTTATCTAAGTCATACTTTTCTTTTTCGCTTTACAGATTCTTTTGTTGTTGTTTCCACAAGAAGAAATAGGTGTTAATTGGTAGTGGTGCCTTCAGGTGCGTACCTTTCTTGATTTCCACCCTGGAATGATTTAACCATGAGCTGTAGATGTGAGTGATACCCAATCAGTTTCTGACCGTTTCACACAAACCATCAAGTGAAAATGATGGATTTCCCATTTTGCGGTTTTGTGCATCAGTGCTGTTCCTGTACCACTCCTCTAAGAAGATCATAAATTCTGCAGATACTAGCCTCACCATGTCATACCTGCTCGAAAAAACCTGTTGTGTCACAAGCTCTTATTTTTCAATAACTGCTTGGTTTGTGTGTGGAACCTGTGCAGGTGTGGAGCATCATCTTTGTGATAGCCCAATTGTGGCACCATAGACAACTGTGTCTACTTTAGTCCTATTTTGTTACCGAGGTTCCTTTCTCTGCCCTATGACCCCCTGATCCTGCTATTGCTATGTCAAAAAGCACACAGATACTTGTTAACCTTGTGGTGCTTAATGTGCTAGGGCTTGTGTACTTTGACAGGTAAGCAAAAAAGCAAGAAGCATTTTCTCAGAAGTGGTCCCAACTGAGCCTGACTTTGCAGACGTCCCTTCATATATTTTAGTCTATGGTTTCTTTATCTTGATCAAACAGAGAACAGCCTTCTACAAGGGTCATACACGTGGATTTAAATCCTCTTGGTTAGCATGAACCCTGTGACCCAGTGGATGAAGAAGCTATTGAGAAATTGTCATATCTTGTTGTCTAATTAAACATCAGAACAGTCTGCTTCAGTGAACCACTAAAAAGGAAACTTATGAGCAACAAGAGAACCACACTTTGAAGTACTATCTTGTGCATAAACACAGGATTAATGACTTAGGGCCTCATTTCAACCTTGGCGGTCTTTAAGCAAGACCGCCGAGGTACCGCTGTGCTGAAGACCGCCAGTGCAGGTGGTTTTCCGCACAGCGTATCATGACTGCTGGCAGCCCTCCACCCTTTTTCGGACAGAGAGCCGCCAGCAGCCATACTGGCGGTCGGTGGGGAAGTGGAGGCTGCTCCACCTCCACCGCCACGTCATCAGAACATCGCCCACCGAATCACGTCCCATGATTTGGTGTGGCGGTGTTCAGGTGACGGGGAGCTGGCGGAGGATGATCACGGAGGATCACCGGACCAGGTAAGGTGATCGTCCATTAGGGGAGGGGGGTGGGGGGTGTTGTGTGCGTGCATGAGGGTGTGAGTGTGTAGAGGGTGTGTGTGAGTGTGTGTATGCATGTGGGGGGTGTGTTGTGTGTTTGGAAAATGTATGCGTATCTGTGTGTATGTCTGTGTGTATGTGTGCGTGTATGTGAAGTTGTAGTGTAAGTGTGCGTGTAGGGGGTGTGTGTGTCAATGTTGGGGGGATGGGGAGGGGGGTCCAACCACCTTTGGGGTGGCATGGGGGTCGTGGGTTTGGGGGGAGGACACTGGGTAGGGGGAGAGGGGTGGGGGAGGCCCCTGTCAGTGCCAGGGAACAAACTCCCTGGCACTGATAGTGCCTACCGCCATGGATTTTGTGGCGATACAGAACCCCAAGAACTCCAGGGAGGTATGCGGGGTCGTGATGCTGCCGGCAGTGTAGTAACGGCCGCCGAACTGGAGACCGGAGCCTCCAGCCCAGCGGTCATTACCACCCTGGCGGTTGGAGTGGAGAAGTGGCGGTTTTTCATGGCTGTCACCGCCATGCTTGTAATCTCAATTGTTTTACCGCCGGCTTGTTTGTGGTATTACCGCCACTTCTCCACTGACCGCCAGGGTTGTAATGAGGGCCTTAGGCTTTACTGCTACTGATCCACCTAAAGCGTAGGGGGCTTTAAGTCTTGCTAGGTACATTATAAGGTATATCCCCTCCTCAGCAAGCAAGACTGTCATGTCTAGCTACCTAGAATGTTGTGGGTGAGACATGCAATCAAAGAACTATTTCCAGCCATTCCTATAGACGGAGAGCCTGATGAAGCAACAGTGATTTGTTTAGGATTACAGACTGACTAACAAAAGAGTACTTTTCCAATTGGTCTTTATTGAAGTTTGGTAATATACAATGGGAAGGCAATATTTTGAGACATTTAGTAGCCTGACAACACTAAAGAATGCAACCTTTTGTCATTAAATATGTGAGCATTTGGAGTGCACTGTGATCTCGGGTATCCATGTACACTGACGTGAAGTATGGGTGAGTTGGCCTGATATGTGCAATACGTTTCTCTGTGTGAGAGGGCGGCCCTCAGCCATAAGAAGTCTGAGTTCGGACTGATGGCCATGACCAGTGTATTGACTCCAAGCTCTGTGTGCCAACTGCCCGAGCAGCCCCAGGACACAAGCCCTGACCAGCAGTCCTTCAGGGTGGCAGCCTGTATGGGTCAGGTTCCGATGTAAGCAGTATCAAATCCCATCCAGTGATTTGGTTGGCCGAGCCCGCCTGTACTACCAGTCTAGCGGTGGACTTCGTTCTGTCATGCCGCCAGAGGAGACTGAATATCAAAGGCATTACCAAGGGTTTCAACTTACACAACAACTTAGAAGACCTGCCTGATCAGGTCTCTTAGACATAGATGCTGCCATATTACATATCTGGACACAAAAGCATAGTGGCTCTTTGAGACACCAACCAAGAATGGTGAATATTCAATGCACCAAATTGGGTTACTGGTTTAGGGGGGTGAAACCCTACTCAAGCAGTAACCACAATCTTTGTCAGGGTGAAGTCACAGACAAACCCCAAATTTACCTGTGCTCAACCATCTGGTAGCTTCGCACAAGAGCAGTCAGACTTAACTTAGAGGCAACGTGTAAAGTATTTATGCAGCACGTCAAACAGTAATAAAGTCAAATACAACACAAGAAAAATTCCACACAAATTACAAAAATAGAGTAAAACTTAATAAACAATTTAAGATCAAAATAACAAAAATCCAATCAGTAGAACCGGAGATATGCAATTGTAAAGATTTTAGTGAATTTAGCCCCAAAAAGCACTGAACCAAAACTGTGGTTATCTGATCGTACCTGGCTGGGACAAAGTCATATGTTCAGACCAACTGAAATGGAGCGTGGGCCAGCTGCAGGGACCCAGTTATGCCTGCAAAACAAAGTAGCTTAAATCCTGGATGCAGAGCGTTGCGAGGCCTTGTGCCGAGGATGCATAGCGCAGCCAAAGCGATGTGAGGTCCTGGTATGTAGACGCATCGAGCATCGTCTCTTCCAAGGAGCTTCAAGGCGAGGACCTCCATCATCATCAAGGGGGCTATTGACCAGGGGGTTTGTGATGTGAGGGCCTGCGTTGACAATATGTTGCGCTGCGGGGCTTCTGATGCAGAGTCCTGCATTGGCGTCAAGGATGCCATCGAAGAGGGGCTTACAATCTGAGGACCAGCACCAATGATGCTTCACTCACCGGCTCTGATGCAGACTTTTCCAAAGGTAATGTGTCTGTTCCAATGGGAACAAAGCTGGGCTGATAGAGCTCCTTCAGGCTCACTTCCAATGGTCCAGAACTCAGGAGGCACCACTTGGGAGGGTATCACTCACAGCAGGCAAAGTCCAGGTGTGGTGTTCAAAGTGGCTGGAGCCTTCTCTCCCCGAGGCGGTGGTCAGGAGGACAGACAACTTTCCAACTTGGCGGTCATGGGTTCAAGAAGCAGGTCAAGTCCTTCGTGCAGGCAGCACGGCAGTAGATCGGAAGTCCTTGTTGCAGAGCAACACAACAGGCCTCCTTCTGAGTTCCCCCATAGGTCCAGATGTGTACTGAAGAGCTGGGTCTAACAGTCTAATATTTTTACCTGGTGCCCACTTTGAAGTAGGAGAAGGTTTTGGAGGTTTCCACCCTCCCGCCCCCCCACCCCAAGGGGTAAGGCATCCCCTTACTCCTTACCCTGACCCCAGCTTGACTTGGTTCACAAAAGACCAGTGTCCGAACCTTTCTGAAAATGCTCCAGAAGAGCCTTTTTAATGTGCAAGCCTGATAGGTAACAGTTCTTCCCTTTCATCAACCCAGAGTGGCCTATCCTACCAATACATATCTTCTCTTCGTCTCACTCTCAGGGAGCAATACGCAGGGACCAAATGCCAGTTGCAACTAGTCATTAGCTGTGACCCAGGGACAGGCTTCTGCCACCAAATGGATAGGCCAAGAAAATGCCAAATTTTGAAAAAGTGACATTTAAGTATTGTGGCTAAAAATGAAACTTTACTATTAAAGTGGACTTTTAATTACAATTCTTTAGAAGCCAAGTTTGATATTCCCACCTGCTGCCAATTGTTAGTTATCTCTTATTAAATGTAATAAGTTGATCCAATGTTATCCTTAAAGAGAGGTAGGCCTCAAAGCAGTTATTTGACTATCAAAACATGTAAAATCTAAAAGTACATGTCAAACCATTCAAGTATATTGCAATTTGCCCTCTGGGTTATTTAGGATCTACCATAGAAGTGTCTTCCATGTAATAAAACAGAACAGAGGGGAGGGTTGCGCCTGGCAAGAGTTATATTTTGCCAAGTTGAAAAGGAAGTTTTAAATTGCACGCACAGGCTACAATGGCAGACCTGAGACCTGTTTTAAGAACTACTTAAGTGGGTGGTACAATCAGTGCTGCAAACCCACTAGTACCTTTTAATTTACTGGCCCTGGGTGAATATACTACCAATTTACTAGGGATATCCAAGTAAATTAAATATGTCAATAGGATGTAAGCCAATGTTATAATATTTAAAGGAGAGAGAACAAGCACCATAGCACAGGTTAGCAGTGGTAAAGTATGCAAAATTTTAACGCCAGCTAAAAAAGTGAGCAAAAACAGAAGGCTGTACAACAAAAAAGTTTGGGTAAATCCACATCAAGGATGTCAGGATCAACAGCACCTTTTTGGAGGAGGCAAACTGGTGTCAGTTCCCTGCCCCTAGTGAAAATGTTTACTGCAATCCTAAAAGGCAAGCTGGGCTCATTTTCAGTGAAAGACAGAGTTGCATTTTATATCTCTCATCTATGCTCTGTCTCCAATTCAAACATTGGAGAAAATGAATTTATTATTTTATTGGGTGGACTATGCTGTCATAGACATGGTACATCAATATAGTGGACTCATTAAAACCCAGACTGTGTAACCAGTCTATAATTGTTCATATAATGTGTGTCACTTAACATTACTTTGTGTTTAAGTGTTTTCAGGTCATTTTGTGGTTTCTATCTCTCGATCTAATTATATGTACCTTTTGTGTTTTTTTTATTCAACAGGCTATAGATGGTTGTCATCAGCAGTGGAGAATTTGTTAAATGCCTAACTGATCAGAGGAATCAGATTTTTAACATATACGAATAGATATATTTTCATTTCTGTATTATGCATTTAGTTAATGTTTAGTTTACAATAGTTTTTAATAGTATTTCCTTCTGTATGCATTAGGTCACTAATAGAATAGAGTAATAGGAATAATAAATTGAGAATATAAAAACCCAAGAAGCAGGAAAAGCAGCGCTACATGCTATCCACCTTCAAATTCAGGGATAGTATGAAAAATTTATATTTGAAGGGGGTGTTTGCTGAGCGCTTACTCACCATTCTTAAGAACATAACAAATAACTAAAAAATATAGTGAATAAAGTGTGATTTTAGTATTCTATGACATTTTTCTAAATATATTTCTGCTGTTTTCAAAGCAAGTCAATACTTGCAATTCTATTTAGTAATGTTAAAATAAACATAAATAGGTACCTTAATTTACTTATATTTATCCGAATTTCACTAAACTGGAACTTTCAAGCAAGTTTAATGTACTGACATTTAACTAAAATAAATAGGAAGACATTTTGAAAGTAACAAAAAATGTGTGTATGTCTAGGTTAGGTGATGGGAGGACAGAGCTCTGGGGGATCAAAATGTTAGGGTTTCACCATGTAATTAGATGAAACAATGGTCCTGATGTCATTGAGATTTATAGTCCCCAAAATAACATATGCCTATCAACTGTAATGATTACGTAGGCTGTACCCTAACCTTTCTCAATAATTCTGATTATGGTGGGTGATCTCACTATATAAGAAATAAATATTTCCACCTAATCGCCATACATTTTAGGAACATTATCTTTGTAAGTCCATAAAATACCAGCTTAACATAGAATTATCTTCACCGGATTCCTTCTTATAGTCATAAAAGGTAGACTATCTCTTCACCCGTGCGAGATCCTAGAACGCAAATTTAAAGACAATATACCTGGTTTATCCCATTCAAGAAGAACTAGGGTAAGGTTATCAAAATATATTTGAGAGTTCCCCTCACCCACAACGTTTTGTGGCATTCTTAATCCTCTGCAACATTTTGTGTGTTTAAGCATCATTTTGAATGATTTTTCAAAACAGATGCTTAATTATGCATGTTTCGAACTCTTTCAGTTCATGGATCTTGCACATGTGAATATACATATATTTACAGTTCTAAATCAGGCCCAAAGATTGTTAACCAAACTATTTTGAAAATAACAAAAACATTCTTTGCATGTTTGCTAACGTAAGTGCTTAGCGATAATTCAACCTAACATTTGTGAAAGGCAATTCGGTGACACTGTAAAAAACATCAACATAAAAATATATAAAACTTTGATTTAATGTTTCATAAAATAAAATCTAGTAATTGGCAAAATGGAACAGAACAACTTAAGTGCATTTACAATTAGATTAAAACATGATTTTGATGCTTTATTGTCTTTACAGTTTTAAGCAAACCTTGCTAGCAAAATGAAATAACTGTCTTAAATGTAGACAAATATTTGTATTGTATCTCTTCAAAGTGTGCACTAAGTTGGTCTTGATTTAAATAAACTTTACATTAAATTTATAATATTTCTGTCTCAGTGTTTCTCTGTTACTATCAAAGGTTTGTTATCCTAAAGCTTGGCTGTGAACATTGTAAGTAGGTTTTGGAGGTCAACATCCCCATGGCAGGTAACATAATCTTCACTTTTGTCAATTTTATGGTAGAATAATACAATACTTGCTTTTGAAGCCACAGCTGGCTGTTTAGGGAATATGCTTACAAATACATCTGATCGAATATATAGAATGATAAAGAAACTCTTGATAGTTGCTCTTTACCTTTCTTGTGGCCAAGTGTGGCACAGTGGTTACAGCGGCAGACCCTGATGCAGAGATCTGGCCCTGGACCAGGGCTCAATTCCTGCCTCGTGGGTCTTGAGCTCAATTCCCTTGGACCAGATAATTCCTGCCACGGTGCCTAATTTAATTAATGGGTCCCACTCTGTAACTCTGGGCAATAGCTTGCTTAATCTCTACAATGGCCCTGACAGCACTTGGATGTCTGGCTTCACCCTGGGTGTTGCCCAGGGGTGGGTGCCTCACAGGGAAAAGCCAGGAGGGGTTCCACAGCGGTATGCATACAGCACCTTGAGACCCTAATGGGTGAGTAGTGCGCTATATAAGTGCGAAGTTTACATTTTACATGAAATGCTATCATTGAGATAGATTGAAGGGCACAATAAAATATGGAACAGAAATGTATTCCATACATTCCTGAGGTTTGTCTCTCATATTCCCATAAGACTTGGGTGTAAGACCTTTATGGTAAGAGAATATTGGGTACTAAATATTTTGCTATAAACATATTAATGAGCGCTGTATCAATAACTTACTATATCTAACTCCACATACATGTACATTGACAATATATTAATCTTCAAGGTATATAAATGGTGAGCTACTTTGCTGTCGATCATGGGTGTTAACAAAACCCGTGGCAGTATTTTCTGCTCAACTGAAGGGAGAACAAGGTATATATCTCACATCAGTATAGATTCAGAAGAGCAATTGTATGAAGCCCTTTAAGCAGATAGTTCACTCCCCAGACCATAAACCTCTTTCCAGACCTTTAGGGTCTCATTTCTGCTTTGATGGTCATTATCTTCACTATGAGGGGAGAAAGCAAACAAAATAGAAAGTCAGTACGTTGTTCCCTTGCAGGAAAACAGGTCCCAGGAAGGCAGGTTATCACAGGAAGAAGGCAGATGAAAAGCTATCCTTAATTCCATACTGCCATATCTGCAAGGTACGTTGATGTGGCCTAAAGAATGGTAAATGTATGCTTATATTTACCATGATGATATAGTGGTAGTTGATATTATAGAGTCCATCTATTATCAGGATGATATTAAAAACTGGATAATACATCAGCTACCTGCTTAGCAATGGCCTTCGGCCCAGTGCCCAGCTCCTTTCATGCGTGGCATGAATGCCCTTCAGTTTTACCTGCATATGGTTCAGATGTTTTCAGTTGTTTATCACCTGTTTTATGACAATAAATCCCTTGTTTATGCAGAGCTGAGGGTACTTCACAGCATTTAAAATAAGCCAAATCGTAACTAGGTTGCTTCCATTAAACGCTGTTATAGATCAGAATTAAACACACTTGAAAACTCTACTCAGCCACATTGGTTGAGTAAGCTGATACCATTCTGAAATGTATTTAAACCTTCAACTCTGCTGATATAATAAATATTAATTAATGTTACTGGCACGTATATTTGCAAATCAGCCAATTGATTAAATTGCTGTTATTCCTCACAGAATGCGAGGGGAATTGCTGATGGAGTGCTCTTGCATAGACACACAGTCAATAAATGGGGAACACACACTCAAAGACAATTCCAGGTCAATAGGTTTTTATATAGAAAAATATATTTTCTTAGTTTATTTTAAGAACCACAGGTTCAAGATTTACAATCAATACTTCAAATGAAAGGTACTTCACTTAGGTATCGTAGGAACTTTGAATCAGCAAAATAGCATGTACAGTTTTGGCAAAAATGGAAATAAGCTAATTAAAAACTAGACAGTGCAAATTTCAACAGTTCCTGGGGGAGGTAACTATTTGTTAGTTTTGCAGGTAAGTAAACCACCTACAGGGTTCAAAGTTGGGTCCAAGGTAGCCCACCGTTGGGGGTTCAGGGCATCCCAAAGTTACCACACCAGCAGCTCAGGGCCGGTCAGGTGCAGAGGTCAAAGTGGTGCCCAAAACGCATAGGCTTCAATGGAGAAGGGGGTGCCCCGGTTCCAGTCTGCCAGCAGGTAAGTACCCGCGACTTCGGAGGGCAGACCAGGGGGGTTTTGTAGGGCACCGGGGGGGACACAAGTCAGCACAAAAAGTACACCCTCAGCGGCACGGGGGCGGCCATGTGCAGAGTGCAAACAGGCGTTGGGTTTGCAATAGGATTCAATGGGAGACCCAGGGGTCTCTTCAGCGAAGCAGGCAGGCAAAGGGGGGCTCCTTGGGGTAGCCACCACCTGGGCAAGGGAGAGGGCCGCCTGGGGGTCGCTTCTGCACTGGAGGTCGGATCCTTCAGGTCCTGGGGGCTGCGGGTGCAGTGTCTTTACCAGGCGTCGGGTTCTTTGAAGCAGGCAGTCGCGATCAGGGGGAGCCTCTGGATTCCCTCTGCAGGCGTCGCTGGGGGCGGCTCAGGGGGGTTAACTCTGGCTACTCACAGGGTCGCAGTAGCCGGGGAGTCCTCCCTGTAGTGTTTCTCTGCAGGTCGAGCCGGGGGCGTCGGGTGCAGAGTGTACACTGTAGGGGCATAGTGCTCATGCACCTATGCCCTCACCTGTGGTATAGTGCACCCTGCCTTAGGGCTGTAAGGCCTGCTAGAGAGGTGACTTACTGATGCCACAGGCAGTGTGAGGTTGGCATGGCACCCTGAGGGGAGTGTCATGTCGGCTTAGTCATTTTCTCCCCACCAGCAGACACAAGCTGGCTAGCAGTGTGTCTGTGCTGAGTGAGGGATCCCTATGGTGGCATAAGACATGCTGCAGCCCTTAGAGACCTTTCCTGGCATCAGGGCCCTTGGTACCAGGGGTACCAGTTACAAGGGGCTTACCTGGGTGCCAAGGTTATGCCAATTGTGGAGACAATGGTACATTTTAGGTGAAAGAACACTGGTTATCAGGGTCCCAGCACACTTCTCAGTCAAGTCAGCATCAGTATCAGGCAAAAAGTGGGGGGGGGGTAATTGCAACTGGGAGCCATTTCCTTACAATTACCGAAGGTGCAAAACTATCACAGTTCGAAATTGCAGTGAGTTGTCACTAATGCTGAAAGTTGCTGCTTCTGTAATTGATGGTTGCGGAGTCATGCGCAGATCCGCTTTCTAAAGGAACTGTAGAGCATAGGAGGCTGATTACGTAGGGCAAGAACCTCCACCTTAATTCCTGCCTCTTAGTTTATTGTTCAGTTTGCAGTAACTGAACTTTTTAGAGCTTCCGACCCTCGCTCTGAGTGATGGTCAGGAAAAATTAGAATCCTTCAAAAGACACATGTGCTAGTTCGCATTTGCATGCTATCACAGTTTTAACGGGGCTCACCAGATTTCAGCCCCAACCCTCAGTGACCTTCAACACTGTGAGGCCATGGGTTTCATAAACCTGTCAGTAAGCCAGGGTACACCACACATTTCAGAACTCATCACAGGGTGGGTTTGGACAAGCAAGCTTCCTTAGTCCCACTCTATCCTGAGAGGAGATGGGAAGTGTGCGAAATGCAAACTAGCCTGATACAAGAGGATATTTTGCACAAGTGCTTCATTACGGGGAAAACCTGGACTATGGGCTACTATATACACCTCCGTAGAATCAATATGAGAACATAATATATATTGTGCGCATAATGTGCAACTCTCACCCCTACAAAAAAAGAGTTGTGACAACTTAAAGTATGTGGATCACCCCCGCGTAGCCTTTTCATACCAGTATAACACATTAAAACATCATATAGCAAATTGGTGTATGCCACTTGTAATCAATCGACCAAAATACCCCCTCCCCCCAACAAGGGACAGCAGAATTCGACATACAAACGCTTGAGGTATCAGAGATATGAAAGATATGACTGAGCATTTTCAAAATGTTTACAAGGACGGCAGAAAGCAGAAAGCAGATTGGTTACAGCACTCTTGGAAACAGTCTTTTGCCACTACGGCTGTAATGCGCATTGTGCCGGCAGGCCTCAATCAGCACCTCCACCCGTACATTTAAGTAGAGTTTATCACCATAACCCCACTGGCTCAACAACTTTTGACATCCCTCCAATCTAGAAGGGTGCTCCCATCAAATGATAGGGCGACGTATAGCGAATTGGCCCGCCCATGTATCTGAACAATGGCGTAGCCCCCAATGTTCCAACCAGGCATTTAGGGCTAGATAGTCCAAGGCCATCGGAAGGTAAACCATCCTCTCTCGCCAGCCTATTGCCCACAAAATCACACTCCGTTAAGGGGTCAGTCCAGCCAAGAGTCCATACTCTTTCCACAGGGCAAGGAGCTACCCGGCGGAACCCTCCCGCCCCCCAACAGCACTGGGCATGATCGAGTATGGCCCCCAAAATGGTCTGGATAAATAACTCTTGGCCCCTGATGGACAAATGCACTCCATCAGGAAGGAATAACTTGGGTCTGGTTACATGGATCAAGTTGTGCCGGACCGTGCCCATCGATGAACCAGCTAGGATTCTTTGTATTGAACGATTCAACTTTCTCACCAAATCATTGATTGCCCTGGTGGACACCCCTCCAGGCCGCACCCAATCATGGGATAATCTCGGACTACAGCATGGCTGCTGCCGGTAGCCGAATCTGCACCCTTGACAGGGTGGAGAAGAGAGCCTCCCAACCCCCGCCTACCCAATGGCACCATATTGTTGCTTCCCACATGGATGATGATTATGTCAGGAGGGGGACCCTTCCTTCATTCAGGGCCCTCTCAAGATTGTGAAATAAATCTCTTAGCTTGAGGCCTCCAATACCCGCCCAATGATGCTGGAACCCTACCTCCCACTGGGCCTTCTCCAGGCCAGAGTCAGTGAAATATTGGGACGCTCTTTGACTGAAGGAGCATGTGCACCAACACACATGAATTGTACAGCGCCCAACAGCGCCCGAGGACTGGAACAGAGGGTAAAAAAGGAACCTAGGCATTAGAGAAACCTAAACCAAATGGAGGCACACATAGCATTGCGATTTCCACCTGCCAACCCTCTCGATGGCATCCCCCGATAGGCCTAGTGAGAAGGCGTGGCTGAATAGACTAAGGCCCATATTTATACTTTGTTAATGCCGCATTTGTGCCTCTTTTTGACGCAAAAGTGGCACAAACTTACAAAATACAATTATATTTTGTACGTTTGCGCCGCTTTTGCATAAAAAAATGATGCAAATGCGGCGCTTACAAAGTATAACTATAGGCCTAAGTTCATAGGGAGGTCAGCATACCCATTTCAAAACTCCCACAATTTGTGCCAGCCTCGCTGCATCAATAGGTCTCCTGGCGTCTTCCTTGGGGGGGGGCATACGTTCCCAACCCATGATAGCCCTCCTCACCCTAGGATCTTTGGTCGGGTCTGTCACCCCTTTGAGCCCAGCAAAGAAGGCAAATGCAGACAGCTGTCTCCGTACTAGGTACAGAGACTTGCCACCCTCTCTTTGCTTCACCAGGAACTTTAGGATGCCCTGCACCTCTGCCGCAACAGGAGATTCAAAGGAGGCATTGTATATTTGCCAAGCCGACTCATGCGTACCTTTGGTTTTGCGTGCCAAGGATGATGTGATCAAGTCAGAGGCGATGAGGCACCAAGCTTCCATAACTCCTGAGGGAAGAATGGCATTGTCTCGTCTGCTTGTGGCGACAGTGCTCTGAACTCTGCCAACTTGGAATGAAACAAGGCATCAGCCCCTGCGTTATTACCCCCCGGGACATGCTTTGCTGAGAAGAACACATTATGCGTTAAGCAACTGCGGACAAGGGCCTTAAGCAAGAGTAACACAAATGGACACTTTGCACTCTGATTATTTATTGCCATGACTGCCGACAAGCTGTCTGAACAGAATACTATCCTGCTGTTGGCCAAAGTGTCTCCTCAGACTGCACCGCTACAATAATAAGGAAAAGCTCTAGGAAGGTAAAGTTTTGGATGAGCCCAGAGGCCCTTCATTCTTCTAGCCAATGCTGCATGCACCATCTTGTGCCATATATTGCCCCAAAACCCATGCTGCCCGCTGTATCAGTGAACAGGGCCAGCTCAGTGCTGGACCGCAGCAGCTGTTGCTATAGGAGGGTGCCATTGATGTTATCCAGAAAGCATTTCCAGGTCCTCAATTCCTCCCTGACCTCAAAGGACAGTCTGGTGGGGTGATGCTTGGCCTGAAGGCCTGCCATAACCCTGAAGACATCCTTTGAAAAGGCTCTCCCCATAGGAATCACCCGTAATGCAAAATTCAACTGCCCAATCAACACTTCCAACTGGCGCAAAGCAACCTTCCTGCCCACTAGACAAGTCTGAGTGGATGCTTTCAATGCCATAACCTTGTCAGCTGGGAGCCTGCACACACGAGCCACTGACTCAATTTCAATACCCAGAAATGTTATCCGCATAGAGGGGCCCTCCATCTTGTCAGCTACCACTGGCACCCCCATGGCTTGGGCCAACTGTTGGAAGCCCACCAGGGCCTTCTCACAGTATGTAGAGCCTAAGGGTCCCATTAACCGAAAGTCATCCAGATAGTGCACTTGCTTTCGGGGTGCCCCTGGGACCCACAGAAGGAGCAAATGTGTTTATATTTGTATGCTGGCCCGTTACTGCATTCCTTTTTTATATATTGCCACTGTGCAAGTTTATTGTCCCTCTAACTTTTATCAGACCAAAAGGGCTTCCAAGTGATTGACCCATAGGGGGACATGGTGAATTTGGGGTGCTACAGATTATTCTCCCTTTGATCCTAATCCATTTCTGGCATGACCGCCTTCATCCGACTAAACTTAACTTCATATAGGAGCCAGGAGGAACCCTGAAATTCTGAGGCTGCTCTAGTAATAAGTGTAAGGAAATACCTCCTTGGCATGGTTACCCCCTGACTTTTTGCCTTTGCTGATGCCAAGTTATGATTTGAAAGTGTGCTGAGGCCTGCTAACCAGGCCCCAGCACCAGTGTTCTTCCCTAACCTGTACCTTTGTCACCACAATTGGCACACCCTGGCATCCAGGTAAGTCCCTTGTAACTGGTACCCCTGGTACCAAGGGCCCTGATGCCAGGGAAGGTCTCTAAGGGTTGCAGCATGTCTTATGCCACCCTGGGGACCCCTCACTCAGCACATACACACTGCTTGCCAGCTTGTGTGTGCTGGTGGGGAGAAAATGACTAAGTCGACATGGCACTCCCCTTAGGATGCCATGCCAACCTCACACTGCCTATGGCATAGACAAGTCACCCCTTTAGCAGGCCTTACAGCCCTAAGACAGGGTGCACTATACCACAGGTGAGGGCATAGGTGCATGAGCACTATGTGCCTTCAGTGTCTAAGCAAAACCTTAGACATTGTAAGTGCAGGGTAGCCGTAAGAGTATATGGTCTGGGAGTCTGTCATACACGAACTCCACAGCACCATAATGGCTACACTGGAAACTGGGAAGTTTGGTGTCAAACTTCTCAGCACAATAAATGCACACTGATGCCAGTGTACATTTTATTGTGAAATACACCCAGAGGGCATCTTAGAGATGCCCCCTGAAAACATACCCGACTTCCAGTGTGGGCTAACTAGTTTTGCCAGCCTGCCACACACCAGACATATTGCTGCCCACAAGGGGAGAGTGCCTTTGTCACTCTGTGGCTAGTAACAAAGCCTGTACTGGGTGGAGGTGCTTCTCACCTTCCCCTGCAGCAACTGTAACACCTGGCGGTGAGCCTCAAAGGCTCACCCCCTTTTTTACAGCACCACAGGGCATCCCAGCTAGTGAAGATGTCCCCCCCCTCTAACCACTGCCCCACTTTTGGCGGCAAGGCCGGAGGAGATAATGAGAAAAACAAGGAGGAGTCACTGGCCAGTCAGGACAACCCCTAAGGTGTCCTAAGCTGAGGTGACACTGACTTTTAGAAATCCTCCATCTTGCAGATGGAGGATTCCCCCCAATAGGATTAGGGATGTGCCCCCCTCCCCTCAGGGAGGAGGTACAAAGAGGGTGTAGCCACCCTCAGGGCTAGTAGCCATTGGCTACTAACCCCCAGACCTAAACACACCCCTAAATCGAGTATTTAGGGGCTCCCCAGAACCTAGCAAGATAGATTCCTGCAACCTGAAGATGAAGAAGGACTGCTGACCTGAAGACCTGCAGAGAAGACGGAGACACCAACTGCTTTGGCCCCAGCCCTACCGGCCTGTCTCCCCACTTCAAGAAAAACTGCAACAGTGACGCGTCCCCCAGGGTCCAGCGACCTCTGAAGCCACAGAGGACCCTGCATCTAAAAGGACCAAGAAACTCCCGAGAACAGCGGCCCTGTTCCACAAAGACTGCAACTTTGCAACAAAGAAGCAACTTTTAAAGACCACACATTTCCCGCCGGAAGCGTGAGACTTTCTACTCTGCACCCGACGCCCCCGGCTCGACCTGCGGAAAACTAACTCTACAGGGAGGACTCCCTGGCGACTGCGAGCCCGTGAGTAGCCAGAGTTGACCTCCCTGAGCCCCCACAAAGACGTCTGCAGAGGGAATCCAGAGGCTCCCCCTGACCACGACTGCCTACTTCAAATAACCGGATGCCTGGGAAACACACTGCACCCGCAGCCCGCAGGACCTGAAGGATCCGAACTCCAGTGCAGGAGCGACCACTAGGCAGCCCTCTTCCTAGCCCAGGTGGTGGCTACCCCGAGGAGCCCCCCCCTTACCTGCCTGCAGAACTGAAGAGACCCTCGGGTCTCCCCTTTGAATCCTTTTGCAAACTCAACGCCTGTTTGCACTCTGCACCAGGCCGCCCCTGTGCCACTGAGTGTGTACTTTCGGTGCCTGCTTGTGTTCCCCCCAGTGCCCTACAAAACGCCCCTGGTCTGCCCTCCGAAGTCGCGGGTACTTACCTGCTGGCTGACTGGAACCGAGGCACCCCTATTTCCATTGAAGCCTATGTGTTTTGGGCACCACTTTGACCTCTGCACCTGACTGGCCCTGAGCTGCTGGTGTGGTAACTTTGTGGTTGCCTTGAACCCCCAACGGTGGGCTACCTTGGACCCAACTTTGAACCCTGCAAGTGCTTTACTTACCTGTGAACCTAAAAAATACTTTCCTCCCCCAGGAACTGTTGATTTTTGCGCTGTGTCCATTTTTAAAATAGCTTATTGCCATTTTTGCCAAAAGTGTACATACTATTGTGATGATTCAAAGTTCCTAAGATACCTGAGTGAAATACCTTTCATTTAAAGTATTGTTTGTAAATCTTGAACCTGTGGTTCTTAAAATAAACTAAGAAAAGGTATTTGTCCATGTAAACACCTATTGGCCTGGAATTGTCTGAGTGTTTGTTCCTCATTAATTGCCTGTGTGTATACAACAAATGCTTAACACTACCCTCTGATAAGCCTAGTGCTCGGCCACACTACCACAAAATAGAGCATTAGAATTATCTCTTTTTGCCACTATCTTACCTCTAAGGGGAACCCTTGGACTCTGTGCATGCTATTTCTTACTTTGAAATAGTACATACAGAGTCAACTTCCTACATTGGTGGATAGGCAGTGGGGTACAAGATTTTGCATTTGCTGGACTACTCAGCCATTACCTGATCACACGACTACATTCCAAAAATTGTCATTAGAAACTGATTTTTGACATTTTAGCTATTTTTCAAAATTCCTGCTAGGGCCTTGTGTTAGTCCCTGTTAGCATTTCTTTTAGAGTTTAAAAGTTTTGGAAAAGTTTGAATTAAGTTCTAGAGATAGTTTTAGATTCTTAAAACGTATTCCAACTTTTAGAAACAAAATGTCTGCTGTAGAAGAGATGGTGGTGGAACTCAACCTCACCCCTTACCTGCATCTTAGGATGTCAGAGTTAAGGTCTCTCTGCAAAATCAAAAAGATAAAAACTGGTTCAAACCCTACCAAAGTACAGCTCCAGGAGCTCTTGGCAGAGTTTGCGAGAGACAACCCCTCTGAAGAGATCCTTACAGAGGGGGAAGCTAGTAAAGTGGAGGATGATTTCCCCCTCCAGTCCTAGTTAGGGAAACCAGGGTTTCTCCAACCCTGACTCCACAAGTGATAGTCGGGGATGCTGCTTCTCCCACAGGGGAGTCCAGCAACTCTGGAAGCATTGAGGGCAGCCTCAATGAAGATGACCTCCTGTTAGCCAGGATGGCCAAAATATTGGCTTTGGAGAGACAGCTCCTAGCCCTAGAAAGGGAAAGACAAGAGATGGGCTTAGGTGCCATCAATGGTGGCAGCAATTTAAATAGGGTCAGAGATTCTCCTGACATGCAAAAAATCCCCAAAGGGATTGTAACTAAATATGAAGATGTTGATGACATCACCAAATGGTTCACAGCTTTTGAGAGGGCTTGTGCAACCAGAAAAGTAAACAGATCTCCCTGGGGTGCTCTCCTTTGGGAAATGTTCACTGGAAAGTGTAGGGATAGACTCCTCACACTCTCTGGAAAAGATGCTGAATCCTATGACCTCATGAAGGCTACCCTGATTGAGGGCTTTGGATTCTCAACTGAGGAGTACAGGATTAGGTTCAGGGGGGCTCATAAATCCTCGAGCCAGACCTGGGTTGAATTTGTTGACTTCTCAGTCAAAACACTGGATAGTTGGATTAATGGCTGTGGTGTAAATGATTATGATGGGCAGTACAATCTGTCCAAGAATTGGGAAAGAAGGCGAACCATTGGGTCAAGACTAGGGTGACCAAGACTTCCACAGGGGGTGACCAAAAGAAAGGGGTCACAAAGACTCCCCAGGGGAAGAGCGTTGAGACATCCAACGGTAAAAGTAAAGAGTCTTCTACAGGGCCCCAAAAACCTGCTCAGGAGGGAGGGTCCAAAGCCTCGTAACAATCCAATTTTGGGTACAAGGGTAAAAACTTTGATCCCAGAAAGGCCTGGAGTCGTAGCTGTAATCAGCAGGGACACCAAACTGGAGACAAGGCCTGTCCCAAGAAAGGTCCCACTTCAAACCCTACTCCAGTTAACACTGGAATAGCCAGTCTCCAGGGGGGATCAACAGTGTGCCCAGAGCAAATCAGGTTTCACACTGAAGGTACATTAGTCTCTGAGGGTGGGGTGGACTTAGCCACACTGGCTGCCTGGCTCCCTAATATGCAAAAATACAGGCAGCAACTCCTAATGAATGGGACTAGTGTAGAAGGCCTGAGGGATACAGGTGCCATTGTCACAATGGTGACAGACAAACTGGTTTCCCCAGGACAATACCTGACTGGACAAACTTATCCAGTCACCAACGCTGACAATCAGACTAAAGTACATCCCATGGCTATGGTAATGTTAGAATGAAACAGGTGGTAGTCTCCTCAAATATCCTTGTAGACTGTTTGCTTGGAAATGACCAGGAGTCCTCAGCATGGGCTGAGGTTGAACTCAAAACCCACGCAGCCATGCTGGGTATCCCTGAACTGGTGTGCGTCAAGACAAGGGCACAGTGCAAGGCTCCGGGTGAAAAAGTGGTGTTGGAGCCTGGAATAATGGCCCAACCCTCCAAGAGAAAAGGAAAGAAGACTGGGGAACCAGCTTCAACACAACAAAAGAAAAAGAACCTCTCTTCCCAGTAAGAAGTTCTGCCCTCTGAGGGAACTGAGCCCATGGAGTTGGAACCTTATCAGGTTGAACTCTTAGGCCCAGGGGGACCCACAAGGGAACAGTTGTGTAAGGGGCAAGAAACCTGCCCCTCTCTTGAAGGCCTTAGGCAGCAAGCTGCTGAAGAGACCAAAGGAAAAAATCACTGGAACACATAGGCCCATATTTTTACTTTTTGACGCAAAACTGCGCCGGCGCAGTTTTGCGTCAAAACTTTTACCGCCGGCTAATGCCATTTTGGTGCACCGTGCCGGCGTCATATTTATACTTTGACCCATGGCGGCGCAAACCACAGGTGGGAGTCATTATTTTTGACGCACACCACAGCGTCAAGTCGTAAAGCAAAATGACGTTAACGCAGCGGAAATGACTGTGGATCAATTTATGACCCCGCAAACCGGATATGCGCCATTTTTTGACGCAATAGCGTAAAAAAAAACGCAAACGCCGCCATTACACCAGAGGAGAGCCAAAATGGATCCCAGATGTCACTACAGACCCGAGGAAGATGACAGCAGACCAGGAACCAGCCAGGATGACCCACACAAGAACCAGGACACTTTTAAGAAGAAAAGAAAGTGTCGCTTTAGTGCAGAGGTGCAGGAAATTCTGGTTAAAGAGGTGACGGAACACCAGCACCAACTGTTTGTCACATCAAAGTTGCCAATCAGTAGGAGAGAGGCAATATGCAACAAATTGTCAACAAGATTAACAGTGTGGCTGAAGTACTCAGAACTGTCATCGAGTGCAAGAAAGCTGGCATGACTGCAAGCACAGGACCAAGGAAAAGATGGCCAGGAACAGGAAGGCAGCACTGCAGACTGGAGGGGGAAGTCCAGCACACCAGGAGGCCCCGGACCACATGGAGGAGATGGTCGCAGCCGTCATCCCTGAGGAGATCGTCACAGGGATTCAAGGATAGGACAGCGCAGACTACCAGGAGACAACGCACATGCAGGGAAAGTCGCATGGGGAATTATAATGCAATAATGTCAACTGTGAGCAGGGGGGGATACCGACCACCAAATGCATGGAAGTCATCTAATACACGGAGCGGCATGGGTAAAGGGGCACGGCATGGGGGCATGGCCCGTTCTGAGAAGACCTGGGGCACACCATTACACAACACCAACAACAGTCCCATAGCGGCAGGCTGTCATGCCAACACTGGAGCAAAGGGAAAGCCACGCCAGGAGGGAAGGCCACAACGTCAAACTGACATCCCGGCACACGTCAGCCACCATACCGCCTACATTAACTAGGGCCCTCTTAACAACCTCTAGCCATACCGACAACTGGAATGTAACTGCGACAACAGTTGCCACTACCACCTCTGCTCTGTGTGTAGCTCAAGTAGCCAATGGCAGTAACTTCCCCATGGATCATACACACCTAAATTAGGGGGTGAGGATGACAACTTCATCAATCCCCAGAAACAAGACAAGGGCCCCAGTACTCTCAAATGTCAATGCCCATAGTTGTCACAAACATCAGCCAATGTAACCAACAATAGGAGCTACACAGCACTAAGGACACACCCATGCTGCATATGTCTGGGTCCATCCTGTGCCTGGGTAACAATGCAACATCCCAAATGTCATACTGCTCAGACAACAGCATTGAGGGGGGGACACATGTAACTGGTCACTGAAATACACCTGCACAGTCAGAGGAGGAAATAGGACACTGATACGATTATCAGGGCAATCCAAAGTAACACACATTCCCCAACATCAGCAGGACACATTACCAATGTCAACATCCATATCAGATCATAACATTGCCATGCATAGGATATGCCACATGTCAATTACATTTAAGTGGATGTGAAAGATCAGAGATTGGGGCAGGTCCAGATTGTTAAGTGTGCTGCCAGGGCCATCAGTACACCCACAGCCAGTCAAAAGGTCTCACCATGAGAATGGATGTAGACTGAGGCTTGAGTAGGAAAAGAAGGTGGCAAATCTCGATTTGGCATAAACCAACACCTAGAGGTGATAAGGCTGACAAGTCTGATAACTCGATAATATACATGTGACATACAGGTGCGGCTATAGGCCTGGAAGAATGCCCATCTGAAAGACTGGAGAAATTAACACAAAACAAGATCACAAAGTGAATTCATCAAAAGGCAGGCACGTCACATCAAAATTGCCGCAACACAGACACACTAATTGTACCCTGTTTTATTGCAGAAGAAGATGGATCTCCTGCGGATATGCCTGTCCCAGATTTCCCTGATGACATGGATGACGAGCCGATAAACATTCCCCAGGAGACTATCCAAAAGGTCCTGGACACCCTCCAGACCCCACCTTTAGTCACAAGGAGGAGCACAGAACAAGCAGCCATCGCAGAGGATCCACCCACCACCCCAATTGTAAGACCTGCCAGCTCCAATACAGCTGAGGACTCAGACGACACTGGCTCCAGCTTTGAGAGAACTGTAGTTGGAGTACAGCGGGAGCTGGCCAAGGAGATGCGGGTGGGGATGCAAAATATGGCAGCCAGCCTTGAGGGGATACGTTCGTGCATGTCATCTGCTGATCAGGCAGCAGCTATGCAAGCCCTAACATCTATACTGCAAGGACTACAAGAAACTGTCAAGGAATTTACCACTGCAGTAAGGAAGTTGCCACAACACCTCGCACCCCAAACCTTCCAGTGCATGCACAAATGCAATCATGACCCCCTCAGGGCAGACCTGGCTGCCTACCATCGTGATGTGGCTGCTATTCTCAAGAACCAGCAGACCCTCCTTGCTGCAGTACTGCCCTTAAGACCTTCACAGGGAGCAGCGACCAGGATGTCTGACTCCATGTCTTCTAACACTGAGGTGTGTGTTGCCCCTTCACAACCAACAACAATTACAAGGACAGAGGAGACAACACACACATCAGAAGAAGAAGACATGGAACAGATCACATTCACAAGGAAAATGACCCGGAAGCACTAGTCCCTGCCACATGGCCCACATTTAACAAGGTCCTGCGCTTTGTATCTTCCCAGTCTTGCAACAACTTTACTCAAACACTGTTCTGCAAACCACTGTATGTCTTGTTACCCAGCCCAGTGATTGTCTCTCTCCTACTCATTGGCAAATCCTGTCCCTCTGCACTGTCTGAAACATCAACCCCAGCATGTCAAAAGCATTTCCGTAACCCCTTGTGTAGGATCACAATGTAAGATGTCACTATAATGGACTCACAATCATGGACAATGTACAGATAGCACTACAGCACTTTTCAATAAATAGCACTTACACAACAAATCTGTCTCTGGGTAATGTGACATATCAACTGTGCAGTAGATAACTGAAATGTGCCTACTGTCAAATTACGTAGCTTGTCAATACAACCGTCCTGATAATATGTAGTCAGAGAATTCTGCACAGTGCCAATGATTGCATCATACTCTGCCCATCCTGAGGGACAAATCTGATGAAGTGAGAAACCATACACCATCATGCTGTGTTGGACAGAAGCATGCTTCCTCAGGGGATAACTAAGTCATGAAATAGTGCCCGGAAAATGTTGTCAACATGGAAAAATAACACAAATAACATGCCACACAAATCTAAGTAAACACTACAAAAACTGCATAAATGAAGGTGTCCGAGTTAACATACAAATAGGTAATCATGCCGAACTGTGTCACAAATGATGTATGAGGGTCATGAAGACAAGAATACAAGATTGCCAATGAGAACTCATCTTATAAGGGTGTGCATGATCATCACACTGCAGTCAGACTTAAAACTGTTTCCCCAATACCAAGTCTGGAATCACTGTTTGTGACTTTGAAAACACACTTATCAACAGAAACACATTGTCATCCATATTAACTGTGATTGGTGGTTGCAACGAAGGGTTGAAACTTTGCAAGGTAGCTCTGGGCTAGCTGCCAATCGTACAGCTCAGTTGGGATTTGTTTGTAGCATAGGACACAGATGTTATAGTACAAAATTGATGTACACTGAATCCAAACCCACGATCAAGTACCATTCAACACATACTATTAAGGGTTAACCAAATATTTATTAAATGCTAATCACAAATGAGGAAACTGAGGGAAAAATCTTACCTACCCTAATCTACCCTGACTACTCATTACCCACAACTGTCCCTAACTAACCTAAGCTACACTTACTTATCACATGTAACGAAACGTTCTAAACATCTACCCCCCACCCCCCTTATGAGACGGGACATATGGAGGACAACACATACTAACCTAAACACATACTATACTATCCTATACAAATATATGTTTTTTAGTTTGTTTTTTTTGTAATTTTGTTTTTGTTTTTTGGGATTTGTTTTTTAAACAAACAAGAACACCAACATAGCCCGCCACCCACCCACCCACACATGTAATAAGTAAAAATAGAAACAATCAGGACCCCCCACCCACTAACACTAACTAAACTAACAGCCTATACTAACCTAACACTAAGCCCCCTAAGCACACTAACTATAAGAACAAGGAAAGAGGAGGGAGGGGAGGGAATCATGTCCATATCAAAAAGTCTAGAGGTTGGCCTTCCGGAGGGTCCTCTTAATGGACTTAACACGCCAGTTAATGTGGCGCACATCCTGGCTCAGGTGGCTCAACTTGCTCAGCACTTTGTCCATCTTACGGTCCATTTGGTTGAAGGCTGCAGGGCCAACAGATGGAGCAGTGGCAGTCTGGGTACCGGTGGAAGAGGTCTGTGTGGGTGTGGTGCCAGGCCTAGTGGGCTGTCCTGCACCGGTGGCAATGCTGGGGCCTGGAAGTCCAGCAGATGTCGGACCAACAGTGGCAGCTGTGGGTGGGGCCACCTGGCTCGGATTGGTGGTTGTGCTGGCGGTGGCTGTGGTGGGCAAAGTAGGCCCACCCTGTGGGAAGGGTCTCCATGTGCTGGAGGCCCCTTCATGGCGACATCGCCGGGCCATCCTTCGGAACCCTGACTCCACCAGCAGGATGTGCTGGTATCGCATGGCCCGGCGCTGAAATTCACGGACCTGGTCTGGAGTCATGTTAGCAGCTGTGAAGACAAATGCAGATATTCTACATTAGTAACTGCATTGTGTGAAATGGCACAGGAAGTTAATCAGACAATACATCTACTGTACTTGTAACAGCTCATATCACAATACAGATCATTGAATGTCCCTGAGGAAGTGCATGGCAAGCCAGACTACAAAGGTCACATCACACATAGCACATCCATAACCTACAAGATGGGTAACAACTGGCTTTGACTTGCAATCTGAGTTCTGGCAGTTATCAGCTAAGAATCATGCTGCATATCCTCCGCCAAGACCTGGGCTACAAATGTCAGTGTAACGGAAAGCAAAACTAAAGCCACATGGTCTGCAAGTTGTAAAAGGACATGTATGGGTAACATACTGTTAGCATCAGTACTAGGTACCCCATTCACAAACCCATGCCCGTGTTTGAGGGGGGGTGGATAAACAACTATAATTTGCCAACAACATGTACACCGAGGAGTGTATAGAAAACTCCACACATTTTTGTCTCTACAGACACACCACAGGTAAGGTCTATCAACAATTAGGAGTCAGCAAACCCTAGAGCACTCATAGGGCCACACATGTCAGGAAATGCAGAACTTGGTACACAACATATACCTCCAGGGAGGCCTGACTTACATCAGACACAGAGTTGCTAGAACACCCATGATCATGAATTGCATGCACACCTAGGCCATTGCACTCAAGTTCAACATACTTGCAGCACTCCATGTGGAAGTACATGCTGCTAGGAGGTTCTACCTACTGTTTCATAATTACGTAGGTAAATAGGGAAGCAGATGTCTATTGGAAAGCAATTTGCTATACCAATCTTAGAGAATGAGGGTCTGACAGGCTGACTTAATCGGAGCTGACTTCCAGTGCGACTCTTGGTGATACAAGTGTCATCCACATGACTAACCCCTGTACTCACAGTGGGGCCTACAGGAATGGCCTACAATCCCTACATGATACCACTGGAGACGCATTGGCCAACTCAAAACATGTGAGAAACTGAATTCCCACTCATGGAACAGGAGAAAAGCTTGCCCAACGCCTCACACCTTGCTATGAGTCCAACTCACACAAGTCCATAACCAGCAAACACAACACATACCAGAACTATCAATACTTACTGGAGTGGTCGGGGTCCTCAAATGTTGCCACCTCTCCCACAGTGTAGGGTGCCGGTCCACCTGTAATGTATGGAAGGAAGAAATGTGCTCAAAATCTGTGCACAGCGCAACAATTTCATAAACATACACAATGTGTAGGCTGAATAAGGAACTGGCAGCCATTCAGGCATGACGGTACTGCATCTGATATATCACGGCCAACATGTACACAGCATGGGTCTCCTGTGACAGTTACACACATATCTGCACACATACATTGGCCCTAACTATCATGTGGTTGAAAACATGCCCCGTAATTGGTGAGCAGAAAAAAATATGGAGTGTAATCGTCTCTTCATGTGCATCCAAGAGAGACATCCAAAGTCTGATTACTTGAGGACTGCATTACCAGTCAAACATGCCTTGTGGCCATGACACACTAATGACACATAGGTCCAATGTACAGAGGGAGGGGCAGGGACATTGGTACGCCATCCTGTTACAGTTTATTCAATTGATGTGGCCCAGCTATGGTGATTTGCACCAACCATGGAGATGTGAAGCCATGTGCATACACTTGGACTGCCATCCTTATTTGGAATGTGGCACAACTAACTCCAGCAAACATTCTAAGATGTTAGCTGAGGGCACCTTACACCTTTTCACAATGTTTTCAAATCCGGATCTGACATGTATCCAAAAAGATCAAGGAACACAATAATCCCACACATTCATAGTACTTCCATGAACGCTTTCCTTCCACACTCACCAGACTCACATGAGACATACGTCTGAGCCACTTTGTTATTATCAATTGACGTGAAGGCAGCACTCATTTTCTGCATCATGTAGTGATTCTAAAGTCAGTCTAGCAATTGCGTCAACAAAGTTGGCCTAAATGTTGGTACATCTGTACTTCTCTGTCAATAGTACCCTATATAGACATCATTGGCTCCTATTTTGTTTGCTTTGCTGACAAAAAGGCCGCTCCAATTTCCTTCATGGAAAAGTAACCCGTAAGTTTGCTGAGCACGTGCTACCTGACAGCTAGCAATTGTGATCCTTGCCATAGTGCATCAATTTTCCCTTTATATTTCCCCAGCATTACACACAGTCAGCAAGTTAGCTGGCAGACATTGTACTAATCCCCTTATGTCACTACAGAGCATTTAATCGTGCACATTAACATGATCGTACTCACCAACAGTGCCACCAATCATGATTCCCAGGTGGTCCAAGAGATCCTGCTCCCTGGTGATGAGGTCAGCCCACCGGTGCTTCAGCTGGTGGTCACTCCTCTGGCTGGCACACACACGCTGCAGGTAATGCAGAACCTTTCCCCATCGGATTCTGCGCGCCTCTGTTGGATACCCCTGTATCACCCTGCCTGGATCATGAGCGGCAAGAAATGCAACACAAGCCAGATGAACCCCCCCCAACCCCTCTACCCCCATCCTGCCAAGCCGTGGCCTAGCAGACATACTTGGAAGTGAAAGGAAATAGGGGTAAAAGAAATAGAAAGGGGAAAAGGGGGAAAGTAGGGGTACAAAGACAGATGAAAAGTAAACTTAACCACTAAAAGAGCCCAACTATCCCCAAACTAACACTACCCACAACAGACTCCCACAAACAACAAAAACACAAGATAAATGGACAAATGTAGACAAAACACAGTAGTACAGTATACAGCAACAATATGTATTTCACAAATTGACAATACAGATAGCACACAGGACAAAAAAGCACAAAATCTCAGGACAACACTCTCTACACAGTCACACAGTCTAGAAGAATCACAGCCTGCAAAGTGAAAGTGAAAGTACACCTACTGTACATGATCTGTAAACAGGATATCCTATTACATCACTTCCTGAATAAAATGTCCACCCTTTTTCGCGTTAAGCGTCAGATTTTTTTCATGTATACAGTTTGTGCGTCATTTTTTTTTATGCACAGGAGTGAAAATGAGCCCGCATCCACATATTAGTACATGGCCTGTACAAATATCTGGATGCGGGCTAAGTTTCACTCCTGTGCGTAAAAAAAATGACGTAAATACAGTTTTGGTAGACAAAAAATGACGCATAACGCTACAAACGTCAAAATTACAGTGCATTAACTGGTTTTGGGCAATTTTTCTTGTTTTTGGGTTATGTTACATTTGGGACACATCAGAGATAGGCTGATTGAAGACAGTATGGTGTTGATGGTGTATGTTCACATGTGTGACATCATACTGCAGCGGACCATGATCCGCTACTCCCTTCACAGTATTTTTACGGTTGGCTGACGCAATAGTTGGGCATAAGTGTGGCCTACATATATGTGTTGCAGAAATTGTGCATGTTTGGCATAAGGAGAGGATAGCAATGTGACACACATATGTACAATACCTAAATGCCTTTGGCTCAAAGTGTGTGCTTTGGCAACTAATGTATTTGTTGACCAAGTGTGTGTGTATCACATGAAGCATATTTGTACATATGCTTGTATGAAAGTGACATCCATGTGTCCAATCCTTAGATGCAAGTCATTGTGGAAATGAGCGAGGGCATGTGTTAGTCATACATGTAACAACACCCGTAAAGTGGACTTCCAAGATTTAGGGTCAAGTAGACACTACATGTGACATAGCATGCACCAGATGGCTGGCAGAAGCTTGTTCATGTGAATGGTCCACATTTTCTACATCCTATGTCCTAGAGTATTAGTAAGAGCTTCCTAGGCACTAGTTGGTGAATCCCACAGTGAGTCATACACATGCATTGAGGAAGTGGGTACCATGTTGTTTGCACAGACAGACAAGGGTGAATCTCAAATGTATGATGACACCACAGTTGAGGCCATAGAAGTGAGCCCCAACTATCAAGTGGCTGTGGTGGACCAGCATACAAGACAGCACGTGTCCATATATTTCTAGTGATCAATTGCACATAGGTGTCTTGTTCATGTGTGTGGTCCAATGATGATCCTGTATATTGTTTGGGGTGTAATTTGTTACAATTCGGTCCAGGACTCATCATGAGTCAGTGGCAGCTATTCCTGTATCTACTGAGTATCCTTGGTTGATCAATGTGAGTAAAGTGGATGTGGACATATGAACCAACATTTGGATGGTCCCACCCTGTCACTAAAGACGTGTAATGAGACAGTCAACAGGGCAACCTTGGTGTGCTGAGTGAGATAATTTCTCAGGTGTCATGTTCCGGCAGGTGTCATTACAACATTTGTACACAGGTTGGCCTCTGCACTTCCCACTGCATCTGGGAACATCATAGCCTCTGTGCTGATTATTCTCTCAGCTATTCACCACACACGGCCCATAACTATGTTGTGAGCACTGTGATTCTGTGTGTGAACTGTCATGGTCCTGATATTTGTGTATTTTTCATGGACATTATCAGAGGTTGCTGGTTGTGCTGAAAGCCGTGTACCCAATCCCTGCCTACGGCCCAAGGACACTGTCACACTTTGTCATTCATGCATAAATGCAACCCAGACAAGGGCTGGGCCATGAATTTTGCTTTCCCAGAGGACTTAACTCAAATGGTACAGTTAAAAGGCAGATGATGCTATACAATGTATTTGCGTATGCATTGAAAAAGCCCATGCCCAATACCCCCTGATGAATGAGAGGTTTGCTAACGCAAGTGTGGTACATATGTAGACACAGGGATACTTTAGTGTGACGTACAGACAGTTGCTAGTCAGGCTGACAGAATGCAAGGTGATTCAGGGTCCAGCTACTTGACAAGTTACATAATCAGTGGTCTGACTAAGACTGTTCGGAGGACAAACTAGAGAGCTGACATGTCAAACTGTGTATGTCCTGTGTTTTTGAAGGTGACAAATGAACCCAATGGCTGTGTTACACGGCTTAATTAGTATCAATGCTTAACGGTGTATTTGACATAATGGCAACTCCTATGCTGTTCCAGGCATCAGCAGGGGCAGTGCTTTTTGAAATGGGTGGTGTGCATGGAGGTGATCACAGGTGTGGGCTGCATCTGTTTCTCATCCAGTCCTGTAGGTGAGACTTGCATTCTAAGGGCCAAAAGACATTTTCACAAGGGGAAGCAATCTACATGTGCTAACAGGGCTTTGAAACTAGAAGACAGTGTATAAATTAACCTGATGTCCATGCAGTCAGATATTCTATGACAATGGCATACCATAGGAAAGGGGGTAGCACACTGGTTTGCTAATGTTGGTCTGTGTGTGTAGAGGAGGGACTATCAGGGTACACATTTTAGTATTCCAGGGACCTCTTCCGACAAATGGGTTGTGACCAGGTGCATGGGTGTGTCAGGAGTTAGGAAATGGGCTGACATGTACATGGAATGTCATGTGTGCAATGCTGCTCATATGTGTGGCACTTGTGTTGTCTATGTTCTGCTTCTATGGGACTCTGGTCACAGATATTCCTTGCAAATATTGGATGCAGTTGGACTTACTGCTGTCAAGGGTCTGGTCAGGCATTCCTGTTACTGATGCCAAAGCACATTGACTGCCTCATGTATGAGGCTTGTTTTCCCCTTATTGAGTGATGGTGTCTTAGTTGTGTGCCATATGCTGCGTTGGATCTTGATTTCAACATGTATGTGTGAAATAGTTGTGGTCCTCTGCTATTGGCCTTCAAAGGAGAAATGTACATGATATATGCCATTAACCCCTTCGCTGCCAGGCCTTTTCCCCCTCCTGTGCCGAGCCTTTTTTTGGCTATCTGGGGCAGTTCGCGCTTAGGCCCTCATAACTTTGTTCACATAAGCTACCCACACCAAATTTGCGTCCTTTTCTTCCAACATCCTAGGGATTCTAGAGGTACCCAGACTTTGTGGGTTCCCCAGAAGGAGGCCAAGATGTTAGCCAAAATACAGTGAAAATTTTCTTTTTTTCAAACAAATGGGAAAAAGGGGCTGCAGAAGAAGGCTTGTGGTTTTTTCCCTGAAAAGGGCATCTACCAAAGGTTTGCGGTGCTAAAATCACCAGCTTCCCAGCTTTCAGGAACAGGCAGACTTGAATCAGAAAACCCAATTTTTCAACACAATATTGGCATTTTACTGGGACATACCCCATTTTTACAATTTTTTGTGCTTTCAGCCACCTTCCAGTCAGTGACAGAAATGGGCATGAAACCAATGCTGGATCCCAGAAACCGCAACATTTCTGAAAAGTAGACAACATTTTGAATTCAGCAAGGGGTAATTTGTGTAGAAACAGAAAATAACAACTGAAAAAGAAAAATATTGAAATTGAGGTGAAAAAAACATAAATTTTTCTCTACGTTTTACTCTAACTTTTTCCTGCAATGTCAGATTTTCAAAAGCAATATACCGTTACGTCTGCTAGACTCTTCTGGTTGCGGGGATATATAGGGCTTCTAGGTTCATCAAGAACCCTAGGTACCCAGAGCCAATAAATGAGCTGCACCCTGCAGTGCGTTTTCATTCTATACCGGGTATACAGCAATTAATTTGCTGAAATATAAAGAGTGAAAAATAGCTATCAAGAAAACCTTTGTATTTCCAAAAAGGGCACAAGATAAGGTGTTGAGGAGCAGTGGTTATTTGCACATCTCTGAATTCCGGGGTGACCATACTAGCATGTGAATTACAGGGCATTTCTCAAATAGATGCCTTTTTTACACACTCTCTTATATTTGGAAGAAAAAAATGTAGAGAAAGACAAGGGGCAATAACACTTGTTTTGCTAATCTATGTTCCCCCAAGTCTCTCGATAAAAATGATACCTCACTTGTGTGGGTAGGCCTGGCGCCCACGACAGGAAACGCCACAAAATGCAACGTGGACACATCACATTTTTTTTTTTTTTTAAAAGGTGTTTTTTGCAAAGTGCCTACCTGTAGATTTTGGCCTCTAGCTCAGCCGGCAACTAGGGAAACCTACCAAACCTGTGCATTTTTTAAAACTAGACACCTAGGGGAATCCAAGATGGGGTGACTTGTGGGGCTCTGACCAGGTTATGTTACCTAGAATCCTTTGCAAACCTTAAAATTTGGCTAAAAAAAACAACACATTTTCCTCACATTTCAGTGACAGAAGGTTCTGGAATCTGAGAGGAGCCACACATTTCCTTCCACCCAGCGTTCCCCCAAGTCTGCCGATAAAAAAGATACCTCACTTGTGTGGGTAGTCCTAGTGCCGGAGACAGGAAATGTCCCAAAACTTGTAGAGATAGAGGGGATAGCACAGCGACTTTATAAGGACATATTCTTCTTTTATACATCTTTAGACTGACTCTGCTTTGGGGACCCACATAAGTGAGGTGTCATTTTACTTGGGAGACTGAGGGGAACACTAGGGAGTAAGAATTTTGTGCTGGAGCGGTGATCCTACTAAGAAAAGTCAGGAAAATATGCTTTTTTAAGCAAATTTTTAGGTTTACAGAGGAGTCTGGGTAAGAAAATGTTGGGGGATCCACGCAAGCCACACCTCCCTGGACTCCTTGGGGTGTCTAGTTTTAAAAAATGTCTGGGTTTGGTAGGTTTCCCTAGATGAAGGCCGCACCCAGGACCAAAAACATAGGTGCCCCTCCCCCCCAAACACAGGTAGTTTTGTAATATATCATTTTGATGTGTCCACATACGTCTGTGATGTGCCAAACACTAAAATTGTGAAAAGAAACGCACTTAGGTTATGTGAAAAAGACCCCTCACCAACCAACCAAGTTGGTGGCATGCTTCATCATCGGGGTCCCACCCGAGGCACCTAGCGTGTCACAGGTGTGCTGCGACGCCTGATTACAGCGGAGCAGGTTTTGTCATTTTTACCACACATACTGGTTGGATTTGGTACGAGGGTGAGTGATGGTTCAGTGGATCAAATTTTATTAACAAGAGATTTCACAAAAATGAAATGCACTGTTAACTGAAAGGCAAAAAACGGAACCAAAGACTCACAGCTCGTGAGCTGTAAAGCCGCGACAAGGCACCAACCGCTTTACAGTCCATTCACACACCTTTCATACATGACACGCACAAGACCATTCACACCGCCAGCCACGGGCCCAGCACATTACAACACTCACATCGACAGACAGCGCCAGTCAAGGGCCCATCACTTACATACGCCCACATGCCTGATACAACAATCATACCAGCTGATGGGAGTGTGTGGACTGGTGTTTGGCTGGCAGTGTGTTGCAGTAGACAACAGCAAGTCAATATGTACACTCTCAGCCAAGACCCACTCCACACACAATGGCATTTTTTTTTTTTTTTTAAACAGAGGAGCCCCTAACTAAGTAGAAAGAATTACAAAACTACAAACACAAAAGCTCTAACTAAGTACATGACAGAAATGCTAACCATGAAACTGAACACATGAAAATACAAAATAGACATGAGTTTACACTCATGGTTGTTCCCAGAAATTCTTCTGGGTGTGGTAATTCTTAAAACAACCACCCACACACAGCCCAGGCTTTGAAGGACAATCTGGGCAGTACATTCGAGTCTCCCTCCGGATACCTCTTCGAAAACACAGTCTACATTTCTTAGCTGGAAAGTCTTTTTTGGGTGTGGGAGGAATGTGCTCAGCAAAGAGGCGATCTTTCAATCTAGCCACATCCTCCACCACTGCTTCTCTAGGAACTCTGGCCTTTTCCACCACAATAAGGCTCCCTATCACTGACTCCTGAAATTTCACAAATGTCATCTTTGACTCTGGAGACCTATCCCTAAACACAATAAAAGCATTAAAGGTTGCTAAGTGGAAGAGGTGAATTGCTAACTTCTTATACCAAACGTAAGACTTACAAATAGCAGTATAAGGTTCCAACCTCTGATCAACTCTATCTACACCTCCCATGTGCTTATTATAATCTAAAATGCACACAGGTTTGCGCACTTCAGCAACCTGGCCCCAAACAGTCACGGGGGAAGTACTCTCATCATGGATGGTACTTAGCATGTAGACATCTCTCTTGTCTGAAAATTTCAAAGCTAACAGCTCATCATTCCGCAAGGCACAGCACTGTCCCCTCTCAAGTTTTTTTTTTACAAACAAGCTCCCTTGGATAGCCTTTCCGGTTACAACGAATTGTGCCACAAGCAACAGTGTCCACTTTAAACAATTCCTTGAACAACTGCACTCCAGTGTAGAAGTTATCTACATACAAATGGTGACCTTTGTTGAACAGTCGTCTACCAAGATCCCACACAATTTTCTCAGTAACTCCAAAAGTGGGAGGACAACCAGGGGGGTCAATATTGGAATCCCTACCAGTGTAGACACGGAAACTATACACATATCCTGTACTACTTTCAGACAGCATATACAATTTAATTCCATATCGTGCCCTTTTGCTAGGAATGTACTGCCTAAAAACCAAACGACCCTTGAAGTGGACCAAAGACTCGTCCACACTTATCTCTTTGCCTGGAACATAGACCTCCGAAAACCGATCTACAAAATGATCAAGGACAGGCCTAATCTTAAAAAGATGGTCAGAATCTGGGTGAACTCGTGGCAAGGCTAATGCATTGTCAACAAAATGCAGCATCCTAAGAAGAAGCAAATACCGATTATGACTCATGGTCGCAGGAAATATAGCTGTTGCCATCAAGGGACTAGTAGACAAATAAAAAGCCAGTGACGGCTTCCTTATCAACCCCATCAAAAAAGTCAAACCGAAAAACTTTTTAATCTCCTCCAAATTTGTGGGAATCCACTGGGCAGCTCTAGAGTGTGGCCTAAGTCTAGCAGCGTTGTCCCTCAAATGCTGCTCCGCATACAAATTAGTCTGCTCAATAATCTCTTCCAAAAACACATCATCCATGAATAACTCAAAGAAATTGACAGGCAAAAAGTTCTCTGTATTGGCGCTACACCCCGGGAGACCAGTAAAGGCAGGCAACTCTGGCTGCTCCATGTTTGGGGCAACCCAGAGATCAGGTCTTATAGCGGGAAACCTTTCAGCCCCAGGTTGCTGCACTAATGGCACATCAGTGTCCTCTAAAACAGGCCCTTCATCTGCACTGAGTGTGGCTTCCTCATCAAAAGATTCCCCTCCAACAGAAACATCACTGCCAGAATCTCTCACTTCCTCCTCTGCCTCAGATGCAGAGGCCGTCTTATAATCATGATCAGACAATGACTCAAAAAGCATACCAACCACCTGCTGAGCGGTCATCCTGCGGCTAGCCATGATCTTTTCTACTAAAATTAACTGGACAAATTCACCACCAACAACCAGCACTGTGTAAGATAAGTAACAAAATGTAGCTTTGTTAGTAAGAGTTATAAACTCAAAAACTAAACCGCTCACTTGCCTGAAAAAGCTTGATTCACCAGCAACTACTCTGCACAGACACAGCAATCACCAATGATATCCCACTAAAAAGAAAGAAAGAAAGGCAAATTAGAAATAAGACAAAGTAAATATAATTGTGCACAAATCTAAGGACAATTTCACACACAATCCTGCATTTAGTACACCCCCTACAAACATGTCATTCATGCATGGCAACAATACTCCTTTGGAGTAAATTGTTTTTACTTACCTAAAACATGCAACTGTGCAAACCGCAGGTCAACCACCGCCAAAACCGCAAGGAGCCAAAGCAAATAAGCAAAAGCTTTGCACTAGAACAAAAAGGAGGAAAACATTTTTTATCACAAATGCAAATACTTCATCAGTTGACAAACACCCCACCAACAAACATTTAGAAATTGGTGCCAAAGTGGATTCTGTCATAGGGGCCGATGGGCCTACAAACAAAATAGGCCTATCTGCCCCAAGGAGGGCAGAAAATACCTTTAGTAGTGTGTCTCCATGGACAGCGACCCTTGCCCAAGGGGACAGCCCCCAAACAAAAAAAACAAAACACACACAACACTATCCCTGGTGCCTAAGTGGCTTCTGCTCCCCTTGGGGGCAGATGGACCTATAAAAAAATAGGCCGATCTTCCCCCAAGGGGGGGCAGAAAAGGCCAACAGTTCTATGCCCCCTTGGGGGGGGCGCCCCTTGCCCAAGGGGGCACCCCCCCATATAAATACACAAAAATAAAAACATCCCTGGCGTTCCAGTGGTTTCTACCCCCCTTGGGGGCAGATCAGCCTAAAACCCTTTCCTTTCCCCTGGTGCCTCTTTTTGCAAACCCCCCCACCCATCGGGAAGAGAAACTCACCTCTTCCTCCCTCGCGGCACAGGAAGCAAATCACTTCCTGTGCGACGGGCACCCTGTAATGAAGTCAGCGCGCGACTGCGCGCTGACGTCATTATGGGGTGTGGGGGGGTTGGGGGTGGAAGGGGAAGGGCTTCCCCTTCCATCCCTGCCTTTGGGGGGGTGGGGGGAAGCACACAGAGGGAGCGAGAGCGCTCCCTCTGGGCTGTGTGCCGAGGACGTAATGGTTACATCCTCTGCACAGCAACACTGTGCCACAGGACGTAACCATTACGTCCGCGGCACAGAACCGGTTAAGAGTGTGTGTGTGTATGTGACCATTGTATGTTAGGCATCACATTAGCTCTGTGATGTTCTGTGTCCCTCTCAGTATATCAGCAATGCTCCATGAGGCAACACTCTTATTCTGATAAGTAGAGATGAAGGTGTGCAAAAGGAATAGCCAGACCATTATATGGTGATTAGAATAGGTATTTATTTAAATTTGTTAACTAAAGTGGTGAAGGTGATCATAATCAAAAGAAATTGTTGACGATCTGTTGCCACCTGCGTATACCTGCGGCCGTGTTCTGTAGTTCCCCCCTCCTGTTGCAGGCCAGCATCCTCTTCTTCCTCCTCTTCAGGCATGTGTGGCTCTGGTTCCAGGAGGGGAATGTTCCTTTTGATGCAAATGTTGTGCAATATTGCACATGTTAGGATGATCTTACAGACCATCTCCGGGGAATATAGAAGGCTACCACCAGTGATGTCAAGGCACCGGAACCTTGACTTGAGGATGCCAAAGGTCCTCTCGACAATGCTGCGTGTCCTATGTGCATCGTTGTAGGCACGCTCTGCAGCAGTACTTGGGTTGCCAAATGGTGTCATAATCCATGGCTGGATGCCATACCCCTGATCAGCTGCAAGATATAATGATTGGGATCATGTTGCTGTAGCTGGCACTATTGAAATGACCTTTTATGGCAGTAGTTGTCTTGTGTTGTCTGTGACTCTTTTGTGTAATAATGTAGCATCCTATGCCTGTAGGATGTACCATCTGCATTGTGTTGTTTCCTTGGCTGAACGAGTGTGTCTGCTAACCGTTTGTCAGCAGTATGTTTTGGGATTTGCAGTACAGTGTGCCCTCCCTAGCATTGTGACTTGTGATACAGGTGTCTGTGTGTCTTCACTGGGAGTGAGATGATAGTTCCATACACAGTTATAATTGACAGTGTTGTTAACACGTTCATATCAATGTACCCTGGACATCCCATACCTTTACACTTAGGCAATGGATTAATGTAAAGGTCATTGGGACACTTACATTTTGCAAGGTGACATTTGGGCAACCCACTCCACACGTTGTGATCTTTGACGTCTTAACATTAGGCTGTACAGTAATTTCCGATGTGTGACAGGTTCAATGGTGACCTAAGAAACATGGCTAGCGATGTCACGACCTCAGTATGTTCCTGTTCACATGTTGCTGTTGTGGTGTATGTCCTAGAGGGTTGCTGTGCAGTGTGTATATAAGTAGGTTCTTGTACTTACCAACAAGTAGTCCATTGCCATACGATCCATCCTGGAAGTGTTCATTGATGGTGCAGTGACAGAAGATGAATGAGTCATGTACACTCCCAGGATATTTAGCCACGATGTTGGTGATAAATCCCTGGTGATCGACTATGGCCTGCACGTTGATGGAATGTGTGTGCTTCCTTTTGCGGTAGAGGTGTTCAGTTGCAGCAGGTGGCACAAGGCGTACATGTGTGCAGTCGATTGCACCAAGGACGTGTGAGAAGCCACTGATGAGGTAGAACCCCTGTTTTGTTTCCTGCTGCTTCTGCAGTGTGGTAGGGAAGCAGATGTGGCAGGGTGTCAGTCCAATGATGGCATCCAGTACTTTGGGCAAAAAGGCAGAGAATGATGGTTGTGATATTCCGGCAACCAGGGCAACAGTTGTTTGGAAAGAGCCACTTGCCAGCATATGAAGTACGGAAAGCAGATTGGTTTCTGTTGGGATGGTGCGGGTTGTCACCAAAGTGGGGGCCAGCAGCGGTTCAATGTAGCGCAGCAGCTGCTGAATGGCCTGCCAGTTCAACCGGTACCTCTGGATGATGTCGTGTTCCCTGAGGCCCTAAAGGGTGGTTCTCGGGCGGAATATCCTCTCCTGCCTTCTGCGCTACCTTTGGGGTCCCTGCTGGTGTTGTTGTAGCTGCTGTTGTTGCTGCTGGGCTCTGCGTCTGCGTGCACGCTGGATTAGAATCACCTCCATGGCTCCCTGTTGCTGCTCTGCTGCTTGTTCTGTGTGTTCTGATTAAATACAGGTGTGTTTGCCCCATTTTAACGCCTGCCCTGACCCAGGCTATCATTTTGACGCAAATCGGGCTGTGCGTCATTTTCTGGCTCCGCCTCCCGGCCGTGCGTCATTTTTGCCCGAAAGCATAAATACGACGCACGGCCGTTTAAGCCATTTTTTGGACGGGAACGCCTACCTGGCATATAATTAAGGCAAGGCGGGTTGCCGCATCCCAAAAATAATGCACACAGCGGGATTTTGGGGTCCGCGGGCTCGGGCAAAGTTTAAATACAGGGCAACGTTTGCACGTAAAAAAAATTGATGCACAATCGGCGCAGACGGAGTATAAATATGCCCTATAGGGTCTATTGGGAAGATGGACTCGTCTACACTGAGGCAAGAGATTCCAAACCTGGTGGCACTAGGACAGTGGTAGTGCCTCAGGAGTTTAGGAAGTTCATTCTGACCTTAGCCCATGACATTCCACTTGCTGGGCATTTGGGACAAACCAAGACTTGGGAGAGGTTAGTCAACCATTTCTATTGGCCTAACATGTCCCAGAAAGTAAAGGGGTTTTGTGTCTCCTGTGCCACCTGTCAAGCCAGTGGTAAGACAGGTGGACACCCAAAGGCCCCCCTCATTCCACTTCCAGTGGTGGGGGGGTCCCCTTTGAAAGAGTGGGTGTGGACATAGTGGGTCCACTTAAACCTCCCACAGCCTTAGGGAACCATTATATCCTAGTGGTAGTGGATCATGCCACTAGGTACCCTGAAGCAATTCACCTTAGGTCCACTACTGCCCCTGCAGTAGCTAGAGCACTCATAGGTATTTTTACCTGAGTGGGATTTCCTAAGGAGGTGGTGTCTGACAGGGGCACCGACTTCATGTCAGCATACCTGAAAAACATATGTGGAATGAGTGTGGGGTGACTTACAAAATCACCACACCATACCATCCACAAACCAATGGTCTTGTAGAAAAATGTAACAAGACATTGAAAGGCATGATCATGGGGCTCCCTGAAAAGCTCAAAAGGAGATGGGATGTCGTCTTGCCATATCTGCTTTTCGCCTACAGAGAGGTGCCGCAGAAGGGAGTAGGGTTTTCCCCCTTCGAACCTCTCTTTGGCCATCCTGTCAGGGGACCACTAGTTCTTGTAAAATAAGGCTGGGAGAGACCTCTTCATGAGCCTAAGCAAGATATAGTGGAGTATGTACTAGGCCTACGTTCCAGGATGGCAGAGTACACGGAAAAGGCAAATAAAAACCTTGAGGCCAGCCAACAACTCAAGAAGATGTGGTATGACCAAAAGGCTGCTATGGTTGAATTTCAGCCATGGCAGAAAGTCTGGGTTCTGGAGCCTGTGGCTCCCAGGGCACTTCAGGACGGATGGAGTGGCCCTTACCCAGTGCTAGAGAGAAAGAGTCAGGTCACCTACCTGGTAGACCTAGGCACTAGCAGGACCACCAAAAGGGTGATCCATGTGAACCGCCTCAAACTCTTTCATGACAGGGCAGATGTGAATCTGTTGATGGTGACAGATGAGGACCAGGAAGTTGAGAGTGAATCTCTCCCTGATCTCCTCTCCACTGACCCTAAAGATGGCTCAGTAGATGGAGTGATCTATTCAGACACCCTCTCTGGCCAACAGCAAGCTGACTGTAGGAAAGTCCTACAACAGTTTGCTGAGCTCTTTTCCCTAACCCCTGGTCAGACACATCTGTGTACCCATGATGTAGACACAGGAGACAGCATGCCTGTCAAAAACAAAATTTTCAGACAGTCTGACCAAGTTAAGGAAAGCATCAAAGTGGAAGTCCACAAATGCTATCAGGGACTAACACAAGGCCCTAGCAGGACTTTTAAAAATTTATAAAAATAGCTCAAATTTCATAAATCAGTTTCTAATGACAACTTTTAGAATTTTAGTCGTGTGATCAGGTATTGGCTGAGTAGTCCAGCAAATGCAAAGTCTTGTACCCCATCGCTGATCCACCAATATAGGAAGTTGGCTCTGTATGTACTATTTCAAAGTAAGAAATAGCATGCACAGAGTCCAAGGGTTCCCCTTAGACGTAAGATAGTGGCAAGAAGAGATAATTCGAATGCTCTATTTTGTTGTAGTGTGGTCAAGCAGTAGGCTTATCAGAGGGTAGTGTTAAGCATTTGTTGTACACACACAGGCAATAAATGAGGAACACACACTCAAAGACAATTCCAGGCCAATAGGTTTTTATATAGAAAAATATATTTTATTAGTTTATTTTAAGAACCACAGGTTCAAGATTTACAAACAATACTTTAAATGAAAGGTATTTCCCTCAGGTATCTTATGAACTTTGAATTATCACAATAGCATGTACGGTTTTGGAAACAATGGCAATAAGCTATATTAAAAATGGACACTGCAAAAATTAACAGTTCCTGGGGGAGGTAAGTATTTGTTAGTTTCACAGGTAAGTAAAGCACTTACAGGGTTCAAAGTTGGGTCCAAGGTAGCCCACTGTTGGGGGTTCAAGGCAACCCCAAAGTTACCACACCAGCAGCTCAAGGCTGGTGAGGTGCAGAGGTCAAAGTGGTGCCCAAAACACATAGGCTTCAATGGAAATAGGGGTGCCCCGGTTCCAGTCTGCTAGCAGGTAAGTACCTGCGACTTCGGAGGGCAGACCAGGGGGGTTTTGTAGGGCACCAGGGGGGACACAAGCAGGCACAGAAAGTACACCCTCAGCGGCACAGGGGCGGCCGGGTGCAGAGTGCAAACAGGCATTGGGTTTCCAATAGGATTCAATGGGGAGACCTCTTCAGCGATGCAGGAAGGCAAGGGGGGGTCTCCTCAGATAGCCATCACATGGGCTACGAAGAGGGCTACCTGGGGGTCGCTTCTGTACTGGAGTTCGGTTCATTCAGGTCCTAGGGGCTGCGGGTGCAGTGTGTTTTCCAGGCGTCAGGTTCCTTGAAGCAGGCAGTCACGGTCAGGGGGAGCCTACGGATTCCCTCTGCAGGCGTCGCTGTGGGGCTCAGGGGGGTCAACTCTGGCTACTCACGGGCTCGCAGTCGCCAGGGAGTCCTCCCTGTAGAGTTACTTTTCCGCAGGTCGAGCCGGGGTGTCGGGTGCAGAGTGGAAAGTCTCACGCTTCCGGCGGGAAACATGTGGTCTTTAAAGGTTGCTTCTTTGTTGCAAAGTTGCGGTTTCTGGTGAACAAGGCCGCTGTCCTCGGGATCTTCTTGGTCCTTTTAGACGCAGGGTAGTCCTTAGGTTTCAGAGGTTGCTGGACCCTGGGGGACGCGTCGCTGTTGCAGTTTTTCTTGAAGTGGGGAGACAGGCCGGTAGGGCTGGGGCCAAAGCAGTTGGGGTCTCCGTCGTCTCTGCAGGGCTTCAGGTCAGCAGTACTTCTTCATCTTCAGGTTGCAGGAATCTATCTTCCTAGGTTCTGGGGCCTCCTAAATACTCAATTTAGGGGTGTGTTTAGATCCGGGGAGATATTAGCAAATGGCTACCAGCCCTGAGGGTGGCTACACCCTCTTTGTGCCTCCTCCCAGTGGGGAGGGGGTCACATTCCTAATCCTATTGGGGGAATCCTCCATCTTCAAGATGGAGGATTTCTATAAGCCAGAGTCACCTCAGCTCAGAACACCTTAGGGGCTGTCCTGACTGGGGAGTGACTCCTCCTTGTTTTTCTCATTATCTCCTAAACCCTTGCTGCCAAAAGTGGGGGCAGTGGCCGGAGGGGCGGGCATCTCCACTAGCTGGGATGCCCTGTGGCGCTGTAACAAAGGGGGTGAGCCTTTGAGGCTCACCACCAGGTGTTACAGTTCCTGCAGGGGGAGGTGAGAAGCACCTCCACCCAGTACAGGTTTTGTTCCTGGCCACAGAGTGACAAAGGCACTCTCCCCATGTGGCCAGCAACATGTCTGGTGTGTGGCAGGCTGGCAAAACTAGTTAGCCCACACTGGACGTCGGGTATGTTTTCAGGGGGCATCTCTAAGATGCCCTCTGGGTGTATTTTTACAGTAAAGTGCACACTGGCATCAGTGTGCATTTATTGTGCTGAAACGTTTGATACCAAACTTCACAGTTTTCAGTGTAGCCATTATGGTGCTGTGGAGTTCGTGTATGACAGACTCCCAGACCATATACTCTTATGGCTACCCTGCACTTACAATGTCTAAGGTTTTGCTTATACACTGTAGGGGCATAGTGCTCATGCACTTATGCCCTTACCTATGATATAGTGCACCCTGCCTTAGGGCTGTAAGCCCTACTAGAGGGGTGACTTATCTATGCCATAGGCAGTGTGAGGTTGGCATGGCACCCTGAGGGGAGTGCCATGTCGACTTAGTCATCTTGTCCCCACCAGCACACACAAGCTGGCAAGCAGTGTGTCTGTGCTGAGTGAGATGTCTCCAGGGTGGCATAAGATATGCTGCAGCCCTTAGAGACCTTCCCTGGCATCAGGGCCCTTAGGGGCTTACCTGGATGCCAGGGTGTGCCAATTGTGGAAACAAAGGTACAGGTTAGGGAAAGAAAACTGGTGCTGGGGCCTGGTTAGCAGGCCTCAGCACACTTTCAAATCATAACTTGGCATCAGCAAAGGCAAAAAGTCAGGGGTTAACCATGCCAAGGAGGCATTTCCTTACACAACCCCCTCCCCCCCCAAACGAAAGAGGATGAGACTAACCTTTCCCAAGAGAGTCTTCATGTTCTTAGTGGAAAAACCTGGAAAGGCCAACTGCATTGGCATGGGCAGTCCCAGGTCTGTGTTCCACTATAAAGTCCATTCCCTGTAGGGAGATGGACCACCTCAACAGTTTTGGATTTTCATCTTTCATTTGCACTAGCCATCTGAGAGGTCTGTGGTCAGTCTGAACTACAAAGTGAGTACCAAAGAGGTATGGTCTCAGCTTCTTCAGGGACCAAACCACAGCAAAGGCCTCCCTCTCAATGGCACTCCAACGCTGCTCCCTGGGGAGTAACCTCCTGCTAATGAAAGCAACAGGCTGGTCAAGGCCATAATCATTTGTTTGGGACAAAACTGCCCCTATCCCATGTTCAGAGGCATCAGTCAGCACAATGAACTGCTTGGAGTAATCTGGAGCTTTGAGAACTGGTACTGTGCGCATTGCTTGTTTCAGGGTGTCGAAGGCCTGTTGGCATTCTACAGTCCAGTTTACCTTCTTGGGCATTTTCTTGGAGGTAAGTTCTGTGAGGGCTGTCACTATAGATCCATATCCCTTCACAAACCTCCTGTAGTACCCAGTCAAGCCAAGGAATGCCCTGAATTGAGTCTGGGTTTTTGGAGCTGCCCAGTCCAGAATAGTCTGGATCTTGGGCTGGAGTGGCTGAACTTGGCCTCCACCTACAAGTTGTCCCAAGTAAACCACAGTTCCCTGCCCTACCTGACATTTGGATGCCTTGATAGAGAGGCCTGCTGCTTGCAGGGCCTTCAAAACCTTCTTCAGGTGGACCAGGTGATCCTGCCAGCTGGAGCTAAAGACAGCAATATCGTCAAGATAAGCTGCACTAAAGGACTCCAAGCCAGCGAGGACTTGATTAACCAACCTTTGGAAGGTGGCAGGGGCATTCTTTAAACCGAAGGGCATCACAGTGAACTGATAGTGCCCATCAGGTGTGGAGAATGCTGTCTTTTCTTTTGCTCCTGGTGCCATTTTGATTTGTCAGTACCCTGCTGTCAAGTCAAAGGTAATTAAGTATTTGTTAGCACCTAGTTTGTCAATCAATTCATCTGCCCTTGGAATATGGATGGGCATCTGTCTTGGTGACAGAATTACGTCCTCTGTAGTCCACACAAAACCTCATCTCTCTCTTACCATCTTTGGTGTGAGGTTTGGGGACTAAGACCACTGGGCTTGCCCAGGGTCTGTGAGAGTGCTCAATGACTACAAATTCCAGCATCTTGTGGACTTCCACTTTGATGCTTTCCTTAACTTGGTCAGACTGTCTGAAAATGTTGTTCTTGATAGGCATGCTGTCTCCTGTGTTCACATCATGGGTACACAGGTGTGTCTGACCAGGGGTTAGGGTAAAGAGCTCAGCAAACTGTTGTAAGAGTTTCCCACAGTCAGCTTGCTGTTAGCCAGAGAGGGTGTCTGAATAGATCACTCCATCAACTGAGCCATCTTTAGGGTCTGTGGAGAGGAGATCAGGGAGAGGTTCACTCTCAGCTTCCCGATCCTCATCTGTTACCATCAACAGATTCACATCTGCCCTGTCATGGAAGAATTTGAGGCGGTTCACATGGATCACCCTTTTGGGGGTCCTGCTAGTGCCTAGGTCTACCAGATAGGTGACCTGACTCTTCTTCTCTAGCACTGGGTAAGGGCCACTCCATCTGTCCTGAAGTGCCCTGGGAGCCACAGGTTCCAGAACCCAGACTTTCTGCCCTGGCTGAAACTCAACCATAGCAGCCTTTTGGTCATACCACATCTTCTGGAGTTGTTGGCTGGCCTCAAGGTTTTTACTTGCCTGTTCCATATACTCTGCCACCCTTGAACGTAGGCCTAGTACATAGTCCACTATATCTTCTTTAGGCGCATGAAGAGGTCTCTGCCAGCCTTCTTTTACAAGAGTTAGTGGTCCCCTTACAGGATGGCCAAACAGAAGTTCCAAGGGGGAAAACCCTACTCCCTTCTGAGGCACCTCTCTGTAGGCGAAAAGCAGACATGGCAAGAGGACATCCCATCTCCTTTTGAGTTTTTCAGGGAGCCCCATGATCATGCCTTTAAATGTCTTGTTAAATCTTTCTACAAGACCATTGGTTTGTGGATGGTATGGTGTGGTGAATATGTAAGTCACCCCACACTCATTCCACATATGTTTCAGGTATGCTGACATGAAGTTGGTACCTCTGTCAGACACCACCTCCTTAGGAAATCCCACTCTGGTAAAAATACCAATGAGTGCTTTGACTACTGCAGGGGCAGTAGTCGACCTAAGGGGAATTGCTTCAGGGTATCTAGTAGCATGATCCACTACTACTAGTATGTATTGGTTCCCTGAGGCTGTGAGAGGTTCAAGTGGACTCACTATGTCCACACCCACTCTTTCAAAGGGGACCCCCACCACTGGAAGTGGAATGAGGGGGGCCTTTGGGTGTCCACCTGTCTTACCACTGGCTTGACAGGTGGCACAGGAGACACAAAACTACTTGACCTTCTGGGACATGTTGGGCCAATAGAAGTGGTTGACTAATCTCTCCCACGTCTTGGTCTGTCCCAAATGCCCAGCAAGAGGAATATCATAAGGTCAGAATGAACTCCCTAATCTGCTGAGGCACTACCACTCCCCTAGTGGCACCAGGTTTGGGATCTCTTGCCTCAGTGTAAAGGAGTCCTTCTTCCCAATAGACTAGGGGGGTGATTCCAAGTTTGGCTGGCGGCGGGCGCCGCCAGCCAAACGGGAACCGCCAGAATACCACTGCGCGGTCAAAAGACCGCCGTGGTTATTCTGAGTTTCCCGCTGGGCGGGCGGGCGACCGCCAGAAGGCCGCCTGCCCGCCCAGCGGGAAACCCCTTCCCACGAGGATGCCGGCTCCGAATGGAGCCGGCGGAGTGGGAAGGGTGCGACGGGTGCAGTTGCACCCGTCGCGATTTTCAGTGTCTGCTATGCAGACACTGAAAATCTTAGTGTGGCCCTGTTAGGGGGCCCCACGACACCCGTTACCGCCAGCCAGGTTCTGGCGGTCAAAACCGCCAGAACCAGGCTGGCGGTAAGGGGGTCGGAATCCCCATGGCGGCGCTGCCTGCAGCGCCGCCATGGAGGATTCCTCAGGGCAGCGGGAAACCGGCGGGACACCGCCGGTTTTCCGTTTCTGACCGCGGCTGTACCGCCGCGTTCAGAATGCCCTGGGATGCACCGCCAGCCTGTTGGCGGTGCATCCGCGGTCCCCTACCCTGGTGGTCTCGGACCGCCAGGGTAGGAATGACCCCCTATGTGTTCCTGTTATTTTTCCTTTGGACTCTTCAGCAGCTTGCTGCCTAAGGCCTTCAAGAGAGGGACAGGTTTCTTGCCCCTTACACAACCGTTCCCTTGAGGGTCCCCCTGGGCCTAGGAGCTCAACCTGATCAGGTTCTAACTCCATGGGCTCATTTCCCTCAGAGGGCAGAACTTCTTCCTGGGAAGAGAGGTTCTCTTTCTCTTGTTGTGTTGAAGCTGGTTCCCCAGTCTTCTTTCTTTTTCTCTTGGAGGGTTGGGCCCTTTTTCCAGGCTCCAACACCACTTTTTCACCCTGAGCTTTGCACTGTGCCCTTGACACACACCAGTTCAGGGATACCCAGCATGGCTGCATGGGTTTTGAGTTCTACCTCAGCCCATGCAGAGGACTCCAGGTCATTTTCAAGCAACCAGTCTACAGGGATATTTGAGGAGACCACCACCTGTTTCAGGCCATTGACCCCTCCCCACTCTAAAGTTACCATAGCCATGGGATGTACTTTAGTCTGATTTTCAGCGTTGGTGACTGGATAAGTTTGTCCAGCCAGGTATTGACCAGGGGAAACCAGTTTCTCTGTCACCATGGTGACACTGGCACCTGTATCCCTCAGGCCTTCTACACTTGTCCCATTAATTAAGAGTTGCTGCCTGTATTTTTGCATATTAGGGGGCCAGGCAGTCAGTGTGGCTAAATCCACCCCACCCTCAGAGACTAATATACCTTCAGTGTGATCCCTGATTTGATCTGGGCGTACCGTTGATCTCACTTGGAGACTGGCCATTCCAGTGTGAGCTGGAGTAGAGTTAGAAGTGGAACCTTTCTTGGGACAGGCCTTGTCTCCAGTTTGGTGTCCTTGCTGATTACAGCTACGACACCAGCCCTTTTTGGGATCAAAGGTTTTACCCTTGTACCCAAAATTGGATTGTGAAGAGGCTCTGGACCCTCCCTCCTGAGAATGTTTTTGGGGCCCTGTAGAAGACTCTTTACTTTTTTCCTTGGATGTCTCAACACTCTTCCCCTGGGGAGAATTTGTGACCCCTTTCTTTTGGTCACCCCCTGTGGAAGTCTTGGTCACCATAGTCTTGACCCAATGGTCCACCTTCTTTCCCAATTCTTGGGGAGAAATTGGTCCTAGGTCTACCAGATGCTGATGCAGTTTATCATTGAAACAATTACTTAACAGGTGTTCTTTCACAAATAAAGTGTACAGCCCATCATAATCATTTACACCACTGCCTTGAATCCAACCATCCAGTGTTTTTACTGAGTAGTCAACAAAATCAACCCAGGTCTGGCTCGAGGATTTTTGAGCCCCCCTAAACCTAATTCTATACTCCTCAGTGGAGAATCCAAAGCCCTCAATCAGGGTAGCCTTCATGAGATCATAGGATTCTGCATCTTTTCCAGAGAGTGTGAGGAGTCTATCCCTACACTTTCCAGTGAACATTTCCCAAAGGAGAGCACCCCAGTGAGATCTCTTTACTTTTCTGGTTCCACAAGCCCTCTCAAAAGCTGTGAACTATTTGGTGATGTCATCACCATCTTCATATTTAGTTACAATCCCTTTGGGGATTTTCAACATTTCAGGAGAATCTCTGACCCTATTTATGTTGCTGCCACCATTGATGGGACCTAGGCACATCTCTTGTCTTTCCCTTTCTATGGCTAGGATCTGCCCTTCTAAAGCCAATCTTTTGACCATCCTGGCTAACTGGAGGTCATCTTCATTGAGGCTGCCCTCAATGCTTCCAGAGTTGCTGGACTCTCCTGTGAGAGAAGCAGCATCTCTGACTATCACTTGTGGAGACAGGGTTTGAGAGACCCTGTTCTCCCTAACTAGGAGTGGGGGTGGGAAATCCTCCACATCACTAGCTTCCCCCTCTGGGAAGGTATCCTCAGAGGGGTTGTTCTTAGCAAACTCTACCAAAAGCTCCTGGACCTGTAGTTTGGTAGGGTTTGAACCAGTTTTAATCTTTTTGATTTTGCAGAGAGACCTTAACTCTGACATCCTAAGATGCAGGTAAGGGGTAAGGTTGAGTTCCACCACAATCTCTTCTGCAGCAGACATTATGTTTCTAAAAGTTGGAATACTTTTTAAGAATCTAAAACTATCTCTAGAACTTAATTCAAACTTTCACAAAACGTTTAAACTCTAAAAGAAATGCTAACAGGGACTAACACAAGGCCCTAGCAGGACTATTAAAAATTTAGAAAAATAGCTCCAATTTTCAAAAATCAGTTTCTAATGACAATTTTTGGAATTTAGTCGTGTGATCAGGTATTGGCTGAGTAGTCCAGCAAATGCAAAGTCTTGTACCCCACCGCTGATCCACCAATGTAGGAAGTTGGCTCTGTATGTACTATTTCAAAGTAAGAAACAGTATGCACAGAGTCCAAGGGTTCCCCTTAGAGGTAAGATAGTGGCAGAAAGAGATAATTCTAATGCTCTATTTTGTGGTAGTGTAGTCGAGCAGTAGGCTTATCAGAGGGTAGTGTTAAGCATTTGTTGTACACACACAAGCAATAAATGAGGAACACACACTCAAAGACAATTCCAGGCCAATAGGTTTTTATATAGAAAAATATATTTTCTTAGTTTATTTTAAGAACCACAGGTTCAACATTTATAAACAATACTTTAAATGAAAGGTATTTCACTTAGGAACTTTAGGAACTTTGAATTAGCAAAATAGCATATACAGTCTTCACACACATGGCAATAAGCTATTTTAAAACTAGACACCGCAATTTTCAACTGTTCCTGGGGGAGGTAAGTGTTTGTTAGTTTTGCAGGTAAGTGAACCACCTACAGGGCTCAAAGTTGAGTCCAAGGTAGCCCACCATTGGGGGTTCAGGGCAACCCCAAAGTTACCACACCACCAGCTCAGGGCCGGTCAGGTGCAGAGGTCAAAGTTGTGCCCAAAAGTAATAGGCTTCAATGGCGAAGGGGGTGCCCCGGTTCCAGCCTGCCAGCAGGTAAGTACCTGAATCTTCGGAGAGCAGACCAGGGGGGTTTTGTAGGGCACTGGGGGGGGACACACAAGTCAGCACAAAAAGTACACCCTCAACGGCACGGGCGGTCAGGTGCAGTGTGCAAACAGGCGTCGGGTTTGCAATGGAGTTCAAAGGGAGACCTAGGGGTCTCTTCAGCGATGCAGGCAGGCAAGGGGGTGCTCCTCGGGGTAGCCACCACCTGGGCAAGGTAGAGGGCCACCTGGGGGGTCGCTCCTGCACTGGAGGTTGGATCCTTCTGGTCCTGGGGGCTGCGGGTGCAGTGTCCTTACCAGGCGTTCCGGTTCTTGGAAGCAGGCAGTCGTGGTCAGGGGGAGCCTCTGGATTCCCTCTGCAGGTGTCGCTGTGGGGGATCAGGGGGGTCAACTCAGGTTACTCACTGGCTCGCAGTCGCTGGGGAGTCCTCCCTGTAGTGTTGGTTCTCCACAAGTCGAGCCGGGGGCTTCGGGTGCAGAGTGCAAAGTCTCACGCTTCCGGCGGGAAACATGTGTTCTTTAAAAGTTGCTTCTTTGTTGTATAGATGTTTCTTCTTTGGAGCAGAGCCGCTGTCCTCTGGAGTTCTTGGTCCTTATAGATGCAAGGTAGTCCTGAGGCTTCAGAGGTCGCTGGACCCTGTGGAACGCGTTGCTGTTGCAGTTTTTCTTGAAGTGGGGAGATGGGCCGGTAGGGCTGGGGCCAATGCAGTTGATGTCTCCGTCTTCTCTGCAGGATTTTCAGCTCAGCAGTCCTTCTTCGTCTTAGGTTTCAGGAATCTAGTTACCTAGGTTCTGGGAGCCCCTAAATACTCGATTTAGGGGTGTGTTTAGGTCTGGAGAGTTAGTAGCCAATGGCTACTAGCCCTGAGGGTGGCTACACCCTTTTTGTGCCTCCTCCCGGTGGGGAGGGGGTCACATCCCTAATCCTATTGGGGGGAATCCTCCATCTGCAAGATGGAAGATTTCTAAAAGTCAGAGTCACCTCAGTTCAGGACACCTTAGGGGCTGTCCTGACTCTGGAGTGACTACTCCTTGTTTTTCTCATTATCTCCTCCGGCCTTGCCGCCAAAAGTGGGGCCGTGGTCGGAGGGGGCGGGCATTCCCACTAGCTGGGATGCCATGTGGCGCTGTAACAAAGGGGGTGAGAGTTGACCCCCCTTAGCTCCCCCAGCGATGCCTGCAGAGGGAATCTAGAGGCTCCCCTTGACCGCGACTGCCTGCTTCTAAGAACCCGACGCCTGGGAAACACACTGCACCCGCAGCCCCCAGGACCTGAAGGATCCGACCTGCAGTGCAGGAGCGACCCCAAGGTGGCCCTCTCCCTTGCCCAGGTGGTGGCTACCCCGAGGAGGCCCTCCCTCTTTGCCTGCCTGCTTCGCTGAAGAGACCCCTGGGTCTCCCATTGAAACCTACGCAAACCTGATGCGTGTTTGCACTCTGCACCCAGCCCCCCCTGTGCCGCTGAGGGTGTACTTTTTGTGCTGACTTGTGTCCCCTCCGGTGCCCTACAAAACGCCCCTGGTCTGCCCTCCGAAGTAGCGGGTACTTACCTGCAGGCAGACTGGAACTGGGACACCCCCTTCTCCATTGATGCCTATGCGTTTTGTGCTCCACTTTGACCTCTGCACCTGGCCAGCCCTGAGCTGCTGGTGTGGTAACTTTGGGGTTGCCCTGAACCCCTACCGGTGGGCTACCTTGGACCCAACTTTGAACCCTGTAAGTGCTTTACTTACCTGAAAACTAACAAATATTTACCTCCCCCAGGAACTGTTGAATGTTGCACTGTGTCCAATTTTAAAATAGCTTATTGCCATTTTTGCCAAAACTATACATGCTATTGTGATGATTCAAAGTTCCTAAGATACCTGAGTGAAATACCTTCCATTTGAAGTATTGTTTGTAAATCTTGAACCTGTGGTTCTTAAAATAAACTAAGAAAAGATATTTTTCTATATAAAAACCTATTGGCCTGGAATTGTCTTTGAGTGTGTGTTCCTCATTTATTGCCTGTGTGTGTACAACAAATGCTTAACACTACCCTCTGACAAGCCTACTGCTCGACCACACTACCACAAAATAGAGCATTAGAATTTTTTTTTTTGCCACTATCTTACCTCTAAGGGGAACCCTTGGACTCTGTGCATGCTATTTCTTACTTTGAAATAGTACATACAGAGCCAACTTCCTACATTGGTGGATCAGCGGTGGGGTACAAGACTTTGCATTTGCTGGACTACTCAACCAATACCTGATCACACAACTAAATTCCAAAAATTGCCATTAGAAACTGATTTTTTAAATTTGAGCTATTTTTCTACATTTTTAATAGTCCTGCTAGGGCCTTTGGTTAGTCCCTATTAGCATGTCTTTTAGAGTTCAAGCTTTTTGTAAGAGTTTGAATTAAGTTCTAGAGATAGTTTTAGATTCTTAAAAAGTATTCCAACTTTTAGAAACAAAATGTCTACTACAGAAGAGATAGTGATGGAACTCAACCTCACCCCTTACCTGCATCTTAGGATGTCAGAGTTAAGGTCTCCCAGCAAAATCAAAAAGATAAAGACTGGTTCAAACCCTACCAAAGTACAGCTCCAGGAGCTCTTGGCAGAGTTTGCTAAAAACAACCCCTCTGATGATGCCCTCACAGAGGGGGACACTAGTGACTTGGTGGAACTCCCACCTCCAGTCCTAGATAGGGAGACCAGGGATTCTCCAACCCTGACTCCACAAGTGATAGTCAGAGATGCTCCTTATCTCACAGGAGAGTCCAGCACATCTGGAAGCATTGAGTGCAGTCTCAATGAAGATGACCTCCTGCTAGCCAGGATGGCCAAAAGATTGGCTTTGGACAGACAGCTCCTAGCCATAGAAAGGGAAAGACAAGAGATGGGCTTAGGTCCCATCAATGGTGGCAGCAATTATAATAGTGTCAGAGATTCTCCTGACATGCTAAAAATCCCCAAAGGGATTGTAACTAAATATGAAGACGGTGATGACATCACCAAATGGTTCACAGCTTTTGAGAGGGCTTGTGCAACCAGAAAAGTAAACAGATCTCACTGGGGTGCTCTCCTTTGGGAAATGTTCACTGGAAAGTGTAGTAATAGACTCCTCACACTCTCTGGAAAAGATGCAGAATCCTATTACCTCATGAAGGCTACCATGACTGAGGGCTGAGGAGAACTGAGGAGTACAGGATTAGGTTTAGGGGGGCTCAAAAATCCTCGAGCCAGATCTGGGTTGATTTTGTTGACTTCTCAGTCAAAACACTGGATGGTTGGATTAATGGCAGTGGTGTAAATGATTATGATGGGCTGTACAATCTGTTTATGAAAGAACACCTTTTAAGTAATTGTTTCTTTGATAAACTGCATCAGCATCTAGTAGACCTAGGTCCAATTTCTCCCCAAGAATTGGGAAAGAAGGCGGACCATTGGGTCAAGACTAGGGTGACCAAGACTTCCACAGGGAGTGACCAAAGGAAAGGGGTCACAAAGACTCCCCAGGGGAAGAGTGTTGAGACATCCAAGGGTAAAAGTAAAGAGTCTTCTACAGGGTCCCAAAAATCTGCTCAGGAGGGAGGGTCCAAAGCCTCTTCACAATCCAATTTTGGGTACAAGGGTAAAGACTTTGATCCCAAAAAGGCCTGGTGTTGTAGCTGTAATCAGCAGACACCAAACTGGACACAAGGCCTGTCCCAAGAAAGGTTCCACTTCTACTACTACTCCAGTTAGCACTGGAATAGCCAGTCTTCAGGTGGGATCAACAGTGTGCCCAGAGCAAATTCAGGGTTCACACTGAAGCTACATTAGTTTCTGAGGGTGGGGTGGACTTAGCCACACTGGCTGCCTGGCCGCCTAATATGCAAAAATATAGGCAGCAGCTCTTATTTAATGGGACTAGTGTAGAAGGCCTGAGGGATACAGGTGCCAGTGTCACCATGGTGACAGAGAAACTGGTTTCCCCTGGTCAATACCTGGCTGGACAAACTTATCCAGTCACCAACGCTGACAATCAGACTAAAGTACATCCCATGGCTATGGTAACTTTAGAGTGGGGAGGGGTCAATGGCCTGAAACAGGTGGTGGTCTCCTCAAATATCCCTGTAGACTGTTTGCTTGGAAAAAACCTGGAGTCCTCAGCATGGGCTGAGGTAGAACTCAAAACCCATGCAGCCATGCTGGGTATCCCTGAACTGGTGTGTGTCAAGACAAGGGCACAGCGCAAAGCTCAGGGTGAAAAAGTGGTGTTGGAGCCTGGAATAATGGCCCAACCCTCCAAGAGGAAAGGAAAGAAGACTGGGGAACCAGCTTCAACACAACAAAAGAGAGGGAACCTCTCTTTCCAGGAAGAAGTTCTGCCCTCTGAGAGAACTGAGCCCATGGAGTTGGAACCTTATCAGGTTCAACTTTTAGGCCCAGGGGGACCCACAAGGGAACAGCTGTGTAAGGGGCAAGAAACATGTCCCTCTTTTGAAGGCCTTAGGCAGCAAGCTGCTGAAGAGACCAAAGGAAAAATCACTGGAACAAATAGAGTCTATTGGGAAGATGGACTCCTCTACACTGAGGCAAGAGATCCCAAACCTGGTGCCACTAGGAGAGTGGTAGTGCCTCAGGAGTTTAGGAAGTTCATTCTGACCTTAGCTCATAATATTCCACTTACAGGGAATTTGTGACAGACCAAGACTTGGGAGAGGTTAGTCAACCATTTCTATTGGCCCAACATGTCCCAGAAAGTAAAGGAGTTTTGTGTCTCCTGTGCCACCTGTCAAGCCAGTGGTAAGACAGTTGGACACCCAAAGGCCCCCCTCATTCCACTTACAGTGGTAGGGGTCCCCTTTGAAAGAGTGGGTGTGGACATACTGGTTCCACTTGAACCTCTCACAGCCTCAGGGAACCAGTATATCCTAGTGGTAGTGGATCATGCCACTAGGTACCCTGAAGCAATTCTATTAGGTCCACTACTGCCCCTGCAGTAGCTAAAGCACTCATTGGTATCTTTACCAGAGTGGGATTTCCTAAGGAGGTGGTGTCTGACAGGGGTATCAACTTTATGTCAGCATACCTGAAGCATATGTGGAATGAGTGTGGGGTGACTTACAAATTCATCACACCATACCTTCCATAAACCAATGGTCTTGTAGAAAGATTTAACATGACATTGAAAGGCATGATCATGATGCTCCCTGAAAAGCTCAAAAGGAGATGGGATGTCCTCTTGCCATGTCTGCTTTTCTCCTAGAGAGGTGCCTCAGAAGGGAGTAGGGTTTCCCCCTTTGAACTTCTGTTTGGCCATCCTGTCAGGGGACCACTAGCTCCTGTAAAAGAAGGCTGGGAGAGACCTCTTCATGAGCCTAAACAAGATATAGTGAACTATGTACTAGACCGACGTTCCAGGCTGGCAGAGTACATGGAAAAGGCAAGTAAAAACCTTGAGGCCAGCCAACAGCTCCAGAAGATGTGGTATGACCAAAAGGCTGCTATGGCTGAATTTTAGCCAGGGCAGAAAGTCTGGGTTTTGGAGCCTGTGGCTCCCAGGGCACTTCAGGACAGATGGAGTGGCCCTTACCCACTGCTAGAGAGAAAGAGTCAGGTCACCTACCTGGCAGTCCTGGGCACTAGCAGGACCCCCAAAAGGGTGATCCATGTGAACCGCCTCAAACTCTTTCATGACAGGGCAGATGTGAACCTCTTGATGGTGACAGATGAGGACCAGGAAGCTGAGAGTGAACCTCTCCCTGATCTCCTCTGCACAGACCCTAAAGATGGCTCAGTTGATGGAGTGATCTATTCAGACACCCTCTCTGGCCAACAGCAATCTGACTGTAGGAAAGTCCTACAACAGTTTGCTGAGCTCTTTTCCTTAACCCCTAGTTAGGCACACCTGTGGACCCATGATGTGGACACAGGAGACAGCATGCCTGTCAAAAACTAAATATTCAGACAGTCTGACCAAGTAAAGGAAAGCATCAAAGTGGAAGTCCACAAGATGCTGGAATTGGGAGTCATTGATCACTCTGACAGCCCCTGGGCTAGCCCAGTGGTCTTAGTCCCCAAACCTCACACCAAAGATGGAAAGAGAGGGATGAGGTTTTGTGTGGACTACAGAGGACTTAATTCTGTCACCAAGACAGATGCCCATCCCATTCCAAGGGCAGATGAATTAATTGACAAACTAGGTGCTGCCAGATTCTTAAGTACCTTTGACTTGACAGCAGGGTACTGGCAAATCAAAATGGCACCAGGAACAAAAGAAAAGACAGCATTCTCTACACCTGATGGGCATTATGAGTTTACTGTGATGCCCTTTGGCTTAAAGAATGCCCCTGCCACCTTCCAAAGGTTGGTGAATCAAGTCCTTGCTGGCTTGGAGTCCTTTATTGCAGCTTATCTTGACGATATTGCGGTCTTTAGCTCCAGCTGGCAGAATCACCTGGTCACCTGAAGAAGGTTTTGAAGGCCCTGCAAGCAGCAGGCCTCTCTATCAAGGCATCCAATTGTCAGATAGGGCAGGGAACTGTGGTTTACTTGGGACACCTTGTACATGAAGGCCAAGTTAAGCCACTCCAACCCAAGATCCAGACTATTCTGGACTGGGTAGCTCCAAAAACCCAGACTCAAGTCAGGGCATTCCTTGGCTTGACTGGGTACTGCAGGAGGTTTGTGAAGGGATATGGATCAATAATGACACCCCTCACAAAACTTACCTCCAAGAAAATGCCTAAGAAGGTAAACTGGACTATAGAATGCCAACAGGCCTTTGACACCCTGAAACAAGCTATGTGCACAGCACCAGTTCTAAAACTTCCAGATTACTCCAAGCAGTTCATTGTGCAGACAGATGCCTCTGAACATGGGATAGGGGCAGTTTTGTCCCAAACAAATGATGATGGCCTTGACCAGCCTGTTGCTTACATTAGCAGGAGGTTAAACCCCAGGGAACAGCGTTGGAGTGCCATTGAGAGGGAGGCATTTGCTGTGGTTTGGTCCCTGAAGAAGCTAAGACTATACCACTTTGGTACTCACTTTGTAGTTCAAACTGGCCACAGACCTCTCATATGACTAATGCAAATGAAAGATGAAAATCCAAAACTGTTGAGGTGGTCCATCTCCCTACAGGGAATGGACTTTATAGTGGAACATAGACCTGGGACTGCCCATGCAAATGCAGATGGCCTTTCCAGGTTCTTCCACTTAGAAAATGAAGACTCTCTTGGGAAATGTTAGTCTCATCCTCTTTCGTTTGGGTGTGGGGGGGGGTTGTGTAAGGAAATGCCTCCTTGGCATGGTTACCCCCTGACTTTTTGCCTTTGCTGATGCCAAGTTATGATTTGAAAGTGTGCTGATGCCTGCTAACCAGGCCCCAGTACCAGTACCAGTGTTCTTTCCCTAACCTGTACCTTTGTCTCCACAATTGGCACACCCTGGCATCCAGGTAAGTCCCTTGTAAGTGATACCCCTGGTACCAAGGGCCCTGATGCCAGGGAAGGTCTCGAAGGGCTGCAGCATGTCTTATGCCACCCTGGGGACCCCTCACTAAGCACAGACACACTGCTTGCCAGCTTGGGTGTGCTGGTGGGGAGAAAATGACTAAGTCGACATGGCACTCCCCTCAGGGTGCCATGCCAACCTCACACTGCCTATGGCATAGACAAGTCACCCCTCTAGAAGGCCTTACAGTCCTAAGGCAGGGTGCACTATACCACAGGCGAGAGCATAGGTGCATGAGCACTATGCCCCTACAGTGTCTAAGCAAAATCTTAGACATTGTGAGTGCAGGGTAGCCATAAGAGTATATGGTCTGGGAGTCTGTCATACACGAACTCCACTGCACCATAATGGCTACACTGAAAAATGGGAAGTTTGGTATCAAACTTCTCAGCACAATAAATGCACACTGATGACAGTGTACATTTTATTGTGAAATACACCCAGAGGGCATCTTAGAGATGTCCCCTGAAAAAACATACCCGACTTCCAGTGTGGGCTGACTAGTTTTGCCAGCCTGCCACACACCAGACATGTTGCTGGCCACATGGGGAGAGTGCCTTTGTCACTCTGTGGCTAGTAACAAAGCTTGTACTGGGTGGAGGTGCTTCTCACCTCCCCCTGCAGGAACTGTAACACCTGGCGGTGAGCCTCAAAGGCTCACCCCCTTTGTTACAGCGCCACAGGGCATCCTAGCTAGTGGAGATGCCCGTCTCCTCCGGCCACGGCCCCACTTTTGGCGGCAAGGCCGGAGGAGATAATGAGAAAAACAAGGAGGAGTCACTGGCCAGTCAGGACAGCCCCTAAAGTGTCCTGAGCTGAGGTGACTCTGACTTTTATAAATCCTCCATCTTGCAGATGGAGTATTCCCCCAATAGGATTAGCGATGTGCCCCCCTCCCCTCAGGGAGGAGGCACAAAGAGGGTGTAGCCACCCTCAGGGCTAGTAGCCATTAGCTACTAACCCTCCAGACCTAAACACACCCCTACATTGAGTATTTAACTGCCCCCAGAACCTAGGAAGATAGATTCCTGCAACCTGAAGACGAAGAAGGACTGTTGACCTGTAGCCCTGCAGAGAAGACGGAGACACCAACTGCTTTGGCGCCAGCCCTACCGGCCTGTCTCCCCACTTCAAGAAAAACTGCAACAGCGACACGTCCCCTGGGTCCAGCGACCTCTGAAGCCTCAGAGGACTACCCTGCATCTAAAAGGACCAAGAACTCCCGAGGACAGCGGTCCTGTTCCACAAAGACTGCAACTTTGCAACAAAGAAACAACTTTTAAAGACCACATGTTTCCCGCCGGAAGCGTGAGACTTTCCACTCTACACCAGACACCCCCGGCTCGACCTGCAGAGAACCAACACTACAAGGAGGACTCCCCGGCTACTGTGAGTAGCCAGAGTTGATCCCCCTAACCCCCCCAGCGACGCCTGCAGAGGGAATCCAGAGGCTCCCCCTGAACGCGACTGCCTGCTTCTAAGAACCCGACACCTGGGAAACACACTGCACCCGCAGCCCCCAGGACCTGAAGGATCCGAACTCCAGTGCAGGAGCGAACCCCAAGTGACCCTCTCCCTTGTCCAGGTAGTGGCTACCCTGAGGAGTCCCCCCCCCTTGCCTGCATCGCTGAAAAGACCCCTAGGTCTCCCATTGAAACCTATTGCAAACCCAACACCTGTTTGCACTCTGCACCCGTCCGCCCTGTGCCACTGAGAGTGTACTTTTTGTGCTGACTTGTGTCCCCCCTGGTGCCATACAAACCCCCCTGGTCTGCCCTCCTTAGTAGCAGGTACTTACCTGCTGGCAGACTGGAACCGGGGCACCCCCTTCTCCATTGAAGCCTATGCGTTTTGGGTTCCACTTTGACCTCTGCACCTGACCAGCCCTGAGCTGCTGGTGTGGTAACTTTGGGGTTGCCCTGAACCCCCAACAGTGGGCTACCTTGGACCCAACTTGAACCCTATAAGTGCTTTACTTACCTGAAAAACTAACAAATACTTACCTCCCCCAGGAACTGTTGAATTGTGCAGTGTCCAATTTTAAAATAGCTTGCCATTTTTGCCAAAACCGTACATGCTATTGTGATGATTCAAAGTTCCTAAGATACCCGAGTGAAATACCTTTCATTTAAAATATTGTTTGTAAATCTTGAACCTGTGGCTCTTAAAATAAACTAAGAAAATATATTTTTCTATATAAAAACCTATTGGCCTGGAATTGTCTTTGAGTGTATGTTCCTCATTTATTGCCTGTGTGTGTACAACAAATGCTTAACACTACCCTCTGATAAGCCTACTGCTCGACCACACTACCACAAAATAGACCATTAGAATTATCTCTTTTTGCCACTATCTTCCCTCTAAGGGAAATCCTTGGACTCTGTGCACTTACCTGGAATTCAGGGTGTGCCAATTGTGGAGACAATGGTACAGTTTAGGGAAAGAACACTGGTGCTGGGGCCTGGTTAGCAGGCCTCAGCACACTTTCAAATCATAACTTGGCATCAGCAAAGGCAAAAAGTCAGGGGGTAACCATGCCAAGGAGGCATTTCCTTACAGTTGAGATGAGTCGAGATGAGATGAGTCAAGATGAGATGAGTCAAGATGAGATGAGTCTAGATGAGATGAGTCTAGATGAGATGAGATAATATGAGATTCTTACCTGTTGAGTAGAGTCAAGATGAGATGAGTCGAGATGAGAGGAGTCGAGATGAGAGTCTAAGATGTCCTGAGCTGAGGTGACTGACTTTTAGAAATCCTCCATCTTGCAGATGGAGGATTCCCCCAATAGGATTAGGGATGTACCCCCCTCCCCTCAGGGAGGAGGCACAAAGAGGGTGTAGCCACCCTCAGGGCTAGTAGCCATTGGCTACTAACCCCCAGACCTAAACACACCCCTAAATAGAGTATTTAGTGACTCCCAGAACCTAGGTAACTAGATTCCTGCAACCTGAAGACGAAGGACTGCTGGCCTGAAGCCCTGCAGAGAAGATGGAGACACCAACTGCTTTGGCCCCAGCTCTACCGGCCAGTCTCCCCACTTCACAAGAAGTGCTCCAGCGATGCGTTCCACAGGGTCCAGCGACCTCTTGAAGCCTCAGAGGACTACCCTGCATCTAGAAGGACCAAGAACTCCTGAGGACAGTGGCTCTGCTGCAAAGAAGAAACATCTTTGCAACAAAGAAGCAACTTTGAAAGAACACACCTTTCCCGCCGGAGGGTGAGAATTTGCCCCTGACGCCCCTGGCTCGACTTATTGAGAACCAACGCTACAGGTAGGACACCCCAGCGACTGCGAGCACATGAGTAGCCAGAGTTGACCCCCCTGAGCCCCCACAGCGACGCCTGCAGAGGGAATCCAGAGGCTCCCCCTGACCGCGACTGCCTCCTTCAAAGACCCGACGCCTGGTAAGGACACTGCTTCCGCAGCCCCCAGGACCTGAAGGATCCGCCCTCCAGTGCAAGAGCGACCCCCAGGTGGCCCTCTCCCTTGCCCAGGTGGTGGCTACCCCGAGGAGCCCCCTACTTGCCTGCATCGCTGAAGAGACCCCTAGGTCTCCGATTGGACTACATTGCAACCCGACGCCTGTTTGCATACTGCACCCGGCCTACCCCGTGCCGCTGAGGGTGTACTTTTTGTGCTGACTTGTGTCGCCCCCCCCCCCCAGTGCCCTACAAAACCCCCCTGGTCTACTCTCCGAAGACGCAGGTACTTACCTGCTGGCAGACTGGAACCGGGGCACCCCATTCTCCATTAAAGCCTATGCGTTTTGGGCACCACTTTGACCTCTGCACCTGACCGGCCCTGAGCTGCTGGTGTGGTAACTTTGGGGTTGCCCTGAACCCCCAATGGTGGGCTACCTTGGACCCAACTTTGAACCCTGTAGGTGGTTTACTTACCTGCAAAACTAACAAACACTTACCTACCCCAGAAACAGTTGAAAATTGCACTGGGCCCAGTTTTAAAATAGCTTATTGCCATTTGTGTGACAACTGTATATGCTATTTTGCTAATTCAAAGTTCCTAAAGTTCCTAAGTGAAATACCTTTCATTTAAAGTATTGTTTGTAAATCTTGAACCTGTGGTTCTTAAAATAAACTAAGAAAATATATTTTTCTATATAAAAACCTATTGGCCTGGAATTGTCTTTGAGTGTGTGTTCCTCATTTATTGCCTGTGTGTGTACAACAAATGCTTAACACTACCCTCTGATAAGCCTACTGCTCGACCACACTACCACAAAATAGACCATTAGAATTATCTCTTTTTGCCACTATCTTACCTCTAAGGGGAACCCTTGGACTCTGTGCATGCTATTTCTTACTTTGAAATAGTACATACAGAGCCAACTTCCTACAGTGGGTCTTTGGTGAGCGAGAGGATGAGCTGGGTGTCGTCGGCGTAGGTAAGAATGTTGAGGTTGTGTTGATGGGCTACTTGTGCGAGGGGGGCCATGTAGATGTTGAACAGCGTCGGGCTGAGGGATGAGCCTTGGGGGACGCCGCACATGATGTCGGTGCCTTTCGAGTGGAAGGGGGGGGGTGGACTCTCTGGGTTCTGCCGGAGAGGAATGAGATGATCCAGTTGAGGGCTTTTCCTTGGATTCCGATTTCGTGGAGGCGTGTTTTTAGGGTGCGGTGGCAGACTGTCGAAGGCGGAAGATAGGTCCAGGAGGATGAGGGCTGATGTTTCGCCGTTGTCCATTTGACGTCTGATGTCGTCTGTGGCTGCGAGAAGGGCGATTTCAGTGCTGTGGTTTCGCCTGAAGCCAGATTGGGAGGGAGCCAGGATGTTGTTGTCTTCGATGTGGCTGGTTAGTTGTGTGCTGACTATTTCTTCAATCACCTTCGCTGGGAAGGGGAGTAGGGAGATCGGTCAGAAGTTTTTGAGGTCGTTGGGGTCTGTTTTGGGCTTCCTGAGGAGGGCTCGGATTTCGGCGTGCTTCCAACTTTACGGGAAGGTCGCTGTTTCGAAGGAGATGTTGATGACCTTCCGTAGTTGGGGGGGGGGCGCGATGGTGGAATCGGCCTTGTATACGTGGTGGGGGCAGGGGTCTGACTGAGATCCTGAGTGGATGGAGTTCATGATCTTGCGTGTCTGTGTCGTTGACATTGGTCCAGGAGGTCAGGCGGTTTGCACAGGTGGAGCTTTCAGGGTTGGGGTCTGGCGTCGGAGTGGCGTTGAAGCTGTCTTGGATGTCGGTGATCTTTCGGTGGAAGAAGGTGGACAGTGCGCTGCAGAGTTCTTGGGATGGAGGGATGTCGTTGACGTTGGCGCTGGGGTTGGAGAGTTCTTTTACGATGCTGAAGAGCTCTTTGCTGTCATGTGCGTTGTCCAGGCGGTCTTTGAAGTGGGATCGTTTGGCTTGTCTGATGAGTTGGTGGTGTCTGCGGGTGGCGTCCTTGTGTGCTGTGAGGCTGTCAGGTGTGCGTTTGAGGAGCCATTCCTTTTTTAGTTTGACAGTCGCGCTTGGAGTTTAGGAGCTCGTCAGTGAACCAGGCGGTTTTTCTTCTGGCTTGGTTGTTGGTGGGTTTCTTGAGTGGCGCGAGGATGTTGGCGCAATCGTTGATCCACAGAGTGAGGTTGTGGGCAGCGGTGTCTGGGTCAGAGGATGGGTTCTGGGCGAGGGTGTTGGTAAGCTGTTCTTCAGTAATTTTGCTCCAGCATCAGCGGGGTGGTTGTTGGGTGCGATGGTGCTCGGTGTGTTTCTTGTAGGTGAAGTGGATGTGGTGGTGGTCGGTCAATTGGAGTACGGTGGTGTGGTTGAAGGTGACGTGGGCGCTTGAGGAGAAGATGGGAGCAAGCGTGTGGCCGGCGATGTGGGTTGGTGTGTTTACGAGTTGTCTGAGTCCGTGGTTTGTGAGGTTGTCGATCAGAGTAGTAGAGTTGGTGTCGTCGTTCTCCAGCTGGAAATTTAGGTCCCCGCAGAAGATGTAATCCGTTGATTTGAGTGTGTGGGCGCTGGTGAGGTCGGCGATGGATTCGCTGAAGGGTGCTCGTGGTCCGGGAGGTGTGTAGATGAGCGTTCCTCTGAGAGTGGTGTTGGGGTCGGTGTGGATGCGGAAGTGTAGGTGTTCGCCGGTCTTGAGGGTGTCGTCAGTGTGGCTGTGGACCTTGAGGGTGGATTTGTGGGCGATGGCTATTCCTCCACCGATTCAGTTGGTGCGGTCCTTTTGGATGATCTTGTAGCCATTTGGGATGGCTATTGCGATGTCGGGTGCCGAGAAGTCGTTCCACCAGGTCTCGGTCAGGAAGGCTACGTCTGGGACGGTGGAGACAAGTAGGTCCCAGAGCTTGATGGCGTGCTTCCGTGCGGAGTGGGTGTTGAGGAGTATGCAGTGGAGGTGGTTTGTTCCGGTCTTTGTAGGTTTCCTTGTTCTGTCGCAGGTGAATTTGCAGGCGCAGCAGGAGAAGGGTCCGTTGGTGTTCATCAGTGAGGACTGGAAGCATGCTGTGATGTGGCCGATGTGGAGATGAGATGAGTCTAGATGAGATGAGTTGAGATAAAATAAGATGAGATTCTCACCTGTTGAGTGGAGATTAGATGAGATGAGTCGAGATGAGATGAGTCGAGATGAGATGAGTCGAGATGATATTTCTACCTGTCCACTAGATTCGAGATGAGAAAAGATTACTACCTGTCGAGTAGAGTCGAGATGAGATGAGTCAAGATGAGATGAGTCGAGATGAGATAAGATGAGATTCTTACCTATTCAGTACAGTCGAGATGAGTTGAGATGAGTTGAGATGAGTCGAAATGAGATGAGTCGAGAATCCGACCTCTTGAGAAGTCAAGAGGAGTTGAGATTCCTACCTGTCGAGTAGAGTTGAGATGAGTCAAGATGAGATGAGTCTAGATGAGATTCTTACCTGTTGAGTAGAGTCAAGTCGAGTCGAGGTGAGATGAGTCGAGTCGAGTCGAGATTCCTACCTGTCGAATAGTAGAGATGAGATACGTTGAGTACAGTCAAGATAAGTTGAGTTGAGATTCTTACCTGTTGAGTAGAGTCGAGACGAGTCGAGGTGAGATGAGTCGAGATGAGATGAGATTCTTACCTGTTGAGTAGAGTCGAGACGAGTCGAGGTGAGATAAGTAGAGTCAAGACGAGTCAAGGTGAGATGAGTCGAGGTGAGATGAGTCGAGGTGAGATGAGTCGAGGTGAGATGAGTCGAGGTGAGATGAGTCGAGATTCCTACCTGTCGAATAGTAGAGATGAGATCAGTCAAGTAGAGTCAAGATAAGTTGAGTTGAGATTCTTACCTGTTGAGTAGAGTCGAGACGAGTTGAGGTGAGATGAGTCGAGGTGAGATGAGTCGAGTCGAGTCGAGATGAGATTCCTACCTGTCGAATAGTAGAGATGAGATCAGTCGAGTAGAGACAAGATAAGTTGAGATGAGATTCTCACCTGTTGAGTAGAGTTGAGATGAGATGAGATTCCAACCTGTCCAGTAGAATCAAGATGAGTTGCAATTCCCACCTGTCGAGTAGATTCAAGTTAATTTGAGATGAGATTCTTACCTGTTGAGTAGAGTTGAGCTGAGTCAAGATGAGCTGAGTCGAGTTGAGATGAGATTCTTACCTGTCGGGTAGAGTCAAGATGAGTCGAAATGAGATTATTATCTGTTGAGTAGTTGAGATGAGTCGAGATGAGAAGAAATTCCTACCTGTCGAGTAGAGTCGAGATGAGTTGAGATGAGTCGAAATGAGATGAGTCGAGATTCCGACCTGTTGAGTAGTCAAGAGGAGTTTATCTTCCTACCTGTCGAGTAGAGTTGAGATGAGTCAAGATGAGATGAGTCGAGATGAGATTCTTACCTGTTGAGTAGAGTCGAGACGAGTCGAGGTGAGATGAGGTGAGATGAGTCGAGTCAAGTCGAGATTCCTACCTGTCGAATAGTAGAGATGAGATCAGTCGAGTAGAGTCAAGATAAGTTGAGTTGAGATTCTTACCTGTTGAGTAGAGTCGAGTCGAGGTGAGATGAGTCGAGTCGAGATGACATTCCTTCCTGTCGAGTAGCGTTGAGATGAGATTCCTATCTGTCCAGTAGAGTCGAGATGAGATGAGTCTAGATGAGGAGTCTAGATGAGATGAGATTCTTACCTGTTGAGTAGAGTCGAGATGAGACGAGTCGAGATGAGATGAGTCGAGATGAGATGAGATTCTTACTTGTTCAGTAGAGTCGAGATGAGATGAGTGGAGATGAGATGAGATTCCTACCTGTCAAGTTGAGATGAGTCGAGATGAGGTTCCTATCTGTCCAGTAGAGTGGAGATGAGATGAGATGAGATGAGTCGAGATGAGAAGAAATTCCTACCTGTCGAGTAGAGTCGAGATGAGTTGAGATGAGTCGAAATGAGACGAGTCGAGATTCCGACCTGTTGAGTAGTCAAGAGGAGTTGAGATTCCTACCTGTCGGGTAGAGTTGGGATGAGCCAAGATGAGATGAGTCGAGATGAGATTCTTACCTGTTGAGTAGTAGAGTCGAGGTGAGATGAGTAGAGGTGAGATGAGTAGAGGTGAGATGAGTAGAGGTGAGATGAGTAGAGGTGAGATGAGTAGAGGTGAGATGAGTCGAGGTGAGATGAGTCGAGTCGAGATTCCTACCTGTCGAATAGTAGAGATGAGATCAGTCGAGTAGAGTCAAGATGAGTCGAGGTGAGATTCTCACCTGCTGAGTAGAGTCGAGTTGAGATGAGATGAGATGAGTCGAGATGAGATTCTTACCTGTTGAGTAGAGTCGAGTCTAGGTGAGATGAGTAGAGGTGAGATGAGTCGAGGTGTGATGAGTCGAGTCGAGATTCCTACCTGTCGAATAGTAGAGATGAGATCAGTCGAGTAGAGTCAAGATAAGTTGAGTTGAGATTCTTACCTGTTGAGTAGAGTCGAGTCGAGGTGAGATGAGTCGAGTCGAGATGAGATTCCTTCCTGTCGAGTAGCGTTGAGATGAGATTCCTACCTGTCCAGTAGAGTCGAGATGAGATGAGTCTAGATGAGGAGTCTAGATGAGATGAGATTCTTACCTGTTGAGTAGAGTCGAGATGAGATGAGTCGAGATGAGATAAGATTCTTAGTTGTTGAGTAGAGTCGAGATGAGATGAGTGGAGATGAGATGAGATTCCTACCTGTCAAGTTGAGATGAGTCGAGATGAGGTTCCTATCTGTCCAGTAGAGTCGAGATGAGATGAGATGAGATGAGTCGAGATGAGTCGAGATGAGATGAAATTCCTACCTGTCGAGTAGAGTCGAGATGAGTCGAGATGAGTCGAAATGAGATGAGTCGAGATTCCGACCTGTTGAGTAGTCAAGAGGAGTTGAGATTCCTACCTGTCGGGTAGAGTTGGGATGAGTCAAGATGAGATGAGTCGAGATGAGATGAGTCGAGATGAGATTCTTACCTGTTGAGTAGTAGAGTCGAGGTGAGATGAGTAGAGGTGAGATGAGTCGAGGTGAGATGAGTCGAGTCGAGATTCCTACCTGTCGAATAGTAGAGATGAGATCAATCGAGTAGAGTCAAGATAAGCTGAGTTGAGATTCTTACCTGTTGAGTAGAGTTGAGATGAGTTGAGATTCCAACCTGTCCAGTAGAATCAAGATGAGTTGCAATTCCCACCTGTCGAGTAGATTCAAGTTAAGTTGAGATGAGATTCTTACCTGTTGAGTAGATTTGAGCTGAGTCAAGATGAGCTGAGTCGAGTTGAGATGAGATTCTTACCTGTCGAATAGTAGAGATGAGATCAGTCGAGTCAAGATAAGTTGAGATTCTTACCTGTTGAGTAGACTCGAGACGAGTCGAGGTGAGATGAGTCGAGGTGAGATGAGATGAGTCGAGTCGAGTCGAGATGAGATTCCTACCTGTCGAATAGTAGAGATGAGATCAGTCGAGTAGAGTCAAGATAAGTTGAGATGAGATTCTCACCTGTTGAGTAGAGTTGAGATGAAATGAGATTCCAACCTGTCCAGTAGAATCAAGATGAGTTGCAATTCCCACCTGTCGAGTAGATTCGAGTTAAGTTGAGATGAGATTCTTACCTGTTGAGTAGAGTTGAGCTGAGTCAAGATGAGCTGAGTCGAGTTGAGATGACATTCTTACCTGTCGAGTAGAGTCAAGATGAGTCAAAATGAGATTATTACCTGTTGAGTAGTTGAGATGAGTCGAGATGAGAAGAAATTCCTACCTGTCAAGTAGAGTAGAGATGAGTTGAGATGAGTCGAAATGAGATGAGTCGAGATTCCGACCTGTTGAGTAGTCAAGAGGAGTTTATATTCCTACCTGTCGAGTATAGTTGAGATGAGTCAAGATGAGATGAGTCGAGATGAGATTCTTACCTGTTGAGTAGAGTCGAGACGAGTCGAGGTGAGATGAGGTGAGATGAGTCGAGTCAAGTCAAGATTCCTACCTGTCGAATAGTAGAGATGAGATCAGTCGAGTAGAGTCAAGATAAGTTAAGTTGAGATTCTTACCTGTTGAGTAGAGTCGAGTCGAGGTGAGATGAGTCGAGTCAAGATGAGATTCCTTCCTGTCGAGTAGCGTTGAGATGAGATTCCTACCTGTCCAGTAGAGTCGAGATGAGATGAGTCTAGATGAGGAGTCTAGATGAGATGAGATTCTTACCTGTTGAGTAGAGTCGAGATGAGACGAGTCGAGATGAGATGAGATGAGATTCTTACTTGTTGAGTAGAGTCGAGATGAGATGAGTGGAGATGAGATTCCTACCTGTCAAGTTGAGATGAGTTGAGATGAGGTTCCTATCTGTCCAGTAGAGTCGAGATGAGATGAGATGAGTCGAGATGAGTCGAGATGAGATGAAATTCCTACCTGTCGAGTAGAGTCGAGATGAGTTGAGATGAGTCGAAATGAGATGAGTCGAGATTCCGACCTGTTGAGTAGTCAAGAGGAGTTGAGATTCCTACCTGTCGGGTAGAGTTGGGATGAGTCAAGATGAGATGAGTCGAGATGAGATGAGTCGAGATGAGATTCTTACCTGTTGAGTAGTAGAGTCGAGGTGAGATGAGTAGAGGTGAGATGAGTCGAGGTGAGATGAGTCGAGTCGAGATTCCTACCTGTCGAATAGTAGAGATGAGATCAGTCGAGTAGAGTCAAGATGAGTCGAGGTGAGATTCTCACCTGCTGAGTAGAGTCGAGTTGAGATGAGATGAGATGAGTCGAGATCAGATTCTTACCTGTTGAGTAGAGTCGAGTCAAGGTGAGATGAGTAGAGGTGAGATGAGTCGAGGTGTGATGAGTCGAGTCGAGATTCCTACCTGTCGAATAGTAGAGATGAGATCAGTCGAGTAGAGTCAAGATAAGTTGAGATTCTTACCTGTTGAGTTGAGTTGAGGTGAGATGAGATGAGTCGAGGTGAGATGAGGTGAGATGAGTCGAGGTGAGATGAGTCGAGGTGAGATGAGTCGAGGTGAGATGAGTCGAGGTGAAATGAGTCGAGGTGAGATTCCTACCTGTCGAATAGTTGAGATGAGATCAGTCGAGTAGAGTCAAGATAAGTTGAGTTGAGATTCTTACCTGTTGAGTAGAGTCGAGGTGAGATGAGTCGAGGTGAGATGAGTCGAGGTGAGATGAGTCGAGTTGAGATGAGTCGAGATTCCTACCTGTCGAATAGTAGAGATGAGATCAGTCAAGTAGAGTCAATATAAGCTGAGTTGAGATTCTTACCTGTTGAGCAGAGTTGAGACGAGTCGAGGTGAGAGGAGTCGAGGTGAGAGGAGTCGAGGTGAGATGAGTCGAGGTGAGATGAGTCGAGGTGAGATGAGTCGAGGTGAGATTCCTACCTGTCGAATAGTAGAGATGAGATCAGTCGAGTAGAATCAAGATAAGTTGAGTTGAGATTCTTACCTGTTGAGTAGAGTTGTGTCGAGGTGAGATGAGTCGAGGTGAGATGAGTCGAGGTGAGATGAGTCGAGGTGAGATGAGTCGAGGTGAGATTCCTACCTGTCGAATAGTAGAAATGAGATCAGTCGAGTAGAGTCAAGATAAGTTGATATGAGATTCTTACCTGTTGAGTAGAGTTGAGTCGAGGTGAGATGAGATGAGTCGAGGTGAGATGAGTCGAGGTGAGATGAGTCGAGGTGAGATGAGGTGAGATGAGTCGAGGTGAGATGAGTCGAGTCGAGATGAGATTCCTTCCTGTCGAGTAGCGTTGAGATGAGATTCCTACCTGTCCAGTAGAGTCGAGATGAGATGAGTCTAGATGAGGAGTCTAGATGAGATGAGATTCTTACCTGTTGAGTAGAGTCGAGATGAGACGAGTCGAGATGAGATGAGATGAGATGAGATTCTTACTTGTTGAGTAGAGTCGAGATGAGATGAGTGGAGATGAGATGAGATTCCTACCTGTCAAGTTGAGATGAGTCGAGATGAGGTTCCTATCTGTCCAGTAGAGTCGAGATGAGATGAGATGAGTCGAGATGAGTCGAGATGAGATGAAATTCCTACCTGTCGAGTAGAGTCGAGATGAGTTGAGATGAGTCGAAATGAGATGAGTCGAGATTCCGACCTGTTGAGTAGTCAAGAGGAGTTGAGATTCCTACCTGTCGGGTAGAGTTGGGATGAGTCAAGATGAGATGAGTCGAGATGAGATGAGTCGAGATGAGATTCTTACCTGTTGAGTAGTAGAGTCGAGGTGAGATGAGTAGAGGTGAGATGAGTCGAGGTGAGATGAGTCGAGGTGAGATGAGTCGAGTCGAGATTCCTACCTGTCGAATAGTAGAGATGAGATCAGTCGAGTAGAGTCAAGATGAGTCGAGGTGAGATTCTCACCTGCTGAGTAGAGTCGAGTTGAGATGAGATGAGATGAGTCGGGATGAGATTCTTACCTGTTGAGTAGAGTCGAGTCTAGGTGAGATGAGTAGAGGTGAGATGAGTCGAGGTGTGATGAGTCGAGTCAAGATTCCTACCTGTCGAATAGTAGAGATGAGATGAGTCGAGTAGAGTCAAGATAAGTTGAGGTGAGATTCTTACCTGTTGAGTTGAGTTGAGGTGAGATGAGATGAGTCGAGATGAGATGAGTCGAGGTGAGATGAGGTGAGATGAGTCGAGGTGAGATGAGTCGAGGTGAAATGAGTCGAGGTGAGATTCCTACCTGTCGAATAGTAGAGATGAGATCAGTCGAGTAGAGTCAAGATAAGTTGAGTTGAGATTCTTACCTGTTGAGTAGAGTTGAGGTGAGATGAGTCGAGGTGAGATGAGTCGAGGTGAGATGAGTCGAGATTCCTACCTGTCGAATAGTAGAGATGAGATCAGTCAAGTAGAGTCAATATAAGCTGAGTTGAGATTCTTACCCGTTGAGCAGAGTTGAGAGGAGTCGAGGTGAGATGAGTCGAGGTGAGATGAGTCGAGGTGAGATGAGTCGAGGTGAGATGAGTCGAGGTGAGATGAGTCGAGGTGAGATGAGTCGAGGTGAGATTCCTACCTGTCGAATAGTAGAGATGAGATCAGTCGAGTAGAATCAAGATAAGTTGAGTTGAGATTCTTACCTGTTGAGTAGAGTTGTGTCGAGGTGAGGTGAGATGAGTCGAGGTGAGATGAGTCGAGATGAGATGAGTCGAGATGAGATGAGTCGAGATGAGATTCCTACCTGCCGAATAGTAGAAATGAGATCAGTCGAGTAGAGTCAAGATAAGTTGAGATGAGATTCTTACCTGTTGAGTAGAGTTGAGTCGAGGTGAGATGAGATGAGTCGAGGTGAGATGAGTCGAGGTGAGATGAGGTGAGATGAGTCGAGGTGAGATGAGTCGAGATGAGATTCCTACCTGTCGAATAGTAGAGATGAGATCAGTCGAGTAGAGTCAAGATAAGTTGAGTTGATATTCTTACCTGTTGAGTAGAGTCGAGGTGAGATGAGTCGAGGTGAGATGAGTCGAGATTCCTACCTGTCGAATAGTAGAGATGAGATCAGTCGAGTAGAGTCAAGATAAGCTGAGTTGAGATTCTGACCTGTTGAGTAGAGTTGAGAGGAGTCGAGGTGAGATGAGTCGAGGTGAAATGAGTCGAGGTGAGATGAGTCGAGGTGAGATGAGTCGAGGTGAGATGAGTCGAGGTGAGATTCCTACCTGTCAAATAGTAGAGATGAGATCAGTCGAGTAGAGTCAAGATAAGTTGAGTTGAGATTCTTACCTGTTGAGTAGAGTTGAGTCGAGGTGAGATGAGATGAGTCGAGATGAGATTCCTACCTGTCGAATAGTAGAGATGAGATCAGTCGAGTAGAGTCAAGATAAGTTGAGTTGAGATTCTTACCTGTTGAGTAGTGTTCAGATGAGTCGAGATGAGATGAGTCGAGGTGAGATGAGGTGAGATGAGTCGAGGTGAGATGAGTCGAGGTGAGATGAGTCGAGGTGAGATGAGTCGAGGTGAGATTCCTACCTGTTGAATAGTAGAGATGAGATCAGTCGAGTAGAGTCAAGATAAGTTGAGATTCTTACCTGTTGAGTAGAGTTGAGATGAGATGAGATTCCAACCTGTCCAGTTGAATCAAGATGAGTTGCAATTCACACCTGTTGAGTAGATTCGAGTTAAGTTGAGATGAGATTCTTACCTGTTGAGTAGTAGAGTCGAGGTGAGATGAGTAGAGGTGAGATGAGTCGAGGTGAGATGAGTCGAGGTGAGATGAGTCGAGTCGAGATTCCTACCTGTCGAATAGTAGAGATGAGATCAGTCGAGTAGAGTCAAGATGAGTCGAGGTGAGATTCTCACCTGCTGAGTAGAGTCGAGTTGAGATGAGATGAGATGAGTCGGGATGAGATTCTTACCTGTTGAGTAGAGTCGAGTCTAGGTGAGATGAGTAGAGGTGAGATGAGTCGAGGTGTGATGAGTCGAGTCAAGATTCCTACCTGTCGAATAGTAGAGATGAGATGAGTCGAGTAGAGTCAAGATAAGTTGAGGTGAGATTCTTACCTGTTGAGTTGAGTTGAGGTGAGATGAGATGAGTCGAGATGAGATGAGTCGAGGTGAGATGAGGTGAGATGAGTCGAGGTGAGATGAGTCGAGGTGAAATGAGTCGAGGTGAGATTCCTACCTGTCGAATAGTAGAGATGAGATCAGTCGAGTAGAGTCAAGATAAGTTGAGTTGAGATTCTTACCTGTTGAGTAGAGTTGAGGTGAGATGAGTCGAGGTGAGATGAGTCGAGGTGAGATGAGTCGAGATTCCTACCTGTCGAATAGTAGAGATGAGATCAGTCAAGTAGAGTCAATATAAGCTGAGTTGAGATTCTTACCCGTTGAGCAGAGTTGAGAGGAGTCGAGGTGAGAGGAGTCGAGGTGAGATGAGTCGAGGTGAGATGAGTCGAGGTGAGATGAGTCGAGGTGAGATGAGTCGAGGTGAGATGAGTCGAGGTGAGATGAGTCGAGGTGAGATTCCTACCTGTCGAATAGTAGAGATGAGATCAGTCGAGTAGAATCAAGATAAGTTGAGTTGAGATTCTTACCTGTTGAGTAGAGTTGTGTCGAGGTGAGGTGAGATGAGTCGAGGTGAGATGAGTCGAGATGAGATGAGTCGAGATGAGATTCCTACCTGCCGAATAGTAGAAATGAGATCAGTCGAGTAGAGTCAAGATAAGTTGAGATGAGATTCTTACCTGTTGAGTAGAGTTGAGTCGAGGTGAGATGAGATGAGTCGAGGTGAGATGAGTCGAGGTGAGATGAGGTGAGATGAGTCGAGGTGAGATGAGTCGAGATGAGATTCCTACCTGTCGAATAGTAGAGATGAGATCAGTCGAGTAGAGTCAAGATAAGTTGAGTTGATATTCTTACCTGTTGAGTAGAGTCGAGGTGAGATGAGTCGAGGTGAGATGAGTCGAGATTCCTACCTGTCGAATAGTAGAGATGAGATCAGTCGAGTAGAGTCAAGATAAGCTGAGTTGAGATTCTGACCTGTTGAGTAGAGTTGAGAGGAGTCGAGGTGAGATGAGTCGAGGTGAAATGAGTCGAGGTGATATGAGTCGAGGTGAGATGAGTCGAGGTGAGATGAGTCGAGGTGAGATTCCTACCTGTCAAATAGTAGAGATGAGATCAGTCGAGTAGAGTCAAGATAAGTTGAGTTGAGATTCTTACCTGTTGAGTAGAGTTGAGTCGAGGTGAGATGAGATGAGTCGAGATGAGATTCCTACCTGTCGAATAGTAGAGATGAGATCAGTCGAGTAGAGTCAAGATAAGTTGAGTTGAGATTCTTACCTGTTGAGTAGTGTTCAGATGAGTCGAGATGAGATGAGTCGAGGTGAGATGAGGTGAGATGAGTCGAGGTGAGATGAGTCGAGATGAGATTCCTACCTGTCGAATAGTAGAGATGAGATCAGTCGAGTAGAGTCAAGATAAGTTGAGTTGATATTCTTACCTGTTGAGTAGAGTCGAGGTGAGATGAGTCGAGGTGAGATGAGTCGAGGTGAGATGAGTCGAGGTGAGATGAGTCGAGATTCCTACCTGTCGAATAGTAGAGATGAGATCAGTCGAGTAGAGTCAAGATAAGCTGAGTTGAGATTCTGACCTGTTGAGTAGAGTTGAGAGGAGTCGAGGTGAGATGAGTCGAGGTGAAATGAGTCGAGGTGAGATGAGTCGAGGTGAGATGAGTCGAGGTGAGATGAGTCGAGGTGAGATTCCTACCTGTCAAATAGTAGAGATGAGATCAGTCGAGTAGAGTCAAGATAAGTTGAGTTGAGATTCTTACCTGTTGAGTAGAGTTGAGTCGAGGTGAGATGAGATGAGTCGAGATGAGATTCCTACCTGTCGAATAGTAGAGATGAGATCAGTCGAGTAGAGTCAAGATAAGTTGAGTTGAGATTCTTACCTGTTGAGTAGTGTTCAGATGAGTCGAGATGAGATGAGTCGAGGTGAGATGAGGTGAGATGAGTCGAGGTGAGATGAGTTGAGGTGAGATGAGTCGAGGTGAGATGAGTCGAGGTGAGATGAGTCGAGGTGAGATTCCTACCTGTCGAATAGTAGAGATGAGATCAGTCGAGTAGAGTCAAGATAAGTTGAGATTCTTACCTGTTGAGTAGAGTTGAGTCGAGGTGAGATGAGATGAGTCGAGGTGAGATGAGTCGAGGTGAGATGAGGTGAGATGAGATGAGTCGAGGTGAGATGAGTCGAGATGAGATTCCTACCTGTCGAATAGTAGAGATGAGATCAGTCGAGTAGAGTCAAGATAAGTTGAGTTGATATTCTTACCTGTTGAGTAGAGTCGAGGTGAGATGAGTCGAGGTGAGATGAGTCGAGATTCCTACCTGTCGAATAGTAGAGATGAGATCAGTCGAGTAGAGTCAAGATAAGCTGAGTTGAGATTCTGACCTGTTGAGTAGAGTTGAGAGGAGTCGAGGTGAGATGAGTCGAGGTGAAATGAGTCGAGGTGAGATGAGTCGAGGTGAGATGAGTCGAGGTGAGATGAGTCGAGGTGAGATTCCTACCTGTCAAATAGTAGAGATGAGATCAGTCGAGTAGAGTCAAGATAAGTTGAGTTGAGATTCTTACCTGTTGAGTAGAGTTGAGTCGAGGTGAGATGAGATGAGTCGAGATGAGATTCCTACCTGTCGAATAGTAGAGATGAGATCAGTCGAGTAGAGTCAAGATAAGTTGAGTTGAGATTCTTACCTGTTGAGTAGTGTTCAGATGAGTCGAGATGAGATGAGTCGAGGTGAGATGAGGTGAGATGAGTCGAGGTGAGATGAGTCGAGGTGAGATGAGTCGAGGTGAGATGAGTCGAGGTGAGATTCCTACCTGTTGAATAGTAGAGATGAGATCAGTCGAGTAGAGTCAAGATAAGTTGAGATTCTTACCTGTTGAGTAGAGTTGAGATGAGATGAGATTCCAACCTGTCCAGTTGAATCAAGATGAGTTGCAATTCACACCTGTTGAGTAGATTCGAGTTAAGTTGAGATGAGATTCTTACCTGTTGAGTAGAGTTGAGCTGAGTCAAGATGAGCTGAGTTGAGTCGAGTTGAGATGAGATTCTTACCTGTTGAGTAGAGTCAAGATGAGTCGAAATGAGATTCTTACCTGTTGAGTAGAGTTGAGATGAGTCGAGATGAGTCGAGATGAGAAGAAATTCCTACCTGTAGAGTCGAGATGAGTTGAGATGAGTCGAAATGAGATGAGTCGAGATTCCGACCTGTTGAGTAGTCAAGAGGAGTTGAGATTCCTACCTGTCGAGTAGAGTTGAGATGAGTCAAGATGAGATGAGTCGAGATGAGATGAGTAGAGATGAGATTCTTACCTGTTGAGTAGCGTGGAGACGAGTCGAGGTGAGCTGAGTCGAGGTGAGCTGAGTCGAGGTGAGCTGAGTCGAGTCGAGTCGAGATTCCTACCTGTCGAATAGTAGAGATGAGATCAGTCGAGTAGAGTCAAGATAAGTTGAGTTGAGATTCTTACCTGTTGAGTAGAGTCGAGACGAGTCGAGGTGAAATGAGTAGAGTCGAGATGAGTCGAGATGAGATTCCTACCTGTCGAATAGTAGAGATGAGATCAGTCGAGTAGAGTCAAGATAAGTTGAGTTGAGATTCTTACCTGTTGAGTAGAGTCGAGGTGAGATGAGTCGAGGTGAGATGAGTCGAGATTCCTACCTGTCGAATAGTAGAGATGAGATCAATCGAGTAGAGTCAAGATAAGCTGAGTTGAGATTCTTACCTGTTGAGTAGAGTTGAGATGAGTTGAGATTCCAACCTGTCCAGTAGAATCAAGATGAGTTGCAATTCCCACCTGTCGAGTAGATTCAAGTTAAGTTGAGATGAGATTCTTACCTGTTGAGTAGATTTGAGCTGAGTCAAGATGAGCTGAGTCGAGTTGAGATGAGATTCTTACCTGTCGAATAGTAGAGATGAGATCAGTCGAGTAGAGTCAAGATAAGTTGAGTTGAGATTCTTACCTGTTGAGTAGAGTCGAGACGAGTCGAGGTGAGATGAGTCGAGTCGAGATGAGATTCCTACCTGTCGAATAGTAGAGATGAGATCAGTCGAGTAGAGTCAAGATAAGTTGATGAGATTCTCACCTGTTGAGTAGAGTTGAGATGAAATGAGATTCCAACCTGTCCAGTAGAATCAAGATGAGTTGCAATTCCCACCTGTCGAGTAGATTCGAGTTAAGTTGAGATGAGATTCTTACCTGTTGAGTAGAGTTGAGCTGAGTCAAGATGAGCTGAGTCGAGTTGAGATGACATTCTTACCTGTCGAGTAGAGTCAAGATGAGTCGAAATGAGATTATTACCTGTTGAGTAGTTGAGATGAGTCGAGATGAGAAGAAATTCCTACCTGTCAAGTAGAGTAGAGATGAGTTGAGATGAGTCGAAATGAGATGAGTCGAGATTCCGACCTGTTGAGTAGTCAAGAGGAGTTTATATTCCTACCTGTCGAGTAGAGTTGAGATGAGTCAAGATGAGATGAGTCGAGATGAGATTCTTACCTGTTGAGTAGAGTCGAGACGAGTCGAGGTGAGATGAGGTGAGATGAGTCGAGTCAAGTCGAGATTCCTACCTGTCGAATAGTAGAGATGAGATCAGTCGAGTAGAGTCAAGATAAGTTGAGTTGAGATTCTTACCTGTTGAGTATAGTCGAGTCGAGGTGAGATGAGTCGAGTCGAGATGAGATTCCTTCCTGTCGAGTAGCGTTGAGATGAGATTCCTACCTGTACAGTAGAGTCGAGATGAGATGAGTCTAGATGAGGAGTCTAGATGAGATGAGATTCTTACCTGTTGAGTAGAATCGAGATGAGATGAGTCGAGATGAGATGAGATTCTTACTTGTTGAGTAGAGTCGAGATGAGATGAGTGGAGATGAGATGAGATTCCTACCTGTCAAGTTGAGATGAGTCGAGATGAGGTTCCTATCTGTCCAGTAGAGTCGAGATGAGATGAGATGAGTCGAGATGAGTCGAGATGAGATGAAATTCCTACCTGTCGAGTAGAGTCGAGATGAGTCGAGATGAGTCGAAATTAGATGAGTCGAGATTCCGACCTGTTGAGTAGTCAAGAGGAGTTGAGATTCCTACCTGTCGGGTAGAGTTGGGATGAGTCAAGATGAGATGAGTCGCGATGAGATGAGTCGAGATGAGATTCTTACCTGTTGAGTAGTAGAGTCGAGGTGAGATGAGTAGAGGTGAGATGAGTCGAGGTGAGATGAGTCGAGTCGAGATTCCTACCTGTCGAATAGTAGAGATGAGATCAGTCGAGTAGAGTCAAGATGAGTCGAGGTGAGATTCTCACCTGCTGAGTAGAGTCGAGTTGAGATGAGATGAGATAGGTCGAGATGAGATTCTTACCTGTTGAGTAGAGTCGAGTCTAGGTGAGATGAGTCGAGGTGAGATGAGTCGAGGTGTGATGAGTCGCGTCGAGATTCCTACCTGTCGAATAGTAGAGATGAGATCAGTCGAGTAGAGTAGAGTCAAGATAAGTTGAGTTGAGATTCTGACCTGTTGAGTTGAGTTGAGGTGAGATGAGATGAGTCGAGATGAGATGAGTCGAGGTGAGATGAGGTGAGATGAGGTGAGGTGAGATGAGTCGAGGTGAAATGAGTCGAGGTGAGATTCCTACCTGTCGAATAGTAGAGATGAGATCAGTCGAGTAGAGTCAAGATAAGTTGAGTTGAGATTCTTACCTGTTGAGTAGAGTCGAGGTGAGATGAGTTGAGGTGAGATGAGTCGAGGTGAGATGAGTCGAGGTGAGATGAGTCGAGATTCCTACCTGTCGAATAGTAGAGATGAGATCAGTCAAGTAGAGTCAAGATAAGCTGAGTTGAAATTCTTACCTGTTGAGCAGAGTTGAGACGAGTCGAGGTGAGATGAGTCGAGGTGAGATGAGTCGAGGTGAGATGAGTCGAGGTGAGATGAGTCGAGAGGAGATGAGTCGAGATGAGATTCCTACCTGTCGAATAGTAGAAATGAGATCAGTCGAGTAGAGTCAAGATAAGTTGAGATGAGATTCTTACCTGTTGAGTAGAGTTGAGTCGAGGTGAGATGAGATGAGTCGAGGTGAGATGAGGTGAGATGAGTTGAGGTGAGATGAGTCGAGATGAGATTCCTACCTGTCGAATAGTAGAGATGAGATCAGTCGAGTAGACTCAAGATAAGTTGAGTTGAGATTCTTACCTGTTGAGTAGAGTCGAGGTGAGATGAGTCGAGGTGAGATGAGTCGAGGTGAGATGAGTCGAGGTGAGATGAGTCGAGATTCCTACCTGTCGAATAGTAGAGATGAGATCAATCGAGTAGAGTCAAGATAAGCTGAGTTGAGATTCTGACCTGTTGAGTAGAGTTGAGAGGAGTCGAGGTGAGATGAGTCGAGGTGAGATGAGTCGAGGTGAGATGAGTCGAGGTGAGATTCCTACCTGTCGAATAGTAGAGATGAGATCAGTTGAGTAGAGTCAAGATAAGTTGAGTTGAGATTCTTACCTGTTGAGTAGAGTTGAGTCGAGGTGAGATGAGATGAGTCGAGATGAGATTCCTACCTGTCGAATAGTAGAGATGAGATCAGTCGAGTAGAGTCAAGATAAGTTGAGTTGAGATTCTTACCTGTTGAGTTGAGGTGAGATGAGATGAGTCGAGGTGAGATGAGTCGAGGTGAGATGAGTCGAGGTGAGATGAGTCGAGGTGAGATGAAATTCCTACCTGTCGAGATGAGTCGAGATGAGTCGAAATGAGATGAGTCGAGATTCCGACCTGTTCAGTAGTCAAGAGGAGTTGAGATTCCTACCTGTCGGGTAGAGTTGAGATGAGTCAAGATGAGATGAGTCGAGATGGGATGAGTAGAGATGGGATTCTTACCTGTTGAGTAGAGTCGAATCGAGGTGAGATGAGTCGAGGTGAGATGAGTCGAGGTGAGATGAGTCGAGGTGAGATTCCTACCTGTCGAATAGTAGAGATGAGATCAGTCGAGTAGAGTCAAGATAAGTTGAGTTGAGATTCTTACCTGTTGAGTAGAGTCGAGACGAGTTGAGGTGAGATGAGTCGAGGTGAGATGAGTCGAGTCGAGTCGAGATGAGATTCCTACCTGTCGAATAGTAGAGATGAGATCAGTCGAGTAGAGACAAGATAAGTTGAGATGAGATTCTCACCTGTTGAGTAGAGTTGAGATGAGATGAGATTCCAACCTGTCCAGTAGAATCAAGATGAGTTGCAATTCCCACCTGTCGAGTAGATTCAAGTTAATTTGAGATGAGATTCTTACCTGTTGAGTAGAGTTGAGCTGAGTCAAGATGAGCTGAGTCGAGTTGAGATGAGATTCTTACCTGTCGGGTAGAGTCAAGATGAGTCGAAATGAGATTATTATCTGTTGAGTAGTTGAGATGAGTCGAGATGAGAAGAAATTCCTACCTGTCGAGTAGAGTCGAGATGAGTTGAGATGAGTCGAAATGAGATGAGTCGAGATTCCGACCTGTTGAGTAGTCAAGAGGAGTTTATCTTCCTACCTGTCGAGTAGAGTTGAGATGAGTCAAGATGAGATGAGTCGAGATGAGATTCTTACCTGTTGAGTAGAGTCGAGACGAGTCGAGGTGAGATGAGGTGAGATGAGTCGAGTCAAGTCGAGATTCCTACCTGTCGAATAGTAGAGATGAGATCAGTCGAGTAGAGTCAAGATAAGTTGAGTTGAGATTCTTACCTGTTGAGTAGAGTCGAGTCGAGGTGAGATGAGTCGAGTCGAGATGACATTCCTTCCTGTCGAGTAGCGTTGAGATGAGATTCCTACCTGTCCAGTAGAGTCGAGATGAGATGAGTCTAGATGAGGAGTCTAGATGAGATGAGATTCTTACCTGTTGAGTAGAGTCGAGATGAGACGAGTCGAGATGAGATGAGTCGAGATGAGATGAGATTCTTACTTGTTCAGTAGAGTCGAGATGAGATGAGTGGAGATGAGATGAGATTCCTACCTGTCAAGTTGAGATGAGTCGAGATGAGGTTCCTATCTGTCCAGTAGAGTGGAGATGAGATGAGATGAGATGAGTCGAGATGAGAAGAAATTCCTACCTGTCGAGTAGAGTCGAGATGAGTTGAGATGAGTCGAAATGAGACGAGTCGAGATTCCGACCTGTTGAGTAGTCAAGAGGAGTTGAGATTCCTACCTGTCGGGTAGAGTTGGGATGAGCCAAGATGAGATGAGTCGAGATGAGATGAGTCGAGATGAGATTCTTACCTGTTGAGTAGTAGAGTCGAGGTGAGATGAGTAGAGGTGAGATGAGTAGAGGTGAGATGAGTCGAGGTGAGATGAGTCGAGGTGAGATGAGTCGAGTCGAGATTCCTACCTGTCGAATAGTAGAGATGAGATCAGTCGAGTAGAGTCAAGATGAGTCGAGGTGAGATTCTCACCTGCTGAGTAGAGTCGAGTTGAGATGAGATGAGATGAGTCGAGATGAGATTCTTACCTGTTGAGTAGAGTTGAGTCTAGGTGAGATGAGTAGAGGTGAGATGAGTCGAGGTGTGATGAGTCGAGTCGAGATTCCTACCTGTCGAATAGTAGAGATGAGATCAGTCGAGTAGAGTCAAGATAAGTTGAGTTGAGATTCTTACCTGTTGAGTAGAGTCGAGTCGAGGTGAGATGAGTCGAGTCGAGATGAGATTCCTTCCTGTCGAGTAGCGTTGAGATGAGATTCCTACCTGTCCAGTAGAGTCGAGATGAGATGAGTCTAGATGAGGAGTCTAGATGAGATGAGATTCTTACCTGTTGAGTAGAGTCGAGATGAGATGAGTCGAGATGAGATAAGATTCTTAGTTGTTGAGTAGAGTCGAGATGAGATGAGTGGAGATGAGATGAGATTCCTACCTGTCAAGTTGAGATGAGTCGAGATGAGGTTCCTATCTGTCCAGTAGAGTCGAGATGAGATGAGATGAGTCGAGATGAGTCGAGATGAGATGAAATTCCTACCTGTCGAGTAGAGTCGAGATGAGTCGAGATGAGTCGAAATGAGATGAGTCGAGATTCCGACCTGTTGAGTAGTCAAGAGGAGTTGAGATTCCTACCTGTCGGGTAGAGTTGGGATGAGTCAAGATGAGATGAGTCGAGATGAGATGAGTCGAGATGAGATTCTTACCTGTTGAGTAGTAGAGTCGAGGTGAGATGAGTAGAGGTGAGATGAGTCGAGGTGAGATGAGTCGAGTCGAGATTCCTACCTGTCGAATAGTAGAGATGAGATCAATCGAGTAGAGTCAAGATAAGCTGAGTTGAGATTCTTACCTGTTGAGTAGAGTTGAGATGAGTTGAGATTCCAACCTGTCCAGTAGAATCAAGATGAGTTGCAATTCCCACCTGTCGAGTAGATTCAAGTTAAGTTGAGATGAGATTCTTACCTGTTGAGTAGATTTGAGCTGAGTCAAGATGAGCTGAGTCGAGTTGAGATGAGATTCTTACCTGTCGAATATTAGAGATGAGATCAGTCGAGTCAAGATAAGTTGAGATTCTTACCTGTTGAGTAGACTCGAGACGAGTCGAGGTGAGATGAGTCGAGGTGAGATGAGATGAGTCGAGTCGAGTCGAGATGAGATTCCTACCTGTCGAATAGTAGAGATGAGATCAGTCGAGTAGAGTCAAGATAAGTTGAGATGAGATTCTCACCTGTTGAGTAGAGTTGAGATGAAATGAGATTCCAACCTGTCCAGTAGAATCAAGATGAGTTGCAATTCCCACCTGTCGAGTAGATTCGAGTTAAGTTGAGATGAGATTCTTACCTGTTGAGTAGAGTTGAGCTGAGTCAAGATGAGCTGAGTCGAGTTGAGATGACATTCTTACCTGTCGAGTAGAGTCAAGATGAGTCAAAATGAGATTATTACCTGTTGAGTAGTTGAGATGAGTCGAGATGAGAAGAAATTCCTACCTGTCAAGTAGAGTAGAGATGAGTTGAGATGAGTCGAAATGAGATGAGTCGAGATTCCGACCTGTTGAGTAGTCAAGAGGAGTTTATATTCCTACCTGTCGAGTATAGTTGAGATGAGTCAAGATGAGATGAGTCGAGATGAGATTCTTACCTGTTGAGTAGAGTCGAGACGAGTCGAGGTGAGATGAGGTGAGATGAGTCGAGTCAAGTCAAGATTCCTACCTGTCGAATAGTAGAGATGAGATCAGTTGAGTAGAGTCAAGATAAGTTAAGTTGAGATTCTTACCTGTTGAGTAGAGTCGAGTCGAGGTGAGATGAGTCGAGTCAAGATGAGATTCCTTCCTGTCGAGTAGCGTTGAGATGAGATTCCTACCTGTCCAGTAGAGTCGAGATGAGATGAGTCTAGATGAGGAGTCTAGATGAGATGAGATTCTTACCTGTTAAGTAGAGTCGAGATGAGACGAGTCGAGATGAGATGAGATGAGATTCTTACTTGTTGAGTAGAGTCGAGATGAGATGAGTGGAGATGAGATTCCTACCTGTCAAGTTGAGATGAGTCGAGATGAGGTTCCTATCTGTCCAGTAGAGTCGAGATGAGATGAGATGAGTCGAGATGAGTCGAGATGAGATGAAATTCCTACCTGTCGAGTAGAGTCGAGATGAGTTGAGATGAGTCGAAATGAGATGAGTCGAGATTCCGACCTGTTGAGTAGTCAAGAGGAGTTGAGATTCCTACCTGTCGGGTAGAGTTGGGATGAGTCAAGATGAGATGAGTCGAGATGAGATGAGTCGAGATGAGATTCTTACCTGTTGAGTAGTAGAGTCGAGGTGAGATGAGTAGAGGTGAGATGAGTCGAGGTGAGATGAGTCGAGTCGAGATTCCTACCTGTCGAATAGTAGAGATGAGATCAGTCGAGTAGAGTCAAGATGAGTCGAGGTGAGATTCTCACCTGCTGAGTAGAGTCGAGTTGAGATGAGATGAGATGAGTCGAGATCAGATTCTTACCTGTTGAGTAGAGTCGAGTCAAGGTGAGATGAGTAGAGGTGAGATGAGTCGAGGTGTGATGAGTCGAGTCGAGATTCCTACCTGTCTAATAGTAGAGATGAGATCAGTCGAGTAGAGTCAAGATAAGTTGAGTTGAGATTCTTACCTGTTGAGTTGAGTTGAGGTGAGATGAGATGAGTCGAGGTGAGATGAGGTGAGATGAGTCGAGGTGAGATGAGTCGAGGTGAGATGAGTCGAGGTGAAATGAGTCGAGGTGAGATTCCTACCTGTCGAATAGTTGAGATGAGATCAGTCGAGTAGAGTCAAGATAAGTTGAGTTGAGATTCTTACCTGTTGAGTAGAGTCGAGGTGAGATGAGTCGAGGTGAGATGAGTCGAGGTGAGATGAGTCGAGTTGAGATGAGTCGAGATTCCTACCTGTCGAATAGTAGAGATGAGATCAGTCAAGTAGAGTCAATATAAGCTGAGTTGAGATTCTTACCTGTTGAGCAGAGTTGAGACGAGTCGAGGTGAGAGGAGTCGAGGTGAGAGGAGTCGAGGTGAGATGAGTCGAGGTGAGATGAGTCGAGGTGAGATGAGTCGAGGTGAGATGAGTCGAGGTGAGATTCCTACCTGTCGAATAGTAGAGATGAGATCAGTCGAGTAGAATCAAGATAAGTTGAGTTGAGATTCTTACCTGTTGAGTAGAGTTGTGTCGAGGTGAGATGAGTCGAGGTGAGATGAGTCGAGGTGAGATGAGTCGAGGTGAGATTCCTACCTGTCGAATAGTAGAAATGAGATCAGTCGAGTAGAGTCAAGATAAGTTGATATGAGATTCTTACCTGTTGAGTAGAGTTGAGTCGAGGTGAGATGAGATGAGTCGAGGTGAGATGAGTCGAGGTGAGATGAGGTGAGATGAGTCGAGGTGAGATGAGTCGAGTCGAGATGAGATTCCTTCCTGTCGAGTAGCGTTGAGATGAGATTCCTACCTGTCCAGTAGAGTCGAGATGAGATGAGTCTAGATGAGGAGTCTAGATGAGATGAGATTCTTACCTGTTGAGTAGAGTCGAGATGAGACGAGTCGAGATGAGATGAGATGAGATGAGATTCTTACTTGTTGAGTAGAGTCGAGATGAGATGAGTGGAGATGAGATGAGATTCCTACCTGTCAAGTTGAGATGAGTCGAGATGAGGTTCCTATCTGTCCAGTAGAGTCGAGATGAGATGAGATGAGTCGAGATGAGTCGAGATGAGATGAAATTCCTACCTGTCGAGTAGAGTCGAGATGAGTTGAGATGAGTCGAAATGAGATGAGTCGAGATTCCGACCTGTTGAGTAGTCAAGAGGAGTTGAGATTCCTACCTGTCGGGTAGAGTTGGGATGAGTCAAGATGAGATGAGTCGAGATGAGATGAGTCGAGATGAGATTCTTACCTGTTGAGTAGTAGAGTCGAGGTGAGATGAGTAGAGGTGAGATGAGTCGAGGTGAGATGAGTCGAGTCGAGATTCCTACCTGTCGAATAGTAGAGATGAGATCAGTCGAGTAGAGTCAAGATGAGTCGAGGTGAGATTCTCACCTGCTGAGTAGAGTCGAGTTGAGATGAGATGAGATGAGTCGGGATGAGATTCTTACCTGTTGAGTAGAGTCGAGTCTAGGTGAGATGAGTCGAGGTGAGATGAGTCGAGGTGTGATGAGTCGAGTCAAGATTCCTACCTGTCGAATAGTAGAGATGAGATGAGTCGAGTAGAGTCAAGATAAGTTGAGGTGAGATTCTTACCTGTTGAGTTGAGTTGAGGTGAGATGAGATGAGTCGAGATGAGATGAGTCGAGGTGAGATGAGTCGAGGTGAGATGAGTTGAGGTGAAATGAGTCGAGGTGAGATTCCTACCTGTCGAATAGTAGAGATGAGATCAGTCGAGTAGAGTCAAGATAAGTTGAGTTGAGATTCTTACCTGTTGAGTAGAGTCGAGGTGAGATGAGTCGAGGTGAGATGAGTCGAGGTGAGTTGAGTCGAGATTCCTACCTGTCGAATAGTAGAGATGAGATCAGTCAAGTAGAGTCAATATAAGCTGAGTTGAGATTCTTACCTGTTGAGCAGAGTTGAGACGAGTCGAGGTGAGAGGAGTCGAGGTGAGATGAGTCGAGGTGAGATGAGTCGAGGTGAGATGAGTCGAGGTGAGATGAGTCGAGGTGAGATGAGTCGAGGTGAGATGAGTCGAGGTTAGATGAGTCGAGGTGAGATTCCTACCTGTCGAATAGTAGAGATGAGATCAGTCGAGTAGAATCAAGATAAGTTGAATTGAGATTCTTACCTGTTGAGTAGAGTTGTGTCGAGGTGAGATGAGATGAGTCGAGGTGAGATGAGTCGAGGTGAGATGAGTCGAGGTGAGATGAGTCGAGGTGAGATGAGTCGAGGTGAGATGAGTCGAGGTGAGATGAGTCGAGATTCCTACCTGTCGAATAGTAGAGATGAGATCAGTCAAGTAGAGTCAAGATAAGTTGAGTTGAGATTCTTACCTGTTGAGTAGAGTCGAGACGAGTTGAGGTGAGATGAGTCGAGGTGAGATGAGTCGAGTCGAGTCGAGATGAGATTCCTACCTGTCGAATAGTAGAGATGAGATCAGTCGAGTAGAGACAAGATAAGTTGAGATGAGATTCTCACCTGTTGAGTAGAGTTGAGATGAGATGAGATTCCAACCTGTCCAGTAGAATCAAGATGAGTTGCAATTCCCACCTGTCGAGTAGATTCAAGTTAATTTGAGATGAGATTCTTACCTGTTGAGTAGAGTTGAGCTGAGTCAAGATGAGCTGAGTCGAGTTGAGATGAGATTCTTACCTGTCGGGTAGAGTCAAGATGAGTCGAAATGAGATTATTATCTGTTGAGTAGTTGAGATGAGTCGAGATGAGAAGAAATTCCTACCTGTCGAGTAGAGTCGAGATGAGTTGAGATGAGTCGAAATGAGATGAGTCGAGATTCCGACCTGTTGAGTAGTCAAGAGGAGTTTATCTTCCTACCTGTCGAGTAGAGTTGAGATGAGTCAAGATGAGATGAGTCGAGATGAGATTCTTACCTGTTGAGTAGAGTCGAGACGAGTCGAGGTGAGATGAGGTGAGATGAGTCGAGTCAAGTCGAGATTCCTACCTGTCGAATAGTAGAGATGAGATCAGTCGAGTAGAGTCAAGATAAGTTGAGTTGAGATTCTTACCTGTTGAGTAGAGTCGAGTCGAGGTGAGATGAGTCGAGTCGAGATGACATTCCTTCCTGTCGAGTAGCGTTGAGATGAGATTCCTACCTGTCCAGTAGAGTCGAGATGAGATGAGTCTAGATGAGGAGTCTAGATGAGATGAGATTCTTACCTGTTGAGTAGAGTCGAGATGAGACGAGTCGAGATGAGATGAGTCGAGATGAGATGAGATTCTTACTTGTTCAGTAGAGTCGAGATGAGATGAGTGGAGATGAGATGAGATTCCTACCTGTCAAGTTGAGATGAGTCGAGATGAGGTTCCTATCTGTCCAGTAGAGTGGAGATGAGATGAGATGAGATGAGTCGAGATGAGAAGAAATTCCTACCTGTCGAGTAGAGTCGAGATGAGTTGAGATGAGTCGAAATGAGACGAGTCGAGATTCCGACCTGTTGAGTAGTCAAGAGGAGTTGAGATTCCTACCTGTCGGGTAGAGTTGGGATGAGCCAAGATGAGATGAGTCGAGATGAGATGAGTCGAGATGAGATTCTTACCTGTTGAGTAGTAGAGTCGAGGTGAGATGAGTAGAGGTGAGATGAGTAGAGGTGAGATGAGTCGAGGTGAGATGAGTCGAGGTGAGATGAGTCGAGTCGAGATTCCTACCTGTCGAATAGTAGAGATGAGATCAGTCGAGTAGAGTCAAGATGAGTCGAGGTGAGATTCTCACCTGCTGAGTAGAGTCGAGTTGAGATGAGATGAGATGAGTCGAGATGAGATTCTTACCTGTTGAGTAGAGTCGAGTCTAGGTGAGATGAGTAGAGGTGAGATGAGTCGAGGTGTGATGAGTCGAGTCGAGATTCCTACCTGTCGAATAGTAGAGATGAGATCAGTCGAGTAGAGTCAAGATAAGTTGAGTTGAGATTCTTACCTGTTGAGTAGAGTCGAGTCGAGGTGAGATGAGTCGAGTCGAGATGAGATTCCTTCCTGTCGAGTAGCGTTGAGATGAGATTCCTACCTGTCCAGTAGAGTCGAGATGAGATGAGTCTAGATGAGGAGTCTAGATGAGATGAGATTCTTACCTGTTGAGTAGAGTCGAGATGAGATGAGTCGAGATGAGATAAGATTCTTAGTTGTTGAGTAGAGTCGAGATGAGATGAGTGGAGATGAGATGAGATTCCTACCTGTCAAGTTGAGATGAGTCGAGATGAGGTTCCTATCTGTCCAGTAGAGTCGAGATGAGATGAGATGAGTCGAGATGAGTCGAGATGAGATGAAATTCCTACCTGTCGAGTAGAGTCGAGATGAGTCGAGATGAGTCGAAATGAGATGAGTCGAGATTCCGACCTGTTGAGTAGTCAAGAGGAGTTGAGATTCCTACCTGTCGGGTAGAGTTGGGATGAGTCAAGATGAGATGAGTCGAGATGAGATGAGTCGAGATGAGATTCTTACCTGTTGAGTAGTAGAGTCGAGGTGAGATGAGTAGAGGTGAGATGAGTCGAGGTGAGATGAGTCGAGTCGAGATTCCTACCTGTCGAATAGTAGAGATGAGATCAATCGAGTAGAGTCAAGATAAGCTGAGTTGAGATTCTTACCTGTTGAGTAGAGTTGAGATGAGTTGAGATTCCAACCTGTCCAGTAGAATCAAGATGAGTTGCAATTCCCACCTGTCGAGTAGATTCAAGTTAAGTTGAGATGAGATTCTTACCTGTTGAGTAGATTTGAGCTGAGTCAAGATGAGCTGAGTCGAGTTGAGATGAGATTCTTACCTGTCGAATATTAGAGATGAGATCAGTCGAGTCAAGATAAGTTGAGATTCTTACCTGTTGAGTAGACTCGAGACGAGTCGAGGTGAGATGAGTCGAGGTGAGATGAGATGAGTCGAGTCGAGTCGAGATGAGATTCCTACCTGTCGAATAGTAGAGATGAGATCAGTCGAGTAGAGTCAAGATAAGTTGAGATGAGATTCTCACCTGTTGAGTAGAGTTGAGATGAAATGAGATTCCAACCTGTCCAGTAGAATCAAGATGAGTTGCAATTCCCACCTGTCGAGTAGATTCGAGTTAAGTTGAGATGAGATTCTTACCTGTTGAGTAGAGTTGAGCTGAGTCAAGATGAGCTGAGTCGAGTTGAGATGACATTCTTACCTGTCGAGTAGAGTCAAGATGAGTCAAAATGAGATTATTACCTGTTGAGTAGTTGAGATGAGTCGAGATGAGAAGAAATTCCTACCTGTCAAGTAGAGTAGAGATGAGTTGAGATGAGTCGAAATGAGATGAGTCGAGATTCCGACCTGTTGAGTAGTCAAGAGGAGTTTATATTCCTACCTGTCGAGTATAGTTGAGATGAGTCAAGATGAGATGAGTCGAGATGAGATTCTTACCTGTTGAGTAGAGTCGAGACGAGTCGAGGTGAGATGAGGTGAGATGAGTCGAGTCAAGTCAAGATTCCTACCTGTCGAATAGTAGAGATGAGATCAGTTGAGTAGAGTCAAGATAAGTTAAGTTGAGATTCTTACCTGTTGAGTAGAGTCGAGTCGAGGTGAGATGAGTCGAGTCAAGATGAGATTCCTTCCTGTCGAGTAGCGTTGAGATGAGATTCCTACCTGTCCAGTAGAGTCGAGATGAGATGAGTCTAGATGAGGAGTCTAGATGAGATGAGATTCTTACCTGTTAAGTAGAGTCGAGATGAGACGAGTCGAGATGAGATGAGATGAGATTCTTACTTGTTGAGTAGAGTCGAGATGAGATGAGTGGAGATGAGATTCCTACCTGTCAAGTTGAGATGAGTCGAGATGAGGTTCCTATCTGTCCAGTAGAGTCGAGATGAGATGAGATGAGTCGAGATGAGTCGAGATGAGATGAAATTCCTACCTGTCGAGTAGAGTCGAGATGAGTTGAGATGAGTCGAAATGAGATGAGTCGAGATTCCGACCTGTTGAGTAGTCAAGAGGAGTTGAGATTCCTACCTGTCGGGTAGAGTTGGGATGAGTCAAGATGAGATGAGTCGAGATGAGATGAGTCGAGATGAGATTCTTACCTGTTGAGTAGTAGAGTCGAGGTGAGATGAGTAGAGGTGAGATGAGTCGAGGTGAGATGAGTCGAGTCGAGATTCCTACCTGTCGAATAGTAGAGATGAGATCAGTCGAGTAGAGTCAAGATGAGTCGAGGTGAGATTCTCACCTGCTGAGTAGAGTCGAGTTGAGATGAGATGAGATGAGTCGAGATCAGATTCTTACCTGTTGAGTAGAGTCGAGTCAAGGTGAGATGAGTAGAGGTGAGATGAGTCGAGGTGTGATGAGTCGAGTCGAGATTCCTACCTGTCGAATAGTAGAGATGAGATCAGTCGAGTAGAGTCAAGATAAGTTGAGTTGAGATTCTTACCTGTTGAGTTGAGTTGAGGTGAGATGAGATGAGTCGAGGTGAGATGAGGTGAGATGAGTCGAGGTGAGATGAGTCGAGGTGAAATGAGTCGAGGTGAGATTCCTACCTGTCGAATAGTTGAGATGAGATCAGTCGAGTAGAGTCAAGATAAGTTGAGTTGAGATTCTTACCTGTTGAGTAGAGTCGAGGTGAGATGAGTCGAGGTGAGATGAGTCGAGGTGAGATGAGTCGAGTTGAGATGAGTCGAGATTCCTACCTGTCGAATAGTAGAGATGAGATCAGTCAAGTAGAGTCAATATAAGCTGAGTTGAGATTCTTACCTGTTGAGCAGAGTTGAGACGAGTCGAGGTGAGAGGAGTCGAGGTGAGAGGAGTCGAGGTGAGATGAGTCGAGGTGAGATGAGTCGAGGTGAGATGAGTCGAGGTGAGATGAGTCGAGGTGAGATTCCTACCTGTCGAATAGTAGAGATGAGATCAGTCGAGTAGAATCAAGATAAGTTGAGTTGAGATTCTTACCTGTTGAGTAGAGTTGTGTCGAGGTGAGATGAGTCGAGGTGAGATGAGTCGAGGTGAGATTCCTACCTGTCGAATAGTAGAAATGAGATCAGTCGAGTAGAGTCAAGATAAGTTGATATGAGATTCTTACCTGTTGAGTAGAGTTGAGTCGAGGTGAGATGAGATGAGTCGAGGTGAGATGAGTCGAGGTGAGATGAGTCGAGGTGAGATGAGGTGAGATGAGTCGAGGTGAGATGAGTCGAGTCGAGATGAGATTCCTTCCTGTCGAGTAGCGTTGAGATGAGATTCCTACCTGTCCAGTAGAGTCGAGATGAGATGAGTCTAGATGAGGAGTCTAGATGAGATGAGATTCTTACCTGTTGAGTAGAGTCGAGATGAGACGAGTCGAGATGAGATGAGATGAGATGAGATTCTTACTTGTTGAGTAGAGTCGAGATGAGATGAGTGGAGATGAGATGAGATTCCTACCTGTCAAGTTGAGATGAGTCGAGATGAGGTTCCTATCTGTCCAGTAGAGTCGAGATGAGATGAGATGAGTCGAGATGAGTCGAGATGAGATGAAATTCCTACCTGTCGAGTAGAGTCGAGATGAGTTGAGATGAGTCGAAATGAGATGAGTCGAGATTCCGACCTGTTGAGTAGTCAAGAGGAGTTGAGATTCCTACCTGTCGGGTAGAGTTGGGATGAGTCAAGATGAGATGAGTCGAGATGAGATGAGTCGAGATGAGATTCTTACCTGTTGAGTAGTAGAGTCGAGGTGAGATGAGTAGAGGTGAGATGAGTCGAGGTGAGATGAGTCGAGTCGAGATTCCTACCTGTCGAATAGTAGAGATGAGATCAGTCGAGTAGAGTCAAGATGAGTCGAGGTGAGATTCTCACCTGCTGAGTAGAGTCGAGTTGAGATGAGATGAGATGAGTCGGGATGAGATTCTTACCTGTTGAGTAGAGTCGAGTCTAGGTGAGATGAGTCGAGGTGAGATGAGTCGAGGTGTGATGAGTCGAGTCAAGATTCCTACCTGTCGAATAGTAGAGATGAGATGAGTCGAGTAGAGTCAAGATAAGTTGAGGTGAGATTCTTACCTGTTGAGTTGAGTTGAGGTGAGATGAGATGAGTCGAGATGAGATGAGTCGAGGTGAGATGAGTCGAGGTGAGATGAGTTGAGGTGAAATGAGTCGAGGTGAGATTCCTACCTGTCGAATAGTAGAGATGAGATCAGTCGAGTAGAGTCAAGATAAGTTGAGTTGAGATTCTTACCTGTTGAGTAGAGTCGAGGTGAGATGAGTCGAGGTGAGATGAGTCGAGGTGAGATGAGTCGAGATTCCTACCTGTCGAATAGTAGAGATGAGATCAGTCAAGTAGAGTCAATATAAGCTGAGTTGAGATTCTTACCTGTTGAGCAGAGTTGAGACGAGTCGAGGTGAGAGGAGTCGAGGTGAGATGAGTCGAGGTGAGATGAGTCGAGGTGAGATGAGTCGAGGTGAGATGAGTCGAGGTGAGATGAGTCGAGGTGAGATGAGTCGAGGTGAGATTCCTACCTGTCGAATAGTAGAGATGAGATCAGTCGAGTAGAATCAAGATAAGTTGAGTTGAGATTCTTACCTGTTGAGTAGAGTTGTGTCGAGGTGAGGTGAGATGAGTCGAGGTGAGATGAGTCGAGATGAGATGAGTCGAGATGAGATGAGTCGAGATGAGATTCCTACCTGCCGAATAGTAGAAATGAGATCAGTCGAGTAGAGTCAAGATAAGTTGAGATGAGATTCTTACCTGTTGAGTAGAGTTGAGTCGAGGTGAGATGAGATGAGTCGAGGTGAGATGAGTCGAGCTGAGATGAGGTGAGATGAGTCGAGGTGAGATGAGTCGAGATGAGATTCCTACCTGTCGAATAGTAGAGATGAGATCAGTCGAGTAGAGTCAAGATAAGTTGAGTTGATATTCTTACCTGTTGAGTAGAGTCGAGGTGAGATGAGTCGAGGTGAGATGAGTCGAGGTGAGATGAGTCGAGATTCCTACCTGTCGAATAGTAGAGATGAGATCAGTCGAGTAGAGTCAAGATAAGCTGAGTTGAGATTCTGACCTGTTGAGTAGAGTTGAGAGGAGTCGAGGTGAGATGAGTCGAGGTGAAATGAGTCGAGGTGAGATGAGTCGAGGTGAGATGAGTCGAGGTGAGATGAGTCGAGGTGAGATTCCTACCTGTCAAATAGTAGAGATGAGATCAGTCGAGTAGAGTCAAGATAAGTTGAGTTGAGATTCTTACCTGTTGAGTAGAGTTGAGTCGAGGTGAGATGAGATGAGTCGAGATGAGATTCCTACCTGTCGAATAGTAGAGATGAGATCAGTCGAGTAGAGTCAAGATAAGTTGAGTTGAGATTCTTACCTGTTGAGTAGTGTTCAGATGAGTCGAGATGAGATGAGTCGAGGTGAGATGAGGTGAGATGAGTCGAGGTGAGATGAGTTGAGGTGAGATGAGTCGAGGTGAGATGAGTCGAGGTGAGATTCCTACCTGTCGAATAGTAGAGATGAGATCAGTCGAGTAGATTCAAGATAAGTTGAGATTCTTACCTGTTGAGTAGAGTTGAGATGAGATGAGATTCCAACCTGTCCAGTTGAATCAAGATGAGTTGCAATTCACACCTGTTGAGTAGATTCGAGTTAAGTTGAGATGAGATTCTTACCTGTTGAGTAGAGTTGAGCTGAGTCAAGATGAGCTGAGTTGAGTCGAGTTGAGATGAGATTCTTACCTGTTGAGTAGAGTCAAGATGAGTCGAAATGAGATTCTTACCTGTTGAGTAGAGTTGAGATGAGTCGAGATGAGTCGAGATGAGAAGAAATTCCTACCTGTAGAGTCGAGATGAGTTGAGATGAGTCGAAATGAGATGAGTCGAGATTCCGACCTGTTGAGTAGTCAAGAGGAGTTGAGATTCCTACCTGTCGAGTAGAGTTGAGATGAGTCAAGATGAGATGAGTCGAGATGAGATGAGTAGAGATGAGATTCTTACCTGTTGAGTAGCGTGGAGACGAGTCGAGGTGAGCTGAGTCGAGGTGAGCTGAGTCGAGGTGAGCTGAGTCGAGGTGAGCTGAGTCGAGTCGAGATTCCTACCTGTCGAATAGTAGAGATGAGATCAGTCGAGTAGAGTCAAGATAAGTTGAGTTGAGATTCTTACCTGTTGAGTAGAGTCGAGACGTGTCGAGGTGAAATGAGTAGAGTCGAGATGAGTCGAGATGAGATTCCTACCTGTCGAATAGTAGAGATGAGATCAGTCGAGTAGAGTCAAGATAAGTTGAGTTGAGATTCTTACCTGTTGAGTAGAGTCGAGGTGAGATGAGTCGAGGTGAGATGAGTCGAGATTCCTACCTGTCGAATAGTAGAGATGAGATCAATCGAGTAGAGTCAAGATAAGCTGAGTTGAGATTCTTACCTGTTGAGTAGAGTTGAGATGAGTTGAGATGAGTTGAGATTCCAACCTGTCCAGTAGAATCAAGATGAGTTGCAATTCCCACCTGTCGAGTAGATTCAAGTTAAGTTGAGATGAGATTCTTACCTGTTGAGTAGATTTGAGCTGAGTCAAGATGAGCTGAGTCGAGTTGAGATGAGATTCTTACCTGTCGAATAGTAGAGATGAGATCAGTCGAGTAGAGTCAAGATAAGTTGAGTTGAGATTCTTACCTGTTGAGTAGAGTCGAGACGAGTCGAGGTGAGATGAGTCGAGTCGAGATGAGATTCCTACCTGTCGAATAGTAGAGATGAGATCAGTCGAGTAGAGTCAAGATAAGTTGATGAGATTCTCACCTGTTGAGTAGAGTTGAGATGAAATGAGATTCCAACCTGTCCAGTAGAATCAAGATGAGTTGCAATTCCCACCTGTCGAGTAGATTCGAGTTAAGTTGAGATGAGATTCTTACCTGTTGAGTAGAGTTGAGCTGAGTCAAGATGAGCTGAGTCGAGTTGAGATGACATTCTTACCTGTCGAGTAGAGTCAAGATGAGTCGAAATGAGATTATTACCTGTTGAGTAGTTGAGATGAGTCGAGATGAGAAGAAATTCCTACCTGTCAAGTAGAGTAGAGATGAGTTGAGATGAGTCGAAATGAGATGAGTCGAGATTCCGACCTGTTGAGTAGTCAAGAGGAGTTTATATTCCTACCTGTCGAGTAGAGTTGAGATGAGTCAAGATGAGATGAGATGAGATTCTTACCTGTTGAGTAGAGTCGAGACGAGTCGAGGTGAGATGAGGTGAGATGAGTCGAGTCAAGTCGAGATTCCTACCTGTCGAATAGTAGAGATGAGATCAGTCGAGTAGAGTCAAGATAAGTTGAGTTGAGATTCTTACCTGTTGAGTATAGTCGAGTCGAGGTGAGATGAGTCGAGTCGAGATGAGATTCCTTCCTGTCGAGTAGCGTTGAGATGAGATTCCTACCTGTACAGTAGAGTCGAGATGAGATGAGTCTAGATGAGGAGTCTAGATGAGATGAGATTCTTACCTGTTGAGTAGAATCGAGATGAGATGAGTCGAGATGAGATGAGATTCTTACTTGTTGAGTAGAGTCGAGATGAGATGAGTGGAGATGAGATGAGATTCCTACCTGTCAAGTTGAGATGAGTCGAGATGAGGTTCCTATCTGTCCAGTAGAGTCGAGATGAGATGAGATGAGTCGAGATGAGTCGAGATGAGATGAAATTCCTACCTGTCGAGTAGAGTCGAGATGAGTCGAGATGAGTCGAAATTAGATGAGTCGAGATTCCGACCTGTTGAGTAGTCAAGAGGAGTTGAGATTCCTACCTGTCGGGTAGAGTTGGGATGAGTCAAGATGAGATGAGTCGCGATGAGATGAGTCGAGATGAGATTCTTACCTGTTGAGTAGTAGAGTCGAGGTGAGATGAGTAGAGGTGAGATGAGTCGAGGTGAGATGAGTCGAGTCGAGATTCCTACCTGTCGAATAGTAGAGATGAGATCAGTCGAGTAGAGTCAAGATGAGTCGAGGTGAGATTCTCACCTGCTGAGTAGAGTCGAGTTGAGATGAGATGAGATAGGTCGAGATGAGATTCTTACCTGTTGAGTAGAGTCGAGTCTAGGTGAGATGAGTCGAGGTGAGATGAGTCGAGGTGTGATGAGTCGCGTCGAGATTCCTACCTGTCGAATAGTAGAGATGAGATCAGTCGAGTAGAGTAGAGTCAAGATAAGTTGAGTTGAGATTCTGACCTGTTGAGTTGAGTTGAGGTGAGATGAGATGAGTCGAGATGAGATGAGTCGAGGTGAGATGAGGTGAGGTGAGATGAGTCGAGGTGAAATGAGTCGAGGTGAGATTCCTACCTGTCGAATAGTAGAGATGAGATCAGTCGAGTAGAGTCAAGATAAGTTGAGTTGAGATTCTTACCTGTTGAGTAGAGTCGAGGTGAGATGAGTTGAGGTGAGATGAGTCGAGGTGAGATGAGTCGAGGTGAGATGAGTCGAGATTCCTACCTGTCGAATAGTAGAGAGGAGATCAGTCAAGTAGAGTCAAGATAAGCTGAGTTGAAATTCTTACCTGTTGAGCAGAGTTGAGACGAGTCGAGGTGAGATGAGTCGAGGTGAGATGAGTCGAGGTGAGATGAGTCGAGGTGAGATGAGTCGAGAGGAGATGAGTCGAGATGAGATTCCTACCTGTCGAATAGTAGAAATGAGATCAGTCGAGTAGAGTCAAGATAAGTTGAGATGAGATTCTTACCTGTTGAGTAGAGTTGAGTCGAGGTGAGATGAGATGAGTCGAGGTGAGATGAGTCGAGAGGAGATGAGTCGAGATGAGATTCCTACCTGTCGAATAGTAGAAATGAGATCAGTCGAGTAGAGTCAAGATAAGTTGAGATGAGATTCTTACCTGTTGAGTAGAGTTGAGTCGAGGTGAGATGAGATGAGTCGAGGTGAGATGAGGTGAGATGAGTTGAGGTGAGATGAGTCGAGATGAGATTCCTACCTGTCGAATAGTAGAGATGAGATCAGTCGAGTAGACTCAAGATAAGTTGAGTTGAGATTCTTACCTGTTGAGTAGAGTCGAGGTGAGATGAGTCGAGGTGAGATGAGTCGAGGTGAGATGAGTCGAGGTGAGATGAGTCGAGATTCCTACCTGTCGAATAGTAGAGATGAGATCAATCGAGTAGAGTCAAGATAAGCTGAGTTGAGATTCTGACCTGTTGAGTAGAGTTGAGAGGAGTCGAGGTGAGATGAGTCGAGGTGAGATGAGTCGAGGTGAGATGAGTCGAGGTGAGATGAGTCGAGGTGAGATTCCTACCTGTCGAATAGTAGAGATGAGATCAGTTGAGTAGAGTCAAGATAAGTTGAGTTGAGATTCTTACCTGTTGAGTAGAGTTGAGTCGAGGTGAGATGAGATGAGTCGAGATGAGATTCCTACCTGTCGAATAGTAGAGATGAGATCAGTCGAGTAGAGTCAAGATAAGTTGAGTTGAGATTCTTACCTGTTGAGTTGAGGTGAGATGAGATGAGTCGAGGTGAGATGAGGTGAGATGAGTCGAGGTGAGATGAGTCGAGGTGAGATGAAATTCCTACCTGTCGAGATGAGTCGAGATGAGTCGAAATGAGATGAGTCGAGATTCCGACCTGTTCAGTAGTCAAGAGGAGTTGAGATTCCTACCTGTCGGGTAGAGTTGAGATGAGTCAAGATGAGATAAGTCGAGATGGGATGAGTAGAGATGGGATTCTTACCTGTTGAGTAGAGTCGAATCGAGGTGAGATGAGTCGAGGTGAGATGAGTCGAGGTGAGATGAGTCGAGGTGAGATTCCTACCTGTCGAATAGTAGAGATGAGATCAGTCGAGTAGAATCAAGATAAGTTGAATTGAGATTCTTACCTGTTGAGTAGAGTTGTGTCGAGGTGAGATGAGATGAGTCGAGGTGAGATGAGTCGAGGTGAGATGAGTCGAGGTGAGATGAGTCGAGGTGAGATGAGTCGAGGTGAGATTCCTACCTGTCGAATAGTAGAAATGAGATCATTCGAGTAGAGTCAAGATAAGTTGAGATGAGATTCTTACCTGTTGAGTAGAGTTGAGTCGAGATGAGATGAGTCGAGGTGAGATGAGTCGAGGTGAGATGAGGTGAGATGAGGTGAGATGAGTCGAGGTGAGATGAGTCGAGATGAGATTCCTACCTGTCGAATAGTAGAGATGAGATCAGTCGAGTAGAGTCAAGATAAGTTGAGTTGAGATTCTTACCTGTTGAGTAGAGTCGAGGTGAGATGAGTCGAGGTGAGATGAGTCGAGATTCCTACCTGTCGAATAGTAGAGATGAGATCAATCGAGTAGAGTCAAGATAAGCTGAGTTGAGATTCTGACCTGTTGAGTAGAGTTGAGATGAGTCGAGGTGAGATGAGTCGAGGTGAGATGAGTCGAGGTGAGATGAGTCGAGGTGAGATTCCTACCTGTCGAATAGTAGAGATGAGATCAGTCGAGTAGAGTCAAGATAAGTTGAGTTGAGATTCTTACCTGTTGAGTAGAGTTGAGTCGAGGTGAGATGAGATGAGTCGAGATGAGATTCCTACCTGTCGAATAGTAGAGATGAGATCAGTCGAGTAGAGTCAAGATATGTTGAGTTGAGATTCTTACGTGTTGAGTTGAGTTGAGGTGAGATGAGATGAGTCGAGGTGAGATGAGTCGAGGTGAGATGAAATTCCTACCTGTCGAGTAGAGTCGAGATGAGTCGAAATGAGATGAGTCGAGATTCCGACCTGTTGAGTAGTCAAGAGGAGTTGAGATTCCTACCTGTCGGGTAGAGTTGAGATGAGTCAAGATGAGATAAGTCGAGATGAGATGAGTCGAGATGAGATTCTTACCTGTCGAATAGTAGAGATGAGATCAGTCGAGTAGAGTCAAGATAATTTGAGTTGAGATTCTTACCTGTTGAGTAGAGTCGAATCGAGGTGAGATGAGTCGAGGTGAGATGAGTCGAGTCGAGATTCCTACCTGTCGAATAGTAGAGATGAGATCAGTCGAGTAGAGTCAAGATGAGTCGAGGTGAGATTCTCACCTGTTGAGTAGAGTCGAGTTGAGATGAGATGAGATGAGTCGAGATGAGATTCTTACCTGTTGAGTAGAGTCGAGTCAAGGTGAGATGAGTCGAGGTGAGATGAGTCGAGGTGAGATGAGTCGATTCGAGATTCCTACCTGTCGAATAGTAGAGATGAGATCAGTCGAGTAGAGTCAAGATAAGTTGAGTTGAGATTCTTACCTGTTGAGTTGAGTTGAGGTGAGATGAGATGAGTCGAGATGAGATGAGTCGAGATGAGATGAGTCGAGGTGAGATGAGTCGAGGTGAGATGAGTCGAGGTGAGATTCCTACCTGTCAAATAGTAGAGATGAGATCAGTCGAGATGATTCAAGATAATTTGAGTTGAGATTCTTACCTGTTGAGTAGAGTTGAGGTGAGATGAGTTGAGGTGAGATGAGTCGAGGTGAAATGAGTCGAGGTGAGATGAGTCGAGATTCCTACCTGTCGAATAGTAGAGATGAGATCAGTCAAGTAGAGTCAAGATAAGCTGAGTTGAGATTCTTACCTGTTGAACAGAGTTGAGATGAGTCGAGGTGAGACGAGTCGAGGTGAGATGAGTCGAGGTGAGATGAGTCGAGGTGAGATGAGTTGAGGTGAGATGAGTCGAGGTGAGATTCCTACCTGTCGAATAGTAGAGATGAGATCAGTCGAGTAGAATCAAGATAAGTTGAGTTGAGATTCTTACCTGTTGAGTAGAGTTGTGTCGAGGTGAGATGAGATGAGTCGAGGTGAGATGAGTCGAGTCGAGATTCCTACCTGTCGAATAGTAGAGATGAGATCAGTCGAGTAGAGTCAAGATGAGTCGAGGTGAGATTCTCACCTGTTGAGTAGAGTCGAGTTGAGATGAGATGAGATGAGTCGAGATGAGATTCTTACCTGTTGAGTAGAGTCGAGTCAAGGTGAGATGAGTCGAGGTGAGATGAGTCTAGATGAGATGAGTCGAGTCGAGATTCCCACTTTTCGAATAGTAGAGATGAAATCAGTCGAGTAGAGTCAAGATAAGTTGAGTTGAGATTCTTACCTGTTGAGTTGAGTTGAGGTGAGATGAGATGAGTGGAGATGAGATGAGTCGAGGTGAGATGAGTCGAGGTGAGATGAGTCGAGGTGAGATTCCTACCTGTCAAATAGTAGAGATGAGATCAGTCGAGTAGATTCAAGATAAGTTGAGTTGAGATTCTTACCTGTTGAGTAGAGTCGAGGTGAGATGAGTCGAGGTGAGATGAGTCGAGATTCCTACCTGTCGAATAGTAGAGATGAGATCAGTTGAGTAGAGTCAAGATAAGCTGAGTTGAGATTCTTACCTGTTGAGCAGAGTTGAGACGAGTCGAGGTGAGGTGAGACGAGTCGAGGTGAGACGAGTCGAGGTGAGATGAGTCGAGGTGAGATGAGTCGCGGTCAGATTCCTACCTGTCGAATGGTAGAGATGAGATCAGTCGAGTAGAATCAAGATAAGTTGAGTTGAGATTCTTACCTGTTGAGTAGAGTTGTGTCGAGGTGAGATGAGATGAGTCGAGGTGAGATGAGTCGAGGTGAGATGAGTCGAGGTGAGATGAGTCAAGATGAGATGAGTCGAGATGAGATTCCTACCTATCGAATAGTAGAAATGAGATCAGTCGAGTAGATTCAAGATAAGTTGAGTTGAGATTCTTACCTGTTGAGTAGAGTTGAGGTGAGATGAGTGGAGGTGAGATGAGTCGAGGTGAGATGAGTCGAGGTGAGATGAGTCGAGATTCCTACCTGTCGAATAGTAGAGATGAGATCAGTCGAGTAGAGTCAAGATAAGCTGAGTTGAGATTCTGACCTGTTGAGTAGAGTTGAGAGGAGTCGAGGTGAGATGAGTCGAGGTGAGATGAGTCGAGGTGAGATGAGTCGAGGTGAGATGAGTCGAGGTGAGATTCCTACCTGTCGAATAGTAGAGATGAGATCATTCGAGTAGAGTCAAGATAAGTTGAGTTGAGATTCTTACCTGTTGAGTAGAGTTGAGTCGAGGTGAAATGAGATGAGTCGAGATGAGATTCCTACCTGTCGAATAGTAGAGATTAGATCAGTCGAGTAGAGTCAAGATAAGTTGAGATTCTTACCTGTTGAGTAGAGTTGAGATGAGATGAGATTCCAACCTGTCCAGTAGAATCAAGATGAGTTGCAATTCCCACCTGTCGAGTAGATTCGAGTTAAGTTGAGATGAGATTCTTACCTGTTGAGTAGAGTCGAGGTGAGATGAGTCGAGGTGAGATGAGTCGAGGTGAGATGAGTCGAGATTCCTACCTGTCGAATAGTAGAGATGAGATCAGTCGAGTAGAGTCAAGATAAGCTGAGTTGAGATTCTTACCTGTTGAGCAGAGTTGAGACGAGTCGAGGTGAGACGAGTCGAGGTGAGACGAGTCGAGGTGAGATGAGTCGAGGTGAGATGAGTCGCGGTGAGATTCCTACCTGTCGAATGGTAGAGATGAGATCAGTCGAGTAGAATCAAGATAAGTTGAGTTGAGATTCTTACCTGTTGAGTAGAGTTGTGTCGAGGTGAGATGAGATGAGTCGAGGTGAGATGAGTCGAGGTGAGATGAGTCGAGGTGAGATGAGTCGAGATGAGATGAGTCGAGATGAGATTCCTACCTATCGAATAGTAGAAATGAGATCAGTCGAGAAGATTCAAGATAAGTTGAGTTGAGATTCTTACCTGTTGAGTAGAGTTGAGGTGAGATGAGTGGAGGTGAGATGAGTGGAGGTGAGATGAGTCGAGGTGAGATGAGTCGAGATTCCTACCTGTCGAATAGTAGAGATGAGATCAGTCGAGTAGAGTCAAGATAAGCTGAGTTGAGATTCTGACCTGTTGAGTAGAGTTGAGAGGAGTCGAGGTGAGATGAGTCGAGGTGAGATGAGTCGAGGTGAGATGAGTCGAGATGAGATGAGATTCCTACCTATCGAATAGTAGAAATGAGATCAGTCGAGTAGATTCAAGATAAGTTGAGTTGAGATTCTTACCTGTTGAGTAGAGTTGAGGTGAGATGAGTGGAGGTGAGATGAGTCGAGGTGAGATGAGTCGAGTTGAGATGAGTCGAGGTGAGATGAGTCGAGGTGAGATGAGTCGAGATTCCTACCTGTCGAATAGTAGAGATGAGATCAGTCGAGTAGAGTCAAGATAAGCTGAGTTGAGATTCTGACCTGTTGAGTAGAGTTGAGAGGAGTCGAGGTGAGATGAGTCGAGGTGAGATGAGTCGAGGTGAGATGAGTCGAGGTGAGATTCCTACCTGTCGAATAGTAGAGATGAGATCATTCGAGTAGAGTCAAGATAAGTTGAGTTGAGATTCTTACCTGTTGAGTAGAGTTGAGTCGAGGTGAAATGAGATGAGTCGAGATGAGATTCCTACCTGTCGAATAGTAGAGATGAGATCAGTCGAGTAGAGTCAAGATAAGTTGAGATTCTTACCTGTTGAGTAGAGTTGAGATGAGATGAGATTCCAACCTGTCCAGTAGAATCAAGATGAGTTGCAATTCCCACCTGTCGAGTAGATTCGAGTTAAGTTGAGATGAGATTCTTACCTGTTGAGTAGAGTTGAGCTGAGTCAAGATGAGATAAGTCGAGATGAGATGAGTCGAGATGAGATTCTTACCTGTCGAATAGTAGAGATGAGATCAGTCGAGTAGAGTCAAGATAATTTGAGTTGAGATTCTTACCTGTTGAGTAGAGTCGAATCGAGGTGAGATGAGTCGAGGTGAGATGAGGTGAGATGAGTCGAGTCGAGATTCCTACCTGTCGAATAGTAGAGATGAGATCAGTCGAGTAGAGTCAAGATGAGTCGAGGTGAGATTCTCACCTGTTGAGTAGAGTCGAGATGAGATGAGTCGAGATGAGATTCTTACCTGTTGAGTAGAGTCGAGTCAAGGTGAGATGAGTCGAGGTGAGATGAGTCGAGGTGAGATGAGTCGATTCGAGATTCCTACCTGTCGAATAGTAGAGATGAGATCAGTCGAGTAGAGTCAAGATAAGTTGAGTTGAGATTCTTACCTGTTGAGTTGAGTTGAGGTGAGATGAGATGAGTCGAGATGAGATGGGTCGAGGTGAGATGAGTCGAGGTGAGATGAGTCGAGGTGAGATTCCTACCTGTCAAATAGTAGAGATGAGATCAGTCGAGTAGATTCAAGATAATTTGAGTTGAGATTCTTACCTGTTGAGTAGAGTTGAGGTGAGATGAGTCGAGGTGAGATGAGTCGAGGTGAAATGAGTCGAGGTGAGATGAGTCGAGATTCCTACCTGTCAAATAGTAGAGATGAGATCAGTCAAGTAGAGTCAAGATAAGCTGAGTTGAGATTCTTACCTGTTGAGCAGAGTTGAGATGAGTCGAGGTGAGACGAGTCGAGGTGAGATGAGTCGAGGTGAGATGAGTCGAGGTGAGATGAGTCGAGGTGAGATGAGTCGAGGTGAGATTCCTACCTGTCGAATAGTAGAGATGAGATCAGTCGAGTAGAATCAAGATAAGTTGAGTTGAGATTCTTACCTGTTGAGTAGAGTTGTGTCGAGGTGAGATGAGATGAGTCGAGGTGAGATGAGTCGAGGTGAGATGAGTCGAGTCGAGATTCCTACCTGTCGAATAGTAGAGATGAGATCAGTCGAGTAGAGTCAAGATGAGTCGAGGTGAGATTCTCACCTGTTGAGTAGAGTCGAGTTGAGATGAGATGAGATGAGTCGAGATGAGATTCTTACCTGTTGAGTAGAGTCGAGTCAAGGTGAGATGAGTCGAGGTGAGATGAGTCTAGATGAGATGAGTCGAGTCGAGATTCCCACTTTTCGAATAGTAGAGATGAAATCAGTCGAGTAGAGTCAAGATAAGTTGAGTTGAGATTCTTACCTGTTGAGTTGAGTTGAGGTGAGATGAGATGAGTGGAGATGAGATGAGTCGAGGTGAGATGAGTCGAGGTGAGATGAGTCGAGGTGAGATTCCTACCTGTCAAATAGTAGAGATGAGATCAGTCGAGTAGATTCAAGATAAGTTGAGTTGAGATTCTTACCTGTTGAGTAGAGTCGAGGTGAGATGAGTCGAGGTGAGATGAGTCGAGATTCCTACCTGTCGAATAGTAGAGATGAGATCAGTTGAGTAGAGTCAAGATAAGCTGAGTTGAGATTCTTACCTGTTGAGCAGAGTTGAGACGAGTCGAGGTGAGACGAGTCGAGGTGAGACGAGTCGAGGTGAGATGAGTCGAGGTGAGATGAGTCGAGGTGAGATGAGTCGCGGTCAGATTCCTACCTGTCGAATGGTAGAGATGAGATCAGTCGAGTAGAATCAAGATAAGTTGAGTTGAGATTCTTACCTGTTGAGTAGAGTTGTGTCGAGGTGAGATGAGATGAGTCGAGGTGAGATGAGTCGAGGTGAGATGAGTCGAGGTGAGATGAGTCGAGGTGAGATGAGTCGAGATGAGATGAGTCGAGATGAGATTCCTACCTATCGAATAGTAGAAATGAGATCAGTCGAGTAGATTCAAGATAAGTTGAGTTGAGATTCTTACCTGTTGAGTAGAGTTGAGGTGAGATGAGTGGAGGTGAGATGAGTCGAGGTGAGATGAGTCGAGGTGAGATGAGTCGAGATTCCTACCTGTCGAATAGTAGAGATGAGATCAGTCGAGTAGAGTCAAGATAAGCTGAGTTGAGATTCTGACCTGTTGAGTAGAGTTGAGAGGAGTCGAGATGAGTCGAGGTGAGATGAGTCGAGGTGAGATGAGTCGAGGTGAGATGAGTCGAGGTGAGATGAGTCGAGGTGAGATTCCTACCTGTCGAATAGTAGAGATGAGATCATTCGAGTAGAGTCAAGATAAGTTGAGTTGAGATTCTTACCTGTTGAGTAGAGTTGAGTCGAGGTGAAATGAGATGAGTCGAGATGAGATTCCTACCTGTCGAATAGTAGAGATGAGATCAGTCGAGTAGAGTCAAGATAAGTTGAGATTCTTACCTGTTGAGTAGAGTTGAGATGAGATGAGATTCCAACCTGTCCAGTAGAATCAAGATGAGTTGCAATTCCCACCTGTCAAGTAGATTCGAGTTAAGTTGAGATGAGATTCTTACCTGTTGAGTAGAGTCGAGGTGAGATGAGTCGAGGTGAGATGAGTCGAGGTGAGATGAGTCGAGATTCCTACCTGTCGAATAGTAGAGATGAGATCAGTCGAGTAGAGTCAAGATAAGCTGAGTTGAGATTCTTACCTGTTGAGCAGAGTTGAGACGAGTCGAGGTGAGACGAGTCGAGGTGAGACGAGTCGAGGTGAGACGAGTCGAGGTGAGATGAGTCGAGGTGAGATGAGTCGCGGTGAGATTCCTACCTGTCGAATGGTAGAGATGAGATCAGTCGAGTAGAATCAAGATAAGTTGAGATTCTTACCTGTTGAGTAGAGTTGTGTCGAGGTGAGATGAGATGAGTCGAGGTGAGATGAGTCGAGGTGAGATGAGTCGAGGTGAGATGAGTCGAGATGAGATGAGTCGAGATGAGATTCCTACCTATCGAATAGTAGAAATGAGATCAGTTGAGTAGATTCAAGATAAGTTGAGTTGAGATTCTTACCTGTTGAGTAGAGTTGAGGTGAGATGAGTGGAGGTGAGATGAGTCGAGGTGAGATGAGTCGAGGTGAGATGAGTCGAGATTCCTACCTGTCGAATAGTAGAGATGAGATCAGTCGAGTAGAGTCAAGATAAGCTGAGTTGAGATTCTGACCTGTTGAGTAGAGTTGAGAGGACTCGAGGTGAGATGAGTCGAGGTGAGATGAGTCGAGGTGAGATGAGTCGAGATGAGATGAGTCGAGATGAGATTCCTACCTATCGAATAGTAGAAATGAGATCAGTCGAGTAGATTCAAGATAAGTTGAGTTGAGATTCTTACCTGTTGAGTAGAGTTGACGTGAGATGAGTGGAGGTGAGATGAGTCGAGGTGAGATGAGTCGAGTTGAGATGAGTCGAGGTGAGATGAGTCGAGGTGAGATGAGTCGAGATTCCTACCTGTCGAATAGTAGAGATGAGATCAGTCGAGTAGAGTCAAGATAAGTTGAGTTGAGATTCTTACCTGTTGAGTAGAGTTGAGATGAGTCGAGGTGAGATGAGTCGAGGTGAGATGAGTCGAGGTGAGATGAGTCGAGGTGAGATTCCTACCTGTCGAATAGTAGAGATGAGATCATTCGAGTAGAGTCAAGATAAGTTGAGTTGAGATTCTTACCTGTTGAGTAGAGTTGAGTCGAGGTGAAATGAGATGAGTCGAGATGAGATTCCTACCTGTCGAATAGTAGAGATGAGATCAGTCGAGTAGAGTCAAGATAAGTTGAGATTCTTACCTGTTGAGTAGAGTTGAGATGAGATGAGATTCCAACCTGTCCAGTAGAATCAAGATGAGTTGCAATTCCCACCTGTCGAGTAGATTCGAGTTAAGTTGAGATGAGATTCTTACCTGTTGAGTAGAGTTGAGCTGAGTCAAGATGAGCTGAGTTGAGTCGAGTTGAGATGAGATTCTTACCTGTTGAGTAGAGTCAAGATGAGTCGAAATGAGATTCTTACCTGTTGAGTAGAGTTGAGATGAGTCGAGATGAGTCGAGATGAGAAGAAATTCCTACCTGTCGAGTCGAGATGAGTTGAGATGAGTCGAAATGAGATGAGTTGAGATTCCGACCTGTTGAGTAGTCAAGAGGAGTTGAGATTCCTACCTGTCGAGTAGAGTTGAGATGAGTCAAGATGAGATGAGTCGAGATGAGATGAGTCGAGATGAGATTCTTACCTGTTGAGTAGCATCGAGACGAGTCGAGGTGAGCTGAGTCGAGGTGAGCTGAGTCGAGTCGAGATTCCTACCTGTCGAATAGTAGAGATGAGATCAGTCGAGTAGAGTCAAGATAAGTTGAGTTGAGATTCTTACCTGTTGAGTAGAGTCGAGACGAGTCGAGGTGAGACGAGTCAAGGTGAAATGAGTAGAGTCGAGATGAGTCGAGATGAGATTCCTACCTGTCGAATAGTAGAGATGAGATCAGTCGAGTAGAGTCAAGATAAGTTGAGTTGAGATTCTTACCTGTTGAGTAGAGTTGAGATGAGTTGAGATTCCAACCTGTCCAGTAGAATCAAGATGAGTTGCAATTCCCACCTGTCGAGTAGATTCAAGTTAAGTTGAGATGAGATTCTTACCTGTTAAGTAGAGTTGAGATGAGTCGAGTCGAGATGAGATTCTTACCTGTCGAGTAGAGTCAAGATGAGTCGAAATGAGACTCTTACCTGTTGAGTAGAGTTTAGATGAGATGAGTCGAGATGAGTCGAGATGAGATAAGATTCCTACCTGTCCAGTAGACTCGAAATGAGATGAGTCGAGATGAGTCAAGATGAATCGAGATGAGATTCCTACCTGTCCAGTAGAGTTGAGATGAGTCTAGATGAAAAAAGATGAGATTCTTACCAATTGAGTAGTCGAGATGAGATGAGTCGAGATGAGACGAGTCGAGATGAGATGAGATTCCTACCTGTCAAGTAGTGTAGAGATGAGATGAGTCGAGATGACATGAGTCGAGATGAGTGCAGGAAGTTGGCTCTGTATGTATTATTTCAAAGTAAGAAATAGCATGCACAGAGTCCAAGCGTTCCCCTTAGAGGTAAGATAGTGGCAAAAAGAGATAATTTTAATGCTCTATTTTGTGGCAGGGTGGTTGAGCAGTAGGCTTATCAGAGGGTAGTCTTAAACATTTGTTGTACACACACAGGCAATAAATGAGGAACACACACTCAAAGACAATTCCAGGCCAATAGGTTTTTATATAGAAAAATATATTTTCTTATTTTAGGAACCTCAGGTTCAAGATTTACAATCAATACTTCAAATGAAAGGCACTTCACTTAGGTACCATAGGAACTTTGAATCAGCAAAATAGCATTTACAGTTTTTACAAAAATGGCAATAAGCTGTTTTAAAACTAGACAGTGCAAATTTCAACAGTTCCTGGGGGAGGTAAGTATTTGTTAGTTTTGCAGGTAAGTAAACCACCTACAGGGTTCAAACTTGGGTCCAAGGTATCCCACCGTTGGGGGTTCAGGGCAACCCCAAAGTTACCACACCAGCAGCTCAGGGCCGGTCAGGTGCAGAGGTCAAAGTGGTGCCCCAAACGCATAGGCTTCAATGGAGAAGGGGGTGCCCCGGTTCCGGTCTGCCAGCAGGTAAGTACCCGCGACTTCGGAGGGCAGAATAGGGGGGTTTTGTAGGGCACAGGGGGGGACACAAGTCAGCACAAAAAGTACACCCTCAGCGGCACTGGGCGGCCGGGCGCAGAGTGCAAACAGGCGTTGGGTTTGCAATAGAGTTCAATGGGAGACCCAGGGGTCTCTTCAGCGAAGCAGGCAGGCAGGCAAGGGGGGGGCTCCTTGGGGTAGCCACCACCTGGGCAAGGGAGAGGGCCACCTGGGGGTCGCTCCTGCACTGGAGGTCGGATCCTTCAGGTCCTGGGGGCTGCGGGTGCAGTGTCTTTACCAGGCATCGGGTCTTTGAAGCAGGCAGTTGCGGTCAGGGGGAGCCTCAGGATTCCCTCTGCAGGCGTCGCTGTGGGGGCTCAGGGGGGTCAACTCTGGCTACTCAAGGGCTCGCAGTTGCCGGGGAGTCCTCCCTGTAGCGTTGGTTCTCCACTAGTCGAGTTGGGGGCGTCGGATGCAGAGTGCAAAGTCTCACGCTTCCAGCGGGAAACGTGTGTTCTTTCAAAGTTGCTTCTTTGTTGCAAAGATGCTTCTTTCTTGGAGCAGAGCCGCTGTCCTCAGCAGTTCTTGGTCCTTTTAGATGCAGGGTAGTCCTCTGAGGCTTCAGAGGTCGCTGGACACTGTGGAATGCGTTGCTGTTTCAGTTTTTCTTTAGGTGGGGAGACAGGCCGGTAGAGCTGGGGACAAAGCAGTTGGTGTCTCTGTCTTCTCTGCAGGTTTTTCAGCTCAGCAGTCCTTCTTTGTCTTAGGATGCAGGAATCTAGTTTCCTAGGTTGTGGGGAGCCCCTAAATACTGAATTTAGGGGTGTGTTTAGGTCTGGGAGGGCAATCGTAAATGGCTACTGTCCTTGAAGGTGGCTACACCCTCTTTGTGCCTCCTCCCTGAGGGGAGGGGGGGCACATTCCTATTCCTATTGGGGGAAACCTCCAAAATCAAGATGGAGGATTTCTAAAGGCAGGGGTCACCTCAGCTCAGGACACCTTAGGGGCTGTCCTGACTGGTGGGTGACTCCTACTTGTTTTTCTCATTATCTCCCCTGGACTTGCCGGCAAAAGTGGGGGCTGTGTCCAGGGGCAGGCATCTCCACTAGCTGGAGTGCCCTGGGGCATTGTAACACGAAGCCTGAGCCTTTGAGGCTCAGTGCTAGGTGTTACAGTTCCTGCAGGGGGGAGGTGTGAAACACCTCCACCCAGAGCAGGCTTTTGTTTCTGTCCTCAGAGCACAAAGGCCCTCACCACATGAGGTCAGAAACTCGTCTCTCTGCAGAGACCAGTCAGTCCTGCACTGAACAATTGGGTAAAATACAGGGGGCATCTCTAAGATGCCCTCTGTGTGCATTTTTTTATAAATCCAACACTGGCATCAGCGTGGGTTTATTTTTCTGAGAAGTTTGATACCAGACTTCCCAGTATTCAGTGTAGCCATTATGGAGCTGTGGAGTTCGTTTGTGACAGACTCTCAGACCATATACTCTTATGGCTACACTGCACTTACAATGCCTAAGGTTTTGGTCAGACACTGTAGGGGCATAGTGCTCATGCACTTATGCCCTCACCTGTGGTATAGTGCACCCTGTCTTAGGGCTGCAAGGCCTGCTTGAGGGGTGACTTACCTATGCCACAGGCAGAAAGTTGGCATGGTACTCTGAGGGGAGTGCCATATCGATTTAGTCATTTTCTCCCCACCAGCACACACAAGCTGGCAAGCAGTGTGCATGTGCAAAGTGAGGGGTCCCTAGGGTGGCATAAGACAGGCTGCAGCCCTTCGGGACCTTTCCTGGCATCAGGGCCCTTGGTACCAGGGGTACCAGTTACATGGGACTTACCTGGATGCCAGGGTGTGCCACTTGTGGAGATAAAGGTACAGTTTAGGGAAAGAACACTGGTGCTGGGGCCTGGTTAGCAGGCCTCCGCACACTTTCAAATCATAACTTGGCATCAGCAAAGGCAAAAAGTCAGGGGGTAACCATGCCAAGGAGGCATTTCCTTACACAAGTCCCCCCTGCCCCCACAAACGAAAGAGGATGAGACTAACCTTTCCCAAGAGAGCCTTCGTTTTCTAAGTGGAAGAACCTGGAAAGGCCATCTGCTTTGGCATGGGCAGTCCTAGGTCTGTAGGGAGATGGACCACCTCAACAGTTTTGGATTTTCACCTTTTATTTGCATTAGCCATCTGAGAGGTCTGTGGTCAGTTTGAACTGCAAAGTGAGTACCAAAGAGGTATGGTCTCAGCTTCTTCAGGGACCAAACCACAGCAAAGGCCTCCCTCTCAATGGCACTCCAACGCTAGAACTGGTGCTGTGTACATAGCTTGTTTCAGGGTGTCAAAGGCCTGTTGGCATTATATAGTCCAGTTTACCTTCTTAGGCATTTTCTTGGAGGTAAGTTCTGTGAGGGATATCACTATGGATCCCTATCCCTTCACAAACCTCCTGTAGTAGCCAGTCAAGCCAAGGAATGCCCTGACTTGAGTCTGGGTTTTTGGAGCAACCTTGCTAGCCACTTTGGGTTGGAGTGGCTGAACTTGGCCTCCACCTACAAGGTGTCGTAAGTAAACCACAGTTCCCTGCCCTATCTGACATTTGGATGCCTTGATAGAGAGGCCTGCTGCTTGCAGGGCCTGCAAAACCTTCTTCAGGGGGACCAGGTGATCCTTCCAGCTGGAGCTAAAGACAGCAATATCGTCAAGATAAGCTGCACTAAAGGACTCCAAGCCAGCAAGGACTTGATTCACCAACCTTTGGAAGCTGGCAGGGGCATTCTTTAAGCCAAAGGGCATTACAGTGAACTGATAATGCCCATCAGGTGTGGAGAATGCTGTTTTTTCTTTCGCTCCTGGTACCATTTTGATTTGCCAGTACCCTGCTGTCAAGTCACAGGTACTCAAGTATCTGGCAGCACCTAGTTTGTCAATTAACTCATCTGCCCTTGGAATGGGATGGGCATCTGTCTTGGTGACAGAATTAAGTCCTCTGTAGTCCACACAAAACCTCATCTCTCTTACCATCTTTGGTGTGAGATTTGGGGACTAAGACCACTGGGCTAGCCCAGGGACTGTGAGAGTGCTCAATGACTCCAAATTCCAGCATCTTGTGGACTTCCACTTTGATGCTTTCCTTAACTTGGTCAGACTGTCTGAAAATGTTGTTCTTGATAGGCATGCGGTCTCCTGTGTTCACATCATGGGTACACAGGTGTGTCTGACCAGGGGTTAGGGTAAAGAGCTCAGCAAACTGTTGTAAGAGTTTCCCACAGTCAGCTTGCTGTTAGCCAGAGAGGGTGTCTGAATAGATCACTCCATCTACTGAGCCATCTTTAGGGTCAGTGGAGAGGAGATCAGGGAGAGGTTCACTCTCAGCTTCCTGGTCCTCATCTGTCACCATCAACAGATTCACATCTGCCCTATCATGATAGAGAATGAGGCGGTTCACATGGATCACCCTTTTGGGGGTCCTGCTAGTGCCTAGGTCTACCAGGTAGGTGACCTGACTCTTTCTAGCACTGGGTAAGGGCCACTCCATCTGTCCTGAAGTGCCCTGGGAGCCACAGGCTCTAGAACCCAGACTGTCTGCCCTGGCTGAAATTCAACCATAGCAGCCTTTTGGTCATACCACATCTTCTGGGGTTGTTGGCTGGCCTCAAGGTTTTTACTTGCCTTTTCCATGTACTCTGCCATCCTGGAACGTAGGCCTAGTACATAGTCCACTATATCTTGTTAAGGCTCATGAAGAGGTCTCTCCCAGCATTCTTTTACAAGAGCTAGTGGTCCCCTGACAGGATGGCTAAACAGAAGTTCAAAGGGTGAAAACTCTACTCCCTTCTGAGACACCTCTCTGTAGGCGAAAAGCAGACATGCAAGAGGACATTCCATCTCCTTTTGAGCTTTTCGGGGATCCCCATGATCATGCCTTTCAATGTCTTGTTAAATCTTTCTACAAGACCATTGGTTTGTGGATGGTACGGTGTGGTGAATTTGTAAGTCACCCCACACTCATTCCACATGTGTTTCAGGTATGCTAAGAGTTGGTACCCCTGTCAGACACCACCTGCTTAGGAAATCCCACTCTGGTAACGATACCTATGAGTGCTCTAGCTACTGCAGGGGCAGTAGTGGACCTAAAGGGAATTGCTTCAGGGTACCTAGTGGCATGATCCACTACCACTAGGATATACTGGTTCCCTGAGGCTCTGGGAGGTTCTAGTGGACCCACTATTTCCACACCCACTCTTTCAAAGGGGACCCCCACCAATGGAAGTGGAATGAGGGGGGCCTTTGGGTGTCTACCTGTCTTACCACTGGCTGGACAGGTGGCACAGGAGACACAACACTCCTTTACTTTCTGGGACATGTTGGGCCAATAGAAATGGCTGACTAACCTCTCCCAAGTCTTGGTTTGTCCCAAATGCCCAGCAAGTGGAATATCATGAGCTAAGGTCAGAATGAACTTCCTAAACTCCTGAGGCACTACCACTCTCCTAGTGGCACCAGGTTTGGATCTCTTGCCTCAGTGTAAAGGAGTCCATTTTTCCAATACACCCTGTGGGTTCTGCTGACATTTCTTTGGTTTCCTCAGCAGCTTGCTGCCTTAGGCCTTCAAGAGAGGGACATGATTCTTGTCCCTTGCACAGTTGTTCCATTGTGGGTCCCCCTGGGCCCAAGAGCTCAACCTGATAAGGTTCTAACTCCATAGGCTCAGTTCCCTCAGGGGATAGAACTTCTTCCTGAGAAGAGAGGTTCGTTTTATTTTTCTGTGCTGAAGCTGGTTCCTCAGTCTTCTTTTGTTTTCTCTTGGAAGGTTGGGCCATTATTCCAGACTCCAACACTTCTTTTTCACCCTGAGCCTTGCACAGTGCCCTTGTCTTGACACACACCAGTTTAGGGATACCCAGCATGGCTGCATGGATTTTGAGTTCTACCTCAGCCCACGCCGAGGACTCCAGATCATTTCCAAGCAGACAGTCTACTGGTATAGCAGAAGAGACTACCACCTGTTTCAGGCCAGTGACCCCTCCCCGTTCTAAAGTTACCATAGCCATGGGATTTACTTTAGTCTGATTGTCAGCGTTGGTGACTGGATATGTTTGTCCTGTCAAGTATTGTCCTGGGGAAACCAGTTTATCTGTCAACATTGTGACACTGGCACCTGTATCCCTCAGGCCTTCTACACTTGTCCCATTAATTAAGAGTTGCTGCCTGTATTTTTGCATGTTAGGCGGCCAGGCAGCTAGTGTGGCCAAGTCCACCCCACCCTCAGAGACTAATGTAGCTTCAGTGTGGACCCTGATTTCTTCTGGGCACACTGTTGATCCCACCTGGAGACTGGCTATTCCAGTGCTAACTGGAGTAGTGGTAGAAGTGGAACCTTTCTTGGGACAGGCCTTGTCTCAGTTTGGTCTCCCTGATGATTACAGCTACGACACCAGGCCTTTTTGGGATCAAAGTTTTTACCCTTGTCCCCAAATGAGGATTGTGAAGAGCCTTTAAACCCCACCCTCCTGAGCAGGTTTTTGGGGCCCCGTAAAAGACTCTACCTTTTTGCTTGTATGTCTCAACACTCTTCCCCTGGAGAGTCTTTGTGACCCCTTTCTTTTGGTCACCCCCTGTGGAAGTCTTGGTCACCCTTGTCTTGACCCAGTGGTCTGCCTGCTTTCCCAATTCTAGGGGAGAAATTGCACCTAGGTCTACCAAATGCTGATGCAGTTTATCATTTAAAAAAATACATAAAAGGTGTTCCTTCATAAACAAATTATACAGCCCTTCATAATCATTTACACCACTGCCATTAATCCAACCATCCAGTGTTTTGACTGAGAAGTCAACAAAATCAACCCAGGTCTGGCTCGAGGATTTCTGAGCCCCCCCTGAACCTAATCCTGTACTCCTCAGTTGAGAATCCAAAGCCCTCAATCAGGGTAGCCTTCATGAGGACATAGGATTCTGCATCTTTACCAGAGAGTGTGAGGAGTCGATCCCACACTTTCCAGTGAACATTTCCCAAAGGAGAGCACCCCAGTGAGATTTGTTTACTTTTCTGGTCGCACAAGCCCGCTCAAAAGCTGTGAACCATTTGGTGATGTCATAACCATCTTCATATTTTGTCACAATCCCTTTGGGGGATTTTTAGCATGTCAGTATTCTCTCTGACCCTATTTAATTTGATGCCACCATTGATGGGAGCTAAACCCATCTCTGGGCTTTCCCTCTCTATGGCTAGGAGCTGTCTCTCCAAAACCAATCTTTTGGCCATCCTGGCTAACAGGAGGTCTTCTTCATTGAGGCTGCCCTCAATGCTTCCAGAGTTGCTGGACTCCCCTGTTGGAGAAGCAGCTTCTCTGACTATCACTTGTGGAGTTAGGGTTTGAGGGACCCTGGTCTCCCTAACTAGGACAGGAGGGAGGGCGTTATCCTCCAGGTAACTAGTTTCCCCCTCTGTAAGGTTGTCTTCAGAGGGGTGGTCTCTAGCAAACTCTGACAAAAGCTCCTGGAACTGTACTTTGGTAGGATTTGATCCAGTTTTTATATTTTTTATTTTACAGAGTCTCCTTAACTCGGACATCCTAAGATGAAGGTAAGGGGTGAGGTTGAGTTCCACCACCATCTCATCTGTGCTAGACATTATTTCTCTAAAAGATGGGATACTTTTTAAGAATCTAAAACTATCTCTAGAACTTAATCCAAACTTTTACAAAACTTTTAAACTCTAAAAGAAATGCTAACAGGGACTAGCAAGGCCCTAGCAGGACTTTTAAAAATTTAGAAAAATAGTTCAAATTGCAAAAATCAGTTTCTAATGACAATTTTTTGAATGTAGTCATGTGATCAGGTATTGGCTGAGTAGTCTAGCAAATACAAAGTCTTAGACCCCACCGCTGATCCACCAATGTAGAAAGTTGGCTCTGTATATACTATTTCAAAGTAAGAAATAGTGTGCACAGAGTCCAAGGGTTCCCCTTAGCGGTAAGATAGTGGCATAAGTAGATAATTCCAATGCTCTATTTTGTGGTAGTGTGGTCAACCAGTAGGCTATCAGAGGGTAGTCTTAAGCATTTGTTGTACACACACAGGCAATAAATGAGGGACACACACTCAGACAATTCCAGGCCAATAGGTTTTTATATAGAAAAATATATTTTCTTAATTTATTTTAAGAACCACAGGTTCAAGATTTACATTCAACACTTTAAATGCAAGGTACTTCACTTAGATACCAAAGGAACTTTGAATGAACACAATATCATGTACAGTCTTTGTAAAAAGGCAATAATCTATTTAAAAAGTGGACACAGTGGAAAAATCAACAGTTCCTGGGGGAGGTAAGTGAAGGTTAGTTTTGAAGGTAAGTAAAGCACTTACAAGTCTCAAACTTGGGGCATAGGCAGCCCACCGTTGGGATTCAAGGCAACCCCCTAAGTTACCGCACCAGCAGCTCAGGGCAGGTCAGGTGCAGAGGTCAAAAAGGTGCCCATGGAGAAGAGGGGAGCCCCGGGTTCCAGTCTGCTAGCAGATAAGTACCTGCATCCTCAGGGTCAGACCAGGGGGGTTTTGTAGGGCACCGGGGGGGGACACAAGAAGGCACAGAAAGTACACCCACAGCGGCACAGGGGTGGCCGTGTGCAGTGCGCAAACGGGCGTCTGGTTCTGTATAAAAAGCAATGGAGAGACCCGGGGGTCACTTCAACGATGCGGGCAGGCACGGGGGGGCTCCTTGGGGCAGCCACCACCTGGGCTAGGCAGAGGGTCGCCTGGTGGTTGCTCTTGCACTGGAGTTCAGTTCCTTCAGGTCCTGGGGGCTGCGTGTGCAGTGTTGGTTCCAGGCGTCTGGTCCCTTGTTACATGCAGTCGCGGTCAGGGGGAGCCTCTGGATTCCCTCTGCAGGAGTCACTGTGGGGGCTCAGGGGGGTTGTCTCTGGTTACTCACAGGCTCACAGTCTCCGGGAAGTCCTCCCTGAAGTGTTGGTTTTCTGCAGGCCGAGCCAGGGGTGTCGGGTGCAGAGTGGGAAGTCTCACGCTTCCAGCGGGAAACGAGACGTTTTTAAAGTTGTTGAATAGTTGCAAGTTTGTTGCAGATTGTTGAGCAGAGCCGCTGCTCACTGGAGTTTCTTGGTCCTGGGGGGTCAGGGCAGTCCTCTGAGGCTTCAGAGGTCACTGGTCCCTGTCGGATATGTCGTTGGAGCAGGTTTTCGAAGTTGGAGACAGACCGGTAGGGCTGGGGCCAAATCAGCTGTTGTCTTCCTCCTTCTCTGCAAGCTTGTAGGTCAGCAGTCCTTTCTTCAGGTTGCAGGAATCTGATTTCCTGGGATCTGGGGAGCCCCTAAATACTGAATTTACGGGTGTGTTTGGGTCTGGGAGGGCAGTAGCCAATGGCCACTGTTCTTGAGGGTGGCTACACTAGCTGGGATGCCTTGGGCGCTGTAACAAAGGGGGTGAGCCTTTGAGGCTCACAGCCAGGTGTTACAGTTCCTACAGGGGGAGGTGAGAAGCACCTTCACCCAGTACAGGCTTTGTTCCTGGTCACATAGTAACGAAGGCCGTCTCCCCATGTAGCCAGCAACATGCCTGGTGTGTGGCAGGCTGGCAGGAACTGGTCAGCCTACACTAGAAGTCGGGTATGTTTTCAGGGGGCATCTCTAAGATGCCCTCTGGGTGTATTTTACAATAAATCACACACTGGCATCAGTGTGCATTGATTGTGCTGAGACGTTTGATACCAAACTTCCCAGTTTTCAGTGTAGCCATTATGGTGCTGTGGAGTTCGTGTTTGACAGACTCCCAGACCATATACTCTTATGGCTAACCTGCACTTAGTGTCTATGGTTTTGCTAAGATACTGTAGGAGCATAGTGCACATGATATATGCCCTCACCTGTGGTATAGTGCACCCTGCCTTAGGGCTGTAAGGCCTGCTAGAGGGGTGACTTACCAATGCCACAGGCAGTGTGAGGTTGGCATGGCACTCTGAGGGGAGTGCCATGTCGACAGTCATTTTCTCCCCACCAGCACACACAAGCTGGCGAGCAGTGTGTCTGTGCTTAGTGAGGGGCCCATAGGGTGGTATGAGACATACTGCAGCCCTTATAGACCTTCCCTGGCATAAGGGCGCTTGGTACCAGTTACAAGGGACTTACCTGGATGCCAGGGTTGTGCCAATTGTGGAGACAGATGTACAGTTTAGGGAAAGAAGACTGGTGCTGGGGCCTGGTTAGCAGGGTCTCAGCACACTTCCAAATCATAACTTGGCATCAGCAAAGGCAAAAAGTCAGGGGGTAACCATGCCAAGGAGACATTTCCTTACACTATCCCCATGAAATTGTGATTCCCCCCCCCCACAAAAAAAATCCCACCCCCCAATCCCCACCAGTTTAAAACTAGGGCCCCTACTTAGAACTTGACAAGGTGAAGGCAGCCAAAATATGATATATTTAGGGGGTTGCTGGAAACTTAGCAATCAAAATATGAAGACTGTCTAGGATCGAGAACCACATCTCAGTGCTTGTGTGATTAAGTATAAGAATCCAAAACTGAAGTCAGTTGCACCTCAAAAAATGTGGCTGAATACCTAGAAGAGATAAATGAATTCCTGCGTTGTGTAAATTAGTTCCAGCACATCCAGAAAGAGTGACACTCTCTCTCACGCAGTCAATATCTTCTTGAAGAAAAAAGCTCATTTACAGACTAAGTTGATACATATATATATATATTTTCAGTTTTATATAGCAAAACCTTGGACTGAAGGTAATAGGGTGCTCTACATGAGCAATAGTTACATTACACCAGGTCACATACATTTTTTTTTTTTTTATGCACAGGGATATTAAGTGATTTCCCTAGGATCACAGGAGGATGAACGGATACTGAGACTAAGCCAGGTCTGAACCCGCTTTGCACTTCAGAGAAGGTGCATTCAGGCCCATGCTGTAGACAGCGAAAGCTGCAGTTTCAGGCCTCTTGTGCACCATCTTGCCCCTTGTGCAATGCACATGGGGCAGACTGGTGCCCAAGGGGCCTCAAACCGCAGGTTTTGCTGCCTATGGTCAGGGTCGTAGGCAGAGAAAGCTGCTGTTTCAGGCCTCTTGTGCACCGGCCTGCCCCTGCTGTGTGCACACAGAAGAGATGCTGACATGAGGGTCCTACCTGGGTCCTCATTTTCAGCGGCCTGGCTCTCTGCCCCGCTCTATCCCAGGCTGCTAAGGATGGGAGGCCTGGATCCATAGCAGATGCCGATGCAGCCCCTTGCAGTGGCTTCACACTGACATGACCTCTTTGGGCTGAGTGCGCACTGCAGCCCAGTTATGGGCACACAGAGCAAGTGCACACTGTCTGCGCTTGCACTATGTGGCTCATAACTGAGCATGAGTCGAGTTGCTGCATTGAGCCTGGTCAAAGGCAGACTTAAGCTTTATTAATATTATTTGAATACAATGTAAAAACAAAATTCTAAACTTTTGCGGGGAAGGAAATACTAGAGACCAGCTTTTAATCTGTGGGATTACTACAGGCCTCTCTAACCTGGCCTGTCTTTGATAGGGACCTCAGAGGAAAAGGTTGGAGAAAGGATGAGAGATCAAGAAAATGTATTGTGGAGAAAGAGACAAGACGGAGAATAGTGACAGAGCAAGAAGGTGTGAATATAGAGGAAAGAAAGGTGTGGGGAAGAACTAAAAGGAGAATGTGATAGATGGGAAAGAGGAGTGTGTGAAATGGGAGATGGCAAAATGAGTGATGTGCAAACCAGCAGCTAGCAGTGATATTAAGGGAAACTTTGCTGCACATTTTGACTATTATTTTTACCCTATTTTTCATCAGATAGCTGACTGTCTCCATGTGTGGGCGACGCCAATTCTGGTTGATCTTGCAAGTACCAAAAAACGTTTCACTTAATATTGTCCCCTCCAGTGCCAGCTTTATTTCCTCATAGAACAAGTAGCTCTTCACAGCACCATTATGCTTCCCTTGTTCATAGAAGATAGCATCAGTACAATCCTAATATCCATTTAGTACAGGCTCAACATGAAATCTAGTGCAAACTTTTATCGCTGACAAAAGTTCTTTGAAGCAGGTGCTAAATCATTTGAAATGGGTATATTGGTAAAATTGTGAGTGCTACTGCCCCTCTCACTGCAGTAGCATTCTGACAATTGTTGTGTATGCACACTCATTTACTTAGTATGCTGTTAGAGATGCTTCTGAAATATAATGAAACTTCTGAAGCGGCAACACTGAGTCATGCTGTTACCACAACTGTAGGAAGCTGGCTCTTTATATATCAAAATGGGATATATCTTGCAAAGAGGCCAGGTGTTCCTTTACTAGTGGACGGGGGCTTGCTCTAGCAATCCCAAGGTGCTCTCTTGGGGGTAGTGTGGTTGAGCAGCCTTAAGCTTATCAGAGAGAAGTGGTAGATATTTACCATAAGCACACAGTCAATACATGACACACAAGTCAAGAAGGAGATCCACACCAACTTACAATAATTATATTTATATGTCTAGGCACTAAAATCAATACACTCTGGTAAGTAACTTTTTGCAAAAAATATTTGTAGATTTCAAAAGTCGACATTACTGCATCTGAAAATTGCACAGTTATCCTATGGAGAGAAACAAGTACTGCATTCAGGTATAATACAGTGACTTACCAGGCCAATCTCCTGGACTTTAGTTAAGTATTGTGCAAGGTTCCGGACCACACCAAGAGGTCACGCCAGGTGGTACTGGGGCGGCTGGGTACAGAGGTATAGTATGGTGTAAAGTTCTCAGTGGTGATCGATCCAGTCCAAAAGATGCTGCAAGTGAGGACTGGGGTTTCCATCAGGAGGGACCAACAGGTGGGTTCCAATCTTAAAACGACAACCTGCATGTGCTAAATGTAGAGGTTCCTGAGGAACTTGGTGCACTCAGTCAAAATTGCACCAAATACTAGGCAAAAAGTGGGGATGACATATCAAAAAGGGAGATTTTCCTACAACAACTCCTGCTTATTCATAGCCTGGAGTCCTGTGCTATAACTTAGTTTTACTTTCATTGCCTGTATGTCTTAATCCTGCTATGTCCTGTAGCTCATGCTCGTCATTATATACTGTCAGCTATTATATACTGTCAGCTTTTGCTGCTGTCACTCTGAATACTGTTGTCAAAGGATAGAATGTATACTAGTGCCCTGCTTCTACATGCCATCATGAACAATGCTGTCATCTACTAGTGATTCACCTGTCAGTCCTTCTGCGCTGCTATCCCCTATCTGGGCTTGATTGCAGCAAGCAACCCCTAACTTGAGTGGACAGATGTGTCAAGAATACAGCTTGAGAGCAGGTCAACTTCAAGGGTACAGGAGGAGGGATTTCTTTCAGCAGCCTCAGGCTTCATTCATTGTTGCCACAGCAGGCAAAATATCTAAGCACTCAGCTAGACTGATAGCTATACCTTTGATCTTCCTGCATGATATCATTGGGCAACTGTTCAGGTGGCGGAACATGAGCTCACTGACTGGTGGTGCAGGTGTTGTCCTCCAACTGGAGTGACAGGATCCCAGGGTGAGGTGGCAGCAGGTTCAGCAGTATTCTCACACCGTCCCACATTCAAGCACTATTTCCAGGTCTCCCTTTGGTTATCTAAGTCTCACAAGCTAATCCTGCACCTGTGTCTTGTGCTGTGGATGATCACCATAACAAGAGGTAATGTAATTTTTACACAGTTCCAGCTATTTCATAAATGACTGACAAGATTTACAATAAAGAATTTCTGGTGTACATTTAAATTTTGGAATCTTTAGCCATTCCTCTTATTCAGACAAAGATAAGATGACTGAGTGCAAGTTAATCAGCTAAGTCCAGTTCCTGTGGGCACGGGGAAACGTAGCTGCTGCTCTATTTAGAATCTCCTTGGATACAGACAGGCTGAATCCACCCTTCCAAGCTAGCAGAGTCTACTATCCAGGTAAGGGAGAGATTGTTTAAAAAACAAACACTGGAATACTGCTGGGCGCGCCCTCTGAAATTGGGCTTTTTTAAAGGCAAAAAACAGGGGGTCAGACAGTTTCTAAACAATTTAAATCCCAGAAACAGATTAAACAGTCTCCTAAAAACACACTCTGCAAGATGTATGTAGCCTTTTTACTTAGTAGTAAAGGGGGGGTTATGTGCCACAAACTAGCAAGGCAATTCACACAGTCACGGCAAAAACAAATTTATTTTAAAAACACAACTTTAAAAGAGGCCAGGCTGCCTGAAACACAGAGAGTCCACAGTAAAACAGACACAGGTAGCTGAAATAAACACTTTTAAACAAATAATACTACTTTCCCAGAAAAATCTCAGGGCTCCCTACCTAGGTCTTTTTGCAATCCTTGAACACTGGGTGTTTCAGGACACAGGGAAGATGCTGAGGCTCACAAAATGGAGGTGGCTGTCATGGGCTTCCCTCCACAAACTTAAGGGGCCAGAGCAGGTGTGGGGGGACCGGGCTCAGGTGCAACAGGGACTCAGAGAGCCAATCAGCTAAGTCCAGTCCCTGTGGGCAGGGGGAAAGGCAGCTGCTGCTCTATTCAGAATCTCCTAGTATACAGACAGGCTGAATCCACACTTCCAAGCTAGCAGAGTCTACTTTCCACGTAATGGAGAGATTGTTTAAAAAACAAACACTGGAATACTGCTGGGCGTGCATTCTGAAATCTGGCTTTTTTAAAGGTAGAAAACAGGGGGCCTGACAGTTTCTAAACACAATTTCAATCACAGAAACAGATTAAAACAGTCTCCTAAAAACACACTCTGCAAGATGTATGTAGCCTTTTTACTTAGAAGGTAAAAGGGGAGGTGGGGTTAGGTGCCACAAACTAGCAAGGGAATTCACACAGTCACAGCAAAAATGAATTAAAAAAACACCACTTTAAAAGAGGCCAGTCTGCCTGAAACACAGAGAGTCCACAGTAAAATAGAAACAGGTAGCTGAAATGAACACTTTTGAACAAATAATACTATACACCCAGAAAAATCTCAGGGCTCCTTACCTAGGTCTTTTTGTAATCCTTGAACACTGGGCTGTATCATTACACAGGGAAGATGCTGAGGCTCACAAAATCAAGGTGGCTGTCTTGGGCTTTCCTCCACAAACTTAAGGGGTCAGAGCAGGTGTGGGGGGACGGGGCTTAGGTGCAACAAGTACTCAGAGATCCAATCAGCTAAGTCCAGTCCCTGTAGGCAGGGGGAAAGGCAGCTGCAGCTCTATTCAGAATCTCTGTGGATACAGACAGGCTGAATCCACAATTCCAAGCTAGCAGAGTCTACTTTCCAAGTAAGGGAGAGATTGTTTCTAAAACAAACACTGGAATACTGCTGGGCGCGCACTCTGAAATCGGGCATATTTAAAGGCAAAGATCAGGGGGGCAGACAGTTGTTAAACACAATTTAAATAACAGAAACAGATTAAAACAGTCTCCTAAAAACACACTCTGCAAGGTGTCTGTAGCCTTTTTACTTAGAAGAAAAAGGGGGGGAGTTATGTGCCACAAACTATCAAAGCAATTCACACACTCACTGCAAAAACTAATTTGAAAAAAACACCACTTTAAAAGAGGCCAGGCTGCCTCAAACACAGAGAGTCCACAGTAAAACAGACACAGGTAGCTGAAATAAACACTTTTGAACAAATAATACTATTCACCCAGAAACATCTCAGGGCTCCTTACCTAGGTCTTTTTGCAATCCTTGAACCCTGGGCTGTATCAGGACACAGGGAAGATGCTGAAGGCTCACAAAATGGAGGTGGCTGTCTTGGGCTTCCCTCCACAAACTTAAGGGGCCAGAGCTGGTGTGGGGGGACCGGGCTCAGGTGCAACAGGGACTAAGAGAACCATCAGCTAAGTCCAGTCCCTGTGGGCAGGGGGAAAGGCAGCTGCTGCTCTATTCAGAATCTCCTTGGATACAGACAGGCTGAATTCACACTTCCAAGCTAGCAGAGTCTACTTTCCACGTAATGGAGAGATTGTTTAAAAGACAAACACTGGAGGGGGCGTGACCAGGGCGTCAAGATGGCAGTCGCACTTTCGTAGTGCTCAGGACCCCTCCGTCATCCGCCTCTCATAAAATCACTATCCGTACACATCAACACCATGAAAGCTTCATCGGGGTTCCTTTATCCTGCCCCGTCTAGAGTGGCGGGTTCCCGGCCCTCCTGGCCCCATGAGACAGAGGTTTTGGCTGCCCAGCGTTTGACCGCTGCTTCCCCCGATCAAGATGGTGGCTGAGGGACAGACCTGAGGTGTGGCCCGCTACGGCGGAAAGGCGGCAGCGGCCCGGACGGCCTGGAGGCAGGGCTGCGGACCCCGAGCCACAGAAGGTGCGGGTCGCGGCTGGGGCCGCTGTGACTGGGAGAAATCAAGGTAGGCCCCAGGCTGGCAGCACCGCGATTCTCTGGTCCCCCTGATTTTTCCCCCCCTTCCCGTGGTGACCGAGGGCTGGGAAGCGGGTCGGGGGCGCTCCGAGGGCCGGAGGCCTGGGTGCTCTGCCGCAAATTGTGCGGGGCCTGGCAGGCCCAGAGCCCGATATTAGGAGGAGGACCTGCAGACCGCTGGGAGGGCTGTCTGAGCGAACGGGTGCTCTCCGGAGCACGGGGACCCCTGCTGATGCTGCTATAGGCCGTGAGGCGGGGTTTGGTGGATGGCATACCACGGGTGTGATCAGCCAGAGGACCGAACAAGCGGGCTCGTTGCCCCCCTTCCCCCCCGAGATAATTGACTCCATGGCAGCGAGAGGCCCCCCGGCTGTAGCCAGGGAAAGGGTTTTGGAGCCCGGGGCTGGCTGCAGTCCAGGGACTAGACATTACATCGCCTCGAGGGCGGCCAACTACGGACTGTGTTGCGGTGACGCGCTCCCCAATGGTCTCCCCGGGAGAGGTGAAAGAAGAAATTAAGTAGCAGTAACAAACAGCAACCACAAACGTGAGCTGGGACAAACACTGGGATACCGAGAGGTAAATCTGGACCTTCGGGCCCTGTGTGCAGAGAGGGGCCCCATCTCCGTCCTTCGGACCACGGTGGGGTGCAGTCTGAAGGTGACACGTTAGGGATTACAAGGATTGCCTCCCTTTTCACCCTTTCCTTATTAGCTGGCCGCCCCTCCTCCGGACGCCAGGCATCCTTACTGGCTGGACAGGGGAGGAGTCCCGGGACCATATTGAGTGAATAAAAACGCCACCGGGGTAAAGGACATGGAAGGGGATAGGACAATAACAAAACAAAACAGTAAGATGAAATAAACTCTGCACCACCGTGTTCCCCCAATACCCCTGGAACAATCTAAACGATTCATAAATTAGGATATACCACAGGGGGAATCAGATTAGATCCCCAGGCATCTCCCATCAGGCCCTACACTAGGGCAGAACGAAAATGACCGATCACTGCAACCCTAGAGAGGTTAGAACTGCACCCAACATCATGGACAAAGACAAAGCGATCAAACAAACAATGGCACAAACTCGTATGGACCAATTCACCACAGGTACAGTGGGCCCACGGTCGGAAGGCCCAACCACAAATGGCGGTAATAACCCACAAACATCGTCCAGTGACCTGGAGGCGATCCTTCAGGCAATTCAGGCTTCCCAGACAGAAGTTGAATCAAAAATAGGGGAGGTCCGAGTGGATGTCGCCCTGATCCGGCAAGATCTCTGCAATGCAGTATCCCGAAACACAGAGGCCGAGTCGAGAATCTCCCCGGCAGAAGATGAAATAACAACTCTAAAAAGCCAAATCTCAATGCTGACCAAACGTACCTCAGATCTACACAGGGGGGCTGAAGACGCCGAAAAAAGATCTCGACGTAACAATCTTTGCCTAGTGGGTCTTCCCAAGGCCACTGCAGAATCATCATTGGATACGTTCCTAGAGGAGTGGTTCCGGTCCTGGTTGCCGGCAGACCACCTCACGCCATGGTTCACAATCGAACGAGCCCATAGGTCGCTGTGCGCAAGGCCTCCGTCCGGCTCCCCACCCATGCCAGTACTAATCTGCCTCTTCAACTTCAAAGACAGAGCCCTGGTCCTGCGGGAGGCTCGCTCCTGGGGAGACGTCCTCTGCAATGGAAAGAAAGTACTCCTTTTCCCAGATTACACATTAGAGGTACAGCAACAATGCCGCTCGTTCATGGAAGTGAAACAAAAGCTTAGATCAATGGACATCCAGTATCATCTCCTGTTTCCAGCCAGACTCCGGGTGATCTATAATAATAAAACCTACTTCTTTGACCAGCCGACCGCGGCATGGACCTGGCTAGCGGAAGAAACCCCACTGGATATGCACAGAACAGGATCACAGCCACCGCTTAAGACAACGCCAGCTCACCTAAGGGGGCAACAACCGATGCGCAGTCAGCGCACACACTCTCGGAAACGAAGAGGAAGACATAGATCCAGCTCGAGCTCCCCTCCCAGGGCTCATCGATCGGAACCAAGACAACCACAATCAAAAGAGAATTCCAGAGCCACCCTGACAAGCCTGAAACCACAGGACCCAGTCCAAGGAGCCTTTGCCTTCTAAGGAAATACGAACTAATCTCAGGTTGAACTCCACCAAATCAATCATGATCCCGCTAGCAAACACACGTGATTGCTTCGACTGGCAAAATAACATACCCATACGCAAATGAAGTTTTAAATACGTAGGGATCTTGGTAACCCTTTTGCCCGAATTAACATGGGCCAAAAATCTATCTCCTCTGCTAACAAGTATCAAAACGGACATGCAGAGATGGCAAACCCTCCCCTTGAATGTGATGGGGCGGATGGCCCTATACAAAATGATGATCTTGCCAAGACTCCTATACATATTCCATATGTTCCCATCCTTATCCCCCACTCCTGGTTCAAAAATCTCAAAACCATCACCGGAAGATTTCTATGGAGAGGTAATAGACATTGAGTAGCTATACAACATTACCGGAGAGGAATATATGATGGAGGTTTGGGTGCGTCAGATCCCTATCTACATTACCTGGCTACCCAATTGATAGTGGTCCATGACTGGTTTAATGGGGGCTGGGAAGACCCGGCGTATAAGACAGAATTGACAATCCTGGGGTTTCCACAGGTTCTTGACATGCTGTATGGAGCATCGCTTCCTCGTGACATGGAGGAAACAACCAAAGTGGTCTTCCTGGCATGGCGAGCCGCGTTACGCCACACTCACTGGAATACCGTTATCACTCTCCAGACTCCGCTATGGAGAAGGAAATGGATGTATGCCTCCGCCACGCTGGAGGGATTCACAACATGGGACCTAGTAGGCATTTCCCTGGTTGGGGACATATGGAAAGGGAGGGCCATAAAATCGTTCCAAGACCTACAAGCAGAATTTCAATTAAACCTGACACAGTTCTTTAGATATCTTCAACTAAGACACGCACTGCAAACCCATCTGCCCACCACAAGCCCTATACTGGACTTTAACCCACTGGAAGCCAAAATACTCATGGGAAATATGGAGGGGAGAGGCATTTCTCAATTTTACAAAACACTAATCAACAACACTCCTGATAACTTAGTCATTTTTAGGACTAAGTGGGAATCATGACTCGGCCCCTAGAAGAAACGGAATGGATGGAAGCCTTGATGGCGCCCAAGGTATTGGCAATATCGGCAAGGTTCCGCATGATACAATTCTATTATTTATATGGGGCCTATCTGACACCATCCAAAACACACAAAATGGGAGCCCGCCCTTCTCCCAAATGCCCAAAATGCCCAAAATGCCCGAATGAACCAGCAGACTTCTTTCATATGGTATTGACCTGTCAAAAAATACAAAAGTACTGGGAAGGGGTGATCCGAGATATAGGAAGGGAACTGGGTCAAGAAATACAAAAATCAGCTAAGCTAATCCTATTGGAGGTAAAGGAAGAAATGGGAGGAACACATGCTAAACTAACACTGACAGCTATGGCATTATTAGTCGCTAATAGAGATATCGCTGCAGCGTGGACGTCCCCAGAAGGCCAGTCGATCCAGAAATGGAGGAAGGGTGTGGATTGGTGTGGCAATCAGGAGAAACTGGTATTTGAGTCTAGAGGGTGCCCACACAAATTCGAAAAGATATGGGGACGATGGCTAGAATTGATGACATAAACCAGATACGTAATAAAATACTTAATGTTTCAAGGGGACACTACAGTGGCTAGATTTGCTGATAGCACCACAACCCATTATTGTTGATGGCTAACAACAATACTAAAACAATGACAAGATGTACAAATTCCATGCGTCCTTGCCTTGTACTTGAACCTGTTTTTTCCTTCATTTTCTATATATGTCTGAACAATAAAAATTTGTTTATTAAAAAAAAACACTGGAATACTGCTGGGCGCGCACTCTGAAATTGAGCTTTTTTAAAGGCAAAAAACAGGGGGCAGACAGTTTTTAAACACATTATAAATCACAGAAATAGAATAAAACAGTCTCCTAAAAACACACTCTGCAAGATGTATGTAGCCTTTTTACATGGAAGAAAGGGGGGGGGGTTATGTGCCACAAACTAGCAAGGCAATTCACATAGTCACGCCAAAAACAAATTTGAAAAAAACACAACTTTAAAAGAGGCCAGGCTGCCTGAAACACAGAGAGTCCACAGTAAAACAGACACATGTAGCTGAAATAAACACTTTTGAACAAATAATACTATTTACCCAGAAAAATCTCAGGGCTCCTTACCTAGGTATTTTTGCAATCCTTGAACACTGGGTGTATCAGGACACAGGGAAGATGCTGAGGCTCACAAAATGGAGGTGGCTGTCTTGGGCTTCCCTCCACAAACTTAAGGGGCCAAAGCAGGTGTGGGGGGGCGGGGCTCAAGTGCAACAGGGAATCAGAGAGCCAATCAGCTCAGTCCACACCCTGTGGGCAGGGGGAAAGGCAACTGCTGCTCTATTCAGAATCTCCTTGGATACAGTCAGGCTGAATCCACACTTCCAAGATAGCAGAGTCTACTTTCCAGGTAAGGGAGAGATTGTTTAAAAAACAAACACTAGAATACTGCTGGGCGCTCACTCTGAAATCGGGCTTTGTTAAAGGCAGAAAAAAGGGGGGCAGACAGTTTTTAAACACAATTTAAATCACAGAAACAGATTAAACATTCTCCTAAAAACACACTCTGCAAGATGTATGTAGCCTTTTTACATGGAAGAAAGGGGGGGGGGTTATGTGCCACAAACTAGCAAGGCAATTCACATAGTCACGGCAAAAACGAATTAAAAAAAACACTACTTTAAATGAGACCAGGCTGCCTGAAACACAGAGAGTCCACAGTAAAACAGACACATGTAGCTGAAATAAACACTTTAGAACAAATAATACTATTTACCCAGAAAAATCTCAGAGCTCCTTACCTAGGTATTTTTGCAATCCTTGAACACTGGGCTGTATCAAGACACAGGGAAGATGCTAAGGCTCACAAAATGGAGGTGGCTGTCTTGGGCTTCCTTCCACAAACTTAAGGGGCCAGAGCAGCTGTGGGACGGCGGGGCTCAGGTGCAACAGTGACTCAGAGAGCCAATCAGCTAAGTCCAGTCCCTGTGGGCACGGGGAAAGGCAGCTGCTGCTCTATTCAGAATCTCCTTGGATACAGACAGGCTGAATCCACCCTTCCAAGCAAGCAGAGTCTACTTTCCAGGTAAGTGAGAGATTGTTTAAAAAACAAACACTGGAATACTGCTGGTCGCGCACTATGGAATCAGGTTTTTTTAAAGGCAAAAAACAGGGGGGCAGACAGTTTTTAAACACAATATAAATCACAGAAACTGATTAAAACAGTCTCCTAAAAACTCACTCTGCAAGATGTGTGTTGCATTTTTACTTAGAAGAAAGGGGGGGGTATGTGCCTCAAACTAGCAAGGCAATTCACACAATCACTGCAAAAATGAATTTGAAAAAAACACCACTTTAAAAGAGGCCAGGCTGCCTAAAACACAGAGTTCACAGTAAAACAGGGGGGGGTATGTGCCTCAAACTAGCAAGGCAATTCACACACTCACTGCAAAAACGAATTTGAAAAAAACACCACTTTAAAAGAGGCCAGGCTGCCTGAAACACAGAGTCCACAGTAAAACAGACACAGGTAACTGAAATAAACATTTTTGAACAAATCATACTATTTACCCAGACAAATCTCAGGGCTCCTTACCTAGGTCTTTTTGCAATTCTTGAACACTGGGCTGTATCAGGACATAGGGAAGATGCTGAGGCTCACAAAATGGAGGTGGCTGTCTTGGGCTTCCCTCCACAAACTTAAGGGTACAGAGCAGGTGTGGGCGGAGGAGCTCAGGTGCAACAGGGACTCAGAGAGCCAATCAGCTACGTCCAGTCCCTGTGAGCAGGGGGAAAGGCAGCTGCTGCTCTATTCAGAATCTTCTTGGATACAGACAGGCTGAATCCACACTTCCAAATTAGCAAAGTCTACTTTTCAGGTAAGGGAGAGATTATTTAAAAAACAAACACTGGAATACTGCTGGGCGCGCATTCTGAAATCAGGCTTTTTTAAAGGCAAAAAACATGGGGGCAAACAGTTTCTAAACACAATTTAAATCACAGAAACAGATTAAAACAGTCTCCTAGAAACACACTCTGCAAAATGTATATAGCCTTTTTACTTAGAAGATAAAAGGGGGGGGGAATTATGTGCCCCAAACTAGAAGGCAATTTACAAAGTCACGGCAAAAACTAATTAAAAAGAAACACCACTTTAAAAGAGGCCAGGCTGCCTGAAACACAGAGTCCACAGTAAAACAGACACAGGTAGCTGAAATTAACACTTTTGAACAAATAGTACTATTTCGCAGAAAAATCTCCGGGCTTCTTTCCTAGGTCTTTTTGCAATCCTTGAACACTAGGCTGTATCAGGACACAGGGAAGATGCTGAGGCTCACAAAATGGAGGTGGCTATCTTAGGCTTCCCTCCTCAAACTTAAGGGGCAAGAGGAGGTGTTGGAGGCGGGGCTCAGGTGCAACAGGGACTCAGAGAGCCAATCAGCTGTGGGCAGGGAGAAAGGCAGCTGCTGCTCTATTCAGAATCTCCTTGGATACAGACAGGCTGAATCCACACTTCCAAGCTAGCAGAGTCTACCTTCCACGTAAGGGAGAGATTGTTTAAAAATCAAACACTGGAATACAGCTGGGCGCGCAATCTGAAATTGGGATTTTTTTAATTGCAAAAAACAGGGGGGCAGACAGTTTTTAAACACAATATAAATCACAGAAACAGATTAAAACAGTCTCCTAAAAACAAACTCTGCAAGATGTATGTAGACTTTTTACTTAGAAGATAAAAGGGGGAGGGGAGTCATGTGCCACAAACTAGCAAGGCAATTCACACAGTCATAACAAAAATCGAATTAAAAAAAACACCACTTTAAAAGAGGCCACGCTGCCTGAAACACAGAGAGTCCACAGTAAAACAGAAACAGGTAGCTGAAATAAACACTTTTGAATAAATAATACTATTCACCCAGAACAATCTCAGGGCTCCTTACCTAGGTCTTTTTGCAATCCTTGAAAACTGGGCTGTATCAGAACACAGGGAAGATGCTGAGGCTCACAAAATGGAGGTGGCTGTCCTGGGTGTCCTTCCACAAACTTAAGGGGCCAGAGCAGGTGTGGGGGGACGGGGCTGAGGTGCAACAGGGACTCAGAGAGCCAATCAGCTAAGTCCAGTCCCTGTGGAGAGGGGGAAAGGCAGCTGCTGCTCTATTCAGAATCTCCTTGGATACAGACAGGCGGAAACCACACTTCCAAGCTAGCAGAGTCTACTTTTCAGGTAAGGGAGAGATTGTTTAAAAAACAAACACTGGAATACTGCTGGGCGCACACTCTGAAATCGGGCTTTTTTAAAGGCAGAAAACAGTGGGGCTGACATTTTCTAAACACAAATTTAAATGTCAGAAACAGATTAAAACAGTCTCCTAAAAACACACTCTGCAAGATGTATGTAGCCTTTTTATTTAGAAGATAAAAGGGGGAGGGTGTTATGTGCCACAAACTAGCAAGACAATTCACATAGTCACGGCAAAAACAAATTTGAAACAAATACCACTTTAAAAGAGACCAGTCTGCCTGAAACACAGAGAGTCCACAGTAAAACAGACACAGGTAGCTGAAATAAACACTTTTGAACAAATAATACTATTTACCCAGACTAATCTCAGGGCTCCTTACCTAGGTCTTTTTGCAATCCTTGAACACTGGGCTGTATCAGGACACAGGGAAGCTGCTGAGGCTCACAAAATGGAGGTGACTGTCTTGGGCTTCCCCCAACAAACTTAAGGGGCCAGAGCAGGTGTGGGGGGTTGGAGTATGGTGCATCAGGGACTCAGAGAGCCAATCATCTAAGTCCAGCCCCTGTGGCAGGAGGAAAAGAAGCTGCTGCTCTATTCAGAATCTCCATGAATACAGACAGGCTGAATCCACACTTTCAAGCTAGCAGAGTCTACTTTCCAAGTAAGGGAGAGATTGTTTAAAAAACAAACACTGGAATACTGCTGGGCGCGCACTCTGAAATCGGGGATTTTTAAAGGCAAAGATCAAGAGGGCAGACAGTTTGTAAACACAATTTAAATCACAGAAACAGATCAAAACAGTCTCCTAAAAACACACTCTGCAAGACGTATGTAGCATTTTTACTTCAAAGAAAAGGGGGGGGTTATGTGCCACAAACTAGCAGGGCAATAAACACAGTCACAGCAAAAACAAATTTAAAGAAAACACCACTTTAAAAGAGACAAGACTAGCTGAAACACAGAGAGTCCACAGTTAAACAGACATAGGTATCTGAAATAAACACTTTTGAACAAATTATACTATTTACCCAGAAAAATCTCAGAGCTCCTTACCTAGGTATTTTTGCAATCCTTGAACACTGGGCTGTATCAAGACACAGGGAAGATGCTAAGGCTCACAAAATGGAGGTGGCTGTCTTGGGCTTCCTTCCACAAACTTAAGGGGCCAGAGCAGGTATGGGCGGAGGAGCTCAGGTGCAACAGGTACTCAGAGAGCCAATCAGCTACGTCCAGTCCCAGTGAGCAGGGGGAAAGGCAGCTGCTGCTCTATTCAGAATCTTCTTGGATACAGACAGGCTGAATCCACACTTCCAAATTAGCAGAGTCTACTTTTCAGGTAAGGGAGAGATTATTTAAAAAACAAACATTGGAATACAGCTGGGCGCGCATTCTGAAATCAGGCTTTTTTAAAGGCAAAAAACATGGGGGCAAACAGTTTCTAAACACAATTTAAATCACAGAAACAGATTAAAACAGTCTCCTAAAAACACACTCTGCAAGATGTATGTAGCCTTTTTACTTAGAAGATAAAAGGGGGGGGAATTTTGTGCCCCAAACTAGAAGGCAATTTACAAAGTCACGGCAAAAACTAATTAAAAAGAAACACCACTTTAAAAGAGACCAAGCTGCCTGAAACACAGAGTCCACAGTAAAACAGACACAGGTAGCTGAAATGAACACTTTTGAACAAATAGTACTATTTCGCAGAAAAATCTCTGGGCTTCTTACCTAGGTCTTTTTGCAATCCTTGAACACTAGGCTGTATCAGGACACAGGGAAGATGCTGAGGCTCACAAAATGGAGGTGGCTGTCTTAGGCTTCCCTCGTCAAACTTAAGGGGCCAGAGGAGGTGTTGGAGGCAGGGCTCAGGTGCAACAGGGACTCAGAGAGCCAATCAGCTGGGGGCAGGGGGAAAGGCAGCTGCTGCTCTATTCAGAATCTCCTTGGATACAGACAGGCTGAATCCACACTTCCAAGCTAGCAGAGTCTACCTTCCACGTAAGGGAGAGATTGTTTAAAAATCAAACACTGGAATACAGCTGGGCGCGCAATCTGAAATTGGGATTTTTTTAATTGCAAAAAACAGGGGGGCAGACATTTTTTAAACACAATATAAATCACAGAAACAGATTAAAACAGTCTCCTAAAAACAAACTCTGCAAGATGTATGTAGACTTTTTACTTAGAAGATAAAAGGGGGGAGGGGAGTCATGTGCCACAAACTAGCAAGGCAATTCACACAGTCACAACAAAAATGAATTAAAAAAAACACCACTTTAAAAGAGGCCAGGCTGTCTGAAACACAGAGAGTCCACAGTAAAACAGAAACAGGTAGCTGAAATAAACACTTTTGAACAAATAATACTATTCACCCAGAACAATCTCAGGGCTCCTTACCTAGGTCTTTTTGCAATCCTTGAAAACTGGGCTGTATCAGAACACAGGGAAGATGCTGAGGCTCACAAAATGGAGGTGGCTGTCTTGGGCTTCCTTCCACAAACCTAAGGGACCAGAGCAGGTGTGGGGGGACGGGGCTGAGGTGCAACAGGGACTCAGAGAGCCAATCAGCTAAGTCCAGTCCCTGTGGGGAGGGGGAAAGGCAGCTGCTGCTCTATTCAGAATCTCCTTGGATACAGACAGGCTGAATCCACACTTCCAAGCTAGCAGAGTCTACTTTTCAGGTAAGGGAGAGATTGTTTAAAAAACAAACACTGGAATACTGCTGGGCGCACTCTGAAATCGGGCTTTTTTAAAGGCAGAAAACAGGGGGGCTGACATTTTCTAAACACAAATTTAAATGTCAGAAACAGATTAAAACAGTCTCCTAAAAACACACTCTGCAAGATGTATGTAGACTTTTTATTTAGAAGATAAAAGGGGGAGGGGGTTATGTGCCACAAACTAGCAAGGCAATTCACACAGTCACAGCAAAAACACATTAAAAAAAAAATACCACTTTAAAAGAGGCCAGTCTGCCTGAAACACAGAGAGTCTACAGTAAAACAGACACATGTAGCTGAAATAAACACTTTTGAACAAATACTACTATTTACCAAGAAAAATCTCAGGGCTCCTTACCTAGGTCTTTTTGCAATCCTTGAACACTGGGCTGTATCAGAACACAGGGAAGATGCTGAGGCTCACAAACTGGAGGTGGCTGTCTTGGGCTTCCATCCACCAACTTAAGGGGCCAAAGCAGGTGTGGGGGGGCTGGGGCTCAGGTGCAACAGGGACTCAGAGAGCCAATCAGCTAAGTCCAGTCCCTGTGGGCAGAGGGAAAGACAGCTGCTGCTCTATTCAGAATCTCCTTGGATACAGACAGGCTGAATCCACACTTCCAAGCTAGCAGATTCTACTTTCCAAGTAAGGGAGAGATTGTTTAAAAAACAAACACTGGAATACTGCTGGGCGCGCACTCTGAAATCGGGGATTTTTAAAGGCAAAGATCAAGAGGGCAGACAGTTTGTAAACACAATTTAAATCACAGAAACAGATCAAAACAGTCTCCTAAAAACACACTCTGCAAGACGAATGTAGCATTTTTACTTCAAAGAAAAGGGGGGGGGTTATGTGCCACAAACTAGCAGGGCAATAAACACAGTCACAGCAAAAACAAATTTAAAGAAAACACCACTTTAAAAGAGACAAGACTAGCTGAAACACAGAGAGTCCACAGTTAAACAGACACAGGTATCTGAAATAAACACTTTTGAACAAATTATACTATTTACCCAGAAAAATCTCAGAGCTCCTTACCTAGGTATTTTTGCAATCCTTGAACACTGGGCTGTATCAAGACACAGGGAAGATGCTAAGGCTCACAAAATGGAGGTGGCTGTCTTGGGCTTCCTTCCACAAACTTAAGGGGCCAGAGCAGCTGTGGGACGGCGGGGCTCAGGTGCAACAGTGACTCAGAGAGCCAATCAGCTAAGTCCAGTCCCTGTGGGCACGGGGAAAGGCAGCTGCTGCTCTATTCAGAATCTCCTTGGATACAGACAGGCTGAATCCACACTTCCAAGCAAGCAGAGTCTACTTTCCAGGTAAGTGAGAGATTGTTTAAAAAACAAACACTGGAATACTGCTGGGCGCGCACTATGAAATCAGGTTTTTTTAAAGGAAAAAAAACAGGGGGGCAGACAGTTTTTAAACACAATATAAATCACAGAAACTGATTAAAACAGTCTCCTAAAAACTCACTCTGCAAGATGTGTGTTGCCTTTTTACTTAGAAGAAGGGGGGGGGGTTATGTGCCTCAAACTAGCAAGGCAATTCACACACTCACTGCAAAAACGAATTTGAAAAAAACACCACTTTAAAAGAGGCCAGGCTGCCTGAAACACAGAGTCCACAGCAAAACAGACACAGGTAACTGAAATAAACACTTTTGAACAAATCATACTATTTACCCAGACAAATCTCAGGGCTCCTTACCTAGGTCTTTTTGCAATCCTTGAACACTGGGCTGTATCAGGACATAGGGAAGATGCTGAGGCTCACAAAATGGAGGTGGCTGTCTTGGGCTTCCCTCCACAAACTTAAGGGGACAGAGCAGGTGTGGGCGGAGGAGCTCAGGTGCAACAGGGACTCAGAGAGCCAATCAGCTACGTCCAGTCCCTGTGAGCAGGGGGAAAGGCAGCTGCTGCTCTATTCAGAATCTTCTTGGATACAGACAGGCTGAATCCACACTTCCAAATTAGCAGAGTCTACTTTTCAGGTAAGGGAGAGATTATTTAAAAAACAAACATTGGAATACTGCTGGGCGCGCATTCTGAAATCAGGCTTTTTTAAAGGCAAAAAACATGGGGGTAAACAGTTTCTAAACACAATTTAAATCACAGAAACAGATTAAAACAGTCTCCTAAAAACACACTCTGCAAGATGTATGTAGCCTTTTTACTTAGAAGATAAAAGGGGGGGGGAATTTTGTGCCCCAAACTAGAAGGCAATTTACAAAGTCACGGCAAAAACTAATTAAAAAGAAACACCACTTTAAAAGAGACCAGGCTGCCTGAAACACAGAGTCCACAGTAAAACAGACACAGGTAGCTGAAATTAACACTTTTGAACAAATAGTACTATTTCGCAGAAAAATCTCCGGGCTTCTTACCTAGGTCTTTTTGCAATCCTTGAACACTAGGCTGTATCAGGACACAGGGAAGATGCTGAGGCTCACAAAATGGAGGTGGCTGTCTTAGGCTTCCCTCGTCAAACTTAAGGGGCCAGAGGAGGTGTTGGAGGCAGGGCTCAGGTGCAACAGGGACTCAGAGAGCCAATCAGCTGTGGGCAGGGGAAAGGCAGCTGCTGCTCTATTCAGAATCTCCTTGGATACAGACAGGCTGAATCCACACTTCCAAGCTAGCAGAGTCTACCTTCCACGTAAGGGAGAGATTGTTTAAAAATCAAACACTGGAATACAGCTGGGCGCGCAATCTGAAATTGGGATTTTTTTAATTGCAAAAAACAGGGGGGCAGACAGTTGTTAAACACAATTTAAATCACAGAAACAGATTAAAACAGTCTCCTAAAAAGACACTCTGCAAGATGTATGTAGCCTTTTTACTTAGAAGAAAAGGGGGGGGCTATGTGCCACAAACTAGCAAGGCAATTCACACAGTCACAACAAAAACGAATTGTAAAAAAAAATCCACTTTAAAAGAGGCCAGGCTGCCTGAAACACAGAGAGTCCACAGTAAAACAGACACAGGTAGCTGAAATAAACACTTTTGAACAAATAATACTATTTACCCAGAAAAATCTGAGGGCTCCTTACCTAGGTCTTTTTGCAATCCTTGAACACTGGGCTGTATCAGGAAACAGGGAAGATGCTGAGGATCACAAACTGGAGGTGGCTGTCTTGGCCTTCTCTCCACAAACTTAAGGTGCCAAAGCCGGTGTGGGGGGGTGGGGCTGAGGTGCAACAGTGACTCAGAGAGCCAATCAGCTAAGTCCAGTCCCTGTGGGCAGAGGGAAAGGCAGCTGCTGCTCTATTCAGAATCTCCTTCGATACAGACAGGCGGAATCCACACTTCCAAGTTGGCAGAGTCTACTTTTCAGGTAAGGGAGAGATTGTTTAAAAAACAAACACTGGAATTTTGCTGGGCGCGCACTCTGAAATAGGGGTTTTTAAAGGTAGAAAACAGGGGGGCAGACAGTTTTTAAACACAATTTAAATCACAGAAACAGATTAAAACAGTCTCCTAAAAACACACCCTGCAAAATGTATGTAGCCTTTTTACTTAGAAGAAAAAAGGGGAAGTATGTGCAACAAACTAGCAAGGCAATTCACAGTCACGGCAAAAACTAATTTGAAAAAAACACCACTTTAAAAGAGGCCAGGCTGCCTGAAACACAGAGAGTCCACAGCAAAACAGACACAGGTAGCTGTAAGAAACACTACTGAACAAATAATACTATTTATACAGAAAAATCTTAGGGCTACTTACCTAGGTCTTTTTGCAATCCTTGAACACTGGTCTGTATCAGGACACAGGGAAGATGCTGAGGCTCGCAAAATGGAGGTGGCTATCTTGATCTTCCCTCCACAAACTTAAGGGGCCAGAGCATTTGGGGGGGCGGGGCGTCGGTGCAACAGGGACTCAGAGAGTTAATCAGCTACGTCCAGTCCCTGTGGGCAGGGGGAAAGGAAACTGCTGCTCTGTTCACAAACTCCATGGATTCAGACAGGCTGAATCCACACTTCCAAGCTAGCAGAGTCTACTTTCCAGGTAAGGGAGAGATTGTTTAAAAAACAAACACTGGAATACTGCTGGGCGCACTCTGAAATAGGGGTTTTTAAAGGTAGAAAACAGGGGGGCAGACAGTTTTTAAACACAATTTAAGTCACAGGAACAGATTAAAACAGTTTCCTAAAAACACACTCTGCAAGATGTATGTAGCCTTTTCACTTAGAAGGAAAGTGGGGGGGGGGGGTTATGTGCCACAAACTAGCAAGGCAATTCACACAATTACAGCAAAAACACATTTTAAAAAACACCACTTTAAAAGAGGCCAGGCTGCCTGAAACACAGAGAGTCCACAGTAAAACAGAAACAGGTAGCTGAAATAAACACTTTTGAACAAATAATACTATTCACCCAGAAAAATCCCAGGGCTCCTTACCTAGGTCTTTTTGCAATCCTTGAACACTGGGCTGTATCAGGACACAGGGAAGATGCTGCGGCTCACAAAATGGAGGTGGCTGTCTTGTGCTTCCCTCCACAAACTTCAGGGGCCAGAGCAGTTGTGGGGGGACGGGGCTCAGGTGCAACAGGGACTCAGAGCCAATCAGCTAAGTCCAGTCCCTGTGGGCAGGGGAAAAGGCAGCTGCTGCTCTATTCAGAATCTCCTTGAATACAAACAAGCTGAATCCACACTTCCAAGCAAGCAGAGTCTACTTTCCAAATAAGGGAGAGATTGTTTCAAAAACAAACAATGGAATACTGCTGGGTGCGCACTCTGAAATCAGGGATTTTTAAAGGCAAAGATCAGGGTGGCAGACAGTTGTTAAACACAATTTAAATCACAGAAACAGATTAAAACAGTCTCCTAAAAAGACACTCTGCAAGATGTATGTAGCCTTTTTACTTAGAAGAAAAGGGGTGGGGGGTTATGTGCCACAAACTAGCAAGGCAAATCACACAGTCACAACAAAAACGAATTGTAAAAAAAATCCACTTTAAAAGACGCCAGGCTGCCTGAAACATAGAGAGTCCACAGTAAAACAGAAACAGGTAGCTGAAATAAACACTTTTGAACAAATAATACTATTTACCCAGAAAAATCTCAGGGCTCCTTACCTAGGTCTTTTTGCAATCCTTGAACACTGGGCTGTATCAGGAAACAGGGAAGATGCTGAGGATCACAAACTGGAGGTGGCTGTCTTGGCCTTCTCTCCACAAACTTAAGGGGCCAAAGCCGGTGTGGGGGGGTGGGGCTGAGGTGCAACAGGGACTCAGAGAGCCAATCAGCTAAGTCCAGTCCCTGTGGGCAGAGGGAAAGGCAGCTGCTGCTCTATTCAGAATCTGCTTGGATACAGACAGGCGGAATCCACACTTCCAAGTTGGCAGAGTCTACTTTTCAGGTAAGGGAGAGATTGTTTAAAAAACAAACACTGGAATACTGCTGGGCGCACTCTGAAATAGGGGTTTTTAAAGGTAGAAAACAGGGGGGCAGACAGTTTTTAAACACAATTTAAATCACAGAAACAGATTAAAACAGTCTCCTAAAAACACACCCTGCAAAATGTATGTAGCCTTTTTACTTAGAAGAAAAAAGGGGAAGTATGTGCAACAAACTAGCAAGGCAATTCACAGTCACGGCAAAAACTAATTTGAAAAAAACACCACTTTAAAAGAGGCCAGGCTGCCTGAAACACAGAGAGTCCACAGCAAAACAGACACAGGTAGCTGTAAGAAACACTACTGAACAAATAATACTATTTATACAGAAAAATCTCAGGGCTCCTTACCTAGGTCTTTTTGCAATCCTTGAACACTGGGCTGTATCAGGACACAGGGAGGATGCTGAGGCTCCCAAAATGGAGGTGGCTATCTTGGGCTTCCCTCCACAAACTTAAGGGGCTAGAGCAGTTGGGGGGCGGGGTGTCGGTGCAACAGAGACTCAGAGAGTTAATCAGCTATGTCAAGTCCCTGTGGGCAGGGGGAAAGGAAACTGCTGCTCTGTTCACAAACTCCATGGATTCAGACAGGCTGAATCCACACTTCCAAGCTAGCAGAGTCTACTTTCCAGGTAAGGGAGAGATTGTTTAAAAAACAAACACTGGAATACTGCTGGGCGCACTCTGAAATAGGGGTTTTTAAAGGTAGAAAACAGGGGGGCAGACAGTTTTTAAACACAATTTAAGTCACAGGAACAGATTAAAACAGTTTCCTAAAAACACACTCTGCAAGATGTATGTAGCCTTTTCACTTAGAAGGAAAGTGGGGGGGGGGTTATGTGCCACAAACTAGCAAGGCAATTCACACAATTACAGCAAAAACACATTTTAAAAAACACCACTTTAAAAGAGGCCAGGCTGCCTGAAACACAGAGAGTCCACAGTAAAACAGAAACAGGTAGCTGAAATAAACACTTTTGAACAAATAATACTATTCACCCAGAAAAATCCCAGGGCTCCTTACCTAGGTCTTTTTGCAATCCTTGAACACTGGGCTGTATCAGGACACAGGGAAGATGCTGCGGCTCACAAAATGGAGGTGGCTGTCTTGGGCTTCCCTCCACAAACTTCAGGGGCCAGAGCAGTTGTGGGGGGACGGGGCTCAGGTGCAACAGGGACTCAGAACCAATCAGCTAAGTCCAGTCCCTGTGGGCAGGGGGAAAGGCAGCTGCTGCTCTATTCAGAATCTCCTAGGATACAGACAGGCTGAATCCACACTTCCAAGCTAGCAGGGTCTACTTTCCAGGTAAGGGAGAGATTGTTTCAAAAACAAACAATGGAATACTTCTGGGCGCGGACTCTGAAATCGGAGAATTTTAAAGGCAAAAATCAGGTGGGCAGACAGTTTTTAAACACAATTTAAATCACAGAACCAGATTAAAACAGTCTCCTAAAAACACACTCTGCAAGATGTATATAGCCTTTTTACTTATAAGAAAAAAGGTGAGGGGGGAGTTATGTGCCACAAACTAGCAATGCAATTCACACAGTCACAGCAAAAATGAATTAAAAAAATAAACACCACTTTAAAAGAGGCCAGTCTGCCTGAAACACAGAGAGTCTACAGTAAAACAGACACAGGTAGCTGAAATAAACACGTTTGAAGAAATAATACTATTTACCCAGGAAAATTTCAGGGCTCCTTACCTAGGTCTTTTTCTAATCCTTGAAAACTGGGTTGTATCAGGACACAGGGAAGATGCTGAGGCTCACAAAATGGAGATGGCTGTCTTGGGCTTCCCTCCACAAACTTAAAGGGCCAGAGCAGTTGTGGGGGGTGGGGCTGAGGTGCAACAGGGACTCAGAGAGTTAATCAGCTACGTCCAGTCCCTGTGGGCAAGAGGAAAGGCATCTGCTGCTCTATTCAGAATCTCCTTGGATACAGACAGGCTGAATCCACACTTCCAAGCTATCAGAGTCTACTTTCCAGGTAAGGGAGAGATTGTTTAAAAAACAAACACTGGAATACTGCTGGGCGTGCACTCTGAAATCTGGATTTTTAAAGGTAGAAAACAGGGGGCAGACAGTTTTTAAACACAATTTAAATCACAGAAACAGATTTAAACAGTCTCCTAAAAACATACTCTGCAAGATGTATGTAGCCTTTTTGCTTATAAGAAAAAAAGGAGGAGAGTTAGGTGCAAAAACTAGCAAGGCAATTCACACAGTCACGGCAAAGACACATTTAAAAAAAAACACCACTTTAAAAGAGACCAGGCTGACTGAAACATAGAGTCCACAGTTAAACAGACACAGGTAGCTGAAATAAACACTTTTGAACAAATTATACTATTTACCCAGAAAAATCTCAGGGCTCCTTACCTAGGTCTTTTTGCAATCCTTGAAAACTGGGCTGTATCAGGACACAGGGAAGATGCTGAGGCTCACAAAATGGAGAGGGCTGTCTTGGGCTTCCCTCCACAAACTTAAGGGGCCAGAGTAGATGTGGGGGGCGGGACTCAGGTGCAACCGGGACTCAGGGAGCCAATCAGCTACATCCAGTCCCTGAGGGCAGGGGGAAAGGAAACTGCTGCTCTATTCACAAACTCCATGGATTCAGACAGGCTGAATCCACACTTCCAAGCTAGCAGAGTCTACTTTCCAGGTAAGGGAGAGATTGTTTAAAAAACAAACACTGGAATACTGCTGGGCGCGCACTTTGAAATCAGGCTTTTTTAAAGGCAAAAAAAGGGGGGCAGACAGTTGTTAAACACAATTTAAATCACAGAAACAGATTAAAACAGTCTCCTAAAAAGACACTCTGCAAGATGTATGTAGCCTTTTTACTTAGAAGAAAAGGGGGGGAGGCTATGTGCCACAAACTAGCAAGGCAATTCACACAGTCACAACAAAAACGAATTGTAAAAAAAAATCCACTTTAAAAGACGCCAGGCTGCCTGAAACAAAGAGAGTCCACAGTAAAATAGAAACAGGTAGCTGAAATAAACACTTTTGAACAAATAATACTATTCACCCAGAAAAATCTCAGGGCTCCTTACCTAGGTCTTTTTGCAATCCTTGAACACTGGGCTGTATCAGGACAGAGGGAAGATGCTGAGGCTCACAAAATGGAGGTGGCTGTCTTGGGCTTTCCCCCACAAACTTAAGGGGTCAGAGCAGGTGTGGGGGGAAGGGGCTCAGGTGCAACAGGGACTCAGAGAGCCAATCAGCTAAGTCCAGTCCCTGTAGGCAGGGGGAAAGACAGCTGCTGCTCTATTCAGAACCTCCTTGGATACAGACAGGCTGGATCCACACTTCCAAGATAGCAAAGTCTACTTTCCAAATAAGGGAGAGATTGTTTCAAAAACTAACACTGGAATACTGCTGGGCGTGCACTCTGAAATCTGGCTTTTTTAAAGGTAGAAAACAGGGGGGCAGACAGTTTTTAAACACAATTTAAATCACAGAAACATATTTAAACAGTCTCCTAAAAACACACTCTGCAAGATGTATGTAGCCTTTTTGCTTATAAGAAAAAAGGGAGGGGGGTTAGGTGCAAAAACTAGCAAGCCAATTCACACAGTCACGGCAAAAACACATTAAAAAAAAACACCACTTTAAAAGAGACCAGGCTGCCTGAAACACGGAGAGTCCACAGTTAAACAGACACAGGTAGCTGATATAAACACTTTTGAACAAATTATACTATATACCCAGAAAAATCTTAGGGCTCCTTACCTAGGTCTTTTTGCAATCCTTGAACACTGGGCTGTATCAGGACACAGGAAGATGCTGAGGCTCACAAAATGGAGGTGGCTGTCTTGGGCTTCCCTCCACAAACATAAGGGGCCAGAGTAGATGAGGGGGGGGCGGGACTCAGGTGCAACCGGGACTCAGGGAGCCAATCAGATACGTCCAGTCCCTGTGGCAGGGTGAAAGGAAACTGCTGCTCTATTCAGAAAATCCTTGGATTCAGACAGGCTGAATCCACACTTCCAAGCTAGCAGAGTCTAATTTCCATGTAAGGGAGAGATTGTTTAAAAAACAAACACTGGAATACTGCTAAGCGCGAACCCTAAATCTGGCGTTTTTAAAGGTAGAAAGCAGGGGGGCAGACAGTTTTTAAACACAATTTAAATCACAGAAACAGATTTAAACAGTCTCCTAAAAACACACTATGCATGATGTATGTAGCATTTTTACTTAGAAGACAAAAGGGGGGGGGGGGTTGGTGCCACAAAGTAGCAAGGCAATTCACACAGTCACGGCAAAAACAAATAAAAAAAAAAAAACACTTTAAAAGAGTCCAGGCTGCCTGAAACACAGAGAGTCCACAGTTAAACAGACACAGGTAGCTGAAATAAACACTTTTGAACAAATAATACTATTTACCAAGAAAATTCTCAGGGCTCCTTACCTAGGTCTTTTTGCAATCCTTGAACACTGGGCTGTATCAGGACACAGGGAAGATGCTGAGGCTAGCAAAATGGAGGTTGCTGCCTTTGGCTTCCCTGCAGAAACTTAAGGGGCCAGAGCAGGAGTGGGGGGGCGGGGTTCAGGTGCAAAAGGGACTCAGAGAGCCAATCAGCTAAGTCCAGTCCCTGTAGCAGGGGGAAAGGCAGCTGCTGGTCTATTCAGAATCTCCTTGAATACAAACAAGCTGAATCCACACTTCCAAGCAAGCAGAGTCTACTTTCCAAGTAAGGGAGAGATTGTTTCGAAAAGAAACAATAGAATACTGCTGGGCGTGCACTCTGAAATCAGGGATTTTTAAAGGCAAAGATCAGGGTGGCAGACAGATTTTTAAACACAATTTCAATCACAGAAACAGATTAAAACAGTCTCCTAAAAACACACTCTGCAAGATGTATATAACCTTTTTACTTAGAAGAAAAAAGGTGGGGGTATGTGCCACAAACTAGCAAGGCAATTCACTCAGTCACTGCAAAAATCGAATTTTAAAAAACACCACTTTAAAAGAGACCAGGCTGCCTGAAACACAGAGACTCCACAGTTAAACAGACACAGGTAGCTGAAATAAACACTTTTGACAAATAGTAATATTTACCCAGAAAAATCTCAGGGCTCCTTACCTAGGTCTTTTTGCAATCCTTGAACACTGGGCTGTATCAGGACACAGGGAAGATGCTGAGGCTCACAAAATGGAGGTGGCTGTCTTGACATTCCCTCCACAAACTTAAGGGGCCAGAGCATGTGTGGGACGGCGGGGCTCAGGTGCAACAGGGACTCAGAGAGCCAATCAGCTACGTCCAGTCCCTGTGGCAGGGGGAAATGCAGCTGCTGCTCCATTCAGAATCTCCTTGAATACAGACAGGATGAATCCACACTTCCAAGCTAGCAGAGTCTACTTTCCAGGTAAGGGAGAGATTGTTTAAAAAACAAACACTGGAATACTGCTGAGCGTGCACTCTGAAATCTGGCTTTTTTAAAGGTAGAAAACAGGGGGGCAGACAGTTTTTAAACACAATTTAAATCACAGAAACAGATTAAAACAGTCTTCTAAAAACACACCCTGCAAAATGTATGTAGCCTTTTTACTTAGAAGAAAAAAGGGGAAGTATGTGCAACAAACTAGCAAGGCAATTCACAGTCACGGCAAAAACTAATTTGAAAAAACACTACTATAAAAGAGGCCAGGCTGCCTGAAACACAGAGAGTCCACAGCAAAACAGACACAGGTAGCTGAAAGAAACACTACTGAACAAATAATACTATTTACCCAGAAAAGTCTCAGGGCTCCTTACCTAGGTCTTTTTGCAATCCTTGAACACTGGGATGTATCAGAACACAGGGAAGATGCTGAGGCTCGCAAAATGAAGGTGGCTGTCTTGGGCTTCCCTCCACAAACTTAAGGGGCCAGAGCAGTTGGGGGCGGGGCTGAGGTGCAACAGGGACTCAGAGATTTAATCAGCTACATCCAGTCCCTGTGGGCAGGGGAAAAGGAAACTGCTGCTCTATTCACAAACTCCATGGATTCAGACAGGCTGAATCCACACTTCCAAGCTAGCAGGGTCTACATTCCAGGTAAGGGAGAGATTGTTTAAAAAACAAACACTGTAATACTGCTGGGCACGCACTCTGAATTTGGGCTTTTTTAAAGACAAAAAACAGAGGGGCAGACAGTTTTTAAACACAATTTAAATCACAGGAACAGATTAAAACAGTTTCCTAAAAACACACTCTGCAAGATGTATGTAGCCAATTCACTTAGAAGAAAAGGGGGGGGGGGGGGTTATGTGCCACAAACTAGCAAGGCAATTCACAAAGTCACAGCAAAAACACATTTTTAAAAACACCACTTTAAAAGAGGCCACGCTGCCTGAAACACAGAGAGTCTACAGTTAAACAGACACAGGTAGCTGAAATAAACACTTCTGAACAAATATTACTATTTACCCAGAAAAATCTCAGGGCTCCTTACCCAGGTCTTTTTGCTATTCTTGAACACTGGGCGGTATCAGGAAACAGGGAAGATGCTGAGGCTCCCAAAATGGAGGTGGCTGTCTTGGGCTTCCATCACAAACTTAAGGGGCCAGAGCAGGTGTGGGATGGCGGGGCTCAGGTGCAGGAGGGAATCAGAGAGCCAATCAGCTAAGTCCAGTCCCTGTGGGCACGGGGAAAGGCAGCTGCTGCTCTATTCAGAATCTCCTTGGATACAGACAGGCTGAATCCACCCTTCCAAGCTACCAGAGTCTACTTTCCAGGTAAGGGAGATATTGTTTAAAAAATAAACACTGGAATACTGCTGGGCGCACTCTGAAATCAGGCTTTTTTAAAGGCAAAAAACAGGGGGGCAGACAGTTTTTAAACTCAATTTAAATCACAGAAACAGATGAAAACAGTCTCCTAAAAACACACTCTGCAAGATGTATGTAGCCTTTTTACTTAGAAGAAAAGGGGGGCGGGGGTTATGTGCCACAAACTAGCAAGGCAATTCACACAGTCACAGCAAAAACGAATTGTAAAAAAAAAACACCACTTTAAAAGTGGCCAGTCTGCCTGAAACACAGAGAGTTTACAGTAAAACAGACACAGGTAGCTGAAATAACACTTTTGAAGAAATAATACTTTTTACCGAGAACAATCTCAGGTCTCCTTCCCAAGGTCTTTTTGCAATCCTCGAACACTTGGCTGTATCAGGACACAGGGAAGATTCTGAGGCTCACAAAATGGAGGTGGCTGTCTTGGGCTTCCCTCCACAAACTTAAGGGGCCAGAGCAGTTGTGGGGGACGGGGCTGAGGTGCAACAGGGACTCAGAGAGTTAATCAGCTACGTCCAGTCCCTGTGGGCAAGGGGAAAGGCATCTGCTGCTCTATTCAGGATCTACATGGATACAGACAGGCTGAATCCACACTTCCAAGCTAGCAGAGTCGACTTTTCAGGTAAGGGAGAGATTGTTTAAAAAACAAACACTGGAATAGTGCTGGGCGCGCACTCTGAAATCTGGCTTTTTTAAAGGTAGAAAACAGGGGGGCAGACACTTTTTAAACACAATTTAAATCACAGAAACAGATTTAAACAGTCTCCTAAAAACATACTCTGCAAGATGTATGTAGCCTTTTTGCTTATAAGAAAAAAGGGAGGAGGGTTAGGTGCAAAAACTAGCAAGGCAATTCACACTGTCACAGCAAAAACACATTAAAAAAAACACCACTTTAAAAGAGACCAGGCTGCCTGAAACAGAGAGTCCACAGTTAAACAGACACAGGTAGCTGAAATAAACAATTTTGAACAAATTATACTATTTACCCAGAAAAATCTCTGGGCTCCTTACCTAGTTCTTTTTGCAATCCTTGAACACTAGGCTGTATCAGGACACAGGGAAGATGCTGAGGCTCAGAAAATGGAGGTGGCTGTCTTGGGATTCGCTCCACAAACTTACGGGGCCAGAGTAGATGTGGGGGTGCGGGACTCAGGTGCAACCGGGACTCAGGGAGCCAATCAGCTACGTCCAGTCCCTGTGGGCAGGGGGAAAGGAAACTGCTGCTCTATTCAGAAACTCCTTGGATTCAGAGAGGCTGAATCCACACTTCCAAGCTAGCAGAGTCTACTTTCCAGGTAAGTAAGAGATTGTTTAAAAAACAAACACTGGAATAGAGCTGGGCGTGCACTCTGAAATCTGGCTTTTTTAAAGGTAGAAAACAGGGGGGCAGGCAGTTTTTAAACACAATTTAAATCATAGAAACAGATTTAAACAGTCTCCTAAAACATACTCTGCAAGATGTATGTAGCCTTTTTGCGTATAAGAAAAAAGGGAGGGGGGTTAGGTGCAAAAACTAGCAAGGCAATTCACACTGTCACAGCAAAAACACATTTAAAAAAAACACCACTTTAAAAGAGAACAGGCTGCCTGAAACAGAGAGTCCACAGTTAAACAGACACAGGTAGCTGAAATAAACAATTTTGAACAAATTATACTATTTACCCCGAAAAATCTCTGGGCTCCTTAACTAGGTCTTTTTGCAATCCTTGAACACTGGGCTGTATCAGGACACAGGGAAGATGCTGAGGCTCACAAAATGGAGGTGGCTGTCTTGGGATTCGCTCCACAAACTTACGGGGCCAGAGAAGATGTGGGGGTGCGGGACTCAGGTGCAACCGGGACTCAGGGAGCCAATCAGCTACGTCCAGTCCCTGTGGGCAGGGGGAAAGGAAACTGCTGCTCTATTCAGAAACTCCTTGGATTCAGACAGGCTGAATCCACACTTCCAAGCTAGCAGAGTCTACTTTCCAGGTAAGGGAGAGATTGTTTAAAAAACAAACACTGGAATAGTGCTGGGCGTGCACTCTGAAATCTGGCTTTTTTAAAGGTAGAAAACAGGGGGGCAGACAGTTTTTAAACACAATTTAAATCACAGAAACAGATTTAAACAGTCTCCTAAAAACATACTCTGCAAGATGTATGTAGCCTTTTTGCTTATAAGAAAAAAGGGAGGGGGGTTAGGTGCAAAAACTAGCAAGGCAATTCACACTGTCACAGCAAAAACACATTTAAAACAAACACCACTTTAAAAGAGACCAGGCTGCCTGAAACAGAGAGTCCACAGTTAAACAGACACAGGTAGCTGAAATAAACAATTTTGAACAAATTATACTATTTACCCAGAAAAATCTCTGGGCTCCTTACCTAGGTCTTTTTGCAATCCTTGAACACTGGGCTGTTTCAGGACACAGGGAAGATGCTGAGGCTCACAAAATGGAGGTGGCTGTCTTGGGCTTCGCTCCACAAACTTACGGGGCCAGAGTAGATGTGGGGGGGGCGGGACTCAGGTGCAACCGGGACTCAGGGAGCCAATCAGCTACGTCCACTCCCTGTGGGCAGTGGGAAAGGAAACTGCTGCTCTATTCAGAAACTCCTTGGATTGAGACAGGCTGAATCTGCACTTCCAAGCTAGCAGAGTCTACTTTCCAGGTAAGGGAGAGATTCTTGAAAAAACAAACACTGGAATACTGCTGGGCAAACAGTTTTTAAACACAATTTAAATCACAGAAACATATTAAAACAATATCCTAAAAACACACTCTGCAGGATGTATGTAGCCTTTTTACTTAGAAGAAAAAGGGGGGGGGGGGTTATGTGCCACAAACTAGCAAGGCAATTCACACAGTCACGGCAAAAACACATTTGAAAAAAACACCACTTTAAAAGAGGCCAGGCTGCTGAAACACAGAGAGTCCACAGTAAAACAGACACAGGTAGCTGAAATAAACACTTTTGAACAAATTATACTATTTACCCAGAAAAATCTCAGAGCTCCTTACCTAGGTCTTTTTGCAATCCTTGAACACTGGGCTGTACCAGGAGACAGGGAAGATTCTGAGGCTCACAAAATGGAGGTGGGTGTCTTGGTCTTCCCTCCACAAACTTAAGGGGCCAGAGCAGGTGGGGGACGTTGGGGCTCAGGTGCAACAGGGACTCAGAGAGCCAATCAGCTAAGTCCAGTCCCTGTGGGCACGGGGAAAGGCAGCTGCTGTTCTTTTCAGAATCTCCTTGGATAGAGACAGGCTGAATCCACCCTTCCAAGCTAGCAGAGTCTACTTTCCAGGTAAGGGAGAGATTGTTTAAAAAACAAACACTGGAATACTGATGGGCGCACACTCTGAAATCGGTCTTTTTTAAAGCAAAAAACAGGGGGGCAGACAGTTTCTAAACACAATTTAAATCACAGAAACAAATTAAAACAGTCTCCTAAAAACACACTCTGCCAGATGTATGTAGCCGTTTTACTTAGAAGATAAAAGAGGGGGGTTATGTGCAACAAACTAGCAAGGCAATTCACACAGTCACGGCAAAAACACATGAAAAAAAAACAACACTTTAAAAGAGGCCAGGCTGCCTGAAACAGAGAGTACACAGTTTAACAGCAGACACAGGTAGCTGAAATAAACACTTTTGAACAAATAATAATATTTACCCAGAAAGATTTCAGGGCTCCTTACCTAGGTCTTTTTGCAATCCTTGAACACTGAGCTGTATCAGGACACAGAACAAATGCTAAGGATCACAAAATGGAGGTGGTTGTCTTGGTCTTCCCTCCACAAACTTAAGGGTCCAGAGCAGGTGCGGGGGGGCGGGGCACAGGTGCAACAGGGACTCTGAAAGCCAATCAGCTACGTCCAGTCCCTGTGGGCAAGGGAAAGGGAGCTGCTGCTCTATTCAGAATCTCCTTGGATACAGACAGGCTGAATCTACACTTCCAAGCTAGCAGAGTCTACTTTCCAGGTAAGGAGAGATTGTTTAAAAAACAAACAAACACTGGAATACTACTGGGCGGGCACTCTGAAATCGGGTTTTTTTAAAGGTAGAAAACAGGGGGGAATATTGTTTTTAAACAAAATTTAAATCACAGAAACAGATTAAAACAGTCTCCTAAAAACACACTCTGCAAGATGTATGTAGCCTTTTTACTTGGAAAAAAGGGGGGGGGTTAGGTGCCACAAAGTAGCAAGGCAATTCACACAGTGACGGCAAAAACACATTTAAAAAAAACACCACTTTAAAAGAGACCAGGCTGCCTGAAACACAGAGAGTCCACAGTTAAGCAGACACAGTTAGGTGAAATAAACACTTTTGAACAAATAATACTATTTTCCCAGAAAAATCTCAGTGCTACTTACCTAGGTCTTTTTGCAATCCTTGAACACTGGGCTGTATCAGGACACAGGGAGGATGCTGTGGCTCACAAAATGGAGGTTGCTGTCTTGGGCTTCCCTCCACAAACGTAAGGGGCCAGAACATGTGTGGGACGGCAGGGCTCAGGTGCAACAGTGACTCAGAGAGCCAATCAGCTAAGTCCAGTCCCTGTGGGCACGGGGAAAGGCAGCTTCTGCTCTATTCAGAATCTCCTTGCATACAGACAGACTGAATACACAATTCCAAGCTAGCAGAGTCTAATTTAAAGATAAGGGAGAGATTGTTTAAAAAACAAACACTGGAATACTGCTGGGCGCGTACTCTGAATTTGGTCTTTTTTAAAGGCAAAAAACAGGGGGGCAGACAGTTTTTAAACACAATTTAAATCACAGAAACAGATTGAAACAGTCTCCTAAAAACACACTCTGCAAGATGTGTGTAGCCTTTTTACTTAGAAGAAAAGGGGGGGGGGGTATGTGCCACAAACTAGCAAGGCAATTCACACAGTCACAGCAACAAAAAAAAAAAAAAAAAACACCACTTTAAATGAGGCCAGGCTGCCTGAAACACAGAGACTCCACAGTTAAACAGACACAGGTAGCTGAAATAAACACTTTTGACAAATAATACTATTTACCCAGGCAAATCTGAGGTCTCCTTACCTAGGTCTTTTTGCAATCCTTGAACACTGGGCTGTATCAGGACACAGGGAAGATGCTGAGGCTCACAAAATGGAGGTGGCTGTTTTGGGATTTCCTCCACAAACTTAAGGGGCCTTGTGAGGGGGGGAGCTTAGATGCAACTGGGACTCAGAGAGCCAATCAGCTAAGTCCACTCCCTGTGGGCAGGGGGAAAGGCAGCTGCTGCTCTATTCAGAATCTCCTTGGATACAGACCGGCTGAATCCACACTTCCAAGCTAGCAGAGTCTACCTTCCAGGTAAGGGAGAGATTGTTTCAAAAACAAACACTGGAATACTGCTGGATGCGCACTCTTAAATAGGGGATTTTTAAAGGCAAAGATCAAGGGGGCAGACAGTTTGTAAACACAATTTAAATCACCGAAACAGATTAAAACAGTCTCCTAAAAACACACTCTGCAAGATGTATATAGCCTTTTTACTTAAAAGAAAAAAGGGGGGTTATGTGCCACAAATTAGCAAAGCAATTCACACAGTAACGGCAAAAACAAATAAAAAAAAAAACACCACTTTAAATGAGTCCAGGATGTCTGAAACACAGAGAGTCCACAGTAAAACAGAAGCAGGTAGCTGAAATAAACTAAGTCCAGTCCCTGTGTGCAGGGGGAAAGGCAGCTGCTGCTCTATTCAGAATCTCCTTGGATACAGACAGGCAGAATCCCCACTTCTAAGCTAGCAGAGTCTACCTTCCAGGTAAGGGAGAGATTGTTTAAAAAACAAACACTGGAATACTGCTGGGCGCGCACTCTGAAATTGGGCTTTTTTAAAGGCAAAAAACAGGGGGGCAGACAGTTTTTAAACACAATTTAAATCACAGAAATAGATTGAAATAGTCTCCTAAAAACACACTCTGTAAGATGTATGTAGCCTTTTTACTTAGAAGAAAAAAGGGTGTGTAGTTAGGTGCCACAAAGTAGCTGGGCAATTCACACAGTCAAGGCAAAAACAAATTTAAAGAAAGCACCACTTTAAAAGAGAACAGACTGCCTGAAACACAGAGAGTCCACAGTTAAACAAACACAGGTAGCTGAAATAAACACTTTTGAACAAATAATACTATTTACCCAGAAAAATCTCAGAGCTCCTTACCTAGGTCTTTTTGCAATTCTTGAACACTGGGCTGTATCAGGACACAGGGAAGATGCTGAGGCTCACAAAATGGAGGTGGCTGTCTTGGGCTTCCCTCCACAAACTTAAGGGGCCAGAGCAGGTGTGGGACGGCGGGGCTCAGGTGCAACAGTGACTCAGAGAGCCAATCAGCTAAGTCCAGTCCCTGTGAGCACGGGGAAAGGAGTCTGCTGCTCTATTCAAAATCTTCTTGGATACAGACAGGCTGAATCCACCCTTCCAAGCAAGCAGAGTCTACTTTCCAGGTAAGTGAGAGATTGTTTAAAAAACAAACACTGGAATACTGCTGGCCGTGCACCATTAAATCGTGCTTTTTTAAAGGCAAAAAACAGGGGGCAGACAGTTTTAAAACACAAATTAAAATCACAGAAACAAAGTAAAACAGTCTCCTAAAAACACACTCTGAAAGATGTATGTAGCCTTTTTACTTAGAAGATAAAAGGGGGGGGGGGTTATGTGCCACAAACTAGCACGGCAATTCACACAGTCACGGCAAAAACAAATTAAAAAAAACACCACTTTCAAAGAGACCAGGCTGCCTGAAACACAGAGTGTCCACAGTAAAACAGACACAGGTAGCTGAAATAAACACTTTTGAACAAATAATACAATATACCCAGACAAATCTCAGGGCTCCTTACCTAGGACCTTTTGCAATCCTTGAACAGTGGGCTGTATCAGGATGCAGGGAAGAGGCTGAGGCTCACAAAATGGAGGTGGCTGTCTTGGGCTTCCCTGCACAAACTTAAGGGGCCAGAGTAGGTGTGGGACGGCGGGGCTAAGGTGCAACAGGGACTCAGAGAGCCAATCAGCTAAATCCAGTCGCTGTGGGCAGAGGGAAAGGCGGCTGCTGCTCTGTTCAAAATCTCCAAGGATACAGACAGGCTGAATCCACCCTTCCAAGCTAGCAGAGTCTACTTTCCAGGTAAGGGAGAGATTGTTTAAAAAACAAACACTGGAATACTGCTGTGCGCGCACTCTTAAATCCTGCTTTTTTGAAGGCAAAAAATAGGGGGGGCAGACAGTTTTTAAGCCCAATTTAAATCACAGAAACAGATTAAAAAAGTCTCCTAAAAACACACTCTGCAAGATGTATGTAGCCTTTTTACTTAGAAGGTAAAAGGGGGAGGTGGGGTTAGGTGCCACAAACTAGCAAGGGAATTCACACAGTCACAGCAAAAATGAATTAAAAAAAACACCACTTTAAAAGAGGCCAGTCTGCCTGAAACACAGAGAGTCCACAGTAAAACAGACACAGGTAGCTGAAATAAACACTTTTGAACAAATAATACTATTCACCCAGAAACATCTCAGGGCTCCTTACCTAGGTCTTTTTGCAATCCTTGAACCCTGGGCTGTATCAGGACACAGGGAAGATGCTGAAGGCTCACAAAATGGAGGTGGCTGTCTTGGGCTTCCCTCCACAAACTTAAGGGGCCAGAGCTGGTGTGGGGGGACCGGGCTCAGGTGCAACAGGGACTAAGAGAACCATCAGCTAAGTCCAGTCCCTGTGGGCAGGGGGAAAGGCAGCTGCTGCTCTATTCAGAATCTCCTTGGATACAGACAGGCTGAATTCACACTTACAAGCTAGCAGAGTCTACTTTCCACGTAATGGAGAGATTGTTTAAAAAACAAACACTGGAGGGGGCGTGACCAGGGCGTCAAGATGGCAGTCGCACTTTCGTAGTGCTCAGGACCCCTCCGTCATCCGCCTCTCATAAAATCACTATCCGTACACATCAACACCATGAAAGCTTCATCGGGGTTCCTTTATCCTGCCCCGTCTAGAGTGGCGGGTTCCCGGCCCTCCTGGCCCCATGAGACAGAGGTTTTGGCTGCCCAGCGTTCGACCGCTGCTTCCCCCGATCAAGATGGTGGCTGAGGGACAGACCTGAGGTGTGGCCCGCTACGGCGGAAAGGCGGCAGCGGCCCGGACGGCCTGGAGGCAGGGTTGCGGACCCCGAGCCACAGAAGGTGCGGGTCGCGGCTGGGGCCGCTGTGACTGGGAGAAATCAAGGTAGGCCCCAGGCTGGCAGCACCGCGATTCTCTGGTCCCCCTGATTTTTCCCCCCCTTCCCGTGGTGACCGAGGGCTGGGAAGCGGGTCGGGGGCGCTCCGAGGGCCGGAGGCCTGGGTGCTCTGCCGCAAATTGTGCGGGGCCTGGCAGGCCCAGAGCCCGATATTAGGAGGAGGACCTGTAGACCGCTGGGAGGGCTGTCTGAGCGAACGGGTGCTCTCCGGAGCACGGGGACCCCTGCTGATGCTGCTATAGGCCGGGAGGCGGGGTTTGGTGGATGGCATACCACGGGTGTGATCAGCCAGAGGACCGAACAAGCGGGCTCGTTGCCCCCCTTCCCCCCCGAGATAAGAGACTCCATGGCAGCGAGAGGCCCCCCGTCTGTAGCCAGGGAAAGGGTTTTGGAGCCCGGGGCTGGCTGCAGTCCAGGGACTAGACATTACATCGCCTCGAGGGCGGCCAACTACGGACTCTGTTGCAGTGACGCGCTCCCCAATGGTCTCCCCGGGAGAGGTGAAAGAAGAAATTAAGTAGCAGTAACAAACAGCAACCACAAACGTGAGCTGGGACAAACACTGGGATACCGAGAGGTAAATCTGGACCTTCGTGCCCCGTGTGCAGAGAGGGGCCCCATCTCCGTCCTTCGGACCACGGTGGGGTGCAGTCTGAAGGTGACACGTTAGGGATTACAAGGATTGCCTCCCTTTTCACCCTTTCCTTATTAGCTGGCCGCCCCTCCTCCGGACGCCAGGCATCCTTACTGGCTGGACAGGGGAGGAGTCCCTGGACCATATTGAGTGAATAAAAACGCCACCGGGGTAAAGGACATGGAAGGGGAGAAGACAATAACAAAACAAAACAGTAAGATGAAATAAACTCTGCACCACCGTGTTCCCCCAATACCCCTGGAACAATCTAAACGATTCATAAATTAGGATATACCACAGGGGGAATCAGATTAGATCCCCAGGCATCTCCCATCAGGCCCTACACTAGGGCAGAACGAAAATGACCGATCACTGCAACCCTAGAGAGGTTAGAACTGCACCCAACATCATGGACAAAGACAAAGCGATCAAACAAACAATGGCACAAACTCGTATGGACCAATTCACCACAGGTACAGTGGGCCCACGGTCGGAAGGCCCAACCACAAATGGCGGTAATAACCCACAAACATCGTCCAGCGACCTGGAGGCGATCCTTGAGGCAATTCAGGCTTCCCAGACAGAAGTTGAATCAAAAATAGGGGAGGTCCGAGTGGATGTCGCCCTGATCCGGCAAGATCTCTGCAATGCAGTATCCCGAAACACAGAGGCCGAGTCGAGAATCTCCCCGGCAGAAGATGAAATAACAACTCTAAAAAGCCAAATCTCAATGCTGACCAAACGTACCTCAGATCTACACAGGGGGGCTGAAGACGCCGAAAAAAGATCTTGACGTAACAATCTTTGCCTAGTGGGTCTTCCCAAGGCCACTGCAGAATCATCATTGGATACGTTCCTAGAGGAGTGGTTCCGGTCCTGGTTGCCGGCAGACCACCTCACGCCATGGTTCACAATCGAACGAGCCCATAGGTCGCTGTGCGCAAGGCCTCCGTCCGGCTCCCCACCCATGCCAGTACTAATCTGCCTCTTCAACTTCAAAGACAGAGACCTGGTCCTGCGGGAGGCTCGCTCCTGGGGAGACGTCCTCTGCAATGGAAAGAAAGTACTCCTTTTCCCAGATTACACATTAGAGGTACAGCAACAATGCCGCTCGTTCATGGAAGTGAAACAAAAGCTTAGATCAATGGACATCCAGTATCATCTCCTGTTTCCAGCCAGACTCCGGGTGATCTATAATAATAAAACCTACTTCTTTGACCAGCCGACCGCGGCATGGACCTGGCTAGCGGAAGAAACCCCACTAGATATGCACAGAACAGGATCACAGCCACCGCTTAAGACAACGCCAGCTCACCTAAGGGGGCAACAACCGATGCGCAGTCAGCGCACACGCTCTCGGAAACGAAGAGGAAGACATAGATCCAGCTCGAGCTCCCCTCCCAGGGCTCATCGATCGGAACCAAGACACCCACAATCAAAAGAGAATTCCAGAGCCACCCTGACAAGCCTGAAACCACAGGACCCAGTCCAAGGAGCCTTTGCCTTCTAAGGAAATACGAACTAATCTCAGGTTGAACTCCACCAAATCAATCATGATCCCGCTAGCAAACACACGTGATTGCTTCGACTGGCAAAATAACATACCCATACGCAAATTAAGTTTTAAATACGTAGGGATCTTGGTAACCCTTTTGCCCGAATTAACATGGGCCAAAAATCTATCTCCTCTGCTAACAAGAATCAAAACGGACATGCAGAGATGGCAAACCCTCCCCTTGAATGTGATGGGGCGGATGGCCCTATACAAAATGATGATCTTGCCAAGACTCCTATACATATTCCATATGTTCCCATCCTTATCCCCCACTCCTGGTTCAAAAATCTCAAAACCATCACCGGAAGATTTCTATGGAGAGGTAATAGACATTGAGTAGCTATACAACATTACCGGAGAGGAATATATGATGGAGGTTTGGGTGCGTCAGATCCCTATCTACATTACCTGGCTACCCAATTGATAGTGGTCCATGACTGGTTTAATGGGGGCTGGGAAGACCCGGCGTATAAGACAGAATTGACAATCCTGGGGTTTCCACAGGTTCTTGACATGCTGTATGGAGCATCGCTTCCTCGTGACATGGAGGAAACAACCAAAGTGGTCTTCCTGGCATGGCGAGCCGCGTTACGCCACACTCACTGGAATACCGTTATCACTCTCCAGACTCCGCTATGGAGAAGGAAATGGATGTATGCCTCCGCCACGCTGGAGGGATTCACAACATGGGACCTAGTAGGCATTTCCCTGGTTGGGGACATATGGAAAGGGAGGGCCATGAAATCGTTCCAAGACCTACAAGCAGAATTTCAATTAAACCTGACACAGTTCTTTAGATACCTTCAACTAAGACACGCACTGCAAACCCATCTGCCCACCACAAGCCCTATACTGGACTTTAACCCACTGGAAGCCAAAATACTCATGGGAAATATGGAGGGGAGAGGCATTTCTCAATTTTACAAAACACTAATCAACAACACTCCTGATAACTTAGTCATTTTTAGGACTAAGTGGGAATCATGACTCGGCCCCTAGAAGAAACGGAATGGATGGAAGCCTTGATGGCGCCCAAGGTATTGGCAATATCGGCAAGGTTCCGCATGATACAATTCTATTATTTATATGGGGCCTATCTGACACCATCCAAAACACACAAAATGGGAGCCCGCCCTTCTCCCAAATGCCCAAAATGCCCAAAATGCCCGAATGAACCAGCAGACTTCTTTCATATGGTATTGACCTGTCAAAAAATACAAAAGTACTGGGAAGGGGTGATCCGAGATATAGGAAGGGAACTGGGTCAAGAAATACAAAAATCAGCTAAGCTAATCCTATTGGAGGTAAAGGAAGAAATGGGAGGAACACATGCTAAACTAACACTGACAGCTATGGCATTATTAGTCGCTAATAGAGATATCGCTGCAGCGTGGACGTCCCCAGAAGGCCAGTCGATCCAGAAATGGAGGAAGGGTGTGGATTGGTGTGGCAATCAGGAGAAACTGGTATTTGAGTCTAGAGGGCGCCCACACAAATTCGAAAAGATATGGGGACGATGGCTAGAATTGATGACATAAACCAGATACGTAATAAGATACTTAATGTTTCAAGGGGACACTACAGTGGCTAGATCTGCTGATAGCACCACAACCCATTATTGTTGATGGCTAACAAAAATACTAAAACAATGATAAGATGTACAAATTCCATGCGTCCTTGCCTTGTACTTGAACCTGTTTTTTCCTTCATTTTCTATATATGTCTGAACAATAACAATTTGTTTATTAAAAAAAAACACTGGAATACTGCTGGGCGCGCACTCTGAAATTGAGCTTTTTTAAAGGCAAAAAACAGGGGGCAGACAGTTTTTAAACACATTATAAATCACAGAAATAGAATAAAACAGTCTCCTAAAAACACACTCTGCAAGATGTATGTAGCCTTTTTACATGGAAGAAAGGGGGGGGGTTATGTGCCACAAATTAGCAAGGCAATTCACATAGTCACGCCAAAAACAAATTTGAAAAAAACACAACTTTAAAAGAGGCCAGGCTGCCTGAAACACAGAGAGTCCACAGTAAAACAGACACATGTAGCTGAAATAAACACTTTTGAACAAATAATACTATTTACCCAGAAAAATCTCAGGGCTCCTTACCTAGGTATTTTTGCAATCCTTGAACACTGGGTGTATCAGGACACAGGGAAGATGCTGAGGCTCACAAAATGGAGGTGGCTGTCTTGGGCTTCCCTCCACAAACTTAAGGGGCCAAAGCAGGTGTGGGGGGGCGGGGCTCAGGTGCAACAGGGACTCAGAGAGCCAATCAGCTCAGTCCACACCCTGTGGGCAGGGGGAAAGGCAACTGCTGCTCTATTCAGAATCTCCTTGGATACAGTCAGGCTGAATCCACACTTCCAAGATAGCAGAGTCTACTTTCCAGGTAAGGGAGAGATTGTTTAAAAAACAAACACTAGAATACTGCTGGGCACGCACTCTGAAATCGGGCTTTGTTAAAAGCAGAAAAAAGGGGGGCAGACAGTTTTTAAACACAATTTAAATCACAGAAACAGATTAAACATTCTCCTAAAAACACACTCTGCAAGATGTATGTAGCCTTTTTACTTAGAAGAAAAAAGAGGAGGTATGTGCCACAAACTAGCAATGCAATTCACATAGTCACGGCAAAAACGAATTAAAAAAAACACTACTTTAAATGAGACCAGGCTGCCTGAAACACAGAGAGTCCACAGTAAAACAGACACATGTAGCTGAAATAAACACTTTAGAACAAATAATACTATTTACCCAGAAAAATCTCAGAGCTCCTTACCTAGGTCTTTTTGCAATCCTTGAACACTGGGCTGTATCAAGACACAGGGAAGATGCTAAGGCTCACAAAATGGAGGTGGCTGTCTTGGGCTTCCTTCCACAAACTTAAGGGGCCAGAGCAGCTGTGGGACGGCGGGGCTCAGGTGCAACAGTGACTCAGAGAGCCAATCAGCTAAGTCCAGTCCCTGTGGGCACGGGGAAAGGCAGCTGCTGCTCTATTCAGAATCTCCTTGGATACAGACAGGCTGAATCCACCCTTCCAAGCAAGCAGAGTCTACTTTCCAGGTAAGTGAGAGATTGTTTAAAAAACAAACACTGGAATACTGCTGGGCGCGCACTATGGAATCAGGTTTTTTTAAAGGCAAAAAACAGGGGGGCAGACAGTTTTTAAACACAATATAAATCACAGAAACTGATTAAAACAGTCTCCTAAAAACTCACTCTGCAAGATGTGTGTTGCATTTTTACTTAGAAGAAAGGGGGGGGTATGTGCCTCAAACTAGCAAGGCAATTCACACAATCACTGCAAAAACGAATTTGAAAAAAACACCACTTTAAAAGAGGCCAGGCTGCCTGAAACACAGAGTCCACAGTAAAACAGGGGGGTATGTGCCTCAAACTAGCAAGGCAATTCACACTCACTGCAAAAACGAATTTGAAAAAAACACCACTTTAAAAGAGGCCAGGCTGCCTGAAACACAGAGTCCACAGTAAAACAGACACAGGTAACTGAAATAAACATTTTTGAACAAATCATACTATTTACCCAGACAAATCTCAGGGCTCCTTACCTAGGTCTTTTTGCAATCCTTGAACACTGGGCTGTATCAGGACATAGGGAAGATGCTGAGGCTCACAAAATGGAGGTGGCTGTCTTGGGCTTCCCTCCACAAACTTAAGGGTACAGAGCAGGTGTGGGCGGAGGAGCTCAGGTGCAACAGGGACTCAGAGAGCCAATCAGCTACGTCCAGTCCCTGTGAGCAGGGGGAAAGGCAGCTGCTGCTCTATTCAGAATCTTCTTGGATACAGACAGGCTGAATCCACACTTCCAAATTAGCAAAGTCTACTTTTCAGGTAAGGGAGAGATTATTTAAAAAACAAACACTGGAATACTGCTGGGCGCGCATTCTGAAATCAGGCTTTTTTAAAGGCAAAAAACATGGGGGCAAACAGTTTCTAAACACAATTTAAATCACAGAAACAGATTAAAACAGTCTCCTAAAAACACACTCTGCAAGATGTATATAGCCTTTTTACTTAGAAGATAAAAGGGGGGGGGAATTATGTGCCCCAAACTAGAAGGCAATTTACAAAGTCACGGCAAAAACTAATTAAAAAGAAACACCACTTTAAAAGAGGCCAGGCTGCCTGAAACACAGAGTCCACAGTAAAACAGACACAGGTAGCTGAAATTAACACTTTTGAACAAATAGTACTATTTCGCAGAAAAATCTCCGGGCTTCTTACCTAGGTCTTTTTGCAATCCTTGAACACTAGGCTGTATCAGGACACAGGGAAGATGCTGAGGCTCACAAAATGGAGGTGGCTATCTTAGGCTTCCCTCCTCAAACTTAAGGGGCAAGAGGAGGTGTTGGAGGCGGGGCTCAGGTGCAACAGGGACTCAGAGAGCCAATCAGCTGTGGGCAGGGAGAAAGGCAGCTGCTGCTCTATTCAGAATCTCCTTGGATACAGACAGGCTGAATCCACACTTCCAAGCTAGCAGAGTCTACCTTCCACGTAAGGGAGAGATTGTTTAAAAATCAAACACTGGAATACAGCTGGGCGCGCAATCTGAAATTGGGATTTTTTTTAATTGCAAAAAACAGGGGGGCAGACATTTTTTAAACACAATATAAATCACAGAAACAGATTAAAACAGTCTCCTAAAAACAAACTCTGCAAGATGTATGTAGACTTTTTACTTAGAAGATAAAAGGGGGAGGGGAGTCATGTGCCACAAACTAGCAAGGCAATTCACACAGTCACAACAAAAATGAATTTAAAAAAACACCACTTTAAAAGAGGCCAGGCTGCCTGAAACACAGAGAGTCCACAGTAAAACAGAAACAGGTAGCTGAAATAAACACTTTTGAACAAATAATACTATTCACCCAGAACAATCTCAGGGCTCCTTACCTAGGTCTTTTTGCAATCCTTGAAAACTGGGCTGTATCAGAACACAGGGAAGATGCTGAGGCTCACAAAATGGAGGTGGCTGTCCTGGGTGTCCTTCCACAAACTTAAGGGGCCAGAGCAGGTGTGGGGGGACGGGGCTGAGGTGCAACAGGGACTCAGAGAGCCAATCAGCTAAGTCCAGTCCCTGTGGAGAGGGGGAAAGGCAGCTGCTGCTCTATTCAGAATCTCCTTGGATACAGACAGGCGGAAACCACACTTCCAAGCTAGCAGAGTCTACTTTTCAGGTAAGGGAGAGATTGTTTAAAAAACAAACACTGGAATACTGCTGGGCGCGCACTCTGAAATCGGGCTTTTTTAAAGGCAGAAAACAGTGGGGCTGACATTTTCTAAACAAAAATTTAAATGTCAGAAACAGATTAAAACAGTCTCCTAAAATCACACTCTGCAAGATGTATGTAGCCTTTTTATTTAGAAGATAAAAGGGGGAGGGTGTTATGTGCCACAAACTAGCAAGACAATTCACATAGTCACGGCAAAAACAAATTTGAAACAAATACCACTTTAAAAGAGGCCAGTCTGCCTGAAACACAGAGAGTCCACAGTAAAACAGACACAGGTAGCTGAAATAAACACTTTTGAACAAATAATACTATTTACCCAGACAAATCTCAGGGCTCCTTACCTAGGTCTTTTTGCAATCCTTGAACACTGGGCTGTATCAGGACACAGGGAAGCTGCTGAGGCTCACAAAATGGAGGTGACTGTCTTGGGCTTCCCCCCACAAACTTAAGGGGCCAGAGCAGGTGTGGGGGGTTGGAGTATGGTGCATCAGGGACTCAGAGAGCCAATCATCTAAGTCCAGCCCCTGTGGCAGGAGGAAAAGAAGCTGCTGCTCTATTCAGAATCTCCATGAATACAGACAGGCTGAATCCACACTTTCAAGCTAGCAGAGTCTACTTTCCAAGTAAGGGAGAGATTGTTTAAAAAACAAACACTGGAATACTGCTGGGCGCGCACTCTGAAATCGGGGATTTTTAAAGGCAAAGATCAAGAGGGCAGACAGTTTGTAAACACAATTTAAATCACAGAAACAGATCAAAACAGTCTCCTAAAAACACACTCTGCAAGACGTATGTAGCATTTTTACTTCAAAGAAAAGGGGGGGGTTATGTGCCACAAACTAGCAGGGCAATAAACACAGTCACAGCAAAAACAAATTTAAAGAAAACACCACTTTAAAAGAGACAAGACTAGCTGAAACACAGAGAGTCCACAGTTAAACAGACACAGGTATCTAAAATAAACACTTTTGAACAAATTATACAATTTACCCAGAAAAATCTCAGAGCTCCTTACCTAGGTATTTTTGCAATCCTTGAACACTGGGCTGTATCAAGACACAGGGAAGATGCTAAGGCTCACAAAATGGAGGTGGCTGTCTTGGGCTTCCTTCCACAAACTTAAGGGGCCAGAGCAGCTGTGGGACGGCGGGGCTCAGGTGCAACAGTGACTCAGAGAGCCAATCAGCTAAGTCCAGTCCCTGTGGGCACGGGGAAAGGCAGCTGCTGCTCTATTCAGAATCTCCTTGGATACAGACAGGCTGAATCCACACTTCCAAGCAAGCAGAGTCTACTTTCCAGGTAAGTGAGAGATTGTTTAAAAAACAAACACTGGAATACTGCTGGGCGCGCACTATGAAATCAGGTTTTTTTAAAGGAAAGAAACAGGGGGCAAGACAGTTTTTAAACACAATATAAATCACAGAAACTGATTAAAACAGTCTCCTAAAAACTCACTCTGCAAGATATGTGTTGCCTTTTTACTTAGAAGAAGGGGGGGGGGGGTTATGTGCCTCAAACTAGCAAGGCAATTCACACACTCACTGCAAAAACGAATTTGAAAAAAACACCACTTTAAAAGAGGCCAGGCTGCCTGAAACACAGAGTCCACAGCAAAACAGACACAGGTAACTGAAATAAACACTTTTGAACAAATAATACTATTTACCCAGACAAATCTCAGGGCTCCTTACCTAGGTCTTTTTGCAATCCTTGAACACTGGGCTGTATCAGGACATAGGGAAGATGCTGAGGCTCACAAAATGGAAGTGGCTGTCTTGGGCTTCCCTCCACAAACTTAAGGGGACAGAGCAGGTATGGGCGGAGGAGCTCAGGTGCAACAGGGACTCAGAGAGCCAATCAGCTACGTCCAGTCCCTGTGAGCAGGGGGAAAGGCAGCTGCTGCTCTATTCAGAATCTTCTTGGATACAGACAGGCTGAATCCACACTTCCAAATTAGCAGAGTCTACTTTTCAGGTAAGGGAGAGATTATTTAAAAAACAAACATTGGAATACAGCTGGGCGCGCATTCTGAAATCAGGCTTTTTTAAAGGCAAAAAACAAGGGGGCAAACAGTTTCTAAACACAATTTAAATCACAGAAACAGATTAAAACAGTCTCCTAAAAACACACTCTGCAAGATGTATGTAGCCTTTTTACTTAGAAGATAAAAGGGGGGGGGGAATTTTGTGCCCCAAACTAGAAGGCAATTTACAAAGTCACGGCAAAAACTCATTAAAAAGAAACACCACTTTAAAAGAGACCAAGCTGCCTGAAACACAGAGTCCACAGTAAAACAGACACAGGTAGCTGAAATTAACACTTTTGAACAAATAGTACTATTTCGCAGAAAAATCTCCGGGCTTCTTACCTAGGTCTTTTTGCAATCCTTGAACACTAGGCTGTATCAGGACACAGGGAAGATGCTGAGGCTCACAAAATGGAGGTGGCTGTCTTAGGGTTCCCTCGTCAAACTTAAGGGGCCAGAGGAGGTGTTGGAGGCAGGGCTCAGGTGCAACAGGGACTCAGAGAGCCAATCAGCTGTGGGCAGGGGGAAAGGCAGCTGCTGCTCTATTCAGAATCTCCTTGGATACAGACAGGCTGAATCCACACTTCCAAGCTAGCAGAGTCTACCTTCCACGTAAGGGAGAGATTGTTTAAAAATCAAACACTGGAATACAGCTGGGCGCGCAATCTGAAATTGGGATTTTTTTAATTGCAAAAAACAGGGGGGCAGACATTTTTTAAACACAATATAAATCACAGAAACAGATTAAAACAGTCTCCTAAAAACAAACTCTGCAAGATGTATGTAGACTTTTTACTTAGAAGATAAAAGGGGGGAGGGGAGTCATGTGCCACAAACTAGCAAGGCAATTCACACAGTCACAACAAAAATGAAATAAAAAAAACACCACTTTAAAAGAGGCCAGGCTGTCTGAAACACAGAGAGTCCACAGTAAAACAGAAACAGGTAGCTGAAATAAACACTTTTGAACAAATAATACTATTCACCCAGAACAATCTCAGGGCTCCTTACCTAGGTCTTTTTGCAATCCTTGAAAACTGGGCTGTATCAGAACACAGGGAAGATGCTGAGGCTCACAAAATGGAGGTGGCTGTCTTGGGCTTCCTTCCACAAACCTAAGGGACCAGAGCAGGTGTGGGGGGACGGGGCTGAGGTGCAACAGGGACTCAGAGAGCCAATCAGCTAAGTCCAGTCCCTGTGGGGAGGGGGAAAGGCAGCTGCTGCTCTATTCAGAATCTCCTTGGATACAGACAGGCTGAATCCACACTTCCAAGCTAGCAGAGTCTACTTTTCAGGTAAGGGAGAGATTGTTTAAAAAACAAACACTGGAATACTGCTGGGCGCACTCTGAAATCGGGCTTTTTTAAAGGCAGAAAACAGGGGGGCTGACATTTTCTAAACACAAATTTAAATGTCAGAAACAGATTAAAACAGTCTCCTAAAAACACACTCTGCAAGATGTATGTAGCCTTTTTATTTAGAAGATAAAAGGGGGAGGGGGTTATGTGCCACCAACTAGCAAGGCAATTCACACAGTCACAGCAAAAACACATTAAAAAGAAAATACCTCTTTAAAAGAGGCCAGTCTGCCTGAAACACAGAGAGTCTACAGTAAAACAGACACATGTAGCTGAAATAAACACTTTTGAACAAATACTACTATTTACCAAGAAAAATCTCAGGGCTCCTTACCTAGGTCTTTTTGCAATCCTTGAACACTGGGCTGTATCAGAACACAGGGAAGATGCTGAGGCTCACAAACTGGAGGTGGCTGTCTTGGGCTTCCATCCACAAACTTAAGGGGCCAAAGCAGGTGTGGGGGGGCTGGGGCTCAGGTGCAACAGGGACTCAGAGAGCCAATCAGCTAAGTCCAGTCCCTGTGGGCAGAGGGAAAGGCAGCTGCTGCTCTATTCAGAATCTCCTTGGATACAGACAGGCTGAATCCACACTTCCAAGCTAGCAGAATCTACTTTCCAGGTAAGGGAGAGACTGCTTAAAAAACAAACACTGGAATACTGCTGGGCGCGAACTCTGAAATCGGGGATTTTTAAAGGCAAAGATCAAGAGGGCAGACAGTTTGTAAACACAATTTAAATCACAGAAACAGATCAAAACAGTCTCCTAAAAACACACTCTGCAAGATGTCTACAGCCTTTTTACTTAGAAGAAAAAAGGGGGGAGGGGTTAGGTGCCACAAAGTATCAAGGCAATTCAAACCGTCACGGCAAAAACAAATTTAAAAAAAAACACCACTTTAGAAGAGGCCAGACTGCCTGAAACACAGAGAGTCCACAGTAAAACAGACACAGGTAGCTGAAATAAACACTTTTGAACAAATAATACTATTTTCGCAGAAAAATCTCAGGGCTCCTTACCTAGGTCTTTTTGCAATCCTTGAAAACTGGGCTGTATCAGAACACAGGGAAGATGCTGAGGCTCACAAAATGGTGGTGGCTGTCCTGGGCTTCCTTCCACAAACTTAAGGGGCCAGAGCAGGTGTGGGGGGACGGGACTGCGGTGCAACAGGGACTCAGAGAGCCAATCAGCTAAGTCCAGTTCCTGTGGGCAGGGGGGAAGGCAGCTGCTGCTCTATTCAGAATCTCCTTGGATGCAGACAGGCTGAATCCACACTTACAAGCTAGCAGAGTCTACTTTGCAGGTAAGGGAGAGATTGTTTAAAAAACAAACACTGGAATACTGCTGGGCGCGCACTCTGAAATCGGGCTTTTTTAAAGGCAGAAAACAGGGGGGTTGACATTTTCTAAACACAATTTAAATGTCAGAAAAAGATTAAAACAGTATCCTAAAAACACACTCTGCAAGATATATGTAGCCTTTTTACTTAGAAGATAAAAGGGGGAGGGGGGTTATGTGCCACAAACTAGCAAGGCAATTCACACAGTCACAACAAAAACAAATTAAAAAAAATATCACTTTAAAAGAGGCCAGTCTGCCTGAAACACAGAGAGTCCAAAGTAAAACGGACACAGGTAGCTGCAATAAACACTTTTGAACAAATAATACTATTTACCCAGAAAAATCACAGGGATTCTTACCTAGGTCTTTTTGCAGTCCTTAAACACTGGGCTGTTTCAGGACACAGGGAAGATGCTGAGGCTCACAAAATGCAGGTGGCTGTCTTGGGCTTCCCTCCACAAACTTAAGGGGTCAGAGCAGGTGTGGGGGGAGGGGCTCATGTGCAACAGAGATTCAGAGAGCCAATCAGCTAAGTCCAGTCCTTGTGGGCAGGAGGAAAGGCAGCTGCTGCTCTATACAGAATCCCCTTGGATACAGACATGCTGAATCCACACTTCCAAGCTAGCAGAGTCTACTTTCAAGGTAAGGGAGAGATTGTTTAAATAACAAACACTGGAATACTGCTGGGTGCGCACTCTGAAATCGGGCTTTGTTAAACGTAGAAAACAGGGGGGCAGACAGTTTTTAAACACAATTTAAATCACAGAAACAGATTAAAAGGTCTCCTAAAAACACAATCTGCAAGATGTATGTAGTCTTTTTACTTAGAAGAAAAAAGGGGGGTTATGTGCGACAAACTAGCAAGGCAATACGCACAGTCACTGCAAAAACGAATTAAAAAAAAACACCACTTTAAAAGAGACCAGGCTGCCTGAAACACAGATAGTCCACAGTTAAACAGACACAGGAAGTTGAAAGAAAAACTTTTGAACAAATAATACTATTTAACCAGAAAAATCTCAGGGCTCCTTACCTAGGTCTTTTTGCAATCCTTGAACACTGGGCAGTATCAGGACACAAGGAAGATGCTGAGACTCACAAAATAGAAGTTGCTGTCTTTGGCTTCCCTCCACAAACTTAAGGGGCCAGAGCCGGTGTGTGGGCGGGCGGGGCTCAGGTGCAACAGGGACTCAGAGAGCCAATCAGCTAAGTCCAGTCCCTGTGGGCAGGGGGAAAGGCAGCTACTGATCTATTCAGAATCTCCTTGGATACAGACAGGCTGAATCCACACTTCCAAGCTAGCAGAATCAACTTTCAAGGTAAGGGAGAGATTGTTTAAAAAACAAACACTGGAATACTGCTGGCCGTGCACCCTTAAATCGTGCTTTTTTAAAGGCAAAAAATAGGGGGCAGACAGTTTTAAAACACAATTTAAATCACAGAAACGGATTAAAACAGTCTCCTAAAAACACACTCTGAAAGATATATGTAGCCTTTTTACTTAGAAGATAAAAGGGGGTGTTATGTGCCACAAACAAGCACGGCAATTCACACAGTCACGGCTAAAACAAATTAAAAAAAAACACCACTTTAAAAGAGTCCAGGATGCCTGAAACACAGAGAGTCCACAGTAAAACAGACACAGGTAGCTGAAATAAACATTTTTGAACAAATCATAATATTTACCCAGACGAATCTCAGGGCTCCTTACCTCGGTCCTTTTGCAATCCTTGAACCCTGGGCTGCATCAGAACACAGGGAAGATGCTGAGGCTCACAAAATGGAGGTGGCTGTCTTGGGCTTCCCTGCACAAACTGAAGGGGCCAGAGCTGGGTTGGGGGGCGGGGCTCAGGTGCAACAGGGACTCAGAGAGACAATCAGCTAAATCCAGTCGCTGTGGGCAGGGGGAAAGGCAGCTGTTGCTCTATTCAGAATCTCCTAGGATACAGACAGGCGGAATACACACGTCCAAGCTAGCAGAGTCTACTTTCCAGGTAAGGGAGAGATTGTTTAAAAAACAAACACTGGAATACTGCTGGGCGCGCACTCTAAAATAGGGCTTTTTTAAATGCAAAAAACAGGGGGGCAGACAGTTCCTAAACACAATTTAAATCACAGAAACAGATTAAAACAGTCTCTTAAAAACACACTCTGCAAGATGTATATAGCCTTATTACTTAGAAGACAAAAGGGGGGGTTAGGTGCAAAAACTAGCAAGGCAATTCACACAGTCACGGCAAAAACAAATTTGAAAAAAACACCACATTAAAAGAGACCAGGCTGCCTGAAACACAGAGAGCCCACAGTTAAACAGACACAGGTAGCTGAAATAAACACTTTAGAACAAATAATACTATTTTCCCAGAAAAATCTCAGGGCTCCTTACCTAGGTCTTTTTGCAATCCTTGAAAACTGGGCTGTATCAGAACACAGGGAAGATGCTGAGGCTCACAAACTGGAGGTGGCTGTCTTGGGCTTCTTTCCACAAACTTAAGGGGCCAGAGCAGGTGTGGGGGGCGGGGCTGAGGTGCAACAGGGACTCAGAGAGCCAATCAGCTAAGTCCAGTCCCTGTGGGCAGGGGCAAAGGCAGCTGCTGCTCTATTCAGAATCTCCTTGGATACAGACAGGCTGAATCCACACTTCCAAGCCAGCAGAGTCTACTTTTCAGGTAAGTGAGAGATTGTTTAAAAAACAAACACTGGACTACTGCTGGGCGCGCACTCTAAAATCAGGCTTTTTTAAAGGCAGAAAACAGGGGGGCTGACAGTTTCTAAACACAATTTAAATCACAGAAACAGATTAAAACAGTCTCCTAAAAACACACTCTGCAAGATTTATGTAGCCTTTTTACTTAGAAGAAAAATGTGGGGGGCGGGTTAGGTGCAAAAACTAGCAAGGCAATTCACACAGTCAGAGCAAAAACAAATTTGAAAAACACACCACTTTAAAAGAGACCAGGCTGCCTGAAACACAGAGAGTCCACAGTTAAACATACACAGGTAGCTGAAATAAACAGTTTTGAACACATAATACTATTTACCCAGAAAAATCTCAGGGCTCCTTACCTAGGTCTTTTTGCAATCCTTGAACACTGGGCTGTATCAGGACACAAGGATGATGCTGAGGCTCACAAATGGAAGTGGCTGTCTTGGGCTGCCCTCCACAAACTTAAGGGGCCAGAGCAGGTGTGGGACGGCGGGGCTCAGGTGCAACAGGGACTCAGAGAGCCAATCAGCTAAGTCCAGTTCCTGTGGGCACGGGGAAAGGCAGCAGCTGCTCTATTCAGAATCTTCATGGATACAGACAGGCTGAATCCACCCTTCCAAGCTAGCAGAGTCTACTTTCCAGGTAAGGGAGAGATTGTTTAAAAAACAAACACTAGAATACTGCTGGGCGCGCACTCTAAAATAGGGCTTTTTTAAATGCAAAAAACAGGGGGGCAGACAGTTCCTAAATACAATTTAAATCACAGAAACAGATTAAAACAGTCTCTTAAAAACACACTCTGCAAGATGTATATAGCCTTTTTACTTAGAAGAAAAAAAGGGGGGGTTAGGTGCAAAAACTAGCAAGGCAATTCACACAGTCACGGCAAAAACAAATTTGAAAAAACACCACTTTAAAAGAGACCAGGCAGCCTGAAACACAGAGAGCCCACAGTTAAACAGACACAGGTAGCTGAAATAAACACTTTAGAACAAATCATACTATTTACCCAGAAAAATCTCAGGGCTCCTTACCTAAGTCTTTTTCAAATCCTTGAACACTGGGCTGTATCAGGACACAGGGAAGATGCTGAGGCTCACAAAATGGAGGTGGCTGTCTTGGGCTTCCCTCCACAAACGTAAGGGGCCAGAGCAGGTGTGGGGGGAGGGGCTCAGGCTTAACAGGGACTCAGAGAGCCAATCAGCTAAGTCAATTCCCTGTGGGCACGGGGTAAGGCAGCTGCTTCTCTATACACTATATTATACACTAACCCTTCGGTCTGTGTACAGGTTAATGGGACCATATCCCACAGGTTCGACAACCGCAGAGGTACTCGACAGGGATGTCCTCTATCCTCTCTTTTGTTTACCCTGGCCATTGAGCCTCTAGGCCAGATGATCAGAGCAGGCTCAGTATATCGAGGGTGGAAATGGGGTCCATCTCATGAAGACAGGATAGCTCTATATGCAGATGACCTATACGCAAATTAAGTTTTAAATACCTAGGGATCTGGGTAACCTTTCTGCCAAAAATCTATCTCCTCTGCTAACAAGAATCAAAATGGACATGCAGAGATGGCAAACCCTCCCCTTGAATGTGATGGGGTGGGTGGCCCTATACAAAATGATGATCTTGCCAAGACTCCTATACATATTCCAAAATGTTCCCATCCTCATCCCCCACTCCTGGTTCAAAAATCTCGAAAGCATCACCGGAAGATTTCTATGGAGAGGTAACAGACATCGAGTAGTGATACAACATTGCCGGAGAGGAATGTATGATGGAGGTTTGGGTGCGTCAGATCCCTATCTGTATTACCTGGCTACACAATTGATAGTGGTCCATGACTGGTTTAATGGGGGCTGGGAAGACCCGGCGTATAAGACAGAATTGACACTTCTGGGGTTTCCACAGGTTCTTGACATGCTGTATGGAGCATCGCTTCCTCGTGACATGGAGGAAACAACCAAAGTGGTGTTCCTGGCATGGCGAGCCGCGTTACGCCACACTCACTGGAATACTGTTATCACCCTCCAGACTCTGCTATGGAGAAGGAAATGGATGTATGCCTCCGCCACGCTGGAGGGATTCACAACATGGGACCTAATAGGCATTTCTCTGGTTGGGGACATTTGCAAAGGGAGGGCCATGAAATCGTTCCAAGACCTACAAGGAGAATTTCCATTAAACCACACACAGTTCTTTGGATACCTTCAACTAAGACACGCACTGCGAACCCATCTGCCCACCACAAGCCCTATACCGGACTTTAACCCACTGGAAGCCAAAATACTCATGGGAAATATGGAGGGGAAGGCATTTCTCAACTTTACAAAACACTAATCAACAACACACCTGATAACTTAGTCATTTTTAGGACTAAGTGGGAATCATGGCTCGGACCCCTAGAAGAAACGGAATGGAGGGATGCCTTGATGGCGCCCAAGGTATTGGCAATATCGCAAGATTCGCCATTATACAATTCTATTATTTATATGGGGCCTATCTGACACCATCCAAACTACACAAATTCCATGCATCCTTGCCTTGTACTTCAACCTTTTTTTTCCTTCCTTTTCTATATATGGCTGGGCGTGCACTCTGAAATCGGCCTTTTTTAAAGGCAAAGAACAGGAGGCAGACAGCTTTTAAACACAATTAATGCAAAGAAATAGATTAAAACTGTGTCCTAAAACCACACTCTGCAAGATGTACGTAGCTTTTTACTTAGAAGAAAATATGGGGGGGGGGGGTTATGTGCCACAAACTAGCAAGGCAATTCGCACAGTCACAGCAAAAACAAATAAAAAAAAACACACTTCAAAAGAGGCCAGGCTGCCTGAAACACAGAGAGTCCACAGTAAAATAGACACTGGTAGCTGAAATAAACAATTTTGAACAAATAATACTATTTACCCAGAAAAATCTCAGGGCTCCTTACGTAGGTCTTTTTGCAATCCTTGAACACTGGGCTGTATCAGGACACAGGGAAGATGCTGCGGCTCACAAAATGGAGGTGGCTGTCTTGGGCTTCCCTCCACAAACTTCAGGGGCCAGAGCAGTTGTGGGGGGACGGGGCTCAGGTGCAACAGGGACTCAGAGCCAATCAGCTAAGTCCAGTCCCTGTGGGCAGGGGGAAAGGCAGCTGCTGCTCTATTCAGAATCTCCTTGAATACAAACAAGCTGAATCCACACTTCCAAGCAAGCAGAGTCTACTTTCCAAGTAAGGGAGAGATTGTTTCAAAAACAAACAGTGGAATACTGCTGGGCGCGCACTCTGAAATCAGGGATTTTTAAAGGCAAAGATCAGGGTGGCAGACAGTTTTTAAACACAATTTCAATCACAGAAACAGATTAAAACAGTGCCCTAAAAACACACTCTGCAAGATGTATATAACCTTTTTATTTAGAAGAAAAAACGTGGGGGTATGTGCCACAAACTAGGAAGGCAATTCACACAGTCACTGCAAAAATCGAATTAAAAAAAAAACACCACTTTAAAAGAGACCAGGCTGCCTGAAACACAGAGACTCCACAGTTAAACAGACACAGGTAGCTGAAAAAAACACTTTTGAACAAATAATACTATTTACCCAGAAAAATCTCAGAGCTCCTTACCTAGGTCTTTTTGCAATCCTTGAACACTGGGCTGTATCATGACACAGGGAAGATGCTGAGGCTCACAAAATAGAGGTGACTGTCTTGGGCTTCCCTCCACAAACTTAAGGGGCCAGAGCAGGTGTTGGGGGTGGGGTTCAGGTGCAACAGGGACTCAGAGAGCCAATCAGCTAAGTCCAGCTCCTGTGGGCACGGGGAAACGCAGCTCCTGCTCTATTCAGAGTCTCCTTGGATACAGACAGGCTGAATCCACCCTTCCAAGCTAGCAGAGTCTACTTTCCAGGTAAGGGAGAGATTGTTTAAAAAACAAACACTGGAGGGGGCGTGTTCTGGGCGTCAAGATGGCGGTCGCACTTTTGTAGTGCTCAGGACCACTCCGTCATCCGCCTCTCATAAAATCACTATCGGTAAACATCAACACCGTGAACGCTTCATCGGGGTTCCTTTATCGTGCACTGTCTTAAGTGGCGGCTTCCCGGCCCTCACCGCCCTGTGAGACCGAGGTTTTGGCTGCCCAGCGTTCGACCACTGTTTCCCCTGATCAAGATGGTGGCTGAGGGACAGACCTGAGGCGCGGCCCGCTGCGGCGGAAAGGCGGCTGAAAGGTTGCGGCAGCCCGGACGGCCTGGAGGCAGGGCTGCGGACCCCGAGCCAGAGAAGTTGCGGGTCACGGCCGCTGTGACTGGGAGAAATCAAGGTAGGTCCCGGGGCGGCAGCACCGCAATTCTCTGGTCCCCCTGATTTTTTCCCCCCCCTTCTCGTGGTGAGCGAGGGCTGGGAAGGGGGGCGTTCCGTGGGCCGGAGGTCGGGGTACTCGGCTGCGAATTGTGTAGGGCCCTGGCAGGCCCAGAGCCCGACGTTAGGAGGAAGACCTGCAGACCGCTGGGAGGGCCGCCTGAGCGGACGGGTGCTCGCAGGGGCACGGGCACCCCCCTACTTATGCTGCTATAGGCTGGGACGCGGGCCGGGATGGAGGGCCTACCAGGGGTGTGATCAGCCGGAGGACCGAACCGGCGGGCTCGTTGCCCCCTCTCCGCCCCCCAAGATAAGAGACTCCGTGGCAGCGAGGGGCCCCCCAGCTGGCGCCCGGGAGAGGGTTTTGGAGCCCAGGGCTGGCTGCAGTCCAGGGCCTAGACATTACATCACATCGAGGGCAGCCAACTACGGACCGTGCTGCGGTGACGCTCTCCCCACTGGTCTCCCCAGGAGAGGGGAAAGAAGAAATTAAGTAACAGTAACAAGCAGCAACCACAAACGTGAGCTGGGACAAACACTGGGATACCGAGAGGTGAATCTAGACCTTCGGGCCCCGTGAGCAGAGAGGGGCCCGATCTCCGTCCTTTGGACCACAGTGGGGTGCAGTCTGAAGGTGACATGTTAGGGATTACAAGTAGAGCCTCCCTTTTCACCCTTTCCTTATTCTCTGACCGCGTCTCCTCCGGACACCAGGCATCCTTACCGACTGGACAAGGGAGGAGTCCGGGACCATATCGAGTGAATAAAAACGCAGCCGGGGTAAAGGACATAGAAGGGGATAGGACAATAACAAAACAAAACAGTAAGATGAAATAAACTCTGCAACACCGTGTTCCCCCAATACCCCTAGAACTATCTAATAGATTCATAAATTAGGATATACCACAGGGGGAATCAGATTAGATCCCCAGGGATCTCCCATCAGGCCCTACAGTAGGGCAGAACAAAATTGACCGATCACTGCAACCCTAGAGAGGTTAGAACCACACCCAACATCATGGGCAAAGACAAAGCGATCAAACAAACAACGGAACAAACTCGTATGGACCAATTCACCACAGGGACAGTGAGCCCACGGTAGGAAGGCCCAAACACAAATGGCGGTAATAACCCACAAACATCGTGCAGCGACCTGGCGGCGATTCAGGCCTCCCAGACAGCAGTCGAATCAAAAATAGGGGAGGTCGGAGTGGAAGTCGCCCTGATCCAGCAAGATCTCCGCAATGCAGTATCCTGAATCACAGAGGCCGAGTTGAGAATCTCCACGGCAGAAGATGAAATAACAACTCTAAAAACCCAAATCTCAAAGCTTACCAAACAAACCTCAAATCTACACAGGAGGGCTGAAGACGCCAAAAACAGATCTCGACGTACCAATCTTCGCCTAGTGGGTCTTCCCGAGGCCACTGCAGAATCATCATTGGATACATTCCTAGAGGATTGGTTCTGGTACTGGTTGCCGGCAGACCACCTCACGCCATGGTTCACAATCGAACAAGCCCATAGGTCGCTGCGCGCAAGGCCTCTGCCCGGCTCCCCACCCAAGCCAGTAATAATCTGCCTCTTCAACTCCAAAGACAGAGACCTGGTCCTGCGGGAGGCTCGCACCAGGGGAGACCTCCTCTGCAATGGAACAAAAGTACTCCTTTTCCCAGATTACACATTAGAGGTACAGCAACAACGCTGCTCGTTCATGGAAGTGAAGCAAAAGCTTAGATCAATGGACATCCAGTATAGTCTCCTGTTTCCAGCCAGCCAGCCTCCGGGTGATCTATAATAATAAAACCTACTTCTTTAAGCGGCCGACCGCGGCACGGACCTGGCTAACGGAAGAAACCCCACTAGATATGCACAGAACAGGATCACACCCACCGCTTAAGACAACACCAGCTCACCCAAGGGGGCAACAACCAATGCGCAGTCAGCGCACACGCTCTCGGAAATGAAGAGGAAGACATAGATGCAGGTCAGACTCCCCTCCCGGGGCTTATTGATCGGAACCCAGACACCCACAATCGAAAGAGAATTCCAGAGCCACCCTGACAAGCCTGAAACCACAGAACACAACCGAGATCCAGCTAGAGACACAAGAAGACTCTGACTTGTCCCGTAGTCCAATCCTGTGACTGCATAGGTGGAACTTATTCTGGGAAAGACTTAAGACAATGAACACAGAAATAGAAGCGTTATGCCTAACTTTATCACACATCAAGTATTATACATTTATGCATGATCCGATACTAGGGAGGGGTCCACCGCCACCAATACCACAGCCTTACCACTCAAAAGCCATCTCACCAGTTTTAGAAGTGAGGGGCTATGTATATGGGCGACAGGTGCTTCTGGGGGTGGGGAGGGAGTTGGGGGGCCAGGGGGTTCCGGCCTCATTCTAACGGCCAATGTTAGAATTTGTATGCAAAGGCAAGATTCATATTTTTTTTTTAATTGAGGCACAGGGCAGGATGCCTAATGACTCAACAGATATAATAGAGTGTGAGAATCGGCAGAAGGAAGATAGAAAGAGAAGTCCTTCAGAGTTGCACAAACTAGTAGCTAAAGGTTGGCTCAACAACTGTAAATTCCCACCTACAATCACCCCCCCCCCATGAATCAAGAACAAATTATGTCATGGAACATCAACGAGCTCCTAGACAAAATGAAACGTACTGCAGTATTCACCTTGATACATAGATACAATCCAGAAATACTCACGTTGCAGGAAACCCACCTTTTGGGGGATAAATACCCATTCCTGACTCGTCGAGGATTTGATAGAGTGTACCATGCGGGATACACACGTGGGTCACAAGGAGTAGCCATATTATTGCATCGTACCTTCCCTATGACACACATCCAAGTACGGAGAGACCAACAGGGGCGGTTTGTAGCCATTACCGGTAAGGTAGAAGGGATCACATTTAATATAATAATTATCTACGCCCCTCCCTCCCTGGTCAGCTCAACCCTCCAGGCACTCACAAAACTTCTCTCTGACCTACCCCCGGGGCACACTATACTAGGTGGCGACTTCAACGCAACCCCGGACCCGACCTTAGATGTAGACGGCCCACTCACCACATATAGACGTACACTGGCAACCAAAATTAAAGGGTGGTTATCTGCCACAGGATTATGTGACGCCTGGCGGATATGGCATCCGAGGCAGAGACAATTCACCCACACCTCAGCAACCCATGGCTCCCAATCCAAACTAGACCTGATGCTTCTTCCGAGCAGAGATTGTACAACCCTCTCACACATCAAGATTCTAGCCAGAGGAATCTCTGACCATGCCCCTCTCCGGCTCATACTAGGCCCGGCCCGCCCCCGGCGTCGCCCCATGTGGCAGCTAAACGCATGGTATCTTCAAGATGAACACTTTAAGGAACAATTACGTCAGGCACAAGCAGAATACTTCCACCTAAACGAAGGCTCAGTAACCTCAGAGGGCACTCTATGGGCGGCAGGGAAGGCGGTATTAAGAGGTATGGCTAAAAATCTGATACGTAATCAGGAACGTGCCAAAACGCTACATATCAAACAGCTAGAGCTCTGAGCAATAAACCTCGAAAGAGACAACGTAATAAACCCAAGCGAGAAACTGCAGCAACAACTCCTCCTAATCTGAGAGGAGATATGAGGTCAATCCCAGGAGGCCGCGAAACATTTAAGGAGGACCAGCACTGGAAGGATATATCGCTGGGGGAACAAGACCGGGAAGATGCTGTATTGGTTGATCTCTCACGATCACGCCTCCAAGATCGTCCCTGAAATTTATGACGGGATAGGGCCCTGGTTACGGGTCATACCGAAATTGCAAATGCTTTTGCCAACTATTATCATACACTGTACCAAGCATCTACACAAATAGATTCACATCAAAGACGTCAACTACTTGACAAGATCCCCCTCCCACAGTTACCTATGATAGAAGCACAGCTTTTAAAGGAAGGAACCCATTAGAGAGGAAGAAACTGGGGCGGCAATCTTGACATTAAACGCTGGCAAGACGCCTGAACCCGATGGGTTCCCCCCAGAATATTATAAGGTGTTTAGAGAAGACCTGACCCCACATCTCCTAAGCCTTTTTGCAGAAATAGGAAAAGGTGGATCCTTTCCTCCTGAACTAGATACAGCCATGATCGTGGTGCTCCCCAAAACCCAGCCCCCTTCACCTCACTGTGCGGATTACAGACCAATATCATCGATTAACACAGATATTAAAAAATTTCGCCTCTATCCTTGCCACTCGCATCAAAAGGGTCCTGCCGCAGCTATTCAATCCTGTCCAATGTGTGGTTTATGGCAACCCGCAGTACACAACACTGTATCCGCCGGCTACACGTAGCCTTGGAGGAGAGACGCCGGTTGCCCCAAAGCCTGGCCCTCTTGCTCATAGATTTTAAAAAGGCTTTTGATTCGGGTGACTGGGGATTCCTTCTACTGGTGCTCCGACAGGCAGGCATAGAAAAACTATTTTGCCACCTAATTAAAGCATTATACACTAACCCTACGGCCTGTAGCCCAGATGATCAGAGCAGGCTCGGTATATCGAGGGTGTAAATGTGGTCCATCTCATGAAGACAGGGTAGCTCTATATGCAGATGACCCATACGCAAATTAAGTTTTAAATACCTAAGGATCTGGGTAACCCTTTTTCCCGAATTAACATGGGCCAAAAATCTACCTCCTCTGCTAACAAAAATCAAAACGGACATGCAGACATGGCAAACCCTCCCCTTGAATGTGATGGGGCGGGTGGCCCTATACAAAATGATGATCTTGCCAAGACTCCTATACATATTCCAAAATGTTCCCATCCTCATCCCCCACTCCTGGTTCAAAAATCTCGAAACCATCACTGGAAGATTTCTATGGAGAGGTAATAGACATTGAGTAGCGATACAACTTTGCTGGAGAGGAATGTATGATGGAGGTTTGGGTGCGTCAGATCCCTATCTACATTACCTGGCTACCCAATTGATAATGGTCCATTGACTGGTTTAATGGGGGCTGGGAAGACCCGGCGTATAAGACAGAATTGACAATCCTGGGGTTTCCACAGGTTCTTGACATGCTGTATGGAGCATCGCTTCCTCGTGACATGGAGGAAACAACCAAAGTGGTCTTCCTGGAATGGCGAGCCGCGTTACGTCACACTCACTGGAATACCGTTATCACCCTCCAGACTCCACTATGGAGAAGGAAATGGATGTATGCCTCCGCCACACTGGAGGGCTTCACAACATGTGACCTAGTAGGCATTTCCCTGGTTGGGGACATATGGAAAGGGAGAGCCATGAAATTGTTCCAAGACCTACAAGCAGAATTTCAATTAAACCAGACACAGTTCTTTAGATACCTTCAACTAAGAAACGCACTGTGAACCCATCTGCCCACCACAAGCACTATACCGGACTTTAACCCACTGGAAGCCAAAATACTCATGGGAAATATGGAGGGGAGAGGCATTTCTCAATTTTACAAAACGCTAATCAACAACACTCCTGATAACTTAGTCATTTTTAGGACTAAGTGGGAATCATGACTCGGACCCCTAGAAGAAACGGAATGGAGGGAAGCCTTGATGGCGCCCAAGGAATTGGCAATATCGGCAAGGTTCCCCATGATACAATTCTAATATTTATATGGGGCCTATCTGACACCATCCAAACTACACAAAATGGGAGCCCGCCCTTCTGCCAAATGCCCAAGATGCCCGAATGAACCAGCAGACTTCTTTCATATGGTATTGACCTGTCAAAAAATACAAAAGTACTGGGAAGGGGTGATCCGAGATATAGGAAGGGCACTGGGTCAAGAAATACAAAAATCAGCTAAGCTAATCATATTGGAGGTAAAGGAAGAAATGGGAGGAACACATGCTAAACTAACACTGACAGCTATGTCATTATTAGTCGCTAATAGAGATATCGCTGCAGCGTGGATGTCCCCAGAATGCCAGTTGATCCAGAAATGGAGGAAGGGTGTGGATTGGTGTGCCAATCAGGAGAAACTGTTATTTGAGTCTAGAGGGTGCCCACACAAATTCGAAAAGATATGGGGACAATGGCTAGAATGATGACATAAACCAGATACGTAATAAGATACTTAGGGGGTCATTCCGACCCTGGCGGTCCATGACCGCGGAAGCACCGCCAACAGGCTGGCAGTGCTTCCTGGGCCATTCTGACCGCGGCGGAAAAGCCGCGGTCAGAAAAGGGCAACTTGCGGATTCCCGCCGGTTTACCCATGGCCCAGGGAATCCTCCATGGCGACGCTGCTTGCAGCGCCGCCATGGGGATTCCGACCCCCTTCCCGCCATCCTGTTCCTGGTGGTTTTTACCGCCAGGAACAGGATGGCAGGAACGGGTGTCGTGGGGCCCCTGGGGGCCTCTGCACTGCCCATGCCACTGGCATGGGCAGTGCAGGGGCCCCCTAACAGGGCCCCATAAGGATTTTCAGTGTCTGCTTTGCAGACACTGAAAATCGCGACGGGTGCCACTGCACCCGTCGCACCCCTACAACTCCGCCGGCTCCATTCAGAGCCGGCTTCATTGTTGCAGGGGGTTTCCCGCTGGGCTGGCGGGCGGCCTTCTGGCGGTCGCCCGCCGGCCCAGAGGGAAAGGCAGAATGGCCGCCGCGGTCTTTTGACCGCGGTGCGGTCATTCGGCGGTTCCCGCCGCCCGCCGTGGTCAGAATGACCCCCTAAATGTTTCAAGGGGACACTAAGGTGGCTAGATCTGCTGATAGCACCACAACCCAATATTGTTGATGACTAACAACGATACTAAAACAATGATAAGACGCACAAATTCCATGCGTCCTTGCCTTGTACTTGAACCTATTTTTTCCTTCCTTTTCTATATATGTCTGAAAAACAATAAACATTTGTTTATAAAAAAAAAACACTGGAATACTGCTGGGCACGCACTCTGAAATTGGGCTTTTTTAAGGGCAAAAAACAGGGGGGCAGACAGATTTTAAACACAATTTAAATCGAAGAAATAGATTAAACCTGTCTCCTAAAAACAAACTCTGCAAGATGTATGTAGCCTTTTTACTTAGAAGAAAAAAAGGGGGGGGGGGACTTATGTGCCACAAACTAGCAAGGCAATTCACACAGTCACAGCAAAAACAAATTGAAAAAAAACACCACTTTAAAAGAGGCCAGGCTGCCTGAAACACAGAGAGTCCACAGTAAAACTGACACAGGTAGCTGAAATAAGCACTTTTGAACAAATACTACTATTTACACAGAAAAATCTCAGGGCTCCTTACCTAGGTCATTTTGCAATCCTTGAACACTAGACTGTATCATGACACAGGGAAGATGCTGAGGCTCACAAAATAGAGGTGGCTGTCTTGGGCTTCCCTCCACAAACTTAAGGGGCCAGAGCAGGTGTTGGGGGTGGGGCTCAGGTGCAACAAGGACTCAGAGAGCCAATCAGCTCAGTCCCCTCCCTGTGGGCAGGGGGAAAGGCAGCTACTGCTCTATTCAGAATCTCCTTGGATACAGACAGGCTGAATCCAGACTTCCAAGCTAGCAGAGTCTACCTTCCAGGTAAGTGAGAGATTGTTTAAAAACAAATACTGGAATACTGCTGGGGGCGCACTCTTAAATCGTGCTTTTTTAAAGGCAAAAAACAGGGGGTCAAACAGTTTTTAAACACAATTTAAATCACAGAAACCGAATAAAACAGCCTCCTAAAAACACACTCTGCAAGATTTATGTAGCCTTTTTACATAGAAGAAAAGGGGGGGTTATGTGCCACAAATTAGTAAGGCAATTCACACAGTCACGACAAAAATTTATTTGAAAAAAACACCACTTTAAAAGAGACCAGGCTGCCTGAAACACAGAGATTCCATAGTAAAACAGACACAGGTAGCTGAAATAAACACTTTTGAACAAATAATACTACTTTCCCAGAAAAATCTCAGGGCTCCTTACCTAGGTCTTTTTGCAATCCTTGAACAATGGGCTGTATCAGGACACAGGGAAGATGCTGAGGCTCACAAAATGGAGATGGCTGTCTTGGGCTTCCCTCCACAAACTTAAGGGGCCAGTGCAGGTGTGGGGGAACCGGGCTAAGGTGCAACAGGGACTCAGAGAACCAATCAGCTAAGTCCAGTCCCTGTGGGCAGGGACAAAGGCAGCTGCTGCTCTATTCAGAATCTCCTTGGATACAGACAGCCTGAATCTACACTTCCAAGCTAGCAGAGTCTACTTTCCAGGTAAGGGAGAGATTGTTTAAAAAGCAAACACTGGAATACTGCTGGACGCGCACTCTGAAATCAGGCTTTTTTAAAGGCAAAAAACAAGGGGCAGACAGTTTTTAAACACATTATAAATCACAGAAACAGAATAAAACAGCCTCCTAAAAACAAACTATGCAAGATGTATGTAGCCTTTTTACATAGAAGAAAAGGGGGGTGTTATGTGCCACAAACTAGCAAAGGAAATCACATAGTCACGCCAAAAACGAATTAAAAAAAACACCACTTTAAAAGAGACCAGGCTGCCTGAAACACAGAGAGTCCACAGTAAAACAGACACATGTAGCTGAAATAAACACTTTTGATCAAATAATACTATTTACCCAGTCAAATCTCAGGGTTCCTTACCTAGGTGTTTTTGCAATCCTTGAACACTGGGCTGTATCAGGACACAGAGAAGATGCTGAGGCTCACAAAATGGAGGTGGCTGTCTTGGGCTTCCCTCCACAAACTTAAGGGGCCAGAGCAGGTGTGGGACAGCGGGGCTCAGGTGCAACAGGGACTCAGAGAGCAAATCAGCTAAGTCCAGTCCATGTGGGCAGGGGGAAGGCAGCTGCTGCTCTATTCAGAATCTCCTTGGATACAGACATGCTGAATCCACCTTTCTAAGCAAGCAGACTCTACTTAAGAGGTAAGGGAGAGATTGTTTAAAAAACAAACACTAGAATACTAGAATACTGCTGAGCGCGCACTCTGAAATCGGGCTTTGTTAAGGGCAGAAAAAAGGGGGACAGACAGTTTTTAAACACAATTTAAATCACAGAAACAGATTAAACATTCTCCTAAAAACACACTCTGCAAGATGTATGTAGCCTTTCTACTTAGAAGAAAAAAGAGGGGGGTATGTGCCACAAACTAGCAAGGCAATTCACATAGTCACGAAAAAAACTAATTTAAAAAAAAAACACCACTTTAAAAGAGACCAGGTTGCCTGAAACACAGAGAGTCCACAGTAAAACAGACACAGGTAGCTGAAATAAACACTTTTGAACAAATAATACTATTTACCCAGACAAATCTCAGGGCTCCTTACCTAGGTCTTTTTGCAATCCTTGAACACTGGGCTGTATCAGGACACAGGAAAGATGCTGAGGCTCACAAAATGGAGGTGGCTGTCTTGGGCTTCCCTCCACAAACTTAAGGGGCCAGAGCAGGTGTGGGATGGCGGGGCTCAGGTGCAACAGGGACTCAGAGAGCCAATCAGCTAAGTCCAGTCCGTGTGGGCACGGGGAAAGGCAGCTGCTGCTCTATTCAGAATCTCGTTGGATACAGACAGGCTGAATCCACCCTTCCAAGCTAGCAGAGTCTACTTTCCAGGTAAGGGAGAGATTGCTTAAAAAACAAACACTGGAATACTGCTGGGCGCACACTCTGAAATCGGGCTTTTTTAAAGGCAGAAAACAGGGGGCAGACAGTTTCTAAACACAATTAAAATCACAGAAATTGATTAAAACAGTCTCCTAAAAACTCACTCTGCAAGATGTATGTAGCCTTTTTACTTAGAAGAAAAAAGGGGGGGGGGTTAGGTCTCACAAAGTAGCAGGGCAATTCACACAGTCACGGAAAAAACAAATTTAAAGAAAACACCACTTTAAAAGAGACAAGACTAGCTGAAACACAGAGAGTCCACAGTTAAACAGACACAGGTATCTGAAATAAACACTTTTGAACAAATTATACTATTTTCCCAGAAAAATCTCAGAGCTCCTTACCTAGGTATTTTTGCAATCCTTGAACACTGGGCTGTATCAAGACACAGGGAAGATGCTAAGGCTCACAAAATGGAGGTGGCTGTCTTGGGCTTCCTTCCACAAACTTAAGGGGCCAGAGCAGCTGTGGGACGGCGGGGCTCAGGTGCAACAGTGACTCAGAGAGCCAATCAGCTAAGTCCAGTCCCTGTGGGCACGGGGAAAGGCAGCTGCTGCTCTATTCAGAATCTCCTTGGATACAGACAGGCTGAATCCACACTTCCAAGCAAGCAGAGTCTACTTTCCAGGTAAGTGAGAGATTGTTTAAAAAACAAAAACTGGAATACTGCTGGGCGCGCACTATGAAATCAGGTTTTTTTAAAGGAAAAAAACAGGGGGGCAGACAGTTTTTAAACACAATATAAATCACAGAAACTGATTAAAACAGTCTCCTAAAAACTCACTCTGCAAGATGTGTGTTGCCTTTTTACTTAGAAGAAGGGGGGGGGGGGTTATGTGCCTCAAACTAGCAAGGCAATTCACACACTCACTGCAAAAACGAATTTGAAAAAAACACCACTTTAAAAGAGGCCAGGCTGCCTGAAACACAGAGTCCACAGCAAAACAGAAACAGGTAACTGAAATAAACACTTTTGAACAAATCATACTATTTACCCAGACAAATCTCAGGGATCCTTACCTAGGTCTTTTTGCAATCCTTGAACACTGGGCTGTATCAGGACATAGGGAAGATGCTGAGGCTCACAAAATGGAGGTGGCTGTCTTGGGCTTCCCTCCACAAACTTAAGGGGACAGAGCAGGTGTGGGCGGAGGAGCTCAGGTGCAACAGGGACTCAGAGAGCCAATCAGCTAAGTCCACTCCCTGTGAGCAGGGGGAAAGGCAGCTGCTGCTCTATTCAGAATCTTCTTGGATACAGACAGGCTGAATCCACACTTCCAAATTAGCAGAGTCTACTTTTCAGGTAAGGGAGAGATTATTTAAAAAACAAACATTGGAATACTGCTGGGCGCGCATTCTGAAATCGGGCTTTTTTAAAGGCAAAAAACATGGGGGCAAACAGTTTCTAAACACAATTTAAATCACAGAAACAGATTAAAACAGTCTCCTAAAAACACACTCTGCAAGATGTATGTAGCCTTTTTACTTAGAAGATAAAAGGGGGGGGGAATTTTGTGCCCCAAACTAGAAGGCAATTTACAAAGTCACGGCAAAAACTAATTAAAAAGAAACACCACTTTAAAAGAGACCAGGCTGCCTGAAACACAGAGTCCACAGTAAAACAGACACAGGTAGCTGAAATTAACACTTTTGAACAAATAGTACTATTTCGCAGAAAAATCTCCGGGCTTCTTACCTAGGTCTTTTTGCAATCCTTGAACACTAGGCTGTATCAGGACACAGGGAAGATGCTGAGGCTCACAAAATGGAGGTGGCTGTCTTAGGCTTCCCTCGTCAAACTTAAGGGGCCAGAGGAGGTGTTGGAGGCAGGGCTCAGGTGCAACAGGGACTCAGAGAGCCAATCAGCTGTGGGCAGGGGGAAAGGCAGCTGCTGCTCTATTCAGAATCTCCTTGGATACAGACAGGCTGAATCCACACTTCCAAACTAGCAGAGTCTACCTTCCACGTAAGGGAGAGATTGTTTAAAAATCAAACACTGGAATACAGCTGGGCGCGCAATCTGAAATTGGGATTTTTTTAATTGCAAAAAACAGGGGGGCAGACATTTTTTAAACACAATATAAATCACAGAAACAGATTAAAACAGTCTCCTAAAAACAAACTCTGCAAGATGGTTGTAGACTTTTTATTTAGAAGATAAAAGGGGGGAGGGGAGTCATGTGCCACAAACTAGCAAGGCAATTCACACAGTCACAACAAAAATGAATTAAAAAAAACACCACTTTAAAAGAGGCCAGGCTGTCTGAAACACAGAGAGTCCACAGTAAAACAGAAACAGGTAGCTGAAATAAACACTTTTGAACAAATAATACTATTCACCCAGAACAATCTCAGGGCTCCTTACCTAGGTCTTTTTGCAATCCTTGAAAACTGGGCTGTATCAGAACACAGGGAAGATGCTGAGGCTCACAAAATGGAGGTGGCTGTCTTGGGCTTCCTTCCACAAACCTAAGGGACCAGAGCAGGTGTGGGGGGACGGGGCTGAGGTGCAACAGGGACTCAGAGAGCCAATCAGCTAAGTCCAGTCCCTGTGGGGAGGGGGAAAGGCAGCTGCTGCTCTATTCAGAATCTCCTTGGATACAGACAGGCTGAATCCACACTTCCAAGCTAGCAGAGTCTACTTTTCAGGTAAGGGAGAGATTGTTTAAAAAACAAACACTGGAATACTGCTGGGCGCACTCTGAAATCGGGCTTTTTTAAAGGCAGAAAACAGGGGGGCTGACATTTTCTAAACACAAATTTAAATGTCAGAAACAGATTAAAACAGTCTCCTAAAAACACACTCTGCAAGATGTATGTAGCCTTTTTATTTAGAAGATAAAAGGGGGAGGGGGTTATGTGCCACCAATTAGCAAGGCAATTCACACAGTCACAGCAAAAACACATTAAAAAGAAAATACCTCTTTAAAAGAGGCCAGTCTGCCTGAAACACAGAGAGTCTACAGTAAAACAGACACATGTAGCTGAAATAAACACTTTTGAACAAATACTACTATTTACCAAGAAAAATCTCAGGGCTCCTTACCTAGGTCTTTTTGCAATCCTTGAACACTGGGCTGTATCAGAACACAGGGAAGATGCTGAGGCTCACAAACTGGAGGTGGCTGTCTTGGGCTTCCATCCACCAACTTAAGGGGCCAAAGCAGGTGTGGGGGGGCTGGGGCTCAGGTGCAACAGGGACTCAGAGAGCCAATCAGCTAAGTCCAGTCCCTGTGGGCAGAGGGAAAGACAGCTGCTGCTCTATTCAGAATCTCCTTGGATACAGACAGGCTGAATCCACACTTCCAAGCTAGCAGATTCTACTTTCCAAGTAAGGGAGAGATTGTTTAAAAAACAAACACTGGAATACTGCTGGGCGCGCACTCTGAAATCGGGGATTTTTAAAGGCAAAGATCAAGAGGGCAGACAGTTTGTAAACACAATTTAAATCACAGAAACAGATCAAAACAGTCTCCTAAAAACACACTCTGCAAGACGTATGTAGCATTTTTACTTCAAAGAAAAGGGGGGGGTTATGTGCCACAAACTAGCAGGGCAATAAACACAGTCACAGCAAAAACAAATTTAAAGAAAACACCACTTTAAAAGAGACAAGACTAGCTGAAACACAGAGAGTCCACAGTTAAACAGACACAGGTATCTAAAATAAACACTTTTGAACAAATTATACTATTTACCCAGAAAAATCTCAGAGCTCCTTACCTAGGTATTTTTGCAATCCTTGAACACTGGGCTGTATCAAGACACAGGGAAGATGCTAAGGCTCACAAAATGGAGGTGGCTGTCTTGGGCTTCCTTCCACAAACTTAAGGGGCCAGAGCAGCTGTGGGACGGCGGGGCTCAGGTGCAACAGTGACTCAGAGAGCCAATCAGCTAAGTCCAGTCCCTGTGGGCACGGGGAAAGGCAGCTGCTGCTCTATTCAGAATCTCCTTGGATACAGACAGGCTGAATCCACACTTCCAAGCAAGCAGAGTCTACTTTCCAGGTAAGTGAGAGATTGTTTAAAAAACAAACACTGGAATACTGCTGGGCGCGCACTATGAAATCAGGTTTTTTTAAAGGAAAAAAACAGGGGGGCAGACAGTTTTTAAACACAATATAAATCACAGAAACTGATTAAAACAGTCTCCTAAAAACTCACTCTGCAAGATGTGTGTTGCCTTTTTACTTAGAAGAAGGGGGGGGGGGTTATGTGCCTCAAACTAGCAAGGCAATTCACACACTCACTGCAAAAACAAATTTGAAAAAAACACCACTTTAAAAGAGGCCAGGCTGCCTGAAACACAGAGTCCACAGCAAAACAGACACAGGTAACTGAAATAAACACTTTTGAACAAATCATACTATTTACCCAGACAAATCTCAGGGCTCCTTACCTAGGTCTTTTTGCAATCCTTGAACACTGGGCTGTATCAGGACATAGGGAAGATGCTGAGGCTCACAAAATGGAGGTGGCTGTCTTGGGCTTCCCTCCACAAACTTAAGGGGACAGAGCAGGTGTGGGCGGAGGAGCTCAGGTGCAACAGGGACTCAGAGAGCCAATCAGCTACGTCCAGTCCCTGTGAGCAGGGGGAAAGGCAGCTGCTGCTCTATTCAGAATCTTCTTGGATACAGACAGGCTGAATCCACACTTCCAAATTAGCAGAGTCTACTTTTCAGGTAAGGGAGAGATTATTTAAAAAACAAACACTGGAATACTGCTGGGTGCGCACTCTGAAATCGGGCTTTGTTAAACGTAGAAAACAGGGGGGCAGACAGTTTTTAAACACAATTTAAATCACAGAAACAGATTAAAAGGTCTCCTAAAAACACAATCTGCAAGATGTATGTAGTCTTTTTACTTAGAAGAAAAAAGGGGGGTTATGTGCGACAAACTAGCAAGGCAATACGCACAGTCACTGCAAAAACGAATTAATAAAAAACACCACTTTAAAAGAGACCAGGCTGCCTGAAACACAGATAGTCCACAGTTAAACAGACACAGGAAGTTGAAAGAAAAACTTTTGAACAAATAATACTATTTAACCAGAAAAATCTCAGGGCTCCTTACCTAGGTCTTTTTGCAATCCTTGAACACTGGGCAGTATCAGGACACAAGGAAGATGCTGAGACTCACAAAATAGAAGTTGCTGTCTTTGGCTTCCCTCCACAAACTTAAGGGGCCAGAGCCGGTGTGTGGGCGGGCAGGGCTCAGGTGCAACAGGGACTCAGAGAGCCAATCAGCTAAGTCCAGTTCCTGTGGGCAGGGGGAAAGGCAGCTACTGATCTATTCAGAATCTCCTTGGATACAGACAGGCTGAATCCACACTTCCAAGCTAGCAGAATCAACTTTCAAGGTAAGGGAGAGATTGTTTAAAAAACAAACACTGGAATACTGCTGGCCGTGCACCCTTAAATCGTGCTTTTTTAAAGGCAAAAAACAGGGGGCAGACAGTTTTAAAACACAATTTAAATCACAGAAACGGATTAAAACAGTCTCCTAAAAACACACTCTGAAAGATATATGTAGCCTTTTTACTTAGAAGATAAAAGGGGGGGTTATGTGCCACAAACAAGCACGGCAATTCACACAGTCACGGCTAAAACAAATTTTAAAAAAACACCACTTTAAAAGAGTCCAGGATGCCTGAAACACAGAGAGTCCACAGTAAAACAGACACAGGTAGCTGAAATAAACATTTTTGAACAAATCATACTATTTACCCAGACGAATCTCAGGGCTCCTTACCTCGGTCCTTTTGCAATCCTTGAACCCTGGGCTGCATCAGAACACAGGGAAGATGCTGAGGCTCACAAAATGGAGGTGGCTGTCTTGGGCTTCCCTGCACAAACTGAAGGGGCCAGAGCTGGGTTGGGGGGGCGGGGCTCAGGTGCAACAGGGACTCAGAGAGACAATCAGCTAAATCCAGTCGCTGTGGGCAGGGGGAAAGGCAGCTGCTGCTCTATTCAGAATCTCCTAGGATACAGACAGGCGGAATACACACGTCCAAGCTAGCAGAGTCTACTTTCCAGGTAAGGGAGAGATTGTTTAAAAAACAAACACTGGAATACTGCTGGGCGCGCACTCTGAAATCAGTCTTTTTTGAAGGTAGAAAACAGGAGGGCAGACAGTTTTTAAACACAATTTAAATCACAGAAACAGATTAAAACAGTTTCTTAAAAACACACTCTGCAAGATGTATATAGCCTTTTTACTTAGAAGAAAAAAGGGGGGGTTAGGTGCAAACACTAGCAAGGCAATTCACACAGTCACGGCAAAAACAAATTTGAAAAAAACACCACATTAAAAGAGACCAGGCTGCCTGAAACACAGAGAACCCACAGTTAAACAGACACAGGTAGCTGAAATAAACACTTTAGAACAAATAATACTATTTTCCCAGAAAAATCTCAGGGCTCCTTACCTAGGTCTTTTTGCAATCCTTGAAAACTGGGCTGTATCAGAACACAGGGAAGATGCTGAGGCTCACAAACTGGAGGTGGCTGTCTTGGGCTTCTTTCCACAAACTTAAGGGGCCAGAGCAGGTGTGGGGGGCGGTGCTGAGATTCAACAGGGACTCAGAGAGCCAATCAGCTAAGTCCAGTCCCTGTGGGCAGGGGCAAAGGCAGCTGCTGCTCTATTCAGAATCTCCTTGGATACAGACAGGCTGAATCCACACTTCCAAGCCAGCAGAGTCTACTTTTCAGGTAAGTAAGAGATTGTTTAAAAAACAAACACTGGAATACTGCTGGGCGCGCACTCTAAAATAGGGCTTTTTTAAATGCAAAAAACAAGGGGGCAGACAGTTCCTAAACACAATTTAAATCACAGAAACAGATTAAAACAGTCTCTTAAAAACACACTCTGCAAGATGTATATAGCCTTTTTACTTAGAAGAAAAAAGGGGGGGTTAGGTGCAAAAACTAGCAAGGCAATTCACACAGTCACGGCAAAAACAAATTTGAAAAAAACACCACTTTAAAAGAGACCAGGCTGCCTGAAACACAGAGAGCCCACAGTTAAACAGACACAGGTAGCTGAAATAAACACTTTAGAACAAATAATACTATTTACCCAGACAAATCTCAGGGCTCCTTACCTAGGTCTTTTTGCAATCCTTGAACACTGGGCTGTATCAGGACCTAGGGAAGATGCTGAGGCTCACAAAATGGAGGTGGCTGTCTTGGGCTTCCCTCCACAAACTTAAGGGGACAGAGCAGGTATGGGCGGAGGAGCTCAGGTGCAACAGGGACTCAGAGAGCCAATCAGCTACGTCCAGTCCCTGTGAGCAGGGGGAAAGGCAGCTGCTGCTCTATTCACAATCTTCTTGGATACAGACAGGCTGAATCCACACTTCCAAATTAGCAGAGTCTACTTTTCAGGTAAGGGAGAGATTATTTAAAAAACAAACATTGGAATACAGCTGGGCGCGCATTCTGAAATCAGGCTTTTTTAAAGGCAAAAAACATGGGGGCAAACAGTTTCTAAACACAATTTAAATCACAGAAACAGATTAAAACAGTCTCCTAAAAACACACTCTGCAAGATGTATGTAGCCTTTTTACTTAGAAGATAAAAGGGGGGGCGAATTTTGTGCCCCAAACTAGAAGGCAATTTACAAAGTCACGGCAAAAACTAATTAAAAAGAAACACCACTTTAAAAGAGACCAGGCTGCCTGAAACACAGAGTCCACAGTAAAACAGACACAGGTAGCTGAAATTAACACTTTTGAACAAATAGTACTATTTCGCAGAAAAATCTCCGGGCTTCTTACCTAGGTCTTTTTGCAATCCTTGAACACTAGGCTGTATCAGGACACAGGGAAGATGCTGAGGCTCACAAAATGGAGGTGGCTGTCTTAGGCTTCCCTCGTCAAACTTAAGGGGCCAGAGGAGGTGTTGGAGGCAGGGCTCAGGTGCAACAGGGAATCAGAGAGCCAATCAGCTGTGGGCAGGGGGAAAGGCAGCTGCTGCTCTATTCAGAATCTCCTTGGATACAGACAGGCTGAATCCACACTTCCAAGCTAGCAGAGTCTACCTTCCACGTAAGGGAGAGATTGTTTAAAAATAAAACACTGGAATACAGCTGGGCGCGCAATCTGAAATTGGGATTTTTTTAATTGCTAAAAACAGGGGGGCAGACATTTTTTAAACACAATATAAATCACAGAAACAGATTAAAACAGTCTCCTAAAAACAAACTCTGCAAGATGTATGTAGACTTTTTACTTAGAAGATAAAAGGGGGAGGGGAGTCATGTGCCACAAACTAGCAAGGCAATTCACACAGTCACAACAAAAATGAATTAAAAAAAACACCACTTTAAAAGAGGCCAGGCTGTCTGAAACACAGAGAGTCCACAGTAAAACAGAAACAGGTAGCTGAAATAAACACTTTTGAACTAATCATACTATTCACCCAGAACAATCTCAGGGCTCCTTACCTAGGTCTTTTTGCAATCCTTGAAAACTGGGCTGTATCAGAACACAGGGAAGATGCTGAGGCTCACAAAATGGAGGTGGCTGTCTTGGGCTTCCTTCCACAAACCTAAGGGACCAGAGCAGGTGTGGGGGGACGGGGCTGAGGTGCAACAGGGACTCAGAGAGCCAATCAGCTAAGTCCAGTCCCTGTGGGGAGGGGGAAAGGCAGCTGCTGCTCTATTCAGAATCTCCTTGGATACAGACAGGCTGAATCCACACTTCCAAGCTAGCAGAGTCTACTTTTCAGGTAAGGGAGAGATTGTTTAAAAAACAAACACTGGAATACTGCTGGGCGCACTCTGAAATCGGGCTTTTTTAAAGGCAGAAAACAGGGGGGCTGACATTTTCTAAACACAAATTTAAATGTCAGAAACAGATTAAAACAGTCTCCTAAAAACACACTCTGCAAGATGTATGTAGCCTTTTTATTTAGAAGATAAAAGAGGGAGGGGGTTATGTGCCACAAACTAGCAAGGCAATTCACACAGTCACAGCAAAAACACATTAAAAAAAAAATACCACTTTAAAAGAGGCCAGTCTGCCTGAAACACAGAGAGTCTACAGTAAAACAGACACATGTAGCTGAAATAAACACTTTTGAACAAATACTACTATTTACCAAGAAAAATTTCAGGGCTCCTTACCTAGGTCTTTTTGCAATCCTTGAACACTGGGCTGCATCAGAACACAGGGAAGATGCTGAGGCTCACAAACTGGAGGTGGCTGTCTTGGGCTTCCATCCACAAACTTAAGGGGCCAAAGCAGGTGTGGGGGGGCTGGGGCTCAGGTGCAACAGGGACTCAGAGAGCCAATCAGCTAAGTCCAGTCCCTGTGGGCATAGGGAAAGGCAGCTGCTGCTCTATTCAGAATCTCCTTGGATACAGACAGGCTGAATCCACACTTCCAAGCTAGCAGAATCTACTTTCCAGGTAAGGGAGAGAGTGCTTAAAAAACAAACACTGGAATACTGCTGGGCGCGAACTCTGAAATCGGGCATATTTAAAGGCAAAAAACAGGGGGGCAGACAGTTTTTAAACACAATATAAATCACAGAAACAGATTAAAACAGTCTCCTAAAAACACACTCCGCAAGATGTCTACAGCCTTTTTACTTAGAAGAAAAAAGGGGGGAGGGGTTAGGTGCCACAAAGTATCAAGGCAATTCAAACAGTCACGGCAAAAACAAATTAAAAAAAAAAACACCACTTTAGAAGAGGCCAGACTGCCTGAAACACAGAGAGTCCACAGTAAAACAGACACAGGTAGCTGAAATAAACACTTTTGAACAAATAATACTATTTTCGCAGAAAAATCTCAGGGCTCCTTACCTAGGTCTTTTTGCAATCCTTGAAAACTGGGCTGTATCAGAACACAGGGAAGATGCTGAGGCTCACAAAATGGAGGTGGCTGTCCTGGGCTTCCTTCCACAAACTTAAGGGGCCAGAGCAGGTGTGGGGGGACGGGACTGCGGTGCAACAGGGACTCAGAGAGCCAATCAGCTAAGTCCAGTTCCTGTGGGCAGGGGGGAAGGCAGCTGCTGCTCTATTCAGAATCTCCTTGGATGCAGACAGGCTGAATCCACACTTACAAGCTAGCAGAGTCTACTTTGCAGGTAAGGGAGAGATTGTTTAAAAAACAAACACTGGAATACTGCTGGGCGCGCACTCTGAAATCGGGCTTTTTTAAAGGCAGAAAACAGGGGGGTTGACATTTTCTAAACACAATTTAAATGTCAGAAACAGATTAAAACAGTATCCTAAAAACACACTCTGCAAGATATATGTAGCCTTTTTACTTAGAAGATAAAAGGGGGAGCGGGGTTATGTGCCACAAACTAGCAAGGCAATTCACACAGTCACAACAAAAACAAATTAAAAAAAATATCACTTTAAAAGAGGCCAGTCTGCCTGAAACACAGAGAGTCCAAAGTAAAACGGACACAGGTAGCTGAAATAAACACTTTTGAACAAATAATACTATTTACCCAGAAAAATCACAGGGATTCTTACCTAGGTCTTTTTGCAGTCCTTAAACACTGGGCTGTATCAGGACACAGGGAAGATGCTGAGGCTCACAAAATGCAGGTGGCTGTCTTGGGCTTCCCTCCACAAACTTAAGGGGTCAGAGCAGGTGTGGGGGGAGGGGCTCATGTGCAACAGAGATTCAGAGAGCCAATCAGCTAAGTCCAGTCCCTGTGGGCAGGAGGAAAGGCAGCTGCTGCTCTATTCAGAATCCCCTTGGATACAGACATGCTGAATCCACACTTCCAAGCTAGCAGAGTCTACTTTCAAGGTAAGGGAGAGATTGTTTAAATAACAAACACTGGAATACTGCTGGGTGCGCACTCTGAAATCGGGCTTTGTTAAACGTAGAAAACAGGGGGGCAGACAGGTTTTAAACACAATTTAAATCACAGAAACAGATTAAAAGGTCTCCTAAAAACACAATCTGCAAGATGTATGTAGTCTTTTTACTTAGAAGAAAAAAGGGGGGTTATGTGCGACAAACTAGCAAGGCAATACGCACAGTCACTGCAAAAACGAATTTAAAAAAAACACCACTTTAAAAGAGACCAGGCTGCCTGAAACACAGATAGTCCACAGTTAAACAGACACAGGAAGTTGAAAGAAAAACTTTTGAACAAATAATACTATTTAACCAGAAAAATCTCAGGGCTCCTTACCTAGGTCTTTTTGCAATCCTTGAACACTGGGCAGTATCAGGACACAAGGAAGATGCTGAGACTCACAAAATAGAAGTTGCTGTCTTTGGCTTCCCTCCACAAACTTAAGGGGCCAGAGCCGGTGTGTGGGCGGGCAGGGCTCAGGTGCAACAGGGACTCAGAGAGCCAATCAGCTAAGTCCAGTCCCTGTGGGCAGGGGGAAAGGCAGCTACTGATCTATTCAGAATCTCTTTGGATACAGACAGGCTGAATCCACACTTCCAAGCTAGCAGAGTCTACTTTCCATGTAAGGGAGAGATTGTTTAAAAAACAAACACTGGAATACTGCTGGGCGCACTCTGAAATCGGGCTTTTTTAAAGGCAGAAAACAGGGGGGCAGACATTTTTTAAACACAATATAAATCACAGAAACAGATTAAAACAGTCTCCTAAAAACAAACTCTGCAAGATGTATGTAGACTTTTTACTTAGAAGATAAAAGGGGGGAGGGGAGTCATGTGCCACAAACTAGCAAGGCAATTCACACAGTCACAACAAAAATGAATTAAAAAAAACACCACTTTAAAAGAGGCCAGGCTGTCTGAAACACAGAGAGTCCACAGTAAAACAGAAACAGGTAGCTGAAATAAACACTTTTGAACTAATCATACTATTCACCTAGAACAATCTCAGGGCTCCTTACCTAGGTCTTTTTGCAATCCTTGAAAACTGGGCTGTATCAGAACACAGGGAAGATGCTGAGGCTCACAAAATGGAGGTGGCTGTCTTGGGCTTCCTTCCACAAACCTAAGGGACCAGAGCAGGTGTGGGGGGACGGGGCTGAGGTGCAACAGGGACTCAGAGAGCCAATCAGCTAAGTCCAGTCCCTGTGGGGAGGGGGAAAGGCAGCTGCTGCTCTATTCAGAATCTCCTTGGATACAGACAGGCTGAATCCACACTTCCAAGCTAGCAGAGTCTACTTTTCAGGTAAGGGAGAGATTGTTTAAAAAACAAACACTGGAATACTGCTGGGCGCACTCTGAAATCGGGCTTTTTTAAAGGCAGAAAACAGGGGGGCTGACATTTTCTAAACACAAATTTAAATGTCAGAAACAGATTAAAACAGTCTCCTAAAAACACACTCTGCAAGATGTATGTAGCCTTTTTATTTAGAAGATAAAAGAGGGAGGGGGTTATGTGCCACAAACTAGCAAGGCAATTCACACAGTCACAGCAAAAACACATTAAAAAAAAAATACCACTTTAAAAGAGGCCAGTCTGCCTGAAACACAGAGAGTCTACAGTAAAACAGACACATGTAGCTGAAATAAACACTTTTGAACAAATACTACTATTTACCAAGAAAAATCTCAGGGCTCCTTACCTAGGTCTTTTTGCAATCCTTGAACACTGGGCTGCATCAGAACACAGGGAAGATGCTGAGGCTCACAAACTGGAGGTGGCTGTCTTGGGCTTCCATCCACAAACTTAAGGGGCCAAAGCAGGTGTGGGGGGGCTGGGGCTCAGGTGCAACAGGGACTCAGAGAGCCAATCAGCTAAGTCCAGTCCCTGTGGGCATAGGGAAAGGCAGCTGCTGCTCTATTCAGAATCTCCTTGGATACAGACAGGCTGAATCCACACTTCCAAGCTAGCAGAATCAACTTTCAAGGTAAGGGAGAGATTGTTTAAAAAACAAACACTGGAATACTGCTGGCCGTGCACCCTTAAATCGTGCTTTTTTAAAGGCAAAAAACAGGGGGCAGACAGTTTTAAAACACAATTTAAATCACAGAAACGGATTAAAACAGTCTCCTAAAAACACACTCTGAAAGATATATGTAGCCTTTTTACTTAGAAGATAAAAGGGAGGGTTATGTGCCACAAACAAGCACGGCAATTCACACAGTCACGGCTAAAACAAATTTTTAAAAAACACCACTTTAAAAGAGTACAGGATGCCTGAAACACAGAGAGTCCACAGTAAAACAGACACAGGTAGCTGAAATAACCATTTTTGAACAAATCATACTATTTACCCAGACGAATCTCAGGGCTCCTTACCTCGGTCCTTTTGCAATCCTTGAACCCTGGGCTGCATCAGAACACAGGGAAGATGCTGAGGCTCATAAAATGGAGGTGGCTGTCTTGGGCTTCCCTGCACAAACTGAAGGGGCCAGAGCTGGGTTGGGGGGGCGGGGCTCAGGTGCAACAGGGACTCAGAGAGACAATCAGCTAAATCCAGTCGCTGTGGGCAGGGGGAAAGGCAGCTGCTGCTCTATTCAGAATCTCCTAGGATACAGACAGGCGGAATACACACGTCCAAGCTAGCAGAGTCTACTTTCCAGGTAAGGGAGAGATTGTTTAAAAAACAAACACTGGAATACTGCTGGGCGCGCACTCTGAAATCAGGCTTTTTTGAATGTAGAAAACAGGAGGGCAGACAGTTTTTAAACACAATTTAAATCACAGAAACAGATTAAAACAGTTTCTTAAAAACACACTCTGCAAGATGTATATAGCCTTTTTACTTAGAAGAAAAAAGGGGGGGTTAGGTGCAAAAACTAGCAAAGCAATTCACACAGTCACGGCAAAAACAAATTTGAAAAAAACACCACATTAAAAGAGACCAGGCTGCCTGAAACACAGAGAACCCACAGTTAAACAGACACAGGTAGCTGAAATAAACACTTTAGAACAAATAATACTATTTCCCCAGAAAAATCTCAGGGCTCCTTACCTAGGTCTTTTTGCAATCCTTGAAAACTGGGCTGTATCAGAACACAGGGAAGATGCTGAGGCTCACAAACTGGAGGTGGCTGTCTTGGGCTTCTTTCCACAAACTTAAGGGGCCAGAGCAGGTGTGGGGGGCGGGGCTGAGATGCAACAGGGACTCAGAGAGCCAATCAGCTAAGTCCAGTCCCTGTGGGCAGGGGCAAAGGCAGCTGCTGCTCTATTCAGAATCTCCTTGGATACAGACAGGCTGAATCCACACTTCCAAGCCAGCAGAGTCTACTTTTCAGGTAAGTAAGAGATTGTTTAAAAAACAAACACTGGAATACTGCTGGACGCGCACTCTAAAATAGGGCTTTTTTAAATGCAAAAAACAGGGGGGCAGACAGTTCCTAAACACAATTTAAATCACAGAAACAGATTAAAACAGTCTCTTAAAAACACACTCTGCAAGATGTATATAGCCTTTTTACTTAGAAGAAAAAAGGGGGGGTTAGGTGCAAAAACTAGCAAGGCAATTCACACAGTCACGGCAAAAACAAATTTGAAAAAAACACCACTTTAAAAGAGACCAGGCTGCCTGAAACACAGAGAGCCCACAGTTAAACAGACACAGGTAGCTGAAATAAACACTTTAGAACAAATAATACTATTTACCCAGACAAATCTCAGGGCTCCTTACCTAGGTCTTTTTGCAATCCTTGAACACTGGTCTGTATCAGGACCTAGGGAAGATGCTGAGGCTCACAAAATGGAGGTGGCTGTCTTAGGCTTCCCTCCACAAACTTAAGGGGACAGAGCAGGTATGGGCAGAGGAGCTCAGGTGCAACAGGGACTCAGAGAGCCAATCAGCTACGTCCAGTCCCTGTGAGCAGGGGGAAAGGCAGCTGCTGCTCTATTCAGAATCTTCTTGGATACAGACAGGCTGAATCCACACTTCCAAATTAGCAGAGTCTACTTTTCAGGTAAGGGAGAGATTATTTAAAAAACAAACATTGGAATACAGCTGGGCGCGCATTCTGAAATCAGGCTTTTTTAAAGGCAAAAAACATGGGGGCAAACAGTTTCTAAACACAATTTAAATCACAGAAACAGATTAAAACAGTCTCCTAAAAACACACTCTGCAAGATTTATGTAGCCTTTTTACTTAGAAGAAAAATGTGGGGGGGCGGTAAGGTGCAAAAACTAGCAAGGCAATTCACACAGTCAGAGCAAAAACAAATTTGAAAAACACACCACTTTAAAAGAGACCAGGCTGCCTGAAACACAGAGAGTCCACAGTTAAACATACACAGGTAGCTGAAATAAACAGTTTTGAACAAATAATACTATTTACCCAGAAAAATCTCAGGGCTCCTTACCTAGGTCTTTCTGCAATCCTTGAACACTGGGCTGTATCAGGACACAAGGATGATGCTGAGGCTCACAAATGGAAGTGGCTGTCTTGGGCTGCCCTCCACAAACTTAAGGGGCCAGAGCAAGTGTGGGACGGCGGGGCTCAGGTGCAACAGGGACTCAGAGAGCCAATCAGCTAAGTCCAGTTCCTGTGGGCACGGGGAAAGGCAGCAGCTGCTCTATTCAGAATCTTCATGGATACAGACAGGCTGAACCCACCCTTCCAAGCTAGCAGAGTCTACTTTCCAGGTAAGGGAGAGATTGTTTAAAAAACAAACACTAGAATACTGCTGGGCGCGCACTCTAAAATAGGGCTTTTTTAAATGCAAAAAACAGGGGGGCAGACAGTTCCTAAATACAATTTAAATCACAGAAACAGATTAAAACAGTCTCTTAAAAACACACTCTGCAAGATGTATATAGCCTTTTTACCTAGAAGAAAAAAGGGGGGGTTAGGTGCAAAAACTAGCAAGGCAATTCACACAGTCACGGCAAAAACAAATTTGAAAAAACACCACTTTAAAAGAGACCAGGCAGCCTGAAACACAGAGAGCCCACAGTTAAACAGACACAGGTAGCTGAAATAAACACTTTAGAACAAATAATACTATTTACCCAGAAAAATCTCAGGGCTCCTTACCTAGGTCTTTTTCAAATCCTTGAACACTGGGCTGTATCAGGACACAGGGAAGATGCTGAGGCTCACAAAATGGAGGTGGCTGTCTTGGGCTTCCCTCCACAAACTTAAGGGGCCAGAGCAGGTGTGGGGGGAGGGGCTCAGGCTCAACAGGGACTCAGAAAGCCAATCAGCTAAGTCAATTCCCTGTGGGCACGGGGTAAGGCAGCTGCTTCTCTATACACTATATTATACACTAACCCTTCGGTCTGTGTACAGGTTAATGGGACCATATCCCACAGGTTCGACAACCGCAGAGGTACTCGACAGGGATGTCCTCTATCCTCTCTTTTGTTTACCCTGGCCATTGAGCCTCTAGGCCAGATGATCAGAGCAGGCTCAGTATATCGAGGGTGGAAATGGGGTCCATCTCATGAAGACAGGATAGCTCTATATGCAGATGACCCATACGCAAATTAAGTTTTAAATACCTAGGGATCTGGGTAACCTTTCTGCCAAAAATCTATCTCCTCTGCTAACAAGAATCAAAATGGACATGCAGAGATGGCAAACCCTCCCCTTGAATGTGATGGGGTGGGTGGCCCTATACAAAATGATGATCTTGCCAAGACTCCTATACATATTCTAAAATGTTCCCATCCTCATCCCCCACTCCTGGTTCAAAAATCTCGAAAGCATCACCGGAAGATTTCTATGGAGAGGTAACAGACATCGAGTAGTGATACAACATTGCCGGAGAGGAATGTATGATGGAGGTTTGGGTGCGTCAGATCCCTATCTGTATTACCTGGCTACACAATTGATAGTGGTCCATGACTGGTTTAATGGGGGCTGGGAAGACCCGGCGTATAAGACAGACTTGACACTTCTGGGGTTTCCACAGGTCCTTGACATGCTGTATGGAGCATCGCTTCCTCGTGACATGGAGGAAACAACCAAAGTGGTGTTCCTGGCATGGCGAGCCGCGTTACGCCACACTCACTGGAATATTGTTATCACCCTCCAGACTCTGCTATGGAGAAGGAAATGGATGTATGCCTCCGCCACGCTGGAGGGATTCACAACATGGGACCTAATAGGCATTTCTCTGGTTGGGGACATTTGCAAAGGGAGGGCCATGAAATCGTTCCAAGACCTACAAGGAGAATTTCCATTAAACCACACACAGTTCTTTGGATACCTTCAACTAAGACACGCACTGCGAACCCATCTGCCCACCACAAGCCCTATACCTGACTTTAACTCTATGGCAGAAAGTTCTGGAACCTGAGAAGAGCCACAAATTTCCTTCTACCCAGCGTTCCCCCACGTCTCCCGATAAAAATGATACCTCACTTGTGTGGGTAGGCCTAGCGCCCGCGACAGAAAACGCCCCAAGGCGCAACGTGGACACATCCAAATTTGTGAAGGAAAACAGAGGTGTTTTTTGCAAAGTGCCTACCTGTAGATTTTGGCTTGTAGCTCAGCCGCCACCTAGGGAAACCTACCAAACCTGTGCATTTCTGAAAACTAGAGACCTAGGGGAATCCAAGATGGGGTGACTTGTGTGGCTCGGACCAGGTTCTGTTACCCAGAATCCTTTGCAAACCTCAACATTTGGCTAAAAAAAACACATGTTCCTCAAATTTCTGTGGCAGAACATTCTGGAATCTGAGAGGAGCCACGAATTTCCTTCCACCCAGCGTTCCCCCACGTCTCCCGATAAAAATGATACCTCACTTGTGTGGGTAGGCCTAGCGCCCGCGACAGGAAATGCCCCAAAGCGCACCGTGGACACATCCAAATTTTTGAAGGAAAACAGAGGTGTTTTTTGCAAAGTGCCTACCTGTAGATTTTGGCTTGTAGCTCAGCCGCCACCTAGGGAAACCTACCAAACCTATGCATTTCTGAAAACTAGAGACCTAGGGGAATCCAAGATGGGGTGACTTGTGTGGCTCGGACCAGGTTCTGTTACCCAGAATCCTTTGCAAACCTCAAAATGTGGTTAAAAAAACACATGTTCCTCAAATTTCTGTGGCAGAAAGTTCTGGAATCTGAGAGGAGCCACAAATTTCCTTTCACCCAGCGTTCCCCCATGTCTCCCGATAAAAATGATACCGCACTTGTGTGGGTAGGCCTAGCGCCCGCGACAGGAAACGCCCCAAAGCGCAACGTGGACACAGCCAAATTTTTGAAGGAAAACAGAGGTGTTTTTTGCAAAGTGCCTACCTGTAGATTTTGGACTATAGCTCAGCCGCCACCTAGGGAAACCTACCAAACCTGTGCATTTCTGAAAACTAGAGACCTAGGGGAATCCAAGATGGGGTGACTTGTGTGGCTCGGACCAGGTTCTGTTACCGAGAATCCATTGCAAACCTCAAAATTTGGCTAAAAAACACATGTTCCTCACATTTCTGTGGCAGAAAGTTCTGGAATCTGAGAGGAGCCACGAATTTGCTTCCACCCAGCATTCCCCCACGTCTCCCGATAAAAATGATACCTCACTTGTGTGGGTAGGCCTAGCGCCCGCGACAGGAAATGCCCCAAAGCGCAACGTGGACACAGCCAAATTTTTGAAGGAAAACAAAGGTGTTTTTTGCAAAGTGCCTACCTGTAGATTTTGGCCTGTAGCTCAGCCGCCACCTAGGGAAACCTACCAAACCTGTGCATTTCTGAAAACTAGAGACCTAGGGGAATCCAAGATGGGGTGACTTGTGTGGCTCGGACCAGGTTCTGTTACACAGAATCCTTTGCAAACCTCAGAATTTGGCTAAAAAAACACATGTTCCTCACATTTCTGTGGCAGAACGTTCTGGAATCTGAGAGGAGCCACAAATTTCCTTCCACGCAGCGTTCCCCCACGTCTCCCGATAAAAATGATACCTCACTTGTGTGGGTAGGCCTAGCACCCGCGACAGGAAACGCCCCAAAGCGCAACGTGGACACATCCAAATTTTTGAAGGAAAACAGAGGTGTTTTTTGCAAAGTGCCTACCTGTAGATTTTGGCTTGTAGCTCAGCCGCCACCTAGGGAAACCTACCAAACCTGTGCATTTCTGAAAACTAGAGACCTAGGGGAATCCAAGATGGGGTGACTTGTGCGGCTCGGACCAGGTTCTGTTACCCAGAATCCATTGCAAACCTCAAAATTGGCTAAAAAAACACATGTTCCTCACATTTCTGTGGCAGAAAGTTCTGGAATCTGAGAGGAGCCATAAATTTCCTTCTACCCAGCGTTCCCCCACGTCTCCCGATAAAAATGATACCTCACTTGTGTGGGTAGGCCTAGCGCCCGCGACAGGAAACGCCCCAAAGCGCAACGTGGACACATCCAAATTTTTTAAGGAAAACAGAGGTGTTTTTTGCAAAGTGCCTACCTGTAGATTTTGGCTTGTAGCTCAGCCGCCACCTAGGGAAACCTACCAAACCTGTGCATTTCTGAAAACTAGAGACCTAGGGGAATCCAAGATGGGGTGACTTGTGTGGCTCGGACCAGGTTCTGTTACCCAGAATCCATTGCAAACCTCAAAATTTGGCTAAAAAAACACATGTTCCTCACATTTCTGTGGCAGAAAGTTCTGGAATCTGAGAGGAGCCACAAATTTCCTTCTACCCAGCGTTCCCCCACGTCTCCCGATAAAAATGATACCTCACTTGTGTGGGTAGGCCTAGCGCCCGCGACAGGAAACGCCCCAAAGCGCAACGTGGACACATCCAAATTTGTGAAGGAAAACAGAGGTGTTTTTTGCAAAGTGCCTACCTTTAGATTTTGGCTTGTAGCTCAGCCGCCACCTAGGGAAACCTACCAAACCTGTGCATTTCTAAAAACGAGAGACCTAGGGGAATCCAAGATGGGGTGACTTGTGTGGCTCGGACCAGGTTCTGTTACCCAGAATCCTTTGCAAACCTCAAAATGTGGCTAAAAAAACACTTGTTCCTCACATTTCTGTGGCAGAAAGTTCTGGAATCTGAGAGGAGCCACAAATTTCCTTCCACCCAGCGTTCCCCCACGTCTCCCGATAAAAATGATACCTCACTTGTGTGGGTAGGCCTAGCGCCCGCGACAGGAAACGCCCCAAAGCGCAACGTGGACACATCCAAATTTTTTAAGGAAAACAGAGGTGTTTTTTGCAAAGTGCCTACCTTTAGATTTTGGCTTGTAGCTCAGCCGCCACCTAGGGAAACCTACCAAACCTGTGCATTTCTAAAAACTAGAGACCTAGGGGAATCCAAGATGGGGTGACTTGTGCGGCTCGGACCAGGTTCTGTTACCCAGAATCCATTGCAAACCTCAAAATTTGGCTAAAAAAACACATGTTCCTCACATTTCTGTGGCAGAAAGTTCTGGAATCTGAGAGGAGCCACAAATTTCCTTCTACCCAGCGTTCCCCCACGTCTCCCGATAAAAATGATACCTCACTTGTGTGGGTAGGCCTAGCGCCCGCGACAGGAAACGCCCCAAAGCGCAACGTGGACACATCCAAATTTGTGAAGGAAAACAGAGGTGTTTTTTGCAAAGTGCCTACCTTTAGATTTTGGCTTGTAGCTCAGCCGCCACCTAGGGAAACCTACCAAACCTGTGCATTTCTAAAAACTAGAGACCTAGGGGAATCCAAGATGGGGTGACTTGTGTGGCTCGGACCAGGTTCTGTTACCCAGAATCCTTTGCAAACCTCAAAATTTGGCTAAAAAAACACTTGTTCCTCACATTTCTGTGGCAGAAAGTTCTGGAATCTGAGAGGAGCCACAAATTTCCTTCCCCCCAGCGTTCCCCCACGTCTCCCGATAAAAATGATACCTCACTTGTGTGGGTAGGCCTAGCGCCCGCGACAGGAAACGCCCCAAAGCGCAACGTCGACACATCCAAATTTTTGAAGGAAAATAGAGGTGTATTTTTGCAAAGTGCCTACCTGTAGATTTTGGCTTGTAGCTCAGCCGCCACCTAGGGAAACCTACCAAACCTGTGCATTTCTGAAAACTAGAGACCTAGAGGAATCCAAGATGGGGTGACTTGTGTGTCTCGGACCAGGTTCTGTTACCCAGAATCCTTTGCAAACCTCCAAATTTGGCTAAAAAAACACATGTTCCTCACATTTCTGTGGCAGAAAGTTCTGGAATCTGAGAGGAGCCACAAATGTCCTTCCACCCAGCGTTCCCCCACGTCACCCGATAAAAATGATACCTCACTTGTGTGGGTAGGCCTAGCGCCCGCGACAGGAGACACCCCAAAACGCAACGTGGACACATCTCATTTTTTCATTGAAAACAGTGCCTACCTGTAGATTTTGGCCTCTAGCTCAGCCGGCACCTAGGGAAACCTACCAAACCTGTGCATTTTTTAAAACTAGAGACCTAGGGGAATCCAAGATGGGGTGACTTGCGGGGCTCTGACCAGGTTCTGTTACCCAGAATCCTTTGCAAACCTCAAATTCTGTCTAAAAAAACGCATTTTCCACACATTTCGGTGACAGAAAGTTCTGGAATCTGAGTGGAGCCACAAATTTCCTTCCACCCAGCGTTCCCCCAAGTCTCCCGATAAAAATGATACCTCACTTGTGTGGGTGGGCCAGGTGCCTGCAACAGAATAAGGCCCAAAACTTGTAGAGATAGAGGGGATAGCACAGCAAGTTTATAAGGACATATTCTTTTATACATCTTTAGACTGACTCTGCTTTGGGGACCCACATAAGTGAGGTGTCATTTTACTTGGGAGACTGAAGGGAACACTGGGGAGTAGGAATTTTGTGCTGGAGTGGTGATCCTACGAAGAAAAGTAAGGAAAATATGCTTTTTTAAGCACATTTTGAGGTTTACAGAGGAGTCTGGGTAAGAAAATGTTGGGGGATCCACGCAAGCCACACCTCCCTGGACTCCTTGGGGTGTCTAGTTTTAAAAAATGTCTGGGTTTGGTAGGTTTCCCTAGATGAAGGCCGCACACAGGACCAAAAACATAGGTGCCCTCTCCCCCCCAAACACAGGTAGTTTTGTAATATATCGTTTTGATATGCCCACATACGTCCGTGATGTGCCAAACACAATTTTTTTTAAAAGAAACACACTTAGGTTATGTGAAAAAGACCCCTCACCCACCAACCAAGTTGGTGGCATGCTTCATCATCGGGGTCCCACCTGAGGCACCTAGCGTGTCACAGGTGTGCTGCGACGCCTGATTACAGCGGAGCAGGTTTTGTCATTTTTACCACACATACTGGTTGGATTTGGCACGAGGGTGAGTGATGGCTCAGTGGATCAAATTTTACTAACAAGAGCTTTCACAAAAATGAAATGCACTGTTAGTAACTGAAAGGCAAAAAACTGAACCAATGACTCACAGCTCGTGAGCTGTAAAGCCGCGACAAGGCACCAACCGCTTTACAGTCCATTCACACAACTTTCATACATGACACACACAAGGCCATTCACACCGCCTGCCACGGGCCCAGTACATTACAACACTCACATCGACAGACAGCGCCACTCAAGGGCCCATCACTTACATACGCCAACATGCCTGATACAACAATCACACCAGCTGATGGGAGTGTGTGGACTGGTGTTTGGCTGGCAGTGTGTTGCAGTAGCCAACAGCAAGTCAATATGTACACTCTCAGCCAAGCCCCACTCCACACACAATGGCATCATTTTTTAAAAAATTCTTTTTAAACAGAGGAACCCCTAACTAAGTAGAAAGAAGTACAAAACTACAAACACAAAAGCTCTAACTAAGAACATGACAGAAATGCTAACCATGAAACTAAACACATGAAAATACAAAACAGACATGAGTTTACACTCATGGTTGTTCCCATAAATACTTCTGGGTGTGGTAATTCTTAAAACAAGCACCGACACACAGCCCAGGCTTTGAAGGACAATCTGGGCAGTACATTCGAGTCTCCCTCCGGATACCTCTTCGAAAACACACTCTACATTTGTTAGCTGGAAAGTCTTTTTTGGGTGTGGGAGGAATGTGCTCAGCAAAGTGGCGATCTTTCAATCTAGCCACATCCTCCACCACTGCTTCTCTAGGAACTCTGGCCTGTTCCACCACAATAAGGCTCTCTATCACTGACTCCTGAAATTTCACAAATGTCATCTTTGACTCTGGAGACCTATCCCTAAACACAATAAAAGCATTGAAGGTTGCTAAGTGGAAGAGGTGAAGTGCTAACTTCTTATACCAAACGTAAGACTTACGAATAGCAGTATAAGGTTCCAACCTCTGGTCAACTCTATCTACACCTCCCATGTGCTTATTATAATCTAAAGTGCACACTGGTTTGCGCACTTCCGCAACCTGGCCCCAAACAGTCACAGGGGAAGTACTCTCATCATGGATGGTACTTAGCATGTAGACATCCCTCTTGTCTGAAAATTTCAAAGCTAGCAGCTCCTCGTTCCGCAAGGCACAGCACTGTCCTCTCTCAAGTTTTTTACAGACAAGCTCCCTTGGATAGCCTTTCCGGTTAGAACGGATTGTGCCACAAGCAACTGTGTCCACTCTAAACAATTCCTTGAACAATTGCACACCAGTGTAGAAGTTATCTACATACAAATGGTGACCTTTGTTGAACAGTCGTCTACCAAGATCTCACACAATTTTCTCAGTAACTCCAAAAGTGGGAGGATAACCAGGGGGGTCAATATTAGAATCCCTACCAGTGTACACACGGAAACTATACACATATCCTGTCCTACTTTCAGACAGCATATACAATTTAATTCCATATCGTGCCCTTTTGCTAGGAATGTACTGCCTAAAAACCAAACGACCCTTAAGGAGGACCAAAGACTCGTCCACACTTAACTCTTTGCCTGGAACATAGACCTCCGAAAACCGATCTACAAAATGATCAAGGACAGGCCTAATCTTAAAAAGACGGTCAGAATCTGGGTGATCTCGTGGCAAGGCTAATGCATTGTCAACAAAATGCAGCATCCTAAGAAGAAGCAAATACCGATTACGACTCATGGTCGCTGGAAATATAGCTGTTGCCATCAAGGGACTAGTAGACCAATAAGAAGCCAGTGACGGCTTCCTTATCAACCCCATCAAAAAAGTCAAACCCAAAAACTTTTTTAACTCCTCCAAATTTGTGGGAATCCACTGGGCAGCTCTAGAGTGTGGCCTAAGTCTAGCAGCGTTGTCCCTCAAATGCTGCTCCGCATACAAATTAGTGTGCTCAACAATCTCTTCCAAAAACATATCATCCATGAATAACTCAAAGAAATTGATAGGCATAAAGTTCTCTGTATTGGCGTTACACCCCGGGAGACCAGTAAAGGCAGGCAATTCTGGCTGCTCCATGTTTGGGGCAACCCAGACATCAGGTCTTATAACGGGAAACCTTTCAGCCCCAGGTTGCTGCACTATTGGCACATCAATGTCCTCCTCTAAAACAGGCCCTTCATCTGCACTGAGTGTGGCTTCATCATCAGAAGATTCCCCTCCAACAGAAACATCACTGCCAGAATCTCTGACTTCCTCCTCTGCCTCAGATGCAGAGTCCGTCTCATAGTCATGATCAGACTGTGACTCAAAAAGCATACCAACCACCTGCTGAGCGGTCATCCTGCGGCTAGCCATGATCTCTCCTGCTAAAATTAACTGGACAAATTCACCACCAACAACCAGCACTGTGTAAGACAAGTAACAAAGTGTAGCTCTGTTAGTAAGAGTTATAAACTCAAAAACTATACCGCTCACTTGTCTGAAAAAGCTTGATTCACCAGCAACTACACAGCAATCACCAATGATATCCCACTAAAAATAAAGAAAGAAAGGCAAATTAGAAATAAGACAAAACAAATATCATTGTGCACAAACCTAAGGACAATGTCACACACAATCCTTCATTTAGTACACCCCCTACAAACATGTCATTCATGCATGGCAACAATACTCCTTTGCAGTAAATTGTTTTTACTTACCTAAAACATGCAACTGTGCAAACTGCAGGTCAACCACCGCCAAAACCGCAAGGAGCCACAGCAAATAAAGCAAAAGCTTTGAACTAGAACAAAAAGGAGGAAAACATTTTTTATCACAAATGCAAAGACTTCTTCAGTTGACAAACACCCTACCATCAAACATTTAGAAATTGGTGCCTAAGTGGATTCTGCCATAGGGGCAGATAGGCCTACTACCAAAATAGGCCTGTCTGCCCCAAGGAAGCCAGAAAATACCTTTATTAGTGTGTCCCCATGGAGAGCGACCCTTGCCAAAGAGGACAGCCCTCAAACAAAAAAAAAACAAAAAAACACACACACAACACTATCCCTGGTGCCTAAGTGGCTTCTGCCCCCCTTGGGGGCAGGTGGGCCTCAGAAAATAGGCCCATCTGCCCCCAGGGGGTGTTGAAATGGCCAACAGGTCAATGCCCCCCTTGGGGGGGTGCCCGTGACCAAGGGGGTGCCCCCCCACAAAAATAAACAAATTTTAAAAAATCCCTGGCGTTCTAATGGTTTCTGCCCCCCTTGGGGGCAGACCAGCCTAAAAATAATAGGCTGATCTGTCTCCAAGGGGTGCAGAAATGGCCTGGGTACATGTGCCCCCAAAGTGGGGGGGCGACCCTTGCCCAAGGCCCCCCCCATCCACTAACACACACACACACACACACACACACACACACACACACACACACACACACACACACACACTATCCCTGGTGTCTACATGGCTTCTGCCCCCCTTGGGGGCAGGTGGGTCTAAAAAAATAGGCCCATCTGCCCCCAGGGGGTGTAGAAATGGCCAACAGGTCAATGCCCCCCTTGGGGGGGCGCCCCGTGACCAAGGGGACACCCCCCCCACAAAAATAAACAAATAAAAAAAATCCCTGGCGTTCTAGTGGTTTCTGCCCCCCTTGGGGGCAAACCAGCCTAAAAATAATAGGCTGATCTGTCTCCAAGGGGTGCAGAAATGGCCGGGGTACATGTGCCCCCAAAGTGGGGGGGCGACCCTTGCCCAAGGCCCCCCCCATCCACTAACACACACACACACACACACACACACTATCCCTGGTGTCTACGTGGCTTCTGCCCCCCTTGGGGGCAGGTGGGCCTAAGAAAATAGGCCCATCTGCCCCCAGGGGGTGTAGAAATGGCCAACAGGTCAATGCCCCCCTTGGGGGGGCACCCCGTGACCAAGGGGACGCCCCCCCACAAAAATAAACAAATTTAAAAAAAACCCTGGCGTTCTAGTGGTTTCTGCCCCCCTTGGGGGCAGACCAGCCTAAAAATAATAGGCTGATCTGCCTCCAAGGGGTGCAGAAATGGCCTGAGTACATGTGCCCCCAAAATGGGGGGTGACCCTTGCCCAAGGCCCCCCCCCATCCACTAACACACACACACTATCCCTGGTGTCTACGTGGCTTCTGCCCCCCTTGGGGGCAGGTGGGCCTAACAAAATAGGCCCATCTGCCCCCAGGGGGTGTAGAAATGGCCAACAGGTCAATGCCCCCCCACAAAAATAAACAAATAAAAAAAAATCCCTGACTTTGGGGGGTGGGAGGAAGCACACAGAGGGAGCGAGAGCGCTCCATCTGGGCTGTGTGCCGAGGACATAGTGGTTACGTCCTCGGCACAGCAGCACTGTGCCGCAGGACGTAACCACTACGTCCGCGGCACAGAAGGGGTTAAAAGAGGCCAGTCTGCTTGAAACACAGAGAGTCTACAGTAAAACAGACACAGGTAGCTGAAATAAACACTTTTGAACAAATAATGCTATTTACCCAGAAAAATCTCAGGGCTCCTTACGTAGGTATTTTTGCAATCCTTGAACACTGGGCTGTATCAGAACACAGGGAAGATGCTGCGGCTCACAAAATAGAAGTTGCTGTCTTTGGCTTCCCTCCACAAACTTAAGGGGCCAGAGCCGGTGTGTGGGCGGGCGGGGCTCAGGTGCAACAGGGACTCAGAGAGCCAATCAGCTAAGTCCAGTCCCTGTGGGCAGGGGGAAAGGCAGCTGCTGCTCTATTCAGAATCTCATTGGATAGAGACAGGCTGAATCCACACTTCCAAGCTAGCAGAGTCTACTTTCCAGTTAAGGGAGAGATTGTTTAAAAAACAAACACTGCAATACTGCTGGGCGCGCACTCTTAAATCGTACATTTTAAAGGCAAAAAACAGGGGGGGCAGACAGTTTTTAAACAAAATTTAAATCACAGAAACAGATTAAAACAGTCCCCTAAAAACACAATCTGCAAGATGTATGTAGCCTTTTTACTTAGAAGAAAAAAGGGGGGGGTTATGTGCCACAAACTAGCAAGGCAATTCGCACAGTCACAGCAAAAACACATTTTGAAAAAACACCACTTTAAAAGAGGCCAGTCTGCTTGAAACACAGAGAGTCTACAGTAAAACAGACACAGGTAGCTGAAATAAACACTTTTGAACAAATAATGCTATTTACCCAGAAAAATCTCAGGGCTCCTTACCTAGGTATTTTTGCAATCCTTGAACACTGGGCTGTATCAGGACACAGGGAAGATGCTGAGGCTCATAAAATGGAGGTGGCTGTCTTGGGCTTCCCTCCACAAACTTAAGGGGCCAGAGCAGGTGTGGGGGGCAGGGCTCAGGTGCAACAGGGACTCACAGAGCCAATCAGCTACGTCCAGTCCCTGTGGGCAGGGGGAAAGGCAGCAGCTGCTCTATTCAGAATCTCCTTAGAAACAGACAGGCTGAATCCACCCTTCCAAGCTAGCACAGTCTACTTTCCAGGTAAGGGAGAGATTGTTTAAAAAACAAACACTGGAATACTGCTGGGCACGCACTCTGAAATCCGGCTTTGTTAAAGGCAGAAAACAGACAGTTTTAAACACAATTTAAATCACAGAAACAGATTAAACAGTTTCCTAAAAACACACACTCTGCAAGATGTATGCAGCCTTTTTACTTAGAAGAAAAAAGGAGGGGTTATGTTCCACAAATTAGCAAAGCAATTCACACAGTATCGGCAAAAACAAATTAAAAAAAAAACACCACTTCAAAAGAGGCCAGGCTGGCAGAAACGCAGAGAGTCCACAGTAAAACAGACACAGGTAGCTGAAATAAACACTTTTGAATAAATCATACTGAGGCTCACAAAATGGAGGTTGCTGTCTTTGGCTTCCCTCCACAAACTTAAGGGGCCAGAGCAGGTGTGGGGGCGGACGGGGCTCATGTGCAACAGGGACTCAGAGAGCCAATCAGCTAAGTACAGTCCCTGTGGGCAGAGGGAAAGCCAGCTGCTGATCTATCCAGAATCTCCCTGGATACAGACAGGCTGAATCCACACTTCCAAGCTAGCAGAATCTACTTTCCAAGTAAGGGAGAGATTGTTTAAAAAACAAACACTGGAATACTGCAGGGCGTGCACTCCTAAATCGTCCTTTTTTAAAGGCAAAAAACAGGGAGACAGACAGTTTTTAAACACAATTTAAAACACAGAAACAGATTAAAACAGACTCCTAAAAACACACACTGCAAGATGTATATAGCCTTTTTACTTAGAAGAAAAAAGGGGGGGGGGGGGGAGTTATGTGCCACAAACTAGCAATGCAATTCACACAGTCACAGGAAAAAATAATTTAAACAAAAACACCACTTTAAAATAGGCCAGTCTGCCTGAAACACAGAGAGTCTACAGTAAAACAGACACAGGTAGCTGAAATAAACACTTTTGAACAAATAATGCTATTTACCCGGAAAAATCTCAGGGCTCCTTACCTAGGTATTCTTGCAATCCTTGAACACTGGGCTGTATCAGGACACAGGGAAGATGCTGAGGCTCATAAAATGGAGGTGGCTGTCTTGGGCTTCCCTCCACAAACTTAAGGGGCCAGAGCAGGTGTGGGTGTCGGGGCTCAGGTGCAACAGGGACTCACAGAGCCAATCAGCTACGTCCAGTCGCTGTGGGCAGGGGGAAAGGCAGCAGCTGCTCTATTCAGAATCTCCTTGGAAACAGACAGGCTGAATCCACCCTTCCAAGCTAGCAGAGTCTACTTTCCAGGTAAGGGAGAGATTGCTTAAAAAACAAACACTGGAATACTGCTGGACGCACGCTCTGAAATCTGGCTTTGTTAAAGGCAGAAAACAGTGGGGCAGACAGTTTTTAAGCACAATTTAAATCACAGAAACAGATTAAAAGAATCTCCGAAAAACACACTCTGCAAGATGTATGTAGCCTTTTTACTTAGAAGAAAAAAGGGGGGGTTATGTTCCTCAAATTAGCAAAGCAATTCACACAGTAACGGCAAATCAAATTTTAAAAAAACACCACTTTAAAAGAGGCCAGGCTGGCTGAAACACAGAGAGTCCACAGTAAAACAGACACAGGTAGCTGAAATAAACACTTTTCAATAAATCATACTATTTACCCAGGCAAATCTGAGGTCTCCTTACCTAGGTCTTTTTGCAATCCTTGAACACTGGGCTGTATCAGGACGCAGGGAAGATGCTGAGGCTCACAAAATGGAGGTGGCTGTCTTGGGCTTCCCTCCACAAACTTAAAGGGCCAGAGCACGTGTGGGGGGGGTGGGGCTCAGGTGCAACAGGGACTCAGAGAGCCAATCAGCTAAGTCCAGTCCCTGTGGGCAGGGGGAAAGGCAGCTGCTGCTCTATTCAGAATCTCCTTGGATACAGACAGGCTGAAACCACACTTCCAAGTTAGCAGAGTCTACCTTCCAGGTAAGGGAGAGATTGTTTAAAAAAGAAACACTGGAATACAGCTGGGCGCACACTCTGAAATCAGGCTTTGTTAAAGGCAGAAAACAGTGGGGCAGACAGTTTTTAAGCACAATTTAAATCACAGAAACAGATTAAAAGAATCTCCGAAAAACACACTCTGCAAGATGTATGTAGCCTTTTTACTTAGAAGAAAAAAATGGGGGGTTAGGTGCCACAAAGTAGCAAGGCAATTCACACAGTCGTGGCAAAAACACATTTTTAAAAAACACCACTTTAAAAGAGACCAGGCTGCCTGAAACACAGAGAGTCAACGGTTAAGCAGACACAGGTAGCTGAAAGAAACACTTTTGAACAAATAATACTATTTACCCAGAAAAATCTCAGGGCTCCTTCCCTAGGTCTTTTTGCAATCCTTGAACACTGGGCTGTATCAGGACACAGGGAAGATGCTGAAGCTCACAAAATGGAGGTGGCTGTCTTTGGATTCCCTCCACAAACTTAAGGGGTCAGAGCAGGTGTGGGTGCGGTCAGAGCTCAGGTGCAACAGGGACTCTGAGAGCCAATCAGCTTAGTCCAGTCCCTGTGGGCAGGGGGGAAGGCAGCTGCTTCTCTATTCAGAATCTCCTTGGATACACACAGGCTGAATCCACACTTCCAAAATAGCAGAGTCTACCTTCCAGTAAGGGAGAGATTGTTTAAAAAACAAACACTGGAATACTGCTGGGAACGCACTCTGAAATCAGGCTTCTTAAGTCCAAAAAACAAGGGGGAAAACAGTTTTTAAACACAATATAAATCACAGAAACAGATTAAAACAGTCTCGTAAAAACACACTCTGCAAGATGTACGTAGCCGTTTTACTTAGAAGTAAAGGGGGGGTTATGTGCCACAAACTAGCAAAGCAATTCACACAGACACTGCGAAAACGAATAAAGAAAAAACACCATTTTAAAAGAGGCCAGGCTGCCTGAAACACACAGTAAAACAGACACAGGTAGCTGAAATTAACACTTTTGAACAAATAGTACTATTTTGCAGAAAAATCTCAGGGCTCCTTACCTAGGTCTTTTTGCAATCCTTGAACACTGGGCTGTATCACGACACAGTGAAGATGCTGATGCTCACAAAATGGAGGTGGCTGTCTTGGGCTTCCCTCCACAAACTTAAGGGGCCAGAGCAGGTGTTGGGGGGCAAGGCTCAGGTGCAACAGGGACTCAGAGAGCCAATCAGCTAAGTCCAGTCCCTGTGGGCAGGGGAAAAGGCAGCTGCTATACAGAATCTCCTTGAATACAGACAGGCTGAATCCATACTTCCAAGCTAGCAGAGTCTACCTTCCAGGTAAGGGAGAGATTGTTTAAAGACAAATACTGGAATACTGCTGGGCGAGCACTCTTAAATCATGCTTTTTTAAAGGCAAAAAACAAGGGGGGCAGAGAGTTTTTAAACACAATTTAAATCACAGAAACAGATTAAAATACTCTCCTAAAAACACAGTCTGCAAGATGTATGTAGCCTTTTACTAAGAAGAAAAAAGGGGGGGGTTATGTGCCACAAACCAGCAGGGCAATTCACACTGTCACTGCAAAAACAAATTTAAAGAAAACACCACTTTAAAAGAGACCAGACTGCCTGAAACACAGAGCGTCTACAGTTAAACAGACACAGGTAGCTGAAATAAACACTTTTGAACAAATAATACTATTTACTCAGAATAATCTCAGGGCTCCTTACCTAGGTCTTTTTGCAATCCTTGTACACTGGGCTGTATCAGGACACAGGGAAGATGCTGCGGCTCACAAGATGGAGGTGGCTGTCTTGGGCTTCCGTCCACAAACTTAAGGGGCCAGAGCAGGTGTTGGGGGCGGGGCTGAGGTGCAACAGGGACTCAGAGAGACAATCAGCTAAGTCCAGTCTCTGTGGGCAGGGGGAAAGGCAGCTGCTGCTCTATTCAGAATCTCATTGGATACAGACAGGCTGAATCCACACTTCCAACCTAGCAGAGTCTACTTTCCAGTTAAGGGAGAGATTGTTTAAAAAACAAACACTAGAATACTGCTGGGCGCGCACTCTTAAATCGTACATTTTAAAGGCAAAAAACAGGGGGGCAGACAGTTTTAAACACAATTTAAATCACAGAAACAGATTAAAACAGTCTCCTAAAAACACATTCTGCAAGATGTATGTAGCCTTTTTACTTAGAAGAAAAAACGGGGCGTATGTGCCACAAACTAGCAAGGCAATTCACACAGACACGGCAAAAACAAATTTTAAAAATACACCACTTTAAAAGAGGTCAGGCTGCCTGAAACACAGAGAGTCCACAGTAAAACAGACACAGGTAGCTGAAATAAACAATTTTGAACAAATAATACTATTTACCCAGAAAAATCTCAGGGCTCCTTACCTATGACTTTTTGCAATCCTTGAACACTGGGCTGTATCAGTACACAGGGAAGATGCTGACACTCACAAAATGGAGGTGGCTGTGTTGTAGTTTAGCAGCAATTAGATTAAGCATTAGCAGAAGACATCTTGTATTTAGTAACTATTGTAAACATTTCACGGAATCCATTTTGTATTCTTGGCAGCCATTTTCTCTGCCACGTGCTGCCATGTGCTCACCATATGCTCTATCCTACCTTTCTGTTAACTTCTCTTGAAAATCTGCCTAGTGACAAGTTATATTTAGCATCTCCCACTTTCGCACATGCTCAGTAAGCTCTGCAGCTGTTAGTCCTTGAAAACTGTTAGCTCCTCCTACCTGTTGACTGTGCATTTCCACATGACCTTACATGCATGCAAGTCTTGCTTCTATAATTGTACCACCTCCTTTTAGCCCCTGCGTGGGTATCAAAGGACCATGCTCTCTCAGTTCAGTGTGCTACTTCAAACATTACCGAAGGGTGCTGTTCGAACTGTAGTACCAACTCATGAGGTTAATAAACTTTGGGGGTTATTCTAACTTTGGAGGAGTGTTAATCCGTCCCAAAAGTGACGGTAAAGTGACGGATATACCACCAGCCGTATTACGAGTTCCATAGGATATAATGGACTCGTAATACGGCTGGTGGTAAATCCGTCACTTTTGGGACGGATTAACACCTCCTCCAAAGTTAGAATAACCACCTTTGTCTTTTATTTCAGGTTCTGTGCCAACTTCTTCCTACATGGTCTGAGGGCTTTGTGCAGAGAAAGGTGAACCCCTTGCACTAGTAGGCCTTGCTGAGGCTTACTTCAACAGCTGTCTTGAGCTTCCCTCCACAAACCTAAGGGGTCAGAGCAGGTGTGGGACGGTGGTGCTCAGGTGCAACAGGGACTCAGAGAGCCAATCAGCTACGTCCAGACCCTGTGGGCAGGGGAAAAGGCTGCAGCTGCTCTATTCAGAATATGCTTGGATTCAGACAGTCTGAATCCACACTTCCAAGCTAGCAGAGTCTACTTTCCAGGTAAAGGAGAGATTGTTTAAAAAACAAACACTGGAATACTGCTAGGCACGCACTCTGAAATCGGGCTTTTTTAAAGGCAAAAAACAGGGGGGCAGACAGTTTTTAAAGACAATTTAAATCACAGAAACAGATTAAAACAGTCTCCTAAAAACACACTCGGCAAGATGTATGTAGCCTTTTTACTTAGAAGATAAAAAGGGGGGGTTAGGTGCCACAAAGTAGCAAGGCAATTCACACAGTCGTGGCAAAAACGCATTTTTAAAAAACACCACTTTAAAAGAGACCAGGCTGCCTGAAACACAGAGAGTCAACAGTTAAGCAGACACAGGTAGCTGAAAGAAACACTTTTGAACAAATAATATTATTTACCCAGAAAAATCTCAGGGCTCCTTACCTAGGTCTGTTTGCAATCCTTCAACACTGGGCTGTATCAGGACACAGGAAAGATGCTGAGGCTCACAAAATGGAGGTGGCTGTCTTTGGCTTCCCTCCACAAACTTAAGGGGCCAGAGCAGGTGTGGGGGGAGGGGTCAGGTGCAACAGGGACTCACAGAGCCACTCAGCTACGTCCGGTCCCTGTGGGCAGGGGGAAAGGCAGCAGCTGCTCTATTCAGAATCTCCTTGGAAACAGACAGGCTGAATCCACCCTTCCAAGCTAGCAGAGTCTACTTTCCAGGTAAGGGAGAGATTGTTTCAGAAACAAACAATGGAATACTGCTGAACGCACACTCTGAAATCTGGCATTTTTAAAGGTAAAAATCAGGGGGGCAGACAGTTTTTAAACACAATTTAAATCACAGAAACAGATTAAAACAGTCTCCTAAAAACAAACTCTGCAAGATGTATGTAGCCTTTTTAATTCGAAGAAACTAGCAAAGCAATTCACACAGTCACAGCAAAAACGAATAAAAAAAAAAAAAAACACCACTTTAAATGAAGCCAGGCTGCCTGAAACACAGAGTCCACAGTAAAACAGACACAGGTAGCTGAAATAAACACTTTTGAACAAATCATACTATTTACCAAGACAAATCTCAGGGTTCCTTACCTAGGTCTTTTTGCAATCCTTGTACTCTGGGCTGTATCAGGACACAGGGAAGATGCTGATGCTGACAAAATGGAGGGGGCTGTCTTGGGCTTCCCTCCACAAACTTAAGGGGCCAGAGCAGGTGTGGAGGGAGGGGCTCAGATGCAAGAGGACTCAGAGAGCCAATTAGCTAAGTCCAGTCCCTGTGGGCAGGGGTAAAAGCGCCTGCTGCTCTATTCAGAATCTCTTTGGATACAGACAGGCTGAATCCACACTTCCAAGCTAGCAGAGTCTACTTTCCAGGTAAGGGAGATATTGTTTAAACATCAAACACTGGAATACTGCTGGACGCGCAGTCTGAAATCGGGCTTTTTTAAAGGCAAAAAACAGGGGGGTAAACAGTTTTTTAACACAGTTCACATCACAGAAACAGATTAAAAAAGTGTCCTAAAAACACACTCTTGAAGATGTATGTAGCCTTTTTACTTAGAAAAAAAAAAGGGGGGGGTTAGGTGCCACAAAGTAGAAAGGCAATACACACAGTCACAGCAAAAAAAAAATTAAGAAAAACACAAAACTTGGATGGAGGTGGCTGTCTTGGGCTTCCCTCCACAAACTTAAGGGGCCAGAGCAGGTGTGGGGGGCGGGGCTCAGGTGCAACAGGGACTCACAGAGCCACTCAGTTACGTCCGGTCCCTGTGGGCAGGGGGAAAGGCAGCAGCTCCTCTATTCAGAATCTCCTTGGAAACAGACAGGCTGAATCCACCCTTCAAAGCTAGCAGAGTCTACTTTCCAGGTAAGGGAGAGATTGTTTCAGAAACAAACAATGGAATACTGCTGGATGCACAATCTGAAATCTGGCATGTTTAAAGGCAAAAATCAGGGGGGCAGACAGTTTTTAAACACAATTTAAATCACATAAACAGATTAAAACAGTCTCCTTAAAACAAACTCTGCAAGATGTATGTAGCCTTTTTACTTAGAAGAAAAAAGGGGGGGGGGGTGTTATGTGCCACAAACTAGCAAAGCAATTCACACAGTCACAGCAAAAACTAATAAAAAAAAAAAACACCACTTTAAATGAAGCCAGGCTGCCTGAAACACAGAGTCCACAGTAAAACAGACACAGGAAGCTGAAATAAACACTTTTGAACAAATAATACTATTTACCCAGAAAAATCTCAGGGCTCCTTACCTAGGTCTTTTTGCAATCCTTGAACACTGGGCTGTATCAGGACACAGGGAAGATGCTGAGGCTCACAAACTGGAGGCGGCTGTCTTGGGGTTCCCTCCACCAACTTAAGGGGCCAAAGCAGGTGTGGGGGGCGGGGCTCAGCTGATTGGCTCTCTGAGTCCCTGTTGCACCTAAGTCCAGTCCCTTTGGGCCGAGGGAAAAGCAGCTGCTTCTCTATTCAGAATCTCCTTGGATTCAGACAGGCTGAATCCACACTTCCAAGCAGGCAGAGTCTACTTTTCAGGTAAGGGAGAGATTGCTTAAAAAACAAACACTGGAATACTGCTGGGTACGCACTAAGAAATCGGGCATTTTTAAATACAAAAAACAGGGGGGCAAACCGTTTTTAAACACAATTCAAATCACAGAAACAGATTAAAACAGTCTCCTAAAAACGCACTCTGCAAGATGTGTGTAGCCTTTTTACTTAGAAGAAAAAAGGGGGGGGTTATGTGCCACAAACTAGCAAGGCAATTCACACAGTCACAGCAAAAACTGATTTTAAAAAAAACACCACTTTAAAAGAGGCCAGGTTGTCTGAAACACAGAGAGTCCACAGTAAAACAGACACAGGTAGCTGAAATAAACACTTTTGAACAAATAATACTATTTACCCAGAAAAATCTCAGGGCTCCTTACCTAGGTCTTTTTGCAATCCTTGAACACTAGGCTGTATCAGGACACAGGGAAGATGCTGAGGCTCACAAATTGGAGGTGGCTGTCTTGGGCTTTCGTCCACAAACGTAAGGGGCCTGAGCACGTGTTGGAGGCGGGGCTCAGGTGCAACAGGGACTCAGAGAGCCAATCAGCTAAGTCCAGTCCCTGTGGGCAGGGGGAAAGGCAGCTGCTGCTCTATTCAGAATCTCCTTGGATACAGACAGGCAGATTCCACACTTCAAAGCTAGCAGAGTCTACCTTCCAGGTAAGGGAGAGATTGTTTAAAAAACAAACACTGGAATACTGCTGGGCGCGCACTCTAAAATCGGGCTTTTTTAAAGGCAGAAAAGAGGGGGGGCTGACAGTTTCTAATCACAATTTAAATCACAGAAACAGATTAAAACAGTCTCCTAAAAACACACTCTGCAAAAGGTATGATCCTTTTTACTTAGAAGATAAAAGATGGGGGGGGTTATGTGCCACAAACTAGCAAGGCAATTCACACAGTCTCGGCAAAAACAAATTTTAAAAAATCACCGCTTTAAAAGAGGCCAGGATGCCTGAAAGACAGAGAGTCCACAGTAAAACAGACACAGGTAGCTGAAATGAACACTTTTGAACAAATCATACTACTTACCCAGACAAATCTCAGGGCTCCTTACCTAGGTCCTTTTGCAATCCTTGAACCCTGGGCTTTATCAGAACGCAGGGAAGATGCTGAGGCACACAAACTGGAGGTGGCTGTCTTGGGCTCCCCTGCACAAACTTAAGGGGCGAGAGCCGGGTTGGGGGGGCTGGGCTCAGGTGCAACAGGGACTCAGAGAGCTAATCAGCTAAGTCCAGTTGCTGTGGGCAGGGGGAAAGGCAGCTGCTGCTCTATTCAGAATCTCCTAGGATACAGAGAGGCTGAATCCACATGTCCAAGCTAGCAGAGTCTACTGTCCAGGTAAGGGAGAGATTGTTTATGAAACAAACACTGGAATACTGCTGTGCGCGCACTCTGAAATTGGGCTTTGTTAAAGGCAGAAAACAGGGGGGGAGACAGTTTTTGAACACAATTTAAATCACAGAAATAGATTAAACAGTCTCCTAAAAACACAATCTAAAAGATGTATGTAGCCTTTTTACTTAGAACAAAAAAGGGGGGGTATGTGAAACAAACTAGCAAGGCAATACACACAGTCAGGGCAAAAAAGAATTTGAACAAAGCACCACTTTGAAAAATACCAGGCTGCCTGAAACACAGAGAGTCCACAGTTAAACAGACACAGGTAGCTGAAAGAAACACTTTTGAACAAATAATACTATTCACCCAGAACAATCTCAGGGCTCCTTACCTAGGTCTCTTTGCAATCCTTGAACACTGGGCTGTATCAGGACACAGGGAAGATGCTAAGGCTCACAAAATGGAGGTTGCTGTCTTTGGCTTCCCTCCACAAACTTAAGGGGCCAGAGCAGGTGTGGGGGCAGGCGGGGCTAAGGTGCAACAGGGACTCAGAGAGCCAATCTGATAAGTCCAGTCCCTGTGGGCAGGGGGAAAGGGAGCTGCTGATCTATTCAGAATCTCCTTGGATACAGACAGGATGAATCCACACATCCAAGCTAGCAGAATCTACTTTCGAGGTAAGGGAGAGATTTAAAAAAAAAAAAAAAAAACGCTGGAATACTACTGGGCACACACTTAGAAATCGGGCTTTGTTAAAGGAAAAAACAGGGGGCAGACAGTTTTTAAACACAATTTAAATGAAAGAAACAGATTAAAACAGTCTCCTAAAAACACACTCTGCAAGATGTATGTAGCCTTTTTACTTAGAAGGAAAAGGGGAGGGGGGTATGTGCCACAAACTAGCAAGGCAATTCACACAGTCACTGCAAAGCAAAATTTAAAACAAACACCACTTTAAAAGAGACCAGGCTGCCTGAAACACAGATAGTCCACAGTTAAACAGACACAGGTAGCTGAAATAAACACTTTTGAACAAATAATACTATTTACTCAGAAAAATCTAAGGGCTCCTTACCTAGGTCTTTTTGCAATCATTGAACACCAGTCTGTATCAGGATACAGGGAAGATTCTGAGGATCACAAAATGGAGATGGCTGTCTTGGGCTTCCCACCACAAACTTAAGGGGCAAGAGGTGGTGTGGGACGGCGGGGCTCAGGTGCAACAGGGACTCAGAGAGTTAATCAGCTACGTCCAGTCACTGTGGGAAGGGGAAAGGCAACTGCTACTCTATTCAGAATCTCCTTGGATACAGACAGGCTGAATCCACACTTCCAAGCAAGCAGACTCTAATTTCCAGTTAAGGGAGAGATTGTTTAAAAAACAAACACTGGAATACTGCTGGGCGCGCACTCTGAAATCTGGCTTTTTTTAAGGTAAAAGACAGGGGGGCAGACAGTTTTTAAACACAATATAAATCATAGAAACAGAATAAAACAGTCTCCTAAAAGCACTGTGCAAGATTTATGTAGCCTTTTTACATAGAAGAAAAGGGGGGGGGTTATGTGCCACAAACTAGCAAGGCAATTCACACGGTCAAGGCAAAAAAGAATTTGAACAAAGCACCACTTTAAAAGAGACCAGGCTACCTGAAACACAGAGAGGCCACAGTAAAACAGAAACAGGTAGCTGAAAGAATCACTTTTGAACAAATAATACTATTTACCCAGAAAAATCTCAGGGCTCCTTACCTAGGTCTTTTTGCAATCCTTGAACACTGGGCTGTATCAGGACACAGGGAAATGCTGAGGCTCACAAAATGGAGGTTGCTGTCTTTGGCTTCCCTCCACAAACTTAAGGGAAAAGAGCAGGTGTGGGGGGGCGGGGCTCAGGTGCAACAGGGACTCAGAGAGCCAATCAGCTAAGTCCAGTCCCTGTGGGCAGGGGGAAAGGCAGCTGCTGCTCTATTCAGAATCTCCTAGGATACAAACAGGCTGAATCCACACTTCCAAGCTAGCAGGGTCTACTTTCCAGGTAAGGGAGAGATTGTTTAAAAAACAAACAATGGAATACTGCTGGGCGCGCACTCTGAAATCGGAGAATTTTAAAGGCAAACATCAGGGGGGCAGACAGTTTTTAAACACAATTTAAATCACAGAAACAGATTAAAACAGTCTCCTAAAAACACACTCTGCAAGATGTATGTAGTCTTTTTACTTAGAAGAAAAAAGGGGGGTTATGTGCGACAAACTAGCAAGGCAATACGCACAGTCACTGGAAAAACGAATTAATAAAAAACACCACTTTAAAAGAGACCAGGCTGCCTGAAACACAGATAGTCCACAGTTAAACAGACACAGGAAGTTGAAAGAAAAACTTTTGAACAAATAATACTATTTAACCAGAAAAATCTCAGGGCTCCTTACCTAGGTCTTTTTGCAATCCTTGAACACTGGGCAGTATCAGGACACAAGGAAGATGCTGAGACTCACAAAATAGAAGTTGCTGTCTTTGGCTTCCCTCCACAAACTTAAGGGGCCAGAGCCGGTGTGTGGGCGGGCAGGGCTCAGGTGCAACAGGGACTCAGAGAGCCAATCAGCTAAGTCCAGTTCCTGTGGGCAGGGGGAAAGGCAGCTACTGATCTATTCAGAATCTCCTTGGATACAGACAGGCTGAATCCACACTTCCAAGCTAGCAGAATCAACTTTCAAGGTAAGGGAGAGATTGTTTAAAAAACAAACACTGGAATACTGCTGGCCGTGCACCCTTAAATCGTGCTTTTTTAAAGGCAAAAAACAGGGGGCAGACAGTTTTAAAACACAATTTAAATCACAGAAACGGATTAAAACAGTCTCCTAAAAACACACTCTGTAAGATATATGTAGCCTTTTTACTTAGAAGATAAAAGGGGGGGTTATGTGCCACAAACAAGCACGGCAATTCACACAGTCACGGCTAAAACAAATTTTAAAAAAACACCACTTTAAAAGAGTCCAGGATGCCTGAAACACAGAGAGTCCACAGTAAAACAGACACAGGTAGCTGAAATAAACATTTTTGAACAAATCATACTATTTACCCAGACAAATCTCAGGGCTCCTTACCTCGGTCCTTTTGCAATCCTTGAACCCTGGGCTGCATCAGAACACAGGGAAGATGCTGAGGCTCACAAAATGGAGGTGGCTGTCTTGGGCTTCCCTGCACAAACTGAAGGGGCCAGAGCTGGGTTGGGGGGGCGGGGCTCAGGTGCAACAGGGACTCAGAGAGACAATCAGCTAAATCCAGTCGCTGTGGGCAGGGGGAAAGGCAGCTGCTGCTCTATTCAGAATCTCCTAGGATACAGACAGGCGGAATACACACGTCCAAGCTAGCAGAGTCTACTTTCCAGGTAAGGGAGAGATTGTTTAAAAAACAAACACTGGAATACTGCTGGGCGCGCACTCTGAAATCAGGCTTTTTTGAAGGTAGAAAACAGGAGGGCAGACAGTTTTTAAACACAATTTAAATCACAGAAACAGATTAAAACAGTTTCTTAAAAACACACTCTGCAAGATGTATATAGCCTTTTTACTTAGAAGAAAAAAGGGGGGGTTAGGTGCAAAAACTAGCAAGGCAATTCACACAGTCACGGCAAAAACAAATTTGAAAAAAACACCACATTAAAAGAGACCAGGCTGCCTGAAACACAGAGAACCCACAGTTAAACAGACACAGGTAGCTGAAATAAACACTTTAGAACAAATAATACTATTTTCCCAGAAAAATCTCAGGGCTCCTTACCTAGGTCTTTTTGCAATCCTTGAAAACTGGGCTGTATCAGAACACAGGGAAGATGCTGAGGCTCACAAACTGGAGGTGGCTGTCTTGGGCTTCTTTCCACAAACTTAAGGGGCCAGAGCAGGTGTGGGGGGCGGTGCTGAGATTCAACAGGGACTCAGAGAGCCAATCAGCTAAGTCCAGTCCCTGTGGGCAGGGGCAAAGGCAGCTGCTGCTCTATTCAGAATCTCCTTGGATACAGACAGGCTGAATCCACACTTCCAAGCCAGCAGAGTCTACTTTTCAGGTAAGTAAGAGATTGTTTAAAAAACAAACACTGGAATACTGCTGGGCGCGCACTCTAAAATAGGGCTTTTTTAAATGCAAAAAACAGGGGGGCAGACAGTTCCTAAACACAATTTAAATCACAGAAACAGATTAAAACAGTCTCTTAAAAACACACTCTGCAAGATGTATATAGCCTTTTTACTTAGAAGAAAAAAGGGGGGGTTAGGTGCAAAAACTAGCAAGGCAATTCACACAGTCACGGCAAAAACAAATTTGAAAAAAACACCACTTTAAAAGAGACCAGGCTGCCTGAAACACAGAGAGCCCACAGTTAAACAGACACAGGTAGCTGAAATAAACACTTTAGAACAAATAATACTATTTACCCAGACAAATCTCCGGGCTTCTTACCTAGGTCTTTTTGCAATCCTTGAACACTAGGCTGTATCAGGACACAGGGAAGATGCTGAGGCTCACAAAATGGAGGTGGCTGTCTTAGGCTTCCCTCCACAAACTTAAGGGGCCAGAGGAGGTGTTGGAGGCAGGGCTCAGGTGCAACAGGGTCTCAGAGAGCCAATCAGCTGTGGGCAGGGGGAAAGGCAGCTGCTGCTCTATTCAGAATCTCCTTGGATACAGACAGGCTGAATCCACACTTCCAAGCTAGCAGAGTCTACCTTCCACGTAAGGGAGAGATTGTTTAAAAATCAAACACTGGAATACAGCTGGGCGCGCAATCTGAAATTGGGATTTTTTTAATTGCAAAAAACAGGGGGGCAGACATTTTTTAAACACAATATAAATCACAGAAACAGCTTAAAACAGTCTCCTAAAAACAAACTCTGCAAGATGTATGTAGACTTTTTACTTAGAAGATAAAAGGGGGGAAGGGAGTCATGTGCCAAAAAACTAGCAAGGCAATTCACACAGTCACAACAAAAATGAATTAAAAAAAACACCACTTTAAAAGAGGCCAGGCTGTCTGAAACACAGAGAGTCCACAGTAAAACAGAAACAGGTAGCTGAAATAAACACTTTTGAACTAATCATACTATTCACCCAGAACAATCTCAGGGCTCCTTACCTAGGTCTTTTTGCAATCCTTGAAAACTGGGCTGTATCAGAACACAGGGAAGATGCTGAGGCTCACAAAATGGAGGTGGCTGTCTTGGGCTTCCTTCCACAAACCTAAGGGACCAGAGCAGGTGTGGGGGGACGGGGCTGAGGTGCAACAGGGACTCAGAGAGCCAATCAGCTAAGTCCAGTCCCTGTGGGGAGGGGGAAAGGCAGCTGCTGCTCTATTCAGAATCTCCTTGGATACAGACAGGCTGAATCCACACTTCCAAGCTAGCAGAGTCTACTTTTCAGGTAAGGTAGAGATTGTTTAAAAAACAAACACTGGAATACTGCTGGGCGCACTCTGAAATCGGGCTTTTTTAAAGGCAGAAAACAGGGGGGCTGACATTTTCTAAACACAAATTTAAATGTCAGAAACAGATTAAAACAGTCTCCTAAAAACACACTCTGCAAGATGTATGTAGCCTTTTTATTTAGAAGATAAAAGAGGGAGGGGGTTATGTGCCACAAACTAGCAAGGCAATTCACACAGTCACAGCAAAAACACATTAAAAAAAAAATACCACTTTAAAAGAGGCCAGTCTGCCTGAAACACAGAGAGTCTACAGTAAAACAGACACATGTAGCTGAAATAAACACTTTTGAACAAATACTACTATTTACCACGAAAAATCTCAGGGCTCCTTACCTAGGTCTTTTTGCAATCCTTGAACACTGGGCTGTATCAGAACACAGGGAAGATGCTGAGGCTCACAAACTGGAGGTGGCTGTCTTGGGCTTCCATCCACAAACTTAAGGGGCCAAAGCAGGTGTGGGGGGGCTGGGGCTCAGGTGCAACAGGGACTCAGAGAGCCAATCAGCTAAGTCCAGTCCCTGTGGGCATAGGGAAAGGCAGCTGCTGCTCTATTCAGAATCTCCTTGGATACAGACAGGCTGAATCCACACTTCCAAGCTAGCAGAATCTACTTTCCAGGTAAGGGAGAGAGTGCTTAAAAAACAAACACTGGAATACTGCTGGGCGCGAACTCTGAAATCGGGCATATTTAAAGGCAAAAAACAGGGGGGCAGACAGTTTTTAAACACAATATAAATCACAGAAACAGATTAAAACAGTCTCCTAAAAACACACTCCGCAAGATGTCTACAGCCTTTTTACTTAGAAGAAAAAAGGGGGGAGGGGTTAGGTGCCACAAAGTATCAAGGCAATTCAAACAGTCACGGCAAAAACAAATTAAAGAAAAAAACACCACTTTAGAAGAGGCCAGACTGCCTGAAACACAGAGAGTCCACAGTAAAACAGACACAGGTAGCTGAAATAAACACTTTTGAACAAATAATACTATTTTCGCAGAAAAATCTCAGGGCTCCTTACCTAGGTCTTTTTGCAATCCTTGAAAACTGGGCTGTATCAGAACACAGGGAAGATGCTGAGGCTCACAAAATGGAGGTGGCTGTCCTGGGCTTCCTTCCACAAACTTAAGGGGCCAGAGCAGGTGTGGGGGGACGGGACTGCGGTGCAACAGGGACTCAGAGAGCCAATCAGCTAAGTCCAGTTCCTGTGGGCAGGGGGGAAGGCAGCTGCTGCTCTATTCAGAATCTCCTTGGATGCAGACAGGCTGAATCCACACTTACAAGCTAGCAGAGTCTACTTTGCAGGTAAGGGAGAGATTGTTTAAAAAACAAACACTGGAATACTGCTGGGCGCGCACTCTGAAATCGGGCTTTTTTAAAGGCAGAAAACAGGGGGGTTGACATTTTCTAAACACAATTTAAATGTCAGAAACAGATTAAAACAGTATCCTAAAAACACACTCTGCAAGATATATGTAGCCTTTTTACTTAGAAGATAAAAGGGGGAGCGGGGTTATGTGCCACAAACTAGCAAGGCAATTCACACAGTCACAACAAAAACAAATTAAAAAAAATATCACTTTAAAAGAGGCCAGTCTGCCTGAAACACAGAGAGTCCAAAGTAAAACGGACACAGGTAGCTGAAATAAACACTTTTGAACAAATAATACTATTTACCCAGAAAAATCACAGGGATTCTTACCTAGGTCTTTTTGCAGTCCTTAAACACTGGGCTGTATCAGGACACAGGGAAGATGCTGAGGCTCACAAAATGCAGGTGGCTGTCTTGGGCTTCCCTCCACAAACTTAAGGGGTCAGAGCAGGTGTGGGGGGAGGGGCTCATGTGCAACAGAGATTCAGAGAGCCAATCAGCTAAGTCCAGTCCCTGTGGGCAGGAGGAAAGGCAGCTGCTGCTCTATTCAGAATCCCCTTGGATACAGACATGCTGAATCCACACTTCCAAGCTAGCAGAGTCTACTTTCAAGGTAAGGGAGAGATTGTTTAAATAACAAACACTGGAATACTGCTGGGTGCGCACTCTGAAATCGGGCTTTGTTAAACGTAGAAAACAGGGGGGCAGACAGGTTTTAAACACAATTTAAATCACAGAAACAGATTAAAAGGTCTCCTAAAAACACAATCTGCAAGATGTATGTAGTCTTTTTACTTAGAAGAAAAAAGGGGGGTTATGTGCGACAAACTAGCAAGGCAATACGCACAGTCACTGCAAAAACGAATTTAAAAAAAACACCACTTTAAAAGAGACCAGGCTGCCTGAAACACAGATAGTCCACAGTTAAACAGACACAGGAAGTTGAAAGAAAAACTTTTGAACAAATAATACTATTTAACCAGAAAAATCTCAGGGCTCCTTACCTAGGTCTTTTTGCAATCCTTGAACACTGGGCAGTATCAGGACACAAGGAAGATGCTGAGACTCACAAAATAGAAGTTGCTGTCTTTGGCTTCCCTCCACAAACTTAAGGGGCCAGAGCCGGTGTGTGGGCGGGCAGGGCTCAGGTGCAACAGGGACTCAGAGAGCCAATCAGCTAAGTCCAGTCCCTGTGGGCAGGGGGAAAGGCAGCTACTGATCTATTCAGAATCTCCTTGGATACAGACAGGCTGAATCCACACTTCCAAGCTAGCAGAATCAACTTTCAAGGTAAGGGAGAGATTGTTTAAAAAACAAACACTGGAATACTGCTGGCCGTGCACCCTTAAATCGTGCTTTTTTAAAGGCAAAAAACAGGGGGCAGACAGTTTTAAAACACAATTTAAATCACAGAAACGGATTAAAACAGTCTCCTAAAAACACACTCTGAAAGATATATGTAGCCTTTTTACTTAGAAGATAAAAGGGGGGGTTATGTGCCACAAACAAGCACGGCAATTCACACAGTCACGGCTAAAACAAATTTTAAAAAAACACCACTTTAAAAGAGTCCAGGATGCCTGAAACACAGAGAGTCCACAGTAAAACAGACACAGGTAGCTGAAATAAACATTTTTGAACAAATCATACTATTTACCCAGACGAATCTCAGAGCTCCTTACCTAGGTCTTTTTGCAATCCTTGAAAACTGGGCTGTATCAGAACACAGGGAAGATGCTGAGGCTCACAAACTGGAGGTGGCTGTCTTGGGCTTCTTTCCACAAACTTAAGGGGCCAGAGCAGGTGTGGGGGGCGGGGCTGAGATGCAACAGGGACTCAGAGAGCCAATCAGCTAAGTCCAGTCCCTGTGGGCAGGGGCAAAGGCAGCTGCTGCTCTATTCAGAATCTCCTTGGATACAGACAGGCTGAATCCACACTTCCAAGCCAGCAGAGTCTACTTTTCAGGTAAGTAAGAGATTGTTTAAAAAACAAACACTGGAATACTGCTGGACGCGCACTCTAAAATAGGGCTTTTTTTAATGCAAAAAACAGGGGGGCAGACAGTTCCTAAACACAATTTAAATCACAGAAACAGATTAAAACAGTCTCTTAAAAACACACTCTGCAAGATGTATATAGCCTTTTTACTTAGAAGAAAAAAGGGGGGGTTAGGTGCAAAAACTAGCAAGGCAATTCACACAGTCACGGCAAAAACAAATTTGAAAAAAACACCACTTTAAAAGAGACCAGGCTGCCTGAAACACAGAGAGCCCACAGTTAAACAGACACAGGTAGCTGAAATAAACACTTTAGAACAAATAATACTATTTACCCAGACAAATCTCAGGGCTCCTTACCTAGGTCTTTTTGCAATCCTTGAACACTGGGCTGTATCAGGACCTAGGGAAGATGCTGAGGCTCACAAAATGGAGGTGGCTGTCTTAGGCTTCCCTCCACAAACTTAAGGGGACAGAGCAGGTATGGGCGGAGGAGCTCAGGTGCAACAGGGACTCAGAGAGCCAATCAGCTACGTCCAGTCCCTGTGAGCAGGGGGAAAGGCAGCTGCTGCTCTATTCAGAATCTTCTTGGATACAGACAGGCTGAATCCACACTTCCAAATTAGCAGAGTCTACTTTTCAGGTAAGGGAGAGATTATTTAAAAAACAAACATTGGAATACAGCTGGGCGCGCATTCTGAAATCAGGCTTTTTTAAAGGCAAAAAACATGGGGGCAAACAGTTTCTAAACACAATTTAAATCACAGAAACAGATTAAAACAGTCTCCTAAAAACACACTCTGCAAGATTTATGTAGCCTTTTTACTTAGAAGAAAAATGTGGGGGGCGGGTTAGGTGCAAAAACTAGCAAGGCAATTCACACAGTCAGAGCAAAAACAAATTTGAAAAACACACCACTTTAAAAGAGACCAGGCTGCCTGAAACACAGAGAGTCCACAGTTAAACATACACAGGTAGCTGAAATAAACAGTTTTGAACAAATAATACTATTTACCCAGAAAAATCTCAGGGCTCCTTACCTAGGTCTTTCTGCAATCCTTGAACACTGGGCTGTATCAGGACACAAGGATGATGCTGAGGCTCACAAATGGAAGTGGCTGTCTTGGGCTGCCCTCCACAAACTTAAGGGGCCAGAGCAGGTGTTGGGACGGCGGGGCTCAGGTGCAACAGGGACTCAGAGAGCCAATCAGCTAAGTCCAGTTCCTGTGGGCACGGGGAAAGGCAGCAGCTGCTCTATTCAGAATCTTCATGGATACAGACAGGCTGAATCCACCCTTCCAAGCTAGCAGAGTCTACTTTCCAGGTAAGGGAGAGATTGTTTAAAAAACAAACACTAGAATACTGCTGGGCGCGCACTCTAAAATAGGGCTTTTTTAAATGCAAAAAACAGGGGGGCAGACAGTTCCTAAATACAATTTAAATCACAGAAACAGATTAAAACAGTCTCTTAAAAACACACTCTGCAAGATGTATATAGCCTTTTTACCTAGAAGAAAAAAGGGGGGGTTAGGTGCAAAAACTAGCAAGGCAATTCACACAGTCACGGCAAAAACAAATTTGAAAAAACACCACTTTAAAAGAGACCAGGCAGCCTGAAACACAGAGAGCCCACAGTTAAACAGACACAGGTAGCTGAAATAAACACTTTAGAACAAATAATACTATTTACCCAGAAAAATCTCAGGGCTCCTTACCTAGGTCTTTTTCAAATCCTTGAACACTGGGCTGTATCAGGACACAGGGAAGATGCTGAGGCTCACAAAATGGAGGTGGCTGTCTTGGGCTTCCCTCCACAAACTTAAGGGGCCAGAGCAGGTGTGGGGGGAGGGGCTCAGGCTCAACAGGGACTCAGAAAGCCAATAAGCTAAGTCAATTCCCTGTGGGCACGGGGTAAGGCAGCTGCTTCTCTATACACTATATTATACACTAACCCTTCGGTCTGTGTACAGGTTAATGGGACCATATCCCACAGGTTCGACAACCGCAGAGGTACTCGACAGGGATGTCCTCTATCCTCTCTTTTGTTTACCCTGGCCATTGAGCCTCTAGGCCAGATGATCAGAGCAGGCTCAGTATATCGAGGGTGGAAATGGGGTCCATCTCATGAAGACAGGATAGCTCTATATGCAGATGACCCATACGCAAATTAAGTTTTAAATACCTAGGGATCTGGGTAACCTTTCTGCCAAAAATCTATCTCCTCTGCTAACAAGAATCAAAATGGACATGCAGAGATGGCAAACCTTCCCCTTGAATGTGATGGGGTGGGTGGCCCTATACAAAATGATGATCTTGCCAAGACTCCTATACATATTCTAAAATGTTCCCATCCTCATCCCCCACTCCTGGTTCAAAAATCTCGAAAGCATCACCGGAAGATTTCTATGGAGAGGTAACAGACATCGAGTAGTGATACAACATTGCCGGAGAGGAATGTATGATGGAGGTTTGGGTGCGTCAGATCCCTATCTGTATTACCTGGCTACACAATTGATAGTGGTCCATGACTGGTTTAATGGGGGCTGGGAAGACCCGGCGTATAAGACAGAATTGACACTTCTGGGGTTTCCACAGGTCCTTGACATGCTGTATGGAGCATCGCTTCCTCGTGACATGGAGGAAACAACCAAAGTGGTGTTCCTGGCATGGCGAGCCGCGTTACGCCACACTCACTGGAATATTGTTATCACCCTCCAGACTCTGCTATGGAGAAGGAAATGGATGTATGCCTCCGCCACGCTGGAGGGATTCACAACATGGGACCTAATAGGCATTTCTCTGGTTGGGGACATTTGCAAAGGGAGGGCCATGAAATCGTTCCAAGACCTACAAGGAGAATTTCCATTAAACCACACACAGTTCTTTGGATACCTTCAACTAAGACACGCACTGCGAACCCATCTGCCCACCACAAGCCCTATACCTGACTTTAACCCACTGGAAGCCAAAATACTCATGGGAAATATGGAGGGGAAGGCATTTCTCAACTTTACAAAACACTAATCAACAACACACCTGATAACTTAGTCATTTTTAGGACTAAGTGGGAATCATGGCTCGGACCCCTAGAAGAAACGGAATGGAGGGATGCCTTGATGGCGCCCAAGGTATTGGCAATATCGCAAGATTCGCCATTATACAATTCTATTATTTATATGGGGCCTATCTGACACCATCCAAACTACACAAATTCCATGCATCCTTGCCTTGTACTTCAACCTTTTTTTTCCTTCCTTTTCTATATATGGCTGGGCGCGCACTCTGAAATCGGCCTTTTTTAAAGGCAAAGAACAGGGGGCAGACAGCTTTTAAACACAATTAATGCAAAGAAATAGATTAAAACTGTGTCCTAAAACCACACTCTGCAAGATGTACGTAGCCTTTTTACTTAGAAGAAAATATGGGGGGGGGGGGTTATGTGCCACAAACTAGCAAGGCAATTCACACAGTCACAGCAAAAACAAATAAAAAAAAACACACTTCAAAAGAGGCCAGGCTGCCTGAAACACAGAGAGTCCACAGTAAAATAGACACTGGTAGCTGAAATAAACAATTTTGAACAAATAATACTATTTACCCAGAAAAATCTCAGGGCTCCTTACGTAGGTCTTTTTGCAATCCTTGAACACTGGGCTGTATCAGGACACAGGGAAGATGCTGCGGCTCACAAAATGGAGGTGGCTGTCTTGGGCTTCCCTCCACAAACTTCAGGGGCCAGAGCAGTTGTGGGGGGACGGGGCTCAGGTGCAACAGGGACTCAGAGCCAATCAGCTAAGTCCAGTCCCTGTGGGCAGGGGGAAAGGCAGCTGCTGCTCTATTCAGAATCTCCTTGAATACAAACAAGCTGAATCCACACTTCCAAGCAAGCAGAGTCTACTTTCCAAGTAAGGGAGAGATTGTTTCAAAAACAAACAGTGGAATACTGCTGGGCGCGCACTCTGAAATCAGGGATTTTTAAAGGCAAAGATCAGGGTGGCAGACAGTTTTTAAACACAATTTCAATCACAGAAACAGATTAAAACAGTGCCCTAAAAACACACTCTGCAAGATGTATATAACCTTTTTACTTAGAAGAAAAAACGTGGGGGTATGTGCCACAAACTAGCAAGGCAATTCACACAGTCACTGCAAAAATCGAATTAAAAATAAAACACCACTTTAAAAGAGACCAGGCTGCCTGAAACACAGAGACTCCACAGTTAAACAGACACAGGTAGCTGAAATAAACACTTTTGACAAATAATACTATTTACCCAGAAAAATCGCAGGGCTCCTTACCTAGGTCTTTTTGCAATCCTTGAACACTGGGCTGTATCAGGACACAGGGAAGATGCTGAGGCTCACAAAATGGAGGTGGCTGTCTTGAGATTCCCTCCACAAACTTAAGGGGCCAGAGCAGGTGTGGGACGGCGGGGCTCAGGTACAACAGGGACTCACAGTGCTAATCAGCTAAGTCCAGTCCCTGTGGCAGGGGGAAAGGCAGCTGCTGCTCTATTCAGAATCTCCTTGGATACAGACAGGCTGAATCCACACTTCCAAGATAGCAGAGTCTACTTTCGAGGTAAGGGAGAGATTGTTTAAAAAAACAAACACTGGAATACTGCTTGGCGCGCAGTCTGAAATTGGGCTTTTTTAAAGGCAAAAAAAGGGGGGCAGACAGTTTCTAAACACAATTTAAATCCCAGAAACAGATTAATACAGTCTCCTAAAAACACACTCTGCAAGATGCATGTAGCCTTTTTAATTAGAAGGAAAGGGGGGGGGGTTATGTGCCACAAACTAGCAAGGCAATTCACACAGTCACGGCAAAAACGAATTTGAAAAAAACACCACTTTAAAAGAGGCCAATCTGCCGGAAACACTGATAGTCCACAGTAAAACAGACACAGGTAGCTGAAAAAAACACTTTTGAACAAATAATACTATTTACCCAGAAAAATCTCAGAGCTCCTTACCTAGGTCTTTTTGCAATCCTTGAACACTGGGCTGTATCATGACACAGGGAAGATGCTGAGGCTCACAAAATAGAGGTGACTGTCTTGGGCTTCCCTCCACAAACTTAAGGGGCCAGAGCAGGTGTTGGGGGTGGGGTTCAGGTGCAACAGGGACTCAGAGAGCCAATCAGCTAAGTCCAGCTCCTGTGGGCACGGGGAAACGCAGCTCCTGCTCTATTCAGAGTCTCCTTGGATACAGACAGGCTGAACCCACCCTTCCAAGCTAGCAGAGTCTACTTTCCAGGTAAGGGAGAGATTGTTTAAAAAACAAACACTGGAGGGGGCGTGTTCTGGGCGTCAAGATGGCGGTCGCACTTTTGTAGTGCTCAGGACCACTCCGTCATCCGCCTCTCATAAAATCACTATCGGTAAACATCAACACCGTGAACGCTTCATCGGGGTTCCTTTATCGTGCCCTGTCTTAAGTGGCGGCTTCCCGGCCCTCACTGCCCTGTGAGACCGAGGTTTTGGCTGCCCAGCGTTCGACCACTGTTTCCCCTGATCAAGATGGTGGCTGAGGGACAGACCTGAGGCGCGGCCCGCTGTGGCGGAAAGGCGGCTGAAAGGTTGCGGCAGCCCGGACGGCCTGGAGGCAGGGCTGCGGACCCCGAGCCAGAGAAGTTGCGGGTCACGGCCGCTGTGACTGGGAGAAATCAAGGTAGGTCCCGGGGCGGCAGCACCGCAATTCTCTGGTCCCCCTGATTTTTCCCCCCCCTTCTTGTGGTGAGCGAGGGCTGGGAAGGGGGGCGTTCCGTGGGCCGGAGGTCGGGGTACTCGGCCGCGAATTGTGTAGGGCCCTGGCAGGCCCAGAGCCCGACGTTAGGAGGAAGACCTGCAGACCGCTGGGAGGGCCGCCTGAGCGGACGGGTGCTCGCAGGGGCACGGGCACCCCCCTACTTATGCTGCTATAGGCTGGGACGCGGGCCGGGATGGAGGGCCTACCAGGGGTGTGATCAGCCGGAGGACCGAACCGGCGGGCTCGTTGCCCCCTCTCCGTCCCCCAAGATAAGAGACTCCGTGGCAGCGAGGGGCCCCCCAGCTGGAGCCCGGGAGAGGGTTTTGGAGCCCAGGGCTGGCTGCAGTCCAGGGCCTAGACATTACATCACATCGAGGGCAGCCAACTACGGACCGTGCTGCGGTGACGCTCTCCCCACTGGTCTCCCCAGGAGAGGGGAAAGAAGAAATTAAGTAACAGTAACAAGCAGCAACCACAAACGTGAGCTGGGACAAACACTGGGATACCGAGAGGTGAATCTAGACCTTCGGGCCCCGTGAGCAGAGAGGGGCCCGATCTCCGTCCTTTGGACCACAGTGGGGTGCAGTCTGAAGGTGACATGTTAGGGATTACAAGTAGAGCCTCCCTTTTCACCCTTTCCTTATTCTCTGACCGCGTCTCCTCCGGACACCAGGCATCCTTACCGACTGGACAAGGGAGGAGTCCGGGACCATATCGAGTGAATAAAAACGCGGCCGGGGTAAAGGACATAGAAGGGGATAGGACAATAACAAAACAAAACAGTAAGATGAAATAAACTCTGCAACACCGTGTTCCCCCAATACCCCTAGAACTATCTAATAGATTCATAAATTAGGATATACCACAGGGGGAATCAGATTAGATCCCCAGGGATCTCCCATCAGGCCCTACAGTAGGGCAGAACAAAATTGACCGATCACTGCAACCCTAGAGAGGTTAGAACCACACCCAACATCATGGGCAAAGACAAAGCGATCAAACAAACAACGGAACAAACTCGTATGGACCAATTCACCACAGGGACAGTGAGCCCACGGTAGGAAGGCCCAACCACAAATGGCGGTAACAACCCACAAACATCGTGCAGCTACCTGGCGGCGATTCAGGCCTCCCAGACAGCAGTCGAATCAAAAATAGGGGAGGTCGGAGTGGAAGTCGCCCTGATCCGGCAAGATCTCCGCAATGCAGTATCCTGAATCACAGAGGCCGAGTCGAGAATCTCCACGGCAGAAGATGAAATAACAACTCTAAAAACCCAAATCTCAAAGCTTACCAAACAAACCTCAAATCTACACAGGAGGGCTGAAGACGCCAAAAACAGATCTCGACGTACCAATCTTCGCCTAGTGGGTCTTCCCGAGGCCACTGCAGAATCATCATTGGATACATTCCTAGAGGATTGGTTCTGGTCCTGGTTGCCGGCAGACCACCTCACGCCATGGTTAACAATCGAACAAGCCCATAGGTCGCTGCGCGCAAGGCCTCTGCCCGGCTCCCCACCCAAGCCAGTAATAATCTGCCTCTTCAACTCCAAAGACAGAGACCTGGTCCTGCGGGAGGCTCGCACCAGGGGAGACCTCCTCTGCAATGGAACAAAAGTACTCCTTTTCCCAGATTACACATTAGAGGTACAGCAACAACGCTGCTCGTTCATGGAAGTGAAGCAAAAGCTTAGATCAATGGACATCCAGTATAGTCTCCTGTTTCCAGCCAGCCAGCCTCCGGGTGATCTATAATAATAAAACCTACTTCTTTAAGCGGCCGACCGCGGCACGGACCTGGCTAACGGAAGAAACCCCACTAGATATGCACAGAACAGGATCACACCCACCGCTTAAGACAACACCAGCTCACCCAAGAGGGCAACAACCAATGCGCAGTCAGCGCACACGCTCTCGGAAATGAAGAGGAAGACATAGATGCAGGTCAGACTCCCCTCCCGGGGCTTATTGATCGGAACCCAGACACCCACAATCGAAAGAGAATTCCAGAGCCACCCTGACAAGCCTGAAACCACAGTACACAACCGAGATCCAGCTAGAGACACAAGAAGACTCTGACTTGTCCCGTAGTCCAATCCTGTGACTGCATAGGTGGAACTTATTCTGGGAAAGACTTAAGACAATGAACACAGAAATAGAAGCGTTATGCCTAACTTTATCACACATCAAGTATTATACATTTATGCATGATCCGATACTAGGGAGGGGTCCACCGCCACCAATACCACAGCCTTACCACTCAAAAGCCATCTCACCAGTTTTAGAAGTGAGGGGCTATGTATATGGGCGACAGGTGCTTCTGGGGGTGGGGAGGGAGTTGGGGGGCAAGGGGGTTCCGGCCTCATTCTAAAGGCCAATGTTAGAATTTGTATGCAAAGGCAAGATTCATATTTTTTTTTTAATTGAGGCACAGGGCAGGATGCCTAATGACTCAACAGATATAATAGAGTGTGAGAATCGGCAGAAGGAAGATAGAAAGAGAAGTCCTTCAGAGTTGCACAAACTAGTAGCTAAAGGTTGGCTCAACAACTGTAAATTCCCACCTACAATCACCCCCCCCCCCCATGAATCAAGAACAAATTATGTCATGGAACATCAACGAGCTCCTAGACAAAATGAAACGTACTGCAGTATTCACCTTGATACATAGATACAATCCAGAAATACTCACGTTGCAGGAAACCCACCTTTTGGGGGATAAATACCCATTCCTGACTCGTCGAGGATTTGATAGAGTGTACCATGCGGGATACACACGTGGGTCACAAGGAGTAGCCATATTATTGCATCGTACCTTCCCTATGACACACATCCAAGTACGGAGAGACCAACAGGGGCGGTTTGTAGCCATTACCGGTAAGGTAGAAGGGATCACATTTAATATAATAATTATCTACGCCCCTCCCTCCCTGGTCAGCTCAACCCTCCAGGCACTCACAAAACTTCTCTCTGACCTACCCCCGGGGCACACTATACTAGGTGGCGACTTCAACGCAACCCCGGACCCGACCTTAGATGTAGACGGCCCACTCACCACATATAGACGTACACTGGCAACCAAAATTAAAGGGTGGTTATCTGCCACAGGATTATGTGACGCCTGGCGGATATGGCATCCGAGGCAGAGACAATTCACCCACACCTCAGCAACCCATGGCTCCCAATCCAAACTAGACCTGATGCTTCTTCCGAGCAGAGATTGTACAACCCTCTCACACATCAAGATTCTAGCCAGAGGAATCTCTGACCATTCCCCTCTCCGGCTCATACTAGGCCCGGCCCGCCCCCGGCGTCGCCCCATGTGGCAGCTAAACGCATGGTATCTTCAAGATGAACACTTTAAGGAACAATTACGTCAGGCACAAGCAGAATACTTCCACCTAAACGAAGGCTCGGTAACCTCAGAGGGCACTCTATGGGCGGCAGGGAAGGCGGTATTAAGAGGTATGGCTAAAAATCTGATACGTAATCAGGAACGTGCCAAAACGCTACATATCAAACAGCTAGAGCTCTGAGCAATAAACCTCGAAAGAGACAACGTAATAAACCCAAGCGAGAAACTGACGCAACAACTCCTCCTAATCTGAGAGGAGATATGAGGTCAATCCCAGGAGGCCGCGAAACATTTAAGGAGGACCAGCACTTGAAGGATATATCGCTGGGGGAACAAGACCGGGAAGATGCTGTATTGGTTGATCTCTCACGATCACGCCTCCAAGATCGTCCCTGAAATTTATGACGGGATAGGGCCCTGGTTACGGGTCATACCGAAATTGCGAATGCTTTTGCCAACTATTATCATACACTGTACCAAGCATCTACACAAATAGATTCACATCAAAGACGTCAACTACTTGACAAGATCCCCCTCCCACAGTTACCTATGATAGAAGCACAGCTTTTAAAGGAAGGAACCCATTAGAGAGGTAGAAACTGGGGCGGCATTCTTGACATTAAACGCTGGCAAGACGCCTGAACCCGATGGGTTCCCCCCAGAATATTATAAGGTGTTTAGAGAAGACCTGACCCCACATCTCCTAAGCCTTTTTGCAGAAATAGGAAAAGGTGGATCCTTTCCTCCTGAACTAGATACAGCCATGATCGTGGTGCTCCCCAAAACCCAGCCCCCTTCACCTCACTGTGCGGATTACAGACCAATATCATCGATTAACACAGATATTAAAAAATTTCGCCTCTATCCTTGCCACTCGCATCAAAAGGGTCCTGCCGCAGCTATTCAATCCTGTCCAATGTGTGGTTTATGGCAACCCGCAGTACACAACACTGTATCCGCCGGCTACACGTAGCCTTGGAGGAGAGACGCCGGTTGCCCCAAAGCCTGGCCCTCTTGCTCATAGATTTTAAAAAGGCTTTTGATTCGGGTGACTGGGGATTCCTTCTACTGGTGCTCCGACAGGCAGGCATAGAAAAACTATTTTGCCACCTAATTAAAGCATTATACACTAACCCTACGGCCTGTAGCCCATATGATCAGAGCAGGCTCGGTATATCGAGGGTGGAAATGTGGTCCATCTCATGAAGACAGGGTAGCTCTATATGCAGATGACCCATACGCAAATTAAGTTTTAAATACCTAAGGATCTGGGTAACCCTTTTTCCCGAATTAACATGGGCCAAAAATCTATCTCCTCTGCTAACAAAAATCAAAACGGACATGCAGACATGGCAAACCCTCCCCTTGAATGTGATGGGGCGGGTGGCCCTATACAAAATGATGATCTTGCCAAGACTCCTATACATATTCCAAAATGTTCCCATCCTCATCCCCCACTCCTGGTTCAAAAATCTCGAAACCATCACTGGAAGATTTCTATGGAGAGGTAATAGACATTGAGTAGCGATACAACTTTGCCGGAGAGGAATGTATGATGGAGGTTTGGGTGCGTCAGATCCCTATCTACATTACCTGGCTACCCAATTGATAATGGTCCATTGACTGGTTTAATGGGGGCTGGGAAGACCCGGCGTATAAGACAGAATTGACAATCCTGGGGTTTCCACAGGTTCTTGACATGCTGTATGGAGCATCGCTTCCTCGTGACATGGAGGAAACAACCAAAGTGGTCTTCCTGGAATGGCGAGCCGCGTTACGTCACACTCACTGGAATACCGTTATCACCCTCCAGACTCCACTATGGAGAAGGAAATGGATGTATGCCTCCGCCACACTGGAGGGCTTCACAACATGTGACCTAGTAGGCATTTCCCTGGTTGGGGAGATATGGAAAGGGAGAGCCATGAAATTGTTCCAAGACCTACAAGCAGAATTTCAATTAAACCAGACACAGTTCTTTAGATACCTTCAACTAAGACACGCACTGCGAACCCATCTGCCCACCACAAGCCCTATACCGGACTTTAACCCACTGGAAGCCAAAATACTCATGGGAAATATGGAGGGGAGAGGCATTTCTCAATTTTACAAAACGCTAATCAACAACACTCCTGATAACTTAGTCATTTTTAGGACTAAGTGGGAATCATGACTCGGACACCTAGAAGAAACGGAATGGAGGGAAGCCTTGATGGCGCCCAAGGTATTGGCAATATCGGCAAGGTTCCCCATGATACAATTCTAATATTTATATGGGGCCTATCTGACACCATCCAAACTACACAAAATGGGAGCCCGCCCTTCTGCCAAATGCCCAAGATGCCCGAATGAACCAGCAGACTTCTTTCATATGGTATTGACCTGTCAAAAAATACAAAAGTACTGGGAAGGGGTGATCCGAGATATAGGAAGGGCACTGGGTCAAGAAATACAAAAATCAGCTAAGCTAATCATATTGGAGGTAAAGGAAGAAATGGGAGGAACACATGCTAAACTAACACTGACAGCTATGGCATTATTAGTCGCTAATAGAGATATCGCTGCAGCGTGGATGTCCCCAGAATGCCAGTTGATCCAGAAATGGAGAAAGGGTGTGGATTGGTGTGCCAATCAGGAGAAACTGTTATTTGAGTCTAGAGGGTGCCCACACAAATTTGAAAAGATATGGGGACAATGGCTAGAATGATGACATAAACCAGATACGTAATAAGATACTTAGAGGGTCATTCCGACCCTGGCGGAACATGACCGCCAGGGCCGGGGACCGCGGAAGCACCGCCAACAGGCTGGCGGTGCTTCCTGGGCCATTCTGACCGCGGCGGAAAAGCCGCGGTCAGAAAAGGGCAACTTGCGGATTCCCGCCGGTTTACCCATGGCCCAGGGAATCCTCCATGGCGACGCTGCTTGCAGCGCCGCCATGGGGATTCCGACCCCCTTCCCGCCATCCTGTTCCTGGTGGTTTTTACCGCCAGGAACAGGATGGCGGGAACGGGTGTCGTGGGGCCCCTGGGGGCCCCTGCACTGCCCATGCCACTGGCATGGGCAGTGCAGGGGCCCCCTAACAGGGCCCCATAAAGATTTTCAGTGTCTGCTTTGCAGACACTGAAAATCACGACGGGTGCCACTGCACCCGTCGCACCCCTACAACTCCGCCGGCTCCATTCGGAGCCGGCTTCATTGTTGCAGGGGGTTTCCCGCTGGGCTGGCGGGCGGCCTTCTGGCGGTCGCCCGCCGGCCCAGCGGGAAAGGCAGAATGGCCGCCGCGGTCTTTTGACCGCGGTGCGGTCATTCGGCGGTTCCCGCCGCCCGCCGGGGTCAGAATGACCCCCTTAATGTTTCAAGGGGACACTACGGTGGCTAGATCTGCTGATAGCACCACAACCCAATATTGTTGATGACTAACAACGATACTAAAACAATGATAAGACGCACAAATTCCATGCGTCCTTGCCTTGTACTTGAACCTGTTTTTTCCTTCCTTTTCTATATATGTCTGAAAAACAATAAACATTTGTTTATAAAAAAAAAACACTGGAATACTGCTGGGCACACACTCTGAAATTGGGCTTTTTTTAAGGGCAAAAAACAGGGGGGCAGACAGATTTTAAACACAATTTAAATCGAAGAAATAGATTAAACCTGTCTCCTAAAAACAAACTCTGCAAGATGTATGTAGCCTTTTTACTTAGAAGAAAAAAAGGGGGGGGGACTTATGTGCCACAAACTAGCAAGGCAATTCACACAGTCACAGCAAAAACAAATTGAAAAAAAACACCACTTTAAAAGAGGCCAGGCTGCCTGAAACACAGACAGTCCACAGTAAAACAGACACAGGTAGCTGAAATAAGCACTTTTGAACAAATACTACTATTTACACAGAAAAATCTCAGGGCTCCTTACCTAGGTCAATTTGCAATCCTTGAACACTAGACTGTATCATGACACAGGGAAGATGCTGAGGCTCACAAAATAGAGGTGGCTGTCTTGGGCTTCCCTCCACAAACTTAAGGGGCCAGAGCAGGTGTTGGGGGTGGGGCTCAGGTGCAACAAGGACTCAGGGAGCCAATCAGCTCAGTCCCCTCCCTATGGGCAGGGGGAAAGGCAGCTACTGCTCTATTCAGAATCTCCTTGGATACAGACAGGCTGAATCCAGACTTCCAAGCTAGCAGAGTCTACCTTCCAGGTAAGTGAGAGATTGTTTAAAAACAAATACTGGAATACTGCTGGGGGCGCACTCTTAAATCGTGCTTTTTTAAAGGCAAAAAACAGGGGGTCAAACAGTTTTTAAACACAATTTAAATCACAGAAACCGAATAAAACAGCCTCCTAAAAACACACTCTGCAAGATTTATGTAGCCTTTTTACATAGAAGAAAAGGGGGGGTTATGTGCCACAAATTAGTAAGGCAATTCACACAGTCACGACAAAAATTTATTTGAAAAAAACACCACTTTAAAAGAGACCAGGCTGCCTGAAACACAGAGATTCCATAGTAAAACAGACACAGGTAGCTGAAATAAACACTTTTGAACAAATAATACTACTTTCCCAGAAAAATCTCAGGGCTCCTTACCTAGGTCTTTTTGCAATCCTTGAACAATGGGCTGTATCAGGACACAGGGAAGATGCTGAGGCTCACAAAATGGAGATGGCTGTCTTGGGCTTCCCTCCACAAACTTAAGGGGCCAGAGCAGGTGTGGGGGAACCGGGCTAAGGTGCAACAGGGACTCAGAGAACCAATCAGCTAAGTCCAGTCCCTGTGGGCAGGGACAAAGGCAGCTGCTGCTCTATTCAGAATCTCCTTGGATACAGACAGCCTGAATCTACACTTCCAAGCTAGCAGAGTCTACTTTCCAGGCAAGGGAGAGATTGTTTAAAAAGCAAACACTGGAATACTGCTGGACGAGCACTCTGAAATCAGGCTTTTTTAAAGGCAAAAAACAAGGGGCAGACAGTTTTTAAACACATTATAAATCACAGAAACAGAATAAAACAGCCTCCTAAAAACAAACTATGCAAGATGTATGTAGCCTTTTTACATAGAAGAAAAGGGGGGTGTTATGTGCCACAAACTAGCAAAGGAAATCACATAGTCACGCCAAAAACTAATTAAAAAAAACACCACTTTAAAAGAGACCAGGCTGCCTGAAACACAGAGAGTCCACAGTAAAACAGACACATGTAGCTGAAATAAACACTTTTGATCAAATAATACTATTTACCCAGTCAAATCTCAGGGTTCCTTAACTAGGTGTTTTTGCAATCCTTGAACACTGGGCTGTATCAGGACACAGGGAAGATGCTGAGGCTCACAAAATGGAGGTGGCTGTCATGGGCTTCCCTCCACAAACTTAAGGGGCCAGAGCAGGTGTGGGACGGCGGGGCTCAGGTGCAACAGGGACTCAGAGAGCAAATCAGCTAAGTCCAGTCCATGTGGGCAGGGGGAAGGCAGCTGCTGCTCTATTCAGAATCTCCTTGGATACAGACATGCTGAATCCACCTTTCTAAGCAAGCAGACTCTACTTAAGAGGTAAGGGAGAGATTGTTTAAAAAACAAACACTAGAATACTAGAATACTGCTGAGCGCGCACTCTGAAATCGGGCGTTGTTAAGGGCAGAAAAAAGGGGGACAGACAGTTTTTAAACACAATTTAAATCACAGAAACAGATTAAACATTCTCCTAAAAACACACTCTGCAAGATGTATGTAGCCTTTCTACTTAGAAGAAAAAAGAGGGGGGTATGTGCCACAAACTAGCAAGGCAATTCACATAGTCACGAGAAAAACTAATTAAAATAAAACACCACTTTAAAAGAGACCAGGTTGCCTGAAACACAGAGAGTCCACAGTAAAACAGACACAGGTAGCTGAAATAAACACTTTTGAACAAATAATACTATTTACCCAGACAAATCTCAGGGCTCCTTACCTAGGTCTTTTTGCAATCCTTGAACACTGGGCTGTATCAGGACACAGGAAAGATGCTGAGGCTCACAAAATGGAGGTGGCTGTCTTGGGCTTCCCTCCACAAACTTAAGGGGCCAGAGCAGGTGTGGGATGGCGGGGCTCAGGTGCAACAGGGACTCAGAGAGCCAATCAGCTAAGTCCAGTCCGTGTGGGCACGGGGAAAGGCAGCAGCTGCTCTATTCAGAATCTCATTGGATACAGACAGGCTGAATCCACCCTTCCAAGCTAGCAGAGTCTACTTTCCAGGTAAAGGAGAGATTGCTTAAAAAACAAACACTGGAATACTGCTGGGCGCACACTCTGAAATCGGGCTTTTTTAAAGGCAGAAAACAGGGGGCAGACAGTTTCTAAACACAATTCAAATCACAGAAATTGATTAAAACAGTCTCCTAAAAACTCACTCTGCAAGTTGTTTGTAGCCTTTTTACTTTGAAGAAAAAAGGGGGGGGGGAGTTATGTGCCACAAACTAGCAAGGCAATTCACACAGTCACGGCAAAAACAAATTAAAAAAAACACCACTTTAAAAGAGGCCAGGCTGCCTGAAACACAGAGACCCCACAGTAAAACAGAAACAGGTAGCTGAAATAAACACTTTTGAACAAATAATACTATTCACTAAGAAAAATCTCAGGGCTCCTTACCTAGGTCTTTTTGCAATCCTTGAACACTGGGCTGTATCAGGACACAGGGAAGATGCTGAGGCTCACAAAATGGAGGTGGCTGTCTTGGGCTTCCCCCCACAAACTTAAGGGGCCAAACTAGGTGTGGGGGTGGGGCGGGCCTCAGGTGCAACAGGGACTCAGAGAGCCAATCAACTTAGTCCAGTCATTGTGGGCAGCTGCTGCTCTATTCAGAATCGCCTTGGATACAGACAGTCTGAATCCACACTTCCAAGTTAGCAGAGTCTACTTTTCAGGTAAGGGAGAGATTATTTAAAAAACAAACACTGGAATACTGCTGGGCGGCGCACTCTGAAATCGGGGATTTTAAAAGGCAAAGATTAAGGGAGCAGACAGTTTTTAAACACAATTTAATTCACAAAAACAGATTAAAAAAGTCTCCTAAAAACACACTGTGCAAGATGTATGTAGCCTTTTTACTTAGAAGAAAAAAGGGGGTGGGGTTAGGTGCCACAAAGTAGCAGGGCAATTCACACATTCACAGCAAAAACAAATTTAAAGAAAACACCATTTTAAAAGAGACCAGACTGCCTGAAACACAGGGAGACCACAGTAAAATAGACACATGTAGCTGAAATAAACCCTTTTGAACAAATATTACTATTCACCAAGAAAAATCTCAGGGCTCCTTACCTAGGTCTTTTTGCAATCCTTGAACACTGGGCTGTATCAGGACACAGGGAAGATGCTGAGGCTCACAAAATGGAGGTGGCTGTCTTGGGCTTCCCCCCACAAACTTAAGGGGCCAAACCAGGTGTGGGGGTGGGGCGGGCCTCAGGTGCAACAGGGGCTCAGAGAGCCAATCAACTTAGTCCAGTCATTGTGGTCAGAGGGAAAGGCAGCTGCTGCTCTATTCAGAATCTCCTTGGATGCAGACAGTCTGAATCCACACTTCCAAGTTAGCAGAGTCTACTTTTCAGGTAAGGGAGAGATTATTTAAAAAACAAACACTGGAATACTGCTGGGCATGCACTCTGGAATCGGGCTTTGTTAAATTCAGAAAACAGGGGGGCAGACAGTTTTTAAACACAATTTAAATCACAGAAACAGATTAAACAGTCTACTAAAAACACACTCTGCAAGATGTACGTAGCCTTTTTACTTAGAAGAAAAAAGGGGGGGGGGGTTATGTGCCACAAATTAGCGAAGCAATTCACACAGTAATGGCAAAAACAAATGTAAAAAAACACCTCTTTAAATGAGGCCAGGCTGTCTGAAATACAGAGAGTCCACAGTAAAACAGACACATGTAGCTGAAATAAACACTTTTGAACAAATATTACTATTCACCAAGAAAAATCTCAGGGCTCCTTACCTAGGTCTTTTTGTAATCCTTGAACACTAGGCTGTATCAGGACACAGGGAAGATGCTGAAGCTCACAAAATGGAGGTGGCTGTCTTGGGCTTCCCTCCACAAACTTAAGGGGCCAAACCAGGTGTGTGGGTGGTGGCGGGCCTCAGGTGCAACAGGGACTCAGAGAGCCAATCAGCTAAATCCAGTCCCTGTGGGCAGGGGGAAAGGCAGCTGCTGCACTATTCAGTATCGCCTTGGATGCAGACTGGCTGAATCCACACTTCCAAGCTAGCAGAGTCTACTTTCCAGGTAAGAGAGATATTGTTTACAAAACAAACACTGGAATACTGCTGGGCGTGCACTCTGTAATTGTGATTTTTTAAGTGCAAAAAACAAGGGGGCAGACAGTTTTTATACACAATATAAATCACAGAAACAGATTAAAACAGTCTCCTAAAAACGCATTCTGCAAGATGTATGTAGCCTTTTTACTTAGAAGAAAAAACGGGGCGTATGTGCCACAAACTAGCAAGGCAATTCACACAGTCACAGGAAAAAATAATTTAAACAAAAATACCACTTTAACCCCTTCGCTGCCAGGCCTTTTCCCCCTCGTGTGCCGATCCTTTTTTTGGCTATTTGGAGCAGTTCGCGCTTAGGCCCTCATAACTTTTTGTTCACATAAGCTACCCACGCCAAATTTGCGTCCTTTTTTTCCAACATGCTAGGGATTCTAGAGGTACCCAGACTTTGTGGGTTCCCCAGAAGGAGGCCAAGAAATTAGCCAAAAAACAGTGAAAATTTTGTTTTTTTTAAAAAAATTGGAAAAAAGGGCTGCAGAAGAAGGCTTGTGGTTTTTTACCTGAAAAGGGTATCAACAAAAGGTTTGCCGTGATAAAATCACCAGCTTCCCAGCTTTCAGGAACAGGCAGACTTGAATCAGAAAACCCAATTTTTCAACACAATTTTGGCATTTTACTGGAACATACCCCATTTTTACGATTTTTTGTGCTTTCAGCCTCCTTCCAGTCAGTGACAGAAATGGGCATGAAACCAACGCTGGATCCCAGAAACCGCAACATTTTTGAAAAGTAGACAAAAATCTGAATTTAGCAAGGGGTAATTTGTGTAGATCCTACAAGGGTTTCCTACAGAAAATAACAACTGAAAAAGAAAAATATTGAAATTGAGGTGAAAAAACCATCAATTTTTCTCTACGTTTTACTCTGTAACTTTTTCCAGCAATGTCAGATTTTCTAAAGCAATATAACGTTACATCTGCTGGACTCTTCTGGTTGCGGGGATATATAGGGCTTATAGGTTCATCAAGAACTCTAGGTACCCAGAGCCAATAAATGCTTGCACACTGCAGTGGGTTTTCAATCTATGCCGGGTATACAGCAATTCATTTGCTGAAATATACATAGTAAAAAATAGCTATCAAGAAAACCTTTGTATTTCCAAAATGGGCACAAGATAAGGTGTTGAGAAGCAGTGGTTATTTGCACATCTCTGAATTCCGGGGTGCCCATACTAGCATGTGAATTACAGGGCATTTCTCAAATAGATGTCTTTTTTACACACTGTCTTACATTTGGAAGGAAAACATGTAGAGAAAGACAAGGGGCAATAACACTTGTTTTGCTATTCTATGTTCCCCCAAGTCTCCTGATAAAAATGATACCTCACTTGTGTGGGTAGGCCTAGCGCCCGCGACAGGATATGCCCCAAAACACAACGTAGACACATCACAGAAAACAGAGCTGTTTTTAGCAAAGTGCCTACCTGTAGATTTTGGCCTCTAGCTCAGCCGCCACCAAGGGAAACCTACTAAACCTATGCATTTCTGAAAACTAGAGACCTAGGGGAATCCAAGATGGGGTTACTTGTGTGGCTCGGACCAGGTTCTGTTACCCAGAATCCTTTGCAAACCTCAAAATTTGGCTAAAAAAACACATGTTCCTCATATTTCTGTGGCAGAAAGTTCTGGAATCTTAGAGGAGCCACGAATTTCCTTCCACCCAGCATTCCCCCACGTCTCCCGATAAAAATTATACCTCACTTGTGTGGGTAGGCCTAGCGCCTGTGACAGGAAATGCCCCAAAGCGCAACGTGGACACATGCCAAATTTTTGAAGGAAAACAGAGGTGTTTTTTGCAAAGTGCCTACCTGTAGATTTTGGCCTGTAGCTCAGCCGCCACCTAGGAAAACCTACCAAACCTGTGCATTTCTGAAAACTAGAGACCTAGGGGAATCCAAGATGGGGTGACTTGTGTGGCTCGGACCAGGTTCTGTTACCCAGAATCCTTTGCAAACCTCAACATTTGGCTAAAAAAAACACATGTTCCTCAAATTTCTGTGGCAGAACGTTCTGGAATCTGAGAGGAGCCACAAATTTCCTTCCACCCAGCGTTCCCCCACGTCTCCCGATAAAAATGATACCTCACTTGTGTGGGTAGGCCTAGCGCCCGCGACAGGAAATGCCCCAAAGCGCACCGTGGACACATCCAAATTTTTGAAGCAAAACAGAGGTGTTTTTTGCAAAGTGCCTACCTGTAGATTTTGGCTTGTAGCTCAGCCGCCACCTAGGGAAACCTACCAAACCTATGCATTTCTGAAAACTAGAGACCTAGGGGAATCCAAGATGGGGTGACTTGTGTGGCTCGGACCAGGTTCTGTTACCCAGAATCCTTTGCAAACCTCAAAATGTGGTTAAAAAAACACATGTTCCTCAAATTTCTGTGGCAGAAAGTTCTGGAATCTGAGAGGAGCCACAAATTTCCTTTCACCCAGCGTTCCCCCATGTCTCCCGATAAAAATGATACCGCACTTGTGTGGGTAGGCCTAGCGCCCGCGACAGGAAACGCCCCAAAGCGCAACGTGGACACAGCCAAATTTTTGAAGGAAAACAGAGGTGTTTTTTGCAAAGTGCCTACCTGTAGATTTTGGACTATAGCTCAGCCGCCACCTAGGGAAACCTACCAAACCTGTGCATTTCTGAAAACTAGAGACCTAGGGGAATCCAAGATGGGGTGACTTGTGTGGCTCGGACCAGGTTCTGTTACCGAGAATCCATTGCAAACCTCAAAATTTGGCTAAAAAACACATGTTCCTCACATTTCTGTGGCAGAAAGTTCTGGAATCTGAGAGGAGCCACGAATTTGCTTCCACCCAGCATTCCCCCACGTCTCCCGATAAAAATGATACCTCACTTGTGTGGGTAGGCCTAGCGCCCGCGACAGGAAATGCCCCAAAGCGCAACGTGGACACAGCCAAATTTTTGAAGGAAAAGAAAGGTGTTTTTTGCAAAGTGCCTACCTGTAGATTTTGGCCTGTAGCTCAGCCGCCACCTAGGGAAACCTACCAAACCTGTGCATTTCTGAAAACTAGAGACCTAGGGGAATCCAAGATGGGGTGACTTGTGTGGCTCGGACCAGGTTCTGTTACACAGAATCCTTTGCAAACCTCAGAATTTGGCTAAAAAAACACATGTTCCTCACATTTCTGTGGCAGAACGTTCTGGAATCTGAGAGGAGCCACAAATTTCCTTCCACGCAGCGTTCCCCCACGTCTCCCGATAAAAATGATACCTCACTTGTGTGGGTAGGCCTAGCACCCGCGACAGGAAACGCCCCAAAGCGCAACGTGGACACATCCAAATTTTTGAAGGAAAACAGAGGTGTTTTTTGCAAAGTGCCTACCTGTAGATTTTGGCTTGTAGCTCAGCCGCCACCTAGGGAAACCTACCAAACCTGTGCATTTCTGAAAACTAGAGACCTAGGGGAATCCAAGATGGGGTGACTTGTGCGGCTCGGACCAGGTTCTGTTACCCAGAATCCATTGCAAACCTCAAAATTTGGCTAAAAAAACACATGTTCCTCACATTTCTGTGGCAGAAAGTTCTGGAATCTGAGAGGAGCCACAAATTTCCTTCTACCCAGCGTTCCCCCACGTCTCCCGATAAAAATGATACCTCACTTGTGTGGGTAGGCCTAGCGCCCGCGACAGGAAACGCCCCAAAGCGCAACGTGGACACATCCAAATTTTTTAAGGAAAACAGAGGTGTTTTTTGCAAAGTGCCTACCTGTAGATTTTGGCTTGTAGCTCAGCCGCCACCTAGGGAAACCTACCAAACCTGTGCATTTCTGAAAACTAGAGACCTAGGGGAATCCAAGATGGGGTGACTTGTGCGGCTCGGACCAGGTTCTGTTACCCAGAATCCATTGCAAACCTCAAAATTTGGCTAAAAAAACACATGTTCCTCACATTTCTGTGGCAGAAAGTTCTGGAATCTGAGAGGAGCCACAAATTTCCTTCTACCCAGCGTTCCCCCACGTCTCCCGATAAAAATGATACCTCACTTGTGTGGGTAGGCCTAGCGCCCGCGACAGGAAACGCCCCAAAGCGCAACGTGGACACATCCAAATTTGTGAAGGAAAACAGAGGTGTTTTTTGCAAAGTGCCTACCTTTAGATTTTGGCTTGTAGCTCAGCCGCCACCTAGGGAAACCTACCAAACCTGTGCATTTCTAAAAACTAGAGACCTAGGGGAATCCAAGATGGGGTGACTTGTGTGGCTCGGACCAGGTTCTGTTACCCAGAATCCTTTGCAAACCTCAAAATGTGGCTAAAAAAACACTTGTTCCTCACATTTCTGTGGCAGAAAGTTCTGGAATCTGAGAGGAGCCACAAATTTCCTTCCACCCAGCGTTCCCCCACGTCTCCCGATAAAAATGATACCTCACTTGTGTGGGTAGGCCTAGCGCCCGCGACAGGAAACGCCCCAAAGCGCAACGTGGACACATCCAAATTTTTTAAGGAAAACAGAGGTGTTTTTTGCAAAGTGCCTACCTTTAGATTTTGGCTTGTAGCTCAGCCGCCACCTAGGGAAACCTACCAAACCTGTGCATTTCTAAAAACTAGAGACCTAGGGGAATCCAAGATGGGGTGACTTGTGCGGCTCGGACCAGGTTCTGTTACCCAGAATCCATTGCAAACCTCAAAATTTGGCTAAAAAACACATGTTCCTCACATTTCTGTGGCAGAAAGTTCTGGAATCTGAGAGGAGCCACAAATTTCCTTCTACCCAGCGTTCCCCCACGTCTCCCGATAAAAATGATACCTCACTTGTGTGGGTAGGCCTAGCGCCCGCGACAGGAAACGCCCCAAAGCGCAACGTGGACACATCCAAATTTGTGAAGGAAAACAGAGGTGTTTTTTGCAAAGTGCCTACCTTTAGATTATGGCTTGTAGCTCAGCCGCCACCTAGGGAAACCTACCAAACCTGTGCATTTCTAAAAACTAGAGACCTAGGGGAATCCAAGATGGGGTGACTTGTGTGGCTCGGACCAGGTTCTGTTACCCAGAATCCTTTGCAAACCTCAAAATTTGGCTAAAAAAACACATGTTCCTCACATTTCTGTGGCAGAAAGTTCTGGAATCTGAGAGGAGCCACAAATTTCCTTCCACCCAGCGTTCCCCCACGTCTCCCGATAAAAATGATACCTCACTTGTGTGGGTAGGCCTAGCGCCCGCGACAGGAAACGCCCCAAAGCGCAACGTGGACACATCCAAATTTTTGAAGGAAAATAGAGGTGTATTTTTGCAAAGTGCCTACCTGTAGATTTTGGCTTGTAGCTCAGCCGCCACCTAGGGAAACCTACCAAACCTGTGCATTTCTGAAAACTAGAGACCTAGAGGAATCCAAGATGGGGTGACTTGTGTGTCTCGGACCAGGTTCTGTTACCCAGAATCCTTTGCAAACCTCCAAATTTGGCTAAAAAAACACATGTTCCTCACATTTCTGTGGCAGAAAGTTCTGGAATCTGAGAGGAGCCACAAATGTCCTTCCACCCAGCGTTCCCCCACGTCACCCGATAAAAATGATACCTCACTTGTGTGGGTAGGCCTAGCGCCCGCGACAGGAGACACCCCAAAACGCAACGTGGACACATCTCATTTTTTCATTGAAAACAGTGCCTACCTGTAGATTTTGGCCTCTAGCTCAGCCGGCACCTAGGGAAACCTACCAAACCTGTGCATTTTTTTAAACTAGAGACCTAGGGGAATCCAAGATGGGGTGACTTGCGGGGCTCTGACCAGGTTCTGTTACCCAGAATCCTTTGCAAACCTCAAATTCTGTCTAAAAAAACGCATTTCCACACATTTCGGTGACAGAAAGTTCTGGAATCTGAGTGGAGCCACAAATTTCCTTCCACCCAGCGTTCCCCCAAGTCTCCCGATAAAAATGATACCTCACTTGTGTGGGTGGGCCAGGTGCCTGCAACAGAATAAGGCCCAAAACTTGTAGAGATAGAGGGGATAGCACAGCAAGTTTATAAGGACATATTCTTTTATACATCTTTAGACTGACTCTGCTTTGGGGACCCACATAAGTGAGGTGTCATTTTACTTGGGAGACTGAAGGGAACACTGGGGAGTAGGAATTTTGTGCTGGAGTGGTGATCCTACGAAGAAAAGTAAGGAAAATATGCTTTTTTAAGCACATTTTGAGGTTTACAGAGGAGTCTGGGTAAGAAAATGTTGGGGGATCCACGCAAGCCACACCTCCCTGGACTCCTTGGGGTGTCTAGTTTTAAAAAATGTCTGGGTTTGGTAGGTTTCCCTAGATGAAGGCCGCACACAGGACCAAAAACATAGGTGCCCTCTCCCCCCAAACACAGGTAGTTTTGTAATATATCGTTTTGATATGCCCACATACGTCCGTGATGTGCCAAACACAAAATTTTTGAAAAGAAACACACTTAGGTTATGTGAAAAAGACCCCTCACCCACCAACCAAGTTGGTGGCATGCTTCATCATCGGGGTCCCACCTGAGGCACCTAGCGTGTCACAGGTGTGCTGCGACGCCTGATTACAGCGGAGCAGGTTTTGTCATTTTTACCACACATACTGGTTGGATTTGGCACGAGGGTGAGTGATGGCTCAGTGGATCAAATTTTACTAACAAGAGCTTTCACAAAAATGAAATGCACTGTTAGTAACTGAAAGGCAAAAAACGGAACCAATGACTCACAGCTCGTGAGCTGTAAAGCCGCGACAAGGCACCAACCGCTTTACAGTCCATTCACACAACTTTCATACATGACACACACAAGGCCATTCACACCGCCTGCCACGGGCCCAGCACATTACAACACTCACATCGACAGACAGCGCCACTCAAGGGCCCATCACTTACATACGCCAACATGCCTGATACAACAATCACACCAGCTGATGGGAGTGTGTGGACTGGTGTTTGGCTGGCAGTGTGTTGCAGTAGCCAACAGCAAGTCAATATGTACACTCTCAGCCAAGCCCCACTCCACACACAATGGCATCATTTTTTAAAAAATTCTTTTTAAACAGAGGAACCCCTAACTAAGTAGAAAGAAGTACAAAACTACAAACACAAAAGCTCTAACTAAGAACATGACAGAAATGCTAACCATGAAACTAAACACATGAAAATACAAAACAGACATGAGTTTACACTCATGGTTGTTCCCATAAATACTTCTGGGTGTGGTAATTCTTAAAACAAGCACCGACACACAGCCCAGGCTTTGAAGGACAATCTGGGCAGTACATTCGAGTCTCCCTCCGGATACCTCTTCGAAAACACACTCTACATTTGTTAGCTGGAAAGTCTTTTTTGGGTGTGGGAGGAATGTGCTCAGCAAAGTGGCGATCTTTCAATCTAGCCACATCCTCCACCACTGCTTCTCTAGGAACTCTGGCCTGTTCCACCACAATAAGGCTCTCTATCACTGACTCCTGAAATTTCACAAATGTCATCTTTGACTCTGGAGACCTATCCCTAAACACAATAAAAGCATTGAAGGTTGCTAAGTGGAAGAGGTGAAGTGCTAACTTCTTATACCAAACGTAAGACTTACGAATAGCAGTATAAGGTTCCAACCTCTGGTCAACTCTATCTACACCTCCCATGTGCTTATTATAATCTAAAGTGCACACTGGTTTGCGCACTTCCGCAACCTGGCCCCAAACAGTCACAGGGGAAGTACTCTCATCATGGATGGTACTTAGCATGTAGACATCCCTCTTGTCTGAAAATTTCAAAGCTAGCAGCTCCTCGTTCCGCAAGGCACAGCACTGTCCTCTCTCAAGTTTTTTACAGACAAGCTCCCTTGGATAGCCTTTCCGGTTAGAACGGATTGTGCCACAAGCAACTGTGTCCACTCTAAACAATTCCTTGAACAATTGCACACCAGTGTAGAAGTTATCTACATACAAATGGTGACCTTTGTTGAACAGTCGTCTACCAAGATCTCACACAATTTTCTCAGTAACTCCAAAAGTGGGAGGACAACCAGGGGGGTCAATATTAGAATCCCTACCAGTGTACACACGGAAACTATACACATATCCTGTCCTACTTTCAGACAGCATATACAATTTAATTCCATATCGTGCCCTTTTGCTAGGAATGTACTGCCTAAAAACCAAACGACCCTTAAGGAGGACCAAAGACTCGTCCACACTTAACTCTTTGCCTGGAACATAGACCTCCGAAAACCGATCTACAAAATGATCAAGGACAGGCCTAATCTTAAAAAGACGGTCAGAATCTGGGTGATCTCGTGGCAAGGCTAATGCATTGTCAACAAAATGCAGCATCCTAAGAAGAAGCAAATACCGATTACGACTCATGGTCGCTGGAAATATAGCTGTTGCCATCAAGGGACTAGTAGACCAATACGAAGCCAGTGACGGCTTCCTTATCAACCCCATCAAAAAAGTCAAACCCAAAAACTTTTTTAACTCCTCCAAATTTGTGGGAATCCACTGGGCAGCTCTAGAGTGTGGCCTAAGTCTAGCAGCGTTGTCCCTCAAATGCTGCTCCGCATACAAATTAGTGTGCTCAACAATCTCTTCCAAAAACATATCATCCATGAATAACTCAAAGAAATTGATAGGCATAAAGTTCTCTGTATTGGCGTTACACCCCGGGAGACCAGTAAAGGCAGGCAATTCTGGCTGCTCCATGTTTGGGGCAACCCAGACATCAGGTCTTATAACGGGAAACCTTTCAGCCCCAGGTTGCTGCACTATTGGCACATCAATGTCCTCCTCTAAAACAGGCCCTTCATCTGCACTGAGTGTGGCTTCATCATCAGAAGATTCCCCTCCAACAGAAACATCACTGCCAGAATCTCTGACTTCCTCCTCTGCCTCAGATGCAGAGTCCGTCTCATAGTCATGATCAGACTGTGACTCAAAAAGCATACCAACCACCTGCTGAGCGGTCATCCTGCGGCTAGCCATGATCTCTCCTGCTAAAATTAACTGGACAAATTCACCACCAACAACCAGCACTGTGTAAGACAAGTAACAAAGTGTAGCTCTGTTAGTAAGAGTTATAAACTCAAAAACTATACCGCTCACTTGTCTGAAAAAGCTTGATTCACCAGCAACTACACAGCAATCACCAATGATATCCCACTAAAAATAAAGAAAGAAAGGCAAATTAGAAATAAGACAAAACAAATATCATTGTGCACAAACCTAAGGACAATGTCACACACAATCCTTCATTTAGTACACCCCCTACAAACATGTCATTCATGCATGGCAACAATACTCCTTTGCAGTAAATTGTTTTTACTTACCTAAAACATGCAACTGTGCAAACTGCAGGTCAACCACCGCCAAAACCGCAAGGAGCCACAGCAAATAAAGCAAAAGCTTTGAACTAGAACAAAAAGGAGGAAAACATTTTTTATCACAAATGCAAAGACTTCTTCAGTTGACAAACACCCTACCATCAAACATTTAGAAATTGGTGCCTAAGTGGATTCTGCCATAGGGGCAGATAGGCCTACTACCAAAATAGGCCTGTCTGCCCCAAGGAAGCCAGAAAATACCTTTATTAGTGTGTCCCCATGGAGAGCGACCCTTGCCAAAAAGGACAGCCCTCAAACAAAAAAAAAACAAAAAAACACACACACAACACTATCCCTGGTGCCTAAGTGGCTTCTGCCCCCCTTGGGGGCAGGTGGGCCTCAGAAAATAGGCCCATCTGCCCCCAGGGGGTGTTGAAATGGCCAACAGGTCAATGCCCCCCTTGGGGGGGTGCCCGTGACCAAGGGGGTGCCCCCCCACAAAAATAAACAAATTTTAAAAAATCCCTGGCGTTCTAATGGTTTCTGCCCCCCTTGGGGGCAGACCAGCCTAAAAATAATAGGCTGATCTGTCTCCAAGGGGTGCAGAAATGGCCTGGGTACATGTGCCCCCAAAGTGGGGGGGCGACCCTTGCCCAAGGCCCCCCCCCATCCACTAACACACACACACACACACACACACACACACACACACACACACACACACTATCCCTGGTGTCTACATGGCTTCTGCCCCCCTTGGGGGCAGGTGGGTCTAAAAAAATAGGCCCATCTGCCCCCAGGGGGTGTAGAAATGGCCAACAGGTCAATGCCCCCTTGGGGGGGCGCCCCGTGACCAAGGGGACACCCCCCCCACAAAAATAAACAAATAAAAAAAATCCCTGGCGTTCTAGTGGTTTCTGCCCCCCTTGGGGGCAAACCAGCCTAAAAATAATAGGCTGATCTGTCTCCAAGGGGTGCAGAAATGGCCGGGGTACATGTGCCCCCAAAGTGGGGGGGCGACCCTTGCCCAAGGCCCCCCCCATCCACTAACACACACACACACACACACACACACACACACACTATCCCTGGTGTCTACGTGGCTTCTGCCCCCCTTGGGGGCAGGTGGGCCTAAGAAAATAGGCCCATCTGCCCCCAGGGGGTGTAGAAATGGCCAACAGGTCAATGCCCCCCTTGGGGGGGCGCCCCGTGACCAAGGGGACGCCCCCCCACAAAAATAAACAAATTTAAAAAAAAACCTGGCGTTCTAGTGGTTTCTGCCCCCCTTGGGGGCAGACCAGCCTAAAAATAATAGGCTGATCTGCCTCCAAGGGGTGCAGAAATGGCCTGAGTACATGTGCCCCCAAAATGGGGGGTGACCCTTGCCCAAGACCCCCCCCATCCACTAACACACACACACTATCCCTGGTGTCTACGTGGCTTCTGCCCCCCTTGGGGGCAGGTGGGCCTAACAAAATAGGCCCATCTGCCCCCAGGGGGTGTAGAAATGGCCAACAGGTTAAATCCCCCCCCACAAAAATAAACAAATAAAAAAAAATCCCTGACTTTGGGGGGTGGGGGGAAGCACACAGAGGGAGCGAGAGCGCTCCATCTGGGCTGTGTGCCGAGGACATAGTGGTTACGTCCTCGGCACAGCAGCACTGTGCCGCAGGACGTAACCACTACGTCCGCGGCACAGTAGGGGTTAAAAGAGGCCAGTCTGCTTGAAACACAGAGAGTCTACAGTAAAACAGACACAGGTAGCTGAAATAAACACTTTTGAACAAATAATGCTATTTACCCAGAAAAATCTCAGGGCTCCTTACGTAGGTATTTTTGCAATCCTTGAACACTGGGCTGTATCAGAACACAGGGAAGATGCTGCGGCTCACAAAATAGAAGTTGCTGTCTTTGGCTTCCCTCCACAAACTTAAGGGGCCAGAGCCGGTGTGTGGGCGGGCGGGGCTCAGGTGCAACAGGGACTCAGAGAGCCAATCAGCTAAGTCCAGTCCCTGTGGGCAGGGGGAAAGGCAGCTGCTGCTCTATTCAGAATCTCATTGGATAGAGACAGGCTGAATCCACACTTCCAAGCTAGCAGAGTCTACTTTCCAGTTAAGGGAGAGATTGTTTAAAAAACAAACACTGCAATACTGCTGGGCGCGCACTCTTAAATCGTACATTTTAAAGGCAAAAAACAGGGGGGGCAGACAGTTTTTAAACAAAATTTAAATCACAGAAACAGATTAAAACAGTCCCCTAAAAACACAATCTGCAAGATGTATGTAGCCTTTTTACTTAGAAGAAAAAAGGGGGGGGTTATGTGCCACAAACTAGCAAGGCAATTCGCACAGTCACAGCAAAAACACATTTTGAAAAAACACCACTTTAAAAGAGGCCAGTCTGCTTGAAACACAGAGAGTCTACAGTAAAACAGACACAGGTAGCTGAAATAAACACTTTTGAACAAATAATGCTATTTACCCAGAAAAATCTCAGGGCTCCTTACCTAGGTATTTTTGCAATCCTTGAACACTGGGCTGTATCAGGACACAGGGAAGATGCTGAGGCTCATAAAATGGAGGTGGCTGTCTTGGGCTTCCCTCCACAAACTTAAGGGGCCAGAGCAGGTGTGGGGGGCAGGGCTCAGGTGCAACAGGGACTCACAGAGCCAATCAGCTACGTCCAGTCCCTGTGGGCAGGGGGAAAGGCAGCAGCTGCTCTATTCAGAATCTCCTTAGAAACAGACAGGCTGAATCCACCCTTCCAAGCTAGCACAGTCTACTTTCCAGGTAAGGGAGAGATTGTTTAAAAAACAAACACTGGAATACTGCTGGGCACGCACTCTGAAATCCGGCTTTGTTAAAGGCAGAAAACAGACAGTTTTAAACACAATTTAAATCACAGAAACAGATTAAACAGTTTCCTAAAAACACACACTCTGCAAGATGTATGCAGCCTTTTTACTTAGAAGAAAAAAGGAGGGGTTATGTTCCACAAATTAGCAAAGCAATTCACACAGTATCGGCAAAAACAAATTAAAAAAAAAACACCACTTCAAAAGAGGCCAGGCTGGCAGAAACGCAGAGAGTCCACAGTAAAACAGACACAGGTAGCTGAAATAAACACTTTTGAATAAATCATACTGAGGCTCACAAAATGGAGGTTGCTGTCTTTGGCTTCCCTCCACAAACTTAAGGGGCCAGAGCAGGTGTGGGGGCGGACGGGGCTCATGTGCAACAGGGACTCAGAGAGCCAATCAGCTAAGTACAGTCCCTGTGGGCAGAGGGAAAGCCAGCTGCTGATCTATCCAGAATCTCCCTGGATACAGACAGGCTGAATCCACACTTCCAAGCTAGCAGAATCTACTTTCCAAGTAAGGGAGAGATTGTTTAAAAAACAAACACTGGAATACTGCAGGGCGTACACTCCTAAATCGTCCTTTTTTAAAGGCAAAAAACAGGGAGACAGACAGTTTTTAAACACAATTTAAAACACAGAAACAGATTAAAACAGACTCCTAAAAACACACACTGCAAGATGTATATAGCCTTTTTACTTAGAAGAAAAAAGGGGGGGGGGGAGTTATGTGCCACAAACTAGCAATGCAATTCACACAGTCACAGGAAAAAATAATTTAAACAAAAACACCACTTTAAAATAGGCCAGTCTGCCTGAAACACAGAGAGTCTACAGTAAAACAGACACAGGTAGCTGAAATAAACACTTTTGAACAAATAATGCTATTTACCCTTAAAAATCTCAGGGCTCCTTACCTAGGTATTCTTGCAATCCTTGAACACTGGGCTGTATCAGGACGCAGGGAAGATGCTGAGGCTCACAAAATGGAGGTGGCTGTCTTGGGCTTCCCTCCACAAACTTAAAGGGCCAGAGCACGTGTGTGGGGGTGGGGCTCAGGTGCAACAGGGACTCAGAGAGCCAATCAGCTAAGTCCAGTCCCTGTGGGCAGGGGGAAAGGCAGCTGCTGCTCTATTCAGAATCTCCTTGGATACAGACAGGCTGAAACCACACTTCCAAGTTAGCAGAGTCTACCTTCCAGGTAAGGGAGAGATTGTTTAAAAAAGAAACACTGGAATACAGCTGGGCGCACGCTCTGAAATCAGGCTTTGTTAAAGGCAGAAAACAGTGGGGCAGACAGTTTTTAAGCACAATTTAAATCACAGAAACAGATTAAAAGAATCTCCGAAAAACACACTCTGCAAGATGTATGTAGCCTTTTTACTTAGAAGAAAAAAATGGGGGGTTAGGTGCCACAAAGTAGCAAGGCAATTCACACAGTCGTGGCAAAAACACATTTTTTAAAAACACCACTTTAAAAGAGACCAGGCTGCCTGAAACACAGAGAGTCAACGGTTAAGCAGACACAGGTAGCTGAAAGAAACACTTTTGAACAAATAATACTATTTACCCAGAAAAATCTCAGGGCTCCTTCCCTAGGTCTTTTTGCAATCCTTGAACACTGGGCTGTATCAGGACACAGGGAAGATGCTGAGGCTCACAAAATGGAGGTGGCTGTCTTTGGATTCCCTCCACAAACTTAAGGGGTCAGAGCAGGTGTGGGTGCGGTCAGAGCTCAGGTGCAACAGGGACTCTGAGAGCCAATCAGCTTAGTCCAGTCCCTGTGGGCAGGGGGGAAGGCAGCTGCTTCTCTATTCAGAATCTCCTTGGATACACACAGGCTGAATCCACACTTCCAAAATAGCAGAGTCTACCTTCCAGTAAGGGAGAGATTGTTTAAAAAACAAACACTGGAATACTGCTGGGAACGCACTCTGAAATCAGGCTTCTTAAGTCCAAAAAACAAGGGGGAAAACAGTTTTTAAACACAATATAAATCACAGAAACAGATTAAAACAGTCTCGTAAAAACACACTGCAAGATGTACGTAGCCGTTTTACTTAGAAGTAAAGGGGGGGTTATGTGCCACAAACTAGCAAAGCAATTCACACAGACACTGCGAAAACGAATAAAGAAAAAACACCATTTTAAAAGAGGCCAGGCTGCCTGAAACACACAGTAAAACAGACACAGGTAGCTGAAATTAACACTTTTGAACAAATAGTACTATTTTGCAGAAAAATCTCAGGGCTCCTTACCTAGGTCTTTTTGCAATCCTTGAACACTGGGCTGTATCACGACACAGTGAAGATGCTGATGCTCACAAAATGGAGGTGGCTGTCTTGGGCTTCCCTCCACAAACTTAAGGGGCCAGAGCAGGTGTTGGGGGGCAAGACTCAGGTGCAACAGGGACTCAGAGAGCCAATCAGCTAAGTCCAGTCCCTGTGGGCAGGGGAAAAGGCAGCTGCTATACAGAATCTCCTTGAATACAGACAGGCTGAATCCATACTTCCAAGCTAGCAGAGTCTACCTTCCAGGTAAGGGAGAGATTGTTTAAAGACAAATACTGGAATACTGCTGGGCGAGCACTCTTAAATCATGCTTTTTTAAAGGCAAAAAACAAGGGGGGCAGAGAGTTTTTAAACACAATTTAAATCACAGAAACAGATTAAAATACTCTCCTAAAAACACAGTCTGCAAGATGTATGTAGCCTTTTACTAAGAAGAAAAAAGGGGGGGGGTTATGTGCCACAAACCAGCAGGGCAATTCACACTGTCACTGCAAAAACAAATTTAAAGAAAACACCACTTTAAAAGAGACCAGACTGCCTGAAACACAGAGAGTCTACAGTTAAACAGACACAGGTAGCTGAAATAAACACTTTTGAACAAATAATACTATTTACTCAGAATAATCTCAGGGCTCCTTACCTAGGTCTTTTTGCAATCCTTGTACACTGGGCTGTATCAGGACACAGGGAAGATGCTGCGGCTCACAAGATGGAGGTGGCTGTCTTGGGCTTCCGTCCACAAACTTAAGGGGCCAGAGCAGGTGTTGGGGGCGGGGCTGAGGTGCAACAGGGACTCAGAGAGACAATCAGCTAAGTCCAGTCTCTGTGGGCAGGGGGAAAGGCAGCTGCTGCTCTATTCAGAATCTCATTGGATACAGACAGGCTGAATCCACACTTCCAACCTAGCAGAGTCTACTTTCCAGTTAAGGGAGAGATTGTTTAAAAAACAAACACTAGAATACTGCTGGGCGCGCACTCTTAAATCGTACATTTTAAAGGCAAAAAACAGGGGGGCAGACAGTTTTAAACACAATTTAAATCACAGAAACAGATTAAAACAGTCTCCTAAAAACACATTCTGCAAGATGTATGTAGCCTTTTTACTTAGAAGAAAAAACGGGGCGTATGTGCCACAAACTAGCAAGGCAATTCACACAGACACGGCAAAAACAAATTTTAAAAATACACCACTTTAAAAGAGGTCAGGCTGCCTGAAACACAGAGAGTCCACAGTAAAACAGACACAGGTAGGTGAAATAAACAATTTTGAACAAATAATACTATTTACCCAGAAAAATCTCAGGGCTCCTTACCTATGACTTTTTGCAATCCTTGAACACTGGGCTGTATCAGTACACAGGGAAGATGCTGACACTCACAAAATGGAGGTGGCTGTGTTGTAGTTTAGCAGCAATTAGATTAAGCATTAGCAGAAGACATCTTGTATTTAGTAACTATTGTAAACATTTCACGGAATCCATTTTGTATTCTTGGCAGCCATTTTCTCTGCCACGTGCTGCCATGTGCTCACCATATGCTCTATCCTACCTTTCTGTTAACTTCTCTTGAAAATCTGCCTAGTGACAAGTTATATTTAGCATCTCCCACTTTCGCACATGCTCAGTAAGCTCTGCAGCTGTTAGTCCTTGAAAACTGTTAGCTCCTCCTACCTGTTGACTGTGCATTTCCACATGACCTTACATGCATGCAAGTCTTGCTTCTATAATTGTACCACCTCCTTTTAGCCCCTGCGTGGGTATCAAAGGACCATGCTCTCTCAGTTCAGTGTGCTACTTCAAACATTACCGAAGGGTGCTGTTCGAACTGTAGTACCAACTCATGAGGTTAATAAACTTTGGGGGTTATTCTAACTTTGGAGGAGTGTTAATCCGTCCCAAAAGTGACGGTAAAGTGACGGATATACCACCAGCCGTATTACGAGTTCCATAGGATATAATGGACTCGTAATACGGCTGGTGGTAAATCCGTCACTTTTGGGACGGATTAACACCTCCTCCAAAGTTAGAATAACCACCTTTGTCTTTTATTTCAGGTTCTGTGCCAACTTCTTCCTACATGGTCTGAGGGCTTTGTGCAGAGAAAGGTGAACCCCTTGCACTAGTAGGCCTTGCTGAGGCTTACTTCAACAGCTGTCTTGAGCTTCCCTCCACAAACCTAAGGGGTCAGAGCAGGTGTGGGACGGTGGTGCTCAGGTGCAACAGGGACTCAGAGAGCCAATCAGCTACGTCCAGACCCTGTGGGCAGGGGAAAAGGCTGCAGCTGCTCTATTCAGAATATGCTTGGATTCAGACAGTCTGAATCCACACTTCCAAGCTAGCAGAGTCTACTTTCCAGGTAAAGGAGAGATTGTTTAAAAAACAAACACTGGAATACTGCTAGGCACGCACTCTGAAATCGGGCTTTTTTAAAGGCAAAAAACAGGGGGGCAGACAGTTTTTAAAGACAATTTAAATCACAGAAACAGATTAAAACAGTCTCCTAAAAACACACTCGGCAAGATGTATGTAGCCTTTTTACTTAGAAGATAAAAAGGGGGGGTTAGGTGCCACAAAGTAGCAAGGCAATTCACACAGTCGTGGCAAAAACGCATTTTTAAAAAACACCACTTTAAAAGAGACCAGGCTGCCTGAAACACAGAGAGTCAACAGTTAAGCAGACACAGGTAGCTGAAAGAAACACTTTTGAACAAATAATATTATTTACCCAGAAAAATCTCAGGGCTCCTTACCTAGGTCTGTTTGCAATCCTTCAACACTGGGCTGTATCAGGACACAGGAAAGATGCTGAGGCTCACAAAATGGAGGTGGCTGTCTTTGGCTTCCCTCCACAAACTTAAGGGGCCAGAGCAGGTGTGGGGGGAGGGGTCAGGTGCAACAGGGACTCACAGAGCCACTCAGCTACGTCCGGTCCCTGTGGGCAGGGGGAAAGGCAGCAGCTGCTCTATTCAGAATCTCCTTGGAAACAGACAGGCTGAATCCACCCTTCCAAGCTAGCAGAGTCTACTTTCCAGGTAAGGGAGAGATTGTTTCAGAAACAAACAATGGAATACTGCTGAACGCACACTCTGAAATCTGGCATTTTTAAAGGTAAAAATCAGGGGGGCAGACAGTTTTTAAACACAATTTAAATCACAGAAACAGATTAAAACAGTCTCCTAAAAACAAACTCTGCAAGATGTATGTAGCCTTTTTAATTCGAAGAAACTAGCAAAGCAATTCACACAGTCACAGCAAAAACGAATTAAAAAAAAAAAAAACACCACTTTAAATGAAGCCAGGCTGCCTGAAACACAGAGTCCACAGTAAAACAGACACAGGTAGCTGAAATAAACACTTTTGAACAAATCATACTATTTACCAAGACAAATCTCAGGGTTCCTTACCTAGGTCTTTTTGCAATCCTTGTACTCTGGGTTGTATCAGGACACAGGGAAGATGCTGATGCTGACAAAATGGAGGGGGCTGTCTTGGGCTTCCCTCCACAAACTTAAGGGGCCAGAGCAGGTGTGGAGGGAGGGGCTCAGATGCAAGAGGACTCAGAGAGCCAATTAGCTAAGTCCAGTCCCTGTGGGCAGGGGTAAAAGCGCCTGCTGCTCTATTCAGAATCTCTTTGGATACAGACAGGCTGAATCCACACTTCCAAGCTAGCAGAGTCTACTTTCCAGGTAAGGGAGATATTGTTTAAACATCAAACACTGGAATACTGCTGGACGCGCAGTCTGAAATCGGGCTTTTTTAAAGGCAAAAAACAGGGGGGTAAACAGTTTTTTAACACAGTTCACATCACAGAAACAGATTAAAAAAGTGTCCTAAAAACACACTCTGGAAGATGTATGTAGCCTTTTTACTTAGAAAAAAAAAAGGGGGGGGTTAGGTGCCACAAAGTAGAAAGGCAATACACACAGTCACAGCAAAAAAAAAATTAAGAAAAACACAAAACTTGGATGGAGGTGGCTGTCTTGGGCTTCCCTCCACAAACTTAAGGGGCTAGAGCAGGTGTGGGGGGCGGGGCTCAGGTGCAACAGGGACTCACAGAGCCACTCAGTTACGTCCGGTCCCTGTGGGCAGGGGGAAAGGCAGCAGCTCCTCTATTCAGAATCTCCTTGGAAACAGAAAGGCTGAATCCACCCTTCAAAGCTAGCAGAGTCTACTTTCCAGGTAAGGGAGAGATTGTTTCAGAAACAAACAATGGAATACTGCTGGATGCACAATCTGAAATCTGGCATGTTTAAAGGCAAAAATCAGGGGGGCAGACAGTTTTTAAACACAATTTAAATCACATAAACAGATTAAAACAGTCTCCTTAAAACAAACTCTGCAAGATGTATGTAGCCTTTTTACTTAGAAGAAAAAAGGGGGGGGGGTGTTATGTGCCACAAACTAGCAAAGCAATTCACACAGTCACAGCAAAAACTAATAAAAAAAAAAACACCACTTTAAATGAAGCCAGGCTGCCTGAAACACAGAGTCCACAGTAAAACAGACACAGGAAGCTGAAATAAACACTTTTGAACAAATAATACTATTTACCCAGAAAAATCTCAGGGCTCCTTACCTAGGTCTTTTTGCAATCCTTGAACACTGGGCTGTATCAGGACACAGGGAAGATGCTGAGGCTCACAAACTGGAGGCGGCTGTCTTGGGGTTCCCTCCACCAACTTAAGGGGCCAAAGCAGGTGTGGGGGGCGGGGCTCAGCTGATTGGCTCTCTGAGTCCCTGTTGCACCTAAGTCCAGTCCCTTTGGGCCGAGGGAAAAGCAGCTGCTTCTCTATTCAGAATCTCCTTGGATTCAGACAGGCTGAATCCACACTTCCAAGCAGGCAGAGTCTACTTTTCAGGTAAGGGAGAGATTGCTTAAAAAACAAACACTGGAATACTGCTGGGTACGCACTAAGAAATCGGGCATTTTTAAATACAAAAAACAGGGGGGCAAACCGTTTTTAAACACAATTCAAATCACAGAAACAGATTAAAACAGTCTCCTAAAAACGCACTCTGCAAGATGTATGTAGCCTTTTTACTTAGAAGAAAAAAGGGGGGGGTTATGTGCCACAAACTAGCAAGGCAATTCACACAGTCACAGCAAAAACTGATTTTAAAAAAAACACCACTTTAAAAGTGGCCAGGTTGTCTGAAACACAGAGAGTCCACAGTAAAACAGACACAGGTAGCTGAAATAAACACTTTTGAACAAATAATACTATTTACCCAGAAAAATCTCAGGGCTCCTTACCTAGGTCTTTTTGCAATCCTTGAACACTAGGCTGTATCAGGACACAGGGAAGATGCTGAGGCTCACAAATTGGAGGTGGCTGTCTTGGGCTTTCGTCCACAAACGTAAGGGGCCTGAGCACGTGTTGGAGGCGGGGCTCAGGTGCAACAGGGACTCAGAGAGCCAATCAGCTAAGTCCAGTCCCTGTGGGCAGGGGGAAAGGCAGCTGCTGCTCTATTCAGAATCTCCTTGGATACAGACAGGCAGATTCCACACTTCAAAGCTAGCAGAGTCTACCTTCCAGGTAAGGGAGAGATTGTTTAAAAAACAAACACTGGAATACTGCTGGGCGCGCACTCTAAAATCGGGCTTTTTTAAAGGCAGAAAAGAGGGGGGGCTGACAGTTTCTAATCACAATTTAAATCACAGAAACAGATTAAAACAGTCTCCTAAAAACACACTCTGCAAAAGGTATGATCCTTTTTACTTAGAAGATAAAAGATGGGGGGGGTTATGTGCCACAAACTAGCAAGGCAATTCACACAGTCTCGGCAAAAACAAATTTTAAAAAATCACCGCTTTAAAAGAGGCCAGGATGCCTGAAAGACAGAGAGTCCACAGTAAAACAGACACAGGTAGCTGAAATGAACACTTTTGAACAAATCATACTACTTACCCAGACAAATCTCAGGGCTCCTTACCTAGGTCCTTTTGCAATCCTTGAACCCTGGGCTTTATCAGAACGCAGGGAAGATGCTGAGGCACACAAACTGGAGGTGGCTGTCTTGGGCTCCCCTGCACAAACTTAAGGGGCGAGAGCCGGGTTGGGGGGGCTGGGCTCAGGTGCAACAGGGACTCAGAGAGCTAATCAGCTAAGTCCAGTTGCTGTGGGCAGGGGGAAAGGCAGCTGCTGCTCTATTCAGAATCTCCTAGGATACAGAGAGGCTGAATCCACATGTCCAAGCTAGCAGAGTCTACTGTCCAGGTAAGGGAGAGATTGTTTATGAAACAAACACTGGAATACTGCTGTGCGCGCACTCTGAAATTGGGCTTTGTTAAAGGCAGAAAACAGGGGGGGAGACAGTTTTTGAACACAATTTAAATCACAGAAATAGATTAAACAGTCTCCTAAAAACACAATCTACAAGATGTATGTAGCCTTTTTACTTAGAACAAAAAAGGGGGGGTATGTGAAACAAACTAGCAAGGCAATACACACAGTCAGGGCAAAAAAGAATTTGAACAAAGCACCACTTTGAAAAATACCAGGCTGCCTGAAACACAGAGAGTCCACAGTTAAACAGACACAGGTAGCTGAAAGAAACACTTTTGAACAAATAATACTATTCACCCAGAACAATCTCAGGGCTCCTTACCTAGGTCTCTTTGCAATCCTTGAACACTGGGCTGTATCAGGACACAGGGAAGATGCTAAGGCTCACAAAATGGAGGTTGCTGTCTTTGGCTTCCCTCCACAAACTTAAGGGGCCAGAGCAGGTGTGGGGGCAGGCGGGGCTAAGGTGCAACAGGGACTCAGAGAGCCAATCTGATAAGTCCAGTCCCTGTGGGCAGGGGGAAAGGGAGCTGCTGATCTATTCAGAATCTCCTTGGATACAGACAGGATGAATCCACACATCCAAGCTAGCAGAATCTACTTTCGAGGTAAGGGAGAGATTTAAAAAAAAAAAAAAAAACGCTGGAATACTACTGGGCACACACTTAGAAATCGGGCTTTGTTAAAGGAAAAAACAGGGGGCAGACAGTTTTTAAACACAATTTAAATGAAAGAAACAGATTAAAACAGTCTCCTAAAAACACACTCTGCAAGATGTATGTAGCCTTTTTACTTAGAAGGAAAAGGGGAGGGGGGTATGTGCCACAAACTAGCAAGGCAATTCACACAGTCACTGCAAAGCAAAATTTAAAACAAACACCACTTTAAAAGAGACCAGGCTGCCTGAAACACAGATAGTCCACAGTTAAACAGACACAGGTAGCTGAAATAAATACTTTTGAACAAATAATACTATTTACTCAGAAAAATCTAAGGGCTCCTTACCTAGGTCTTTTTGCAATCATTGAACACCAGTCTGTATCAGGATACAGGGAAGATTCTGAGGATCACAAAATGGAGATGGCTGTCTTGGGCTTCCCACCACAAACTTAAGGGGCAAGAGGTGGTGTGGGACGGCGGGGCTCAGGTGCAACAGGGACTCAGAGAGTTAATCAGCTACGTCCAGTCACTGTGGGAAGGGGAAAGGCAACTGCTACTCTATTCAGAATCTCCTTGGATACAGACAGGCTGAATCCACACTTCCAAGCAAGCAGACTCTAATTTCCAGTTAAGGGAGAGATTGTTTAAAAAACAAACACTGGAATACTGCTGGGCGCGCACTCTGAAATCTGGCTTTTTTTAAGGTAAAAGACAGGGGGGCAGACAGTTTTTAAACACAATATAAATCATAGAAACAGAATAAAACAGTCTCCTAAAAGCACTGTGCAAGATTTATGTAGCCTTTTTACATAGAAGAAAAGGGGGGGGGGTTATGTGCCACAAACTAGCAAGGCAATTCACACGGTCAAGGCAAAAAAGAATTTGAACAAAGCACCACTTTAAAAGAGACCAGGCTACCTGAAACACAGAGAGGCCACAGTAAAACAGAAACAGGTAGCTGAAAGAATCACTTTTGAACAAATAATACTATTTACCCAGAAAAATCTCAGGGCTCCTTACCTAGGTCTTTTTGCAATCCTTGAACACTGGGCTGTATCAGGACACAGGGAAATGCTGAGGCTCACAAAATGGAGGTTGCTGTCTTTGGCTTCCCTCCACAAACTTAAGGGAAAAGAGCAGGTGTGGGGGGGCGGGGCTCAGGTGCAACAGGGACTCAGAGAGCCAATCAGCTAAGTCCAGTCCCTGTGGGCAGGGGGAAAGGCAGCTGCTGCTCTATTCAGAATCTCCTAGGATACAAACAGGCTGAATCCACACTTCCAAGCTAGCAGGGTCTACTTTCCAGGTAAGGGAGAGATTGTTTAAAAAACAAACAATGGAATACTGCTGGGCGCGCACTCTGAAATCGGAGAATTTTAAAGGCAAACATCAGGGGGGCAGACAGTTTTTAAACACAATTTAAATCACAGAAACAGATTAAAACAGTCTCCTAAAAACACACTCTGCAAGATGTATGTAGTCTTTTTACTTAGAAGAAAAAAGGGGGGTTATGTGCGACAAACTAGCAAGGCAATACGCACAGTCACTGGAAAAACGAATTAATAAAAAACACCACTTTAAAAGAGACCAGGCTGCCTGAAACACAGATAGTCCACAGTTAAACAGACACAGGAAGTTGAAAGAAAAACTTTTGAACAAATAATACTATTTAACCAGAAAAATCTCAGGGCTCCTTACCTAGGTCTTGTTGCAATCCTTGAACACTGGGCAGTATCAGGACACAAGGAAGATGCTGAGACTCACAAAATAGAAGTTGCTGTCTTTGGCTTCCCTCCACAAACTTAAGGGGCCAGAGCCGGTGTGTGGGCGGGCAGGGCTCAGGTGCAACAGGGACTCAGAGAGCCAATCAGCTAAGTCCAGTTCCTGTGGGCAGGGGGAAAGGCAGCTACTGATCTATTCAGAATCTCCTTGGATACAGACAGGCTGAATCCACACTTCCAAGCTAGCAGAATCAACTTTCAAGGTAAGGGAGAGATTGTTTAAAAAACAAACACTGGAATACTGCTGGCCGTGCACCCTTAAATCGTGCTTTTTTAAAGGCAAAAAACAGGGGGCAGACAGTTTTAAAACACAATTTAAATCACAGAAACGGATTAAAACAGTCTCCTAAAAACACACTCTGTAAGATATATGTAGCCTTTTTACTTAGAAGATAAAAGGGGGGGTTATGTGCCACAAACAAGCACGGCAATTCACACAGTCACGGCTAAAACAAATTTTAAAAAAACACCACTTTAAAAGAGTCCAGGATGCCTGAAACACAGAGAGTCCACAGTAAAACAGACACAGGTAGCTGAAATAAACATTTTTGAACAAATCATACTATTTACCCAGACGAATCTCAGGGCTCCTTACCTCGGTCCTTTTGCAATCCTTGAACCCTGGGCTGCATCAGAACACAGGGAAGATGCTGAGGCTCACAAAATGGAGGTGGCTGTCTTGGGCTTCCCTGCACAAACTGAAGGGGCCAGAGCTGGGTTGGGGGGGTGGGGCTCAGGTGCAACAGGGACTCAGAGAGACAATCAGCTAAATCCAGTCGCTGTGGGCAGGGGGAAAGGCAGCTGCTGCTCTATTCAGAATCTCCTAGGATACAGACAGGCGGAATACACACGTCCAAGCTAGCAGAGTCTACTTTCCAGGTAAGGGAGAGATTGTTTAAAAAACAAACACTGGAATACTGCTGGGCGCGCACTCTGAAATCAGGCTTTTTTGAAGGTAGAAAACAGGAGGGCAGACAGTTTTTAAACACAATTTAAATCACAGAAACAGATTAAAACAGTTTCTTAAAAACACACTCTGCAAGATGTATATAGCCTTTTTACTTAGAAGAAAAAAGGGGGGGTTAGGTGCAAAAACTAGCAAGGCAATTCACACAGTCACGGCAAAAACAAATTTGAAAAAAACACCACTTTAAAAGAGACCAGGCTGCCTGAAACACAGAGAGCCCACAGTTAAACAGACACAGGTAGCTGAAATAAACACTTTAGAACAAATAATACTATTTACCCAGACAAATCTCAGGGCTCCTTACCTAGGTCTTTTTGCAATCCTTGAACACTGGGCTGTATCAGGACCTAGGGAAGATGCTGAGGCTCACAAAATGGAGGTGGCTGTCTTGGGCTTCCCTCCACAAACTTAAGGGGACAGAGCAGGTATGGGCGGAGGAGCTCAGGTGCAACAGGGACTCAGAGAGCCAATCAGCTACGTCCAGTCCCTGTGAGCAGGGGGAAAGGCAGCTGCTGCTCTATTCACAATCTTCTTGGATACAGACAGGCTGAATCCACACTTCCAAATTAGCAGAGTCTACTTTTCAGGTAAGGGAGAGATTATTTAAAAAACAAACATTGGAATACAGCTGGGCGCGCATTCTGAAATCAGGCTTTTTTAAAGGCAAAAAACATGGGGGCAAACAGTTTCTAAACACAATTTAAATCACAGAAACAGATTAAAACAGTCTCCTAAAAACACACTCTGCAAGATGTATGTAGCCTTTTTACTTAGAAGATAAAAGGGGGGGCAAATTTTGTGCCCCAAACTAGAAGGCAATTTACAAAGTCACGGCAAAAACTAATTAAAAAGAAACACCACTTTAAAAGAGACCAGGCTGCCTGAAACACAGAGTCCACAGTAAAACAGACACAGGTAGCTGAAATTAACACTTTTGAACAAATAGTACTATTTCGCAGAAAAATCTCCGGGCTTCTTACCTAGGTCTTTTTGCAATCCTTGAACACTAGGCTGTATCAGGACACAGGGAAGATGCTGAGGCTCACAAAATGGAGGTGGCTGTCTTAGGCTTCCCTCGTCAAACTTAAGGGGCCAGAGGAGGTGTTGGAGGCAGGGCTCAGGTGCAACAGGGTCTCAGAGAGCCAATCAGCTGTGGGCAGGGGGAAAGGCAGCTGCTGCTCTATTCAGAATCTCCTTGGATACAGACAGGCTGAATCCACACTTCCAAGCTAGCAGAGTCTACCTTCCACGTAAGGGAGAGATTGTTTAAAAATCAAACACTGGAATACAGCTGGGCGCGCAATCTGAAATTGGGATTTTTTTAATTGCAAAAAACAGGGGGGCAGACATTTTTTAAACACAATATAAATCACAGAAACAGATTAAAACAGTCTCCTAAAAACAAACTCTGCAAGATGTATGTAGACTTTTTACTTAGAAGATAAAAGGGGGGAGGGGAGTCATGTGCCAAAAAACTAGCAAGGCAATTCACACAGTCACAACAAAAATGAATTAAAAAAAACACCACTTTAAAAGAGGCCAGGCTGTCTGAAACACAGAGAGTCCACAGTAAAACAGAAACAGGTAGCTGAAATAAACACTTTTGAACTAATCATACTATTCACCCAGAACAATCTCAGGGCTCCTTACCTAGGTCTTTTTGCAATCCTTGAAAACTGGGCTGTATCAGAACACAGGGAAGATGCTGAGGCTCACAAAATGGAGGTGGCTGTCTTGGGCTTCCTTCCACAAACCTAAGGGACCAGAGCAGGTGTGGGGGGACGGGGCTGAGGTGCAACAGGGACTCAGAGAGCCAATCAGCTAAGTCCAGTCCCTGTGGGGAGGGGGAAAGGCAGCTGCTGCTCTATTCAGAATCTCCTTGGATACAGACAGGCTGAATCCACACTTCCAAGCTAGCAGAGTCTACTTTTCAGGTAAGGTAGAGATTGTTTAAAAAACAAACACTGGAATACTGCTGGGCGCACTCTGAAATCGGGCTTTTTTAAAGGCAGAAAACAGGGGGGCTGACATTTTCTAAACACAAATTTAAATGTCAGAAACAGATTAAAACAGTCTCCTAAAAACACACTCTGCAAGATGTATGTAGCCTTTTTATTTAGAAGATAAAAGAGGGAGGGGGTTATGTGCCACAAACTAGCAAGGCAATTCACACAGTCACAGCAAAAACACATTAAAAAAAAAATACCACTTTAAAAGAGGCCAGTCTGCCTGAAACACAGAGAGTCTACAGTAAAACAGACACATGTAGCTGAAATAAACACTTTTGAACAAATACTACTATTTACCAAGAAAAATCTCAGGGCTCCTTACCTAGGTCTTTTTGCAATCCTTGAACACTGGGCTGTATCAGAACACAGGGAAGATGCTGAGGCTCACAAACTGGAGGTGGCTGTCTTGGGCTTCCATCCACAAACTTAAGGGGCCAAAGCAGGTGTGGGGGGGCTGGGGCTCAGGTGCAACAGGGACTCAGAGAGCCAATCAGCTAAGTCCAGTCCCTGTGGGCATAGGGAAAGGCAGCTGCTGCTCTATTCAGAATCTCCTTGGATACAGACAGGCTGAATCCACACTTCCAAGCTAGCAGAATCTACTTTCCAGGTAAGGGAGAGAGTGCTTAAAAAACAAACACTGGAATACTGCTGGGCGCGAACTCTGAAATCGGGCATATTTAAAGGCAAAAAACAGGGGGGCAGACAGTTTTTAAACACAATATAAATCACAGAAACAGATTAAAACAGTCTCCTAAAAACACACTCCGCAAGATGTCTACAGCCTTTTTACTTAGAAGAAAAAAGGGGGGAGGGGTTAGGTGCCACAAAGTATCAAGGCAATTCAAACAGTCACGGCAAAAACAAATTAAAAAAAAAAACACCACTTTAGAAGAGGCCAGACTGCCTGAAACACAGAGAGTCCACAGTAAAACAGACACAGGTAGCTGAAATAAACACTTTTGAACAAATAATACTATTTTCGCAGAAAAATCTCAGGGCTCCTTACCTAGGTCTTTTTGCAATCCTTGAAAACTGGGCTGTATCAGAACACAGGGAAGATGCTGAGGCTCACAAAATGGAGGTGGCTGTCCTGGGCTTCCTTCCACAAACTTAAGGGGCCAGAGCAGGTGTGGGGGGACGGGACTGCGGTGCAACAGGGACTCAGAGAGCCAATCAGCTAAGTCCAGTTCCTGTGGGCAGGGGGGAAGGCAGCTGCTGCTCTATTCAGAATCTCCTTGGATGCAGACAGGCTGAATCCACACTTACAAGCTAGCAGAGTCTACTTTGCAGGTAAGGGAGAGATTGTTTAAAAAACAAACACTGGAATACTGCTGGGCGCGCACTCTGAAATCGGGCTTTTTTAAAGGCAGAAAACAGGGGGGTTGACATTTTCTAAACACAATTTAAATGTCAGAAACAGATTAAAACAGTATCCTAAAAACACACTCTGCAAGATATATGTAGCCTTTTTACTTAGAAGATAAAAGGGGGAGCGGGGTTATGTGCCACAAACTAGCAAGGCAATTCACACAGTCACAACAAAAACAAATTAAAAAAAATATCACTTTAAAAGAGGCCAGTCTGCCTGAAACACAGAGAGTCCAAAGTAAAACGGACACAGGTAGCTGAAATAAACACTTTTGAACAAATAATACTATTTACCCAGAAAAATCACAGGGATTCTTACCTAGGTCTTTTTGCAGTCCTTAAACACTGGGCTGTATCAGGACACAGGGAAGATGCTGAGGCTCACAAAATGCAGGTGGCTGTCTTGGGCTTCCCTCCACAAACTTAAGGGGTCAGAGCAGGTGTGGGGGGAGGGGCTCATGTGCAACAGAGATTCAGAGAGCCAATCAGCTAAGTCCAGTCCCTGTGGGCAGGAGGAAAGGCAGCTGCTGCTCTATTCAGAATCCCCTTGGATACAGACATGCTGAATCCACACTTCCAAGCTAGCAGAGTCTACTTTCAAGGTAAGGGAGAGATTGTTTAAATAACAAACACTGGAATACTGCTGGGTGCGCACTCTGAAATCGGGCTTTGTTAAACGTAGAAAACAGGGGGGCAGACAGGTTTTAAACACAATTTAAATCACAGAAACAGATTAAAAGGTCTCCTAAAAACACAATCTGCAAGATGTATGTAGTCTTTTTACTTAGAAGAAAAAAGGGGGGTTATGTGCGACAAACTAGCAAGGCAATACGCACAGTCACTGCAAAAACGAATTTAAAAAAAACACCACTTTAAAAGAGACCAGGCTGCCTGAAACACAGATAGTCCACAGTTAAACAGACACAGGAAGTTGAAAGAAAAACTTTTGAACAAATAATACTATTTAACCAGAAAAATCTCAGGGCTCCTTACCTAGGTCTTTTTGCAATCCTTGAACACTGGGCAGTATCAGGACACAAGGAAGATGCTGAGACTCACAAAATAGAAGTTGCTGTCTTTGGCTTCCCTCCACAAACTTAAGGGGCCAGAGCCGGTGTGTGGGCGGGCAGGGCTCAGGTGCAACAGGGACTCAGAGAGCCAATCAGCTAAGTCCAGTCCCTGTGGGCAGGGGGAAAGGCAGCTACTGATCTATTCAGAATCTCCTTGGATACAGACAGGCTGAATCCACACTTCCAAGCTAGCAGAATCAACTTTCAAGGTAAGGGAGAGATTGTTTAAAAAACAAACACTGGAATACTGCTGGCCGTGCACCCTTAAATCGTGCTTTTTTAAAGGCAAAAAACAGGGGGCAGACAGTTTTAAAACACAATTTAAATCACAGAAACGGATTAAAACAGTCTCCTAAAAACACACTCTGAAAGATATATGTAGCCTTTTTACTTAGAAGATAAAAGGGGGGGTTATGTGCCAACAAACAAGCACGGCAATTCACACAGTCACGGCTAAAACAAATTAAAAAAAAACACCACTTTAAAAGAGTCCAGGATGCCTGAAACACAGAGAGTCCACAGTAAAACAGACACAGGTAGCTGAAATAAACATTTTTGAACAAATCATACTATTTACCCAGACGAATCTCAGGGCTCCTTACCTAGGTCTTTTTGCAATCCTTGAAAACTGGGCTGTATCAGAACACAGGGAAGATGCTGAGGCTCACAAACTGGAGGTGGCTGTCTTGGGCTTCTTTCCACAAACTTAAGGGGCCAGAGCAGGTGTGGGGGGCGGGGCTGAGATGCAACAGGGACTCAGAGAGCCAATCAGCTAAGTCCAGTCCCTGTGGGCAGGGGCAAAGGCAGCTGCTGCTCTATTCAGAATCTCCTTGGATACAGACAGGCTGAATCCACACTTCCAAGCCAACAGAGTCTACTTTTCAGGTAAGTAAGAGATTGTTTAAAAAACAAACACTGGAATACTGCTGGACGCGCACTCTAAAATAGGGCTTTTTTAAATGCAAAAAACAGGGGGGCAGACAGTTCCTAAACACAATTTAAATCACAGAAACAGATTAAAACAGTCTCTTAAAAACACACTCTGCAAGATGTATATAGCCTTTTTACTTAGAAGAAAAAAGGGGGGGTTAGGTGCAAAAACTAGCAAGGCAATTCACACAGTCACGGCAAAAACAAATTTGAAAAAAACACCACTTTAAAAGAGACCAGGCTGCCTGAAACACAGAGAGCCCACAGTTAAACAGACACAGGTAGCTGAAATAAACACTTTAGAACAAATAATACTATTTACCCAGACAAATCTCAGGGCTCCTTACCTAGGTCTTTTTGCAATCCTTGAACACTGGGCTGTATCAGGACCTAGGGAAGATGCTGAGGCTCACAAAATGGAGGTGGCTGTCTTAGGCTTCCCTCCACAAACTTAAGGGGACAGAGCAGGTATGGGCGGAGGAGCTCAGGTGCAACAGGGACTCAGAGAGCCAATCAGCTACGTCCAGTCCCTGTGAGCAGGGGGAAAGGCAGCTGCTGCTCTATTCAGAATCTTCTTGGATACAGACAGGCTGAATCCACACTTCCAAATTAGCAGAGTCTACTTTTCAGGTAAGGGAGAGATTATTTAAAAAACAAACATTGGAATACAGCTGGGCGCGCATTCTGAAATCAGGCTTTTTTAAAGGCAAAAAACATGGGGGCAAACAGTTTCTAAACACAATTTAAATCACAGAAACAGATTAAAACAGTCTCCTAAAAACACACTCTGCAAGATTTATGTAGCCTTTTTACTTAGAAGAAAAATGTGGGGGGCGGGTTAGGTGCAAAAACTAGCAAGGCAATTCACACAGTCAGAGCAAAAACAAATTTGAAAAACACACCACTTTAAAAGAGACCAGGCTGCCTGAAACACAGAGAGTCCACAGTTAAACATACACAGGTAGCTGAAATAAACAGTTTTGAACAAATAATACTATTTACCCAGAAAAATCTCAGGGCTCCTTACCTAGGTCTTTCTGCAATCCTTGAACACTGGGCTGTATCAGGACACAAGGATGATGCTGAGGCTCACAAATGGAAGTGGCTGTCTTGGGCTGCCCTCCACAAACTTAAGGGGCCAGAGCAGGTGTTGGGACGGCGGGGCTCAGGTGCAACAGGGACTCAGAGAGCCAATCAGCTAAGTCCAGTTCCTGTGGGCACGGGGAAAGGCAGCAGCTGCTCTATTCAGAATCTTCATGGATACAGACAGGCTGAATCCACCCTTCCAAGCTAGCAGAGTCTACTTTCCAGGTAAGGGAGAGATTGTTTAAAAAACAAACACTAGAATACTGCTGGGCGCGCACTCTAAAATAGGGCTTTTTTAAATGCAAAAAACAGGGGGGCAGACAGTTCCTAAATACAATTTAAATCACAGAAACAGATTAAAACAGTCTCTTAAAAACACACTCTGCAAGATGTATATAGCCTTTTTACCTAGAAGAAAAAAGGGGGGGTTAGGTGCAAAAACTAGCAAGGCAATTCACACAGTCACGGCAAAAACAAATTTGAAAAAACACCACTTTAAAAGAGACCAGGCAGCCTGAAACACAGAGAGCCCACAGTTAAACAGACACAGGTAGCTGAAATAAACACTTTAGAACAAATAATACTATTTACCCAGAAAAATCTCAGGGCTCCTTACCTAGGTCTTTTTCAAATCCTTGAACACTGGGCTGTATCAGGACACAGGGAAGATGCTGAGGCTCACAAAATGGAGGTGGCTGTCTTGGGCTTCCCTCCACAAACTTAAGGGGCCAGAGCAGGTGTGGGGGGAGGGGCTCAGGCTCAACAGTGACTCAGAAAGCCAATAAGCTAAGTCAATTCCCTGTGGGCACGGGGTAAGGCAGCTGCTTCTCTATACACTATATTATACACTAACCCTTCGGTCTGTGTACAGGTTAATGGGACCATATCCCACAGGTTCGACAACCGCAGAGGTACTCGACAGGGATGTCCTCTATCCTCTCTTTTGTTTACCCTGGCCATTGAGCCTCTAGGCCAGATGATCAGAGCAGGCTCAGTATATCGAGGGTGGAAATGGGGTCCATCTCATGAAGACAGGATAGCTCTATATGCAGATGACCCATACGCAAATTAAGTTTTAAATACCTAGGGATCTGGGTAACCTTTCTGCCAAAAATCTATCTCCTCTGCTAACAAGAATCAAAATGGACATGCAGAGATGGCAAACCTTCCCCTTGAATGTGATGGGGTGGGTGGCCCTATACAAAATGATGATCTTGCCAAGACTCCTATACATATTCTAAAATGTTCCCATCCTCATCCCCCACTCCTGGTTCAAAAATCTCGAAAGCATCACCGGAAGATTTCTATGGAGAGGTAACAGACATCGAGTAGTGATACAACATTGCCGGAGAGGAATGTATGATGGAGGTTTGGGTGCGTCAGATCCCTATCTGTATTACCTGGCTACACAATTGATAGTGGTCCATGACTGGTTTAATGGGGGCTGGGAAGACCCGGCGTATAAGACAGAATTGACACTTCTGGGGTTTCCACAGGTCCTTGACATGCTGTATGGAGCATCGCTTCCTCGTGACATGGAGGAAACAACCAAAGTGGTGTTCCTGGCATGGCGAGCCGCGTTACGCCACACTCACTGGAATATTGTTATCACCCTCCAGACTCTGCTATGGAGAAGGAAATGGATGTATGCCTCCGCCACGCTGGAGGGATTCACAACATGGGACCTAATAGGCATTTCTCTGGTTGGGGACATTTGCAAAGGGAGGGCCATGAAATCGTTCCAAGACCTACAAGGAGAATTTCCATTAAACCACACACAGTTCTTTGGATACCTTCAACTAAGACACGCACTGCGAACCCATCTGCCCACCACAAGCCCTATACCTGACTTTAACCCACTGGAAGCCAAAATACTCATGGGAAATATGGAGGGGAAGGCATTTCTCAACTTTACAAAACACTAATCAACAACACACCTGATAACTTAGTCATTTTTAGGACTAAGTGGGAATCATGGCTCGGACCCCTAGAAGAAACGGAATGGAGGGATGCCTTGATGGCGCCCAAGGTATTGGCAATATCACAAGATTCGCCATTATACAATTCTATTATTTATATGGGGCCTATCTGACACCATCCAAACTACACAAATTCCATGCATCCTTGCCTTGTACTTCAACCTTTTTTTTCCTTCCTTTTCTATATATGGCTGGGCGCGCACTCTGAAATCGGCCTTTTTTAAAGGCAAGGAACAGGGGGCAGACAGCTTTTAAACACAATTAATGCAAAGAAATAGATTAAAACTGTGTCCTAAAACCACACTCTGCAAGATGTACGTAGCCTTTTTACTTAGAAGAAAATATGGGGGGGGGGAGGGTTATGTGCCACAAACTAGCAAGGCAATTCACACAGTCACAGCAAAAACAAATAAAAAAAAACACACTTCAAAAGAGGCCAGGCTGCCTGAAACACAGAGAGTCCACAGTAAAATAGACACTGGTAGCTGAAATAAACAATTTTGAACAAATAATACTATTTACCCAGAAAAATCTCAGGGCTCCTTACGTAGGTCTTTTTGCAATCCTTGAACACTGGGCTGTATCAGGACACAGGGAAGATGCTGCGGCTCACAAAATGGAGGTGGCTGTCTTGGGCTTCCCTCCACAAACTTCAGGGGCCAGAGCAGTTGTGGGGGGACGGGGCTCAGGTGCAACAGGGACTCAGAGCCAATCAGCTAAGTCCAGTCCCTGTGGGCAGGGGGAAAGGCAGCTGCTGCTCTATTCAGAATCTCCTTGAATACAAACAAGCTGAATCCACACTTCCAAGCAAGCAGAGTCTACTTTCCAAGTAAGGGAGAGATTGTTTCAAAAACAAACAGTGGAATACTGCTGGGCGCGCACTCTGAAATCAGGGATTTTTAAAGGCAAAGATCAGGGTGGCAGACAGTTTTTAAACACAATTTCAATCACAGAAACAGATTAAAACAGTGCCCTAAAAACACACTCTGCAAGATGTATATAACCTTTTTACTTAGAAGAAAAAACGTGGGGGTATGTGCCACAAACTAGCAAGGCAATTCACACAGTCACTGCAAAAATCGAATAAAAAAAAAAACACCACTTTAAAAGAGACCAGGCTGCCTGAAACACAGAGACTCCACAGTTAAACAGACACAGGTAGTTGAAATAAACACTTTTGACAAATAATACTATTTACCCAGAAAAATCGCAGGGCTCCTTAAATAGGTCTTTTTGCAATCCTTGAACACTGGGCTGTATCAGGACACTGGGAAGATGCTGAGGCTCACAAAATGGAGGTGGCTGTCTTGAGATTCCCTCCACAAACTTAAGGGGCCAGAGCAGGTGTGGGACGGCGGGGCTCAGGTACAACATGGACTCACAGTGCTAATCAGCTAAGTCCAGTCCCTGTGGCAGGGGGAAAAGCAGCTGCTGCTCTATTCAGAATCTCGTTGGATACAGACAGGCTGAATCCACACTTCCAAGATAGCAGAGTCTACTTTCGAGGTAAGGGAGAGATTGTTTAAAAAAAAAAACACTGGAATACTGCTTGGCGCGCAGTCTGAAATTGGGCTTTTTTAAAGGCAAAAAAAGGGGGGCAGACAGTTTCTAAACACAATTTAAATCCCAGAAACAGATTAATACAGTCTCCTAAAAACACACTCTGCAAGATGCATGTAGCCTTTTTACTTAGAAGGAAAGGGGGGGGGGTTATGTGCCACAAACTAGCAAGGCAATTCACACAGTCACGGCAAAAACGAATTTGAAAAAAACACCACTTTAAAAGAGGCCAATCTGCCGGAAACACTGATAGTCCACAGTAAAACAGACACAGGTAGCTGAAAAAAACACTTTTGAACAAATAATACTATTTACCCAGAAAAATCTCAGAGCTCCTTACCTAGGTCTTTTTGCAATCCTTGAACACTGGGCTGTATCATGACACAGGGAAGATGCTGAGGCTCACAAAATAGAGGTGACTGTCTTGGGCTTCCCTCCACAAACTTAAGGGGCCAGAGCAGGTGTTGGGGGTGGGGTTCAGGTGCAACAGGGACTCAGAGAGCCAATCAGCTAAGTCCAGCTCCTGTGGGCACGGGGAAACGCAGCTCCTGCTCTATTCAGAGTCTCCTTGGATACAGACAGGCTGAATCCACCCTTCCAAGCTAGCAGAGTCTACTTTCCAGGTAAGGGAGAGATTGTTTAAAAAACAAACACTGGAGGGGGCGTGTTCTGGGCGTCAAGATGGCGGTCGCACTTTTGTAGTGCTCAGGACCACTCCGTCATCCGCCTCTCATAAAATCACTATCGGTAAACATCAACACCGTGAACGCTTCATCGGGGTTCCTTTATCGTGCCCTGTCTTAAGTGGCGGCTTCCCGGCCCTCACTGCCCTGTGAGACCGAGGTTTTGGCTGCCCAGCGTTCGACCACTGTTTCCCCTGATCAAGATGGTGGCTGAGGGACAGACCTGAGGCGCGGCCCGCTGTGGCGGAAAGGCGGCTGAAAGGTTGCGGCAGCCCGGACGGCCTGGAGGCAGGGCTGCGGACCCCGAGCCAGAGAAGTTGCGGGTCACGGCCGCTGTGACTGGGAGAAATCAAGGTAGGTCCCGGGGTGGCAGCACCGCAATTCTCTGGTCCCCCTGATTTTTCCCCCCCCTTCTTGTGGTGAGCGAGGGCTGGGAAGGGGGGCGTTCCGTGGGCCGGAGGTCGGGGTACTCGGCCGCGAATTGTGTAGGGCCCTGGCAGGCCCAGAGCCCGACGTTAGGAGGAAGACCTGCAGACCGCTGGGAGGGCCGCCTGAGCGGACGGGTGCTCGCAGGGGCACGGGCACCCCCCTACTTATGCTGCTATAGGCTGGGACGCGGGCCGGGATGGAGGGCCTACCAGGGGTGTGATCAGCCGGAGGACCGAACCGGCGGGCTCGTTGCCCCCTCTCCGTCCCCCAAGATAAGAGACTCCGTGGCAGCGAGGGGCCCCCCAGCTGGAGCCCGGGAGAGGGTTTTGGAGCCCAGGGCTGGCTGCAGTCCAGGGCCTAGACATTACATCACATCGAGGGCAGCCAACTACGGACCGTGCTGCGGTGACGCTCTCCCCACTGGTCTCCCCAGGAGAGGGGAAAGAAGAAATTAAGTAACAGTAACAAGCAGCAACCACAAACGTGAGCTGGGACAAACACTGGGATACCGAGAGGTGAATCTAGACCTTCGGGCCCCGTGAGCAGAGAGGGGCCCGATCTCCGTCCTTTGGACCACAGTGGGGTGCAGTCTGAAGGTGACATGTTAGGGATTACAAGTAGAGCCTCCCTTTTCACCCTTTCCTTATTCTCTGACCGCGTCTCCTCCGGACACCAGGCATCCTTACCGACTGGACAAGGGAGGAGTCCGGGACCATATCGAGTGAATAAAAACGCGGCCGGGGTAAAGGACATAGAAGGGGATAGGACAATAACAAAACAAAACAGTAAGATGAAATAAACTCTGCAACACCGTGTTCCCCCAATACCCCTAGAACTATCTAATAGATTCATAAATTAGGATATACCACAGGGGGAATCAGATTAGATCCCCAGGGATCTCCCATCAGGCCCTACAGTAGGGCAGAACAAAATTGACCGATCACTGCAACCCTAGAGAGGTTAGAACCACACCCAACATCATGGGCAAAGACAAAGCGATCAAACAAACAACGGAACAAACTCGTATGGACCAATTCACCACAGGGACAGTGAGCCCACGGTAGGAAGGCCCAACCACAAATGGCGGTAATAACCCACAAACATCGTGCAGCTACCTGGCGGCGATTCAGGCCTCCCAGACAGCAGTCGAATCAAAAATAGGGGAGGTCGGAGTGGAAGTCGCCCTGATCCGGCAAGATCTCCGCAATGCAGTATCCTGAATCACAGAGGCCGAGTCGAGAATCTCCACGGCAGAAGATGAAATAACAACTCTAAAAACCCAAATCTCAAAGCTTACCAAACAAACCTCAAATCTACACAGGAGGGCTGAAGACGCCAAAAACAGATCTCGATGTACCAATCTTCGCCTAGTGGGTCTTCCCGAGGCCACTGCAGAATCATCATTGGATACATTCCTAGAGGATTGGTTCTGGTCCTGGTTGCCGGCAGACCACCTCACGCCATGGTTAACAATCGAACAAGCCCATAGGTCGCTGCGCGCAAGGCCTCTGCCCGGCTCCCCACCCAAGCCAGTAATAATCTGCCTCTTCAACTCCAAAGACAGAGACCTGGTCCTGCGGGAGGCTCGCACCAGGGGAGACCTCCTCTGCAATGGAACAAAAGTACTCCTTTTCCCAGATTACACATTAGAGGTACAGCAACAACGCTGCTCGTTCATGGAAGTGAAGCAAAAGCTTAGATCAATGGACATCCAGTATAGTCTCCTGTTTCCAGCCAGCCAGCCTCCGGGTGATCTATAATAATAAAACCTACTTCTTTAAGCGGCCGACCGCGGCACGGACCTGGCTAACGGAAGAAACCCCACTAGATATGCACAGAACAGGATCACACCCACCGCTTAAGACAACACCAGCTCACCCAAGAGGGCAACAACCAATGCGCAGTCAGCGCACACGCTCTCGGAAATGAAGAGGAAGACATAGATGCAGGTCAGACTCCCCTCCCGGGGCTTATTGATCGGAACCCAGACACCCACAATCGAAAGAGAATTCCAGAGCCACCCTGACAAGCCTGAAACCACAGTACACAACCGAGATCCAGCTAGAGACACAAGAAGACTCTGACTTGTCCCGTAGTCCAATCCTGTGACTGCATAGGTGGAACTTATTCTGGGAAAGACTTAAGACAATGAACACAGAAATAGAAGCGTTATGCCTAACTTTATCACACATCAAGTATTATACATTTATGCATGATCCGATACTAGGGAGGGGTCCACCGCCACCAATACCACAGCCTTACCACTCAAAAGCCATCTCACCAGTTTTAGAAGTGAGGGGCTATGTATATGGGCGACAGGTGCTTCTGGGGGTGGGGAGGGAGTTGGGGGGCAAGGGGGTTCCGGCCTCATTCTAAAGGCCAATGTTAGAATTTGTATGCAAAGGCAAGATTCATATTTTTTTTTTAATTGAGGCACAGGGCAGGATGCCTAATGACTCAACAGATATAATAGAGTGTGAGAATCGGCAGAAGGAAGATAGAAAGAGAAGTCCTTCAGAGTTGCACAAACTAGTAGCTAAAGGTTGGCTCAACAACTGTAAATTCCCACCTACAATCACCCCCCCCCCATGAATCAAGAACAAATTATGTCATGGAACATCAACGAGCTCCTAGACAAAATGAAACGTACTGCAGTATTCACCTTGATACATAGATACAATCCAGAAATACTCACGTTGCAGGAAACCCACCTTTTGGGGGATAAATACCCATTCCTGACTCGTCGAGGATTTGATAGAGTGTACCATGCGGGATACACACGTGGGTCACAAGGAGTAGCCATATTATTGCATCGTACCTTCCCTATGACACACATCCAAGTACGGAGAGACCAACAGGGGCGGTTTGTAGCCATTACCGGTAAGGTAGAAGGGATCACATTTAATATAATAATTATCTACGCCCCTCCCTCCCTGGTCAGCTCAACCCTCCAGGCACTCACAAAACTTCTCTCTGACCTACCCCCGGGGCACACTATACTAGGTGGCGACTTCAACGCAACCCCGGACCCGACCTTAGATGTAGACGGCCCACTCACCACATATAGACGTACACTGGCAACCAAAATTAAAGGGTGGTTATCTGCCACAGGATTATGTGACGCCTGGCGGATATGGCATCCGAGGCAGAGACAATTCACCCACACCTCAGCAACCCATGGCTCCCAATCCAAACTAGACCTGATGCTTCTTCCGAGCAGAGATTGTACAACCCTCTCACACATCAAGATTCTATCCAGAGGAATCTCTGACCATGCCCCTCTCCGGCTCATACTAGGCCCGGCCCGCCCCCGGCGTCGCCCCATGTGGCAGCTAAACGCATGGTATCTTCAAGATGAACACTTTAAGGAACAATTACGTCAGGCACAAGCAGAATACTTCCACCTAAACGAAGGCTCGGTAACCTCAGAGGGCACTCTATGGGCGGCAGGGAAGGCGGTATTAAGAGGTATGGCTAAAAATCTGATACGTAATCAGGAACGTGCCAAAACGCTACATATCAAACAGCTAGAGCTCTGAGCAATAAACCTCGAAAGAGACAACGTAATAAACCCAAGCGAGAAACTGACGCAACAACTCCTCCTAATCTGAGAGGAGATATGAGGTCAATCCCAGGAGGCCGCGAAACATTTAAGGAGGACCAGCACTTGAAGGATATATCGCTGGGGGAACAAGACCGGGAAGATGCTGTATTGGTTGATCTCTCACGATCACGCCTCCAAGATCGTCCCTGAAATTTATGACGGGATAGGGCCCTGGTTACGGGTCATACCGAAATTGCGAATGCTTTTGCCAACTATTATCATACACTGTACCAAGCATCTACACAAATAGATTCACATCAAAGACGTCAACTACTTGACAAGATCCCCCTCCCACAGTTACCTATGATAGAAGCACAGCTTTTAAAGGAAGGAACCCATTAGAGAGGTAGAAACTGGGGCGGCATTCTTGACATTAAACGCTGGCAAGACGCCTGAACCCGATGGGTTCCCCCCAGAATATTATAAGGTGTTTAGAGAAGACCTGACCCCACATCTCCTAAGCCTTTTTGCAGAAATAGGAAAAGGTGGATCCTTTCCTCCTGAACTAGATACAGCCATGATCGTGGTGCTCCCCAAAACCCAGCCCCCTTCACCTCACTGTGCGGATTACAGACCAATATCATCGATTAACACAGATATTAAAAAATTTCGCCTCTATCCTTGCCACTCGCATCAAAAGGGTCCTGCCGCAGCTATTCAATCCTGTCCAATGTGTGGTTTATGGCAACCCGCAGTACACAACACTGTATCCGCCGGCTACACGTAGCCTTGGAGGAGAGACGCCGGTTGCCCCAAAGCCTGGCCCTCTTGCTCATAGATTTTAAAAAGGCTTTTGATTCGGGTGACTGGGGATTCCTTCTACTGGTGCTCCGACAGGCAGGCATAGAAAAACTATTTTGCCACCTAATTAAAGCATTATACACTAACCCTACGGCCTGTAGCCCATATGATCAGAGCAGGCTCGGTATATCGAGGGTGGAAATGTGGTCCATCTCATGAAGACAGGGTAGCTCTATATGCAGATGACCCATACGCAAATTAAGTTTTAAATACCTAAGGATCTGGGTAACCCTTTTTCCCGAATTAACATGGGCCAAAAATCTACCTCCTCTGCTAACAAAAATCAAAAAGGACATGCAGACATGGCAAACCCTCCCCTTGAATGTGATGGGGCGGGTGGCCCTATACAAAATGATGATCTTGCCAAGACTCCTATACATATTCCAAAATGTTCCCATCCTCATCCCCCACTCCTGGTTCAAAAATCTCGAAACCATCACTGGAAGATTTCTATGGAGAGGTAATAGACATTGAGTAGCGATACAACTTTGCCGGAGAGGAATGTATGATGGAGGTTTGGGTGCGTCAGATCCCTATCTACATTACCTGGCTACCCAATTGATAATGGTCCATTGACTGGTTTAATGGGGGCTGGGAAGACCCGGCGTATAAGACAGAATTGACAATCCTGGGGTTTCCACAGGTTCTTGACATGCTGTATGGAGCATCGCTTCCTCGTGACATGGAGGAAACAACCAAAGTGGTCTTCCTGGAATGGCGAGCCGCGTTACGTCACACTCACTGGAATACCGTTATCACCCTCCAGACTCCACTATGGAGAAGGAAATGGATGTATGCCTCCGCCACACTGGAGGGCTTCACAACATGTGACCTAGTAGGCATTTCCCTGGTTGGGGAGATATGGAAAGGGAGAGCCATGAAATTGTTCCAAGACCTACAAGCAGAATTTCAATTAAACCAGACACAGTTCTTTAGATACCTTCAACTAAGACACGCACTGCGAACCCATCTGCCCACCACAAGCCCTATACCGGACTTTAACCCACTGGAAGCCAAAATACTCATGGGAAATATGGAGGGGAGAGGCATTTCTCAATTTTACAAAACGCTAATCAACAACACTCCTGATAACTTAGTCATTTTTAGGACTAAGTGGGAATCATGACTCGGACCCCTAGAAGAAACGGAATGGAGGGAAGCCTTGATGGCGCCCAAGGTATTGGCAATATCGGCAAGGTTCCCCATGATACAATTCTAATATTTATATGGGGCCTATCTGACACCATCCAAACTACACAAAATGGGAGCCCGCCCTTCTGCCAAATGCCCAAGATGCCCGAATGAACCAGCAGACTTCTTTCATATGGTATTGACCTGTCAAAAAATACAAAAGTACTGGGAAGGGGTGATCCGAGATATAGGAAGGGCACTGGGTCAAGAAATACAAAAATCAGCTAAGCTAATCATATTGGAGGTAAAGGAAGAAATGGGAGGAACACATGCTAAACTAACACTGACAGCTATGGCATTATTAGTCGCTAATAGAGATATCGCTGCAGCGTGGATGTCCCCAGAATGCCAGTTGATCCAGAAATGGAGAAAGGGTGTGGATTGGTGTGCCAATCAGGAGAAACTGTTATTTGAGTCTAGAGGGTGCCCACACAAATTTGAAAAGATATGGGGACAATGGCTAGAATGATGACATAAACCAGATACGTAATAAGATACTTAGAGGGTCATTCCGACCCTGGCGGAACATGACCGCCAGGGCCGGGGACCGCGGAAGCACCGCCACCAGGCTGGCGGTGCTTCCTGGGCCATTCTGACCGCGGCGGAAAAGCCGCGGTCAGAAAAGGGCAACTTGCGGATTCCCGCCAGTTTACCCATGGCCCAGGGAATCCTCCATGGCGACGCTGCTTGCAGCGCCGCCATGGGGATTCCGACCCCCTTCCCGCCATCCTGTTCCTGGTGGTTTTTACCGCCAGGAACAGGATGGCGGGAACGGGTGTCGTGGGGCCCCTGGGGGCCCCTGCACTGCCCATGCCACTGGCATGGGCAGTGCAGGGGCCCCCTAACAGGGCCCCATAAAGATTTTCAGTGTCTGCTTTGCAGACACTGAAAATCACGACGGGTGCCACTGCACCCGTCGCACCCCTACAACTCCGCCGGCTCCATTCGGAGCCGGCTTCATTGTTGCAGGGGGTTTCCCGCTGGGCTGGCGGGCGGCCTTCTGGCGGTCGCCCGCCGGCCCAGCGGGAAAGGCAGAATGGCCGCCGCGGTCTTTTGACCGCGGTGCGGTCATTCGGCGGTTCCCGCCGCCCGCCGGGGTCAGAATGACCCCCTTAATGTTTCAAGGGGACACTACGGTGGCTAGATCTGCTGATAGCACCACAACCCAATATTGTTGATGACTAACAACGATACTAAAACAATGATAAGACGCACAAATTCCATGCGTCCTTGCCTTGTACTTGAACCTGTTTTTTCCTTCCTTTTCTATATATGTCTGAAAAACAATAAACATTTGTTTATAAAAAAAAAACACTGGAATACTGCTGGGCACACACTCTGAAATTGGGCTTTTTTTAAGGGCAAAAAACAGGGGGGCAGACAGATGTTAAACACAATTTAAATCGAAGAAATAGATTAAACCTGTCTCCTAAAAACAAACTCTGCAAGATGTATGTAGCCTTTTTACTTAGAAGAAAAAAAGGGGGGGGGGACTTATGTGCCACAAACTAGCAAGGCAATTCACACAGTCACAGCAAAAACAAATTGAAAAAAAACACCACTTTAAAAGAGGCCAGGCTGCCTGAAACACAGACAGTCCACAGTAAAACAGACACAGGTAGCTGAAATAAGCACTTTTGAACAAATACTACTATTTACACAGAAAAATCTCAGGGCTCCTTACCTAGGTCAATTTGCAATCCTTGAACACTAGACTGTATCATGACACAGGGAAGATGCTGAGGCTCACAAAATAGAGGTGGCTGTCTTGGGCTTCCCTCCACAAACTTAAGGGGCCAGAGCAGGTGTTGGGGGTGGGGCTCAGGTGCAACAAGGACTCAGGGAGCCAATCAGCTCAGTCCCCTCCCTATGGGCAGGGGGAAAGGCAGCTACTGCTCTATTCAGAATCTCCTTGGATACAGACAGGCTGAATCCAGACTTCCAAGCTAGCAGAGTCTACCTTCCAGGTAAGTGAGAGATTGTTTAAAAACAAATACTGGAATACTGCTGGGGGCGCACTCTTAAATCGTGCTTTTTTAAAGGCAAAAAACAGGGGGTCAAACAGTTTTTAAACACAATTTAAATCACAGAAACCGAATAAAACAGCCTCCTAAAAACACACTCTGCAAGATTTATGTAGCCTTTTTACATAGAAGAAAAGGGGGGGTTATGTGCCACAAATTAGTAAGGCAATTCACACAGTCACGACAAAAATTTATTTGAAAAAAACACCACTTTAAAAGAGACCAGGCTGCCTGAAACACAGAGATTCCATAGTAAAACAGACACAGGTAGCTGAAATAAACACTTTTGAACAAATAATACTACTTTCCCAGAAAAATCTCAGGGCTCCTTACCTAGGTCTTTTTGCAATCCTTGAACAATGGGCTGTATCAGGACACAGGGAAGATGCTGAGGCTCACAAAATGGAGATGGCTGTCTTGGGCTTCCCTCCACAAACTTAAGGGGCCAGAGCAGGTGTGGGGGAACCGGGCTAAGGTGCAACAGGGACTCAGAGAACCAATCAGCTAAGTCCAGTCCCTGTGGGCAGGGACAAAGGCAGCTGCTGCTCTATTCAGAATCTCCTTGGATACAGACAGCCTGAATCTACACTTCCAAGCTAGCAGAGTCTACTTTCCAGGTAAGGGAGAGATTGTTTAAAAAGCAAACACTGGAATACTGCTGGACGCGCACTCTGAAATCAGGCTTTTTTAAAGGCAAAAAACAAGGGGCAGACAGTTTTTAAACACATTATAAATCACAGAAACAGAATAAAACAGCCTCCTAAAAACAAACTATGCAAGATGTATGTAGCCTTTTTACATAGAAGAAAAGGGGGGTGTTATGTGCCACAAACTAGCAAAGGAAATCACATAGTCACGCCAAAAACTAATTAAAAAAAACACCACTTTAAAAGAGACCAGGCTGCCTGAAACACAGAGAGTCCACAGTAAAACAGACACATGTAGCTGAAATAAACACTTTTGATCAAATAATACTATTTACCCAGTCAAATCTCAGGGTTCCTTAACTAGGTGTTTTTGCAATCCTTGAACACTGGGCTGTATCAGGACACAGGGAAGATGCTGAGGCTCACAAAATGGAGGTGGCTGTCTTGGGCTTCCCTCCACAAACTTAAGGGGCCAGAGCAGGTGTGGGACGGCGGGGCTCAGGTGCAACAGGGACTCAGAGAGCAAATCAGCTAAGTCCAGTCCATGTGGGCAGGGGGAAGGCAGCTGCTGCTCTATTCAGAATCTCCTTGGATACAGACATGCTGAATCCACCTTTCTAAGCAAGCAGACTCTACTTAAGAGGTAAGGGAGAGATTGTTTAAAAAACAAACACTAGAATACTAGAATACTGCTGAGCGCGCACTCTGAAATCGGGCGTTGTTAAGGGCAGAAAAAAGGGGGACAGACAGTTTTTAAACACAATTTAAATCACAGAAACAGATTAAACATTCTCCTAAAAACACACTCTGCAAGATGTATGTAGCCTTTCTACTTAGAAGAAAAAAGAGGGGGGTATGTGCCACAAACTAGCAAGGCAATTCACATAGTCACGAGAAAAACTAATTTAAAAAAAACACCACTTTAAAAGAGACCAGGTTGCCTGAAACACAGAGAGTCCACAGTAAAACAGACACAGGTAGCTGAAATAAACACTTTTGAACAAATAATACTATTTACCCAGACAAATCTCAGGGCTCCTTACCTAGGTCTTTTTGCAATCCTTGAACACTGGGCTGTATCAGGACACAGGAAAGATGCTGAGGCTCACAAAATGGAGGTGGCTGTCTTGGGCTTCCCTCCACAAACTTAAGGGGCCAGAGCAGGTGTGGGATGGCGGGGCTCAGGTGCAACAGGGACTCAGAGAGCCAATCAGCTAAGTCCAGTCCGTGTGGGCACGGGGAAAGGCAGCAGCTGCTCTATTCAGAATCTCATTGGATACAGACAGGCTGAATCCACCCTTCCAAGCTAGCAGAGTCTACTTTCCAGGTAAAGGAGAGATTGCTTAAAAAACAAACACTGGAATACTGCTGGGCGCACACTCTGAAATCGGGCTTTTTTAAAGGCAGAAAACAGGGGGCAGACAGTTTCTAAACACAATTCAAATCACAGAAATTGATTAAAACAGTCTCCTAAAAACTCACTCTGCAAGTTGTTTGTAGCCTTTTTACTTTGAAGAAAAAAGGGGGGGTGGAGTTATGTGCCACAAACTAGCAAGGCAATTCACACAGTCACGGCAAAAACAAATTAAAAAAAACACCACTTTAAAAGAGGCCAGGCTGCCTGAAACACAGAGACCCCACAGTAAAACAGAAACAGGTAGCTGAAATAAACACTTTTGAACAAATAATACTATTCACTAAGAAAAATCTCAGGGCTCCTTACCTAGGTCTTTTTGCAATCCTTGAACACTGGGCTGTATCAGGACACAGGGAAGATGCTGAGGCTCACAAAATGGAGGTGGCTGTCTTGGGATTCCCCCCACAAACTTAAGGGGCCAAACTAGGTGTGGGGGTGGGGCGGGCCTCAGGTGCAACAGGGACTCAGAGAGCCAATCAACTTAGTCCAGTCATTGTGGGCAGCTGCTGCTCTATTCAGAATCGCCTTGGATACAGACAGTCTGAATCCACACTTCCAAGTTAGCAGAGTCTACTTTTCAGGTAAGGGAGAGATTATTTAAAAAACAAACACTGGAATACTGCTGGGCGGTGCACTCTGAAATCGGGGATTTTAAAAGGCAAAGATTAAGGGAGCAGACAGTTTTTAAACACAATTTAATTCACAAAAACAGATTAAAAAAGTCTCCTAAAAACACACTGTGCAAGATGTATGTAGCCTTTTTACTTAGAAGGAAAAAGGGGGTGGGGTTAGGTGCCACAAAGTAGCAGGGCAATTCACACATTCACAGCAAAAACAAATTTAAAGAAAACACCATTTTAAAAGAGACCAGACTGCCTGAAACACAGGGAGACCACAGTAAAATAGACACATGTAGCTGAAATAAACCCTTTTGAACAAATATTACTATTCACCAAGAAAAATCTCAGGGCTCCTTACCTAGGTCTTTTTGCAATCCTTGAACACTGGGCTGTATCAGGACACAGGGAAGATGCTGAGGCTCACAAAATGGAGGTGGCTGTCTTGGGCTTCCCCCCACAAACTTAAGGGGCCAAACCAGGTGTGGGGGTGGGGCGGGCCTCAGGTGCAACAGGGGCTCAGAGAGCCAATCAACTTAGTCCAGTCATTGTGGTCAGAGGGAAAGGCAGCTGCTGCTCTATTCAGAATCTCCTTGGATGCAGACAGTCTGAATCCACACTTCCAAGTTAGCAGAGTCTACTTTTCAGGTAAGGGAGAGATTATTTAAAAAACAAACACTGGAATACTGCTGGGCATGCACTCTGGAATCGGGCTTTGTTAAATTCAGAAAACAGGGGGGCAGACAGTTTTTAAACACAATTTAAATCACAGAAACAGATTAAACAGTCTACTAAAAACACACTCTGCAAGATGTACGTAGCCTTTTTACTTAGAAGAAAAAAGGGGGGGGGGGTTATGTGCCACAAATTAGCGAAGCAATTCACACAGTAATGGCAAAAACAAATGTAAAAAAACACCTCTTTAAATGAGGCCAGGCTGTCTGAAATACAGAGAGTCCACAGTAAAACAGACACATGTAGCTGAAATAAACACTTTTGAACAAATATTACTATTCACCAAGAAAAATCTCAGGGCTCCTTACCTAGGTCTTTTTGTAATCCTTGAACACTAGGCTGTATCAGGACACAGGGAAGATGCTGAAGCTCACAAAATGGAGGTGGCTGTCTTGGGCTTCCCTCCACAAACTTAAGGGGCCAAACCAGGTGTGTGGGTGGTGGCGGGCCTCAGGTGCAACAGGGACTCAGAGAGCCAATCAGCTAAATCCAGTCCCTGTGGGCAGGGGGAAAGGCAGCTGCTGCACTATTCAGTATCGCCTTGGATGCAGACTGGCTGAATCCACACTTCCAAGCTAGCAGAGTCTACTTTCCAGGTAAGAGAGATATTGTTTACAAAACAAACACTGGAATACTGCTGGGCGTGCACTCTGTAATTGTGATTTTTTAAGTGCAAAAAACAAGGGGGCAGACAGTTTTTATACACAATATAAATCACAGAAACAGATTAAAACAGTCTCCTAAAAACGCATTCTGCAAGATGTATGTATCCTTTTTACTTAGAAGAAAAAACAGGGCGTATGTGCCACAAACTAGCAAGGCAATTCACACAGTCACAGGAAAAAATAATTTAAACAAAAATACCACTTTAACCCCTTCGCTGCCAGGCCTTTTCCCCCTCCTGTGCCGATCCTTTTTTTGGCTATTTGGAGCAGTTCGCGCTTAGGCCCTCATAACTTTTTGTTCACATAAGCTACCCACGCCAAATTTGCATCCTTTTTTTCCAACATGCTAGGGATTCTAGAGGTACCCAGACTTTGTGGGTTCCCCAGAAGGAGGCCAAGAAATTAGCCAAAAAACAGTGAAAATGTTTTTTTTTTTTTTAAAATTGGAAAAAAGGGCTGCAGAAGAAGGCTTGTGGTTTTTTACCTGAAAAGGGTATCAACAAAAGGTTTGCCGTGATAAAATCACCAGCTTCCCAGCTTTCAGGAACAGGCAGACTTGAATCAGAAAACCCAATTTTTCAACACAATTTTGGCATTTTACTGGAACATACCCCATTTTTACGATTTTTTGTGCTTTCAGCCTCCTTCCAGTCAGTGACAGAAATGGGCATGAAACCAACGCTGGATCCCAGAAACCGCAACATTTTTGAAAAGTAGACAAAAATCTGAATTTAGCAAGGGGTAATTTGTGTAGATCCTACAAGGGTTTCCTACAGAAAATAACAACTGAAAAAGAAAAATATTGAAATTGAGGTGAAAAAACCATCAATTTTTCTCTACGTTTTACTCTGTAACTTTTTCCAGCAATGTCAGATTTTCTAAAGCAATATAACGTTACATCTGCTGGACTCTTCTGGTTGCGGGGATATATAGGGCTTATAGGTTCATCAAGAACTCTAGGTACCCAGAGCCAATAAATGCTTGCACACTGCAGTGGGTTTTCAATCGATGCCGGGTATACAGCAATTCATTTGCTGAAATATACAGAGTAAAAAATAGCTATCAAGAAAACCTTTGTATTTCCAAAATGGGCACAAGATAAGGTGTTGAGAAGCAGTGGTTATTTGCACATCTCTGAATTCCGGGGTGCCCATACTAGCATGTGAATTACAGGGCATTTCTCAAATAGATGTCTTTTTTACACACTGTCTTACATTTGGAAGGAAAACATGTAGAGAAAGACAAGGGGCAATAACACTTGTTTTGCTATTCTATGTTCCCCCAAGTCTCCTGATAAAAATGATACCTCACTTGTGTGGGTAGGCCTAGCGCCCGCGACAGGATATGCCCCAAAACACAACGTAGACACATCACAGAAAACAGAGCTGTTTTTAGCAAAGTGCCTACCTGTAGATTTTGGCCTCTAGCTCAGCCGCCACCAAGGGAAACCTACTAAACCTATGCATTTCTGAAAACTAGAGACCTAGGGGAATCCAAGATGGGGTTACTTGTGTGGCTCGGACCAGGTTCTGTTACCCAGAATCCTTTGCAAACCTCAAAATTTGGCTAAAAAAACACATGTTCCTCATATTTCTGTGGCAGAAAGTTCTGGAATCTTAGAGGAGCCACGAATTTCCTTCCACCCAGCATTCCCCCACGTCTCCCGATAAAAATGATACCTCACTTGTGTGGGTAGGCCTAGCGCCTGTGACAGGAAATGCCCCAAAGCGCAACGTGGACACATGCCAAATTTTTGAAGGAAAACAGAGGTGTTTTTTGCAAAGTGCCTACCTGTAGATTTTGGCCTGTAGCTCAGCCGCCACCTAGGAAAACCTACCAAACCTGTGCATTTCTGAAAACTAGAGACCTAGGGGAATCCAAGATGGGGTGACTTGTGTTGCTCCGACCAGGTTCTGTTACACAGAATCCTTTGCAAACCTCAAAATTTGGCTAAAAAAACACATGTTCCTAACATTTCTATGGCAGAAAGTTCTGGAACCTGAGAAGAGCCACAAATTTCCTTCTACCCAGCGTTCCCCCACGTCTCCCGATAAAAATGATACCTCACTTGTGTGGGTAGGCCTAGCGCCCGCGACAGAAAACGCCCCAAGGCGCAACGTGGACACATCCAAATTTGTGAAGGAAAACAGAGGTGTTTTTTGCAAAGTGCCTACCTGTAGATTTTGGCTTGTAGCTCAGCCGCCACCTAGGGAAACCTACCAAACCTGTGCATTTCTGAAAACTAGAGACCTAGGGGAATCCAAGATGGGGTGACTTGTGTGGCTCGGACCAGGTTCTGTTACCCAGAATCCTTTGCAAACCTCAACATTTGGCTAAAAAAAACACATGTTCCTCAAATTTCTGTGGCAGAACGTTCTGGAATCTGAGAGGAGCCACAAATTTCCTTCCACCCAGCGTTCCCCCACGTCTCCCGATAAAAATGATACCTCACTTGTGTGGGTAGGCCTAGCGCCCGCGACAGGAAATGCCCCAAAGCGCACCGTGGACACATCCAAATTTTTGAAGGAAAACAGAGGTGTTTTTTGCAAAGTGCCTACCTGTAGATTTTGGCTTGTAGCTCAGCCGCCACCTAGGGAAACCTACCAAACCTATGCATTTCTGAAAACTAGAGACCTAGGGGAATCCAAGATGGGGTGACTTGTGTGGCTCGGACCAGGTTCTGTTACCCAGAATCCTTTGCAAACCTCAAAATGTGGTTAAAAAAACACATGTTCCTCAAATTTCTGTGGCAGAAAGTTCTGGAATCTGAGAGGAGCCACAAATTTCCTTTCACCCAGCGTTCCCCCATGTCTCCCGATAAAAATGATACCGCACTTGTGTGGGTAGGCCTAGCGCCCGCGACAGGAAACGCCCCAAAGCGCAACGTGGACACAGCCAAATTTTTGAAGGAAAACAGAGGTGTTTTTTGCAAAGTGCCTACCTGTAGATTTTGGACTATAGCTCAGCCGCCACCTAGGGAAACCTACCAAACCTGTGCATTTCTGAAAACTAGAGACCTAGGGGAATCCAAGATGGGGTGACTTGTGTGGCTCGGACCAGGTTCTGTTACCGAGAATCCATTGCAAACCTCAAAATTTGGCTAAAAAACACATGTTCCTCACATGTCTGTGGCAGAAAGTTCTGGAATCTGAGAGGAGCCACGAATTTGCTTCCACCCAGCATTCCCCCACGTCTCCCGATAAAAATGATACCTCACTTGTGTGGGTAGGCCTAGCGCCCGCGACAGGAAATGCCCCAAAGCGCAACGTGGACACAGCCAAATTTTTGAAGGAAAACAAAGGTGTTTTTTGCAAAGTGCCTACCTGTAGATTTTGGCCTGTAGCTCAGCCGCCACCTAGGGAAACCTACCAAACCTGTGCATTTCTGAAAACTAGAGACCTAGGGGAATCCAAGATGGGGTGACTTGTGTGGCTCGGACCAGGTTCTGTTACACAGAATCCTTTGCAAACCTCAGAATTTGGCTAAAAAAACACATGTTCCTCACATTTCTGTGGCAGAACGTTCTGGAATCTGAGAGGAGCCACAAATTTCCTTCCACGCAGCGTTCCCCCACGTCTCCCGATAAAAATGATACCTCACTTGTGTGGGTAGGCCTAGCACCCGCGACAGGAAACGCCCCAAAGCGCAACGTGGACACATCCAAATTTTTGAAGGAAAACAGAGGTGTTTTTTGCAAAGTGCCTACCTGTAGATTTTGGCTTGTAGCTCAGCCGCCACCTAGGGAAACCTACCAAACCTGTGCATTTCTGAAAACTAGAGACCTAGGGGAATCCAAGATGAGGTGACTTGTGCGGCTCGGACCAGGTTCTGTTACCCAGAATCCATTGCAAACCTCAAAATTTGGCTAAAAAAACACGTTCCTCACATTTCTGTGGCAGAAAGTTCTGGAATCTGAGAGGAGCCACAAATTTCCTTCTACCCAGCGTTCCCCCACGTCTCCCGATAAAAATGATACCTCACTTGTGTGGGTAGGCCTAGCGCCCGCGACAGGAAACGCCCCAAAGCGCAACGTGGACACATCCAAATTTTTTAAGGAAAACAGAGGTGTTTTTTGCAAAGTGCCTACCTGTAGATTTTGGCTTGTAGCTCAGCCGCCACCTAGGGAAACCTACCAAACCTGTGCATTTCTGAAAACTAGAGACCTAGGGGAATCCAAGATGGGGTGACTTGTGCGGCTCGGACCAGGTTCTGTTACCCAGAATCCATTGCAAACCTCAAAATTTGGCTAAAAAAACACATGTTCCTCACATTTCTGTGGCAGAAAGTTCTGGAATCTGAGAGGAGCCACAAATTTCCTTCTACCCAGCGTTCCCCCACGTCTCCCGATAAAAATGATACCTCACTTGTGTGGGTAGGCCTAGCGCCCGCGACAGGAAACGCCCCAAAGCGCAACGTGGACACATCCAAATTTGTGAAGGAAAACAGAGGTGTTTTTTGCAAAGTGCCTACCTTTAGATTTTGGCTTGTAGCTCAGCCGCCACCTAGGGAAACCTACCAAACCTGTGCATTTCTAAAAACTAGAGACCTAGGGGAATCCAAGATGGGGTGACTTGTGTGGCTCGGACCAGGTTCTGTTACCCAGAATCCTTTGCAAACCTCAAAATTTGGCTAAAAAAACACTTGTTCCTCACATTTCTGTGGCAGAAAGTTCTGGAATCTGAGAGGAGCCACAAATTTCCTTCCACCCAGTGTTCCCCCACGTCTCCCGATAAAAATGATACCTCACTTGTGTGGGTAGGCCTAGCGCCCGCGACAGGAAACGCCCCAAAGCGCAACGTGGACACATCCAAATTTTTTAAGGAAAACAGAGGTGTTTTTTGCAAAGTGCCTACCTTTAGATTTTGGCTTGTAGCTCAGCCGCCACCTAGGGAAACCTACCAAACCTGTGCATTTCTAAAAACTAGAGACCTAGGGGAATCCAAGATGGGGTGACTTGTGCGGCTCGGACCAGGTTCTGTTACCCAGAATCCATTGCAAACCTCAAAATTTGGCTAAAAAAACACATGTTCCTCACATTTCTGTGGCAGAAAGTTCTGGAATCTGAGAGGAGCCACAAATTTCCTTCTACCCAGCGTTCCCCCACGTCTCCCGATAAAAATGATACCTCACTTGTGTGGGTAGGCCTAGCGCCCGCGACAGGAAACGCCCCAAAGCGCAACGTGGACACATCCAAATTTGTGAAGGAAAACAGAGGTGTTTTTTGCAAAGTGCCTACCTTTAGATTTTGGCTTGTAGCTCAGCCGCCACCTAGGGAAACCTACCAAACCTGTGCATTTCTAAAAACTAGAGACCTAGGGGAATCCAAGATGGGGTGACTTGTGCGGCTCGGACCAGGTTCTGTTACCCAGAATCCATTGCAAACCTCAAAATTTGGCTAAAAAAACACATGTTCCTCACATTTCTGTGGCAGAAAGTTCTGGAATCTGAGAGGAGCCACAAATTTCCTTCTACCCAGCGTTCCCCCACGTCTCCCGATAAAAATGATACCTCACTTGTGTGGGTAGGCCTAGCGCCCGCGACAGGAAACGCCCCAAAGCGCAACGTGGACACATCCAAATTTGTGAAGGAAAACAGAGGTGTTTTTTGCAAAGTGCCTACCTTTAGATTTTGGCTTGTAGCTCAGCCGCCACCTAGGGAAACCTACCAAACCTGTGCATTTCTAAAAACTAGAGACCTAGGGGAATCCAAGATGGGGTGACTTGTGTGGCTCGGACCAGGTTCTGTTACCCAGAATCCTTTGCAAACCTCAAAATTTGGCTAAAAAAACACTTGTTCCTCACATTTCTGTGGCAGAAAGTTCTGGAATCTGAGAGGAGCCACAAATTTCCTTCCACCCAGCGTTCCCCCACGTCTCCCGATAAAAATGATACCTCACTTGTGTGGGTAGGCCTAGCGCCCGCGACAGGAAACGCCCCAAAGCGCAACGTGGACACATCCAAATTTTTGAAAGGAAAATAGAGGTGTATTTTTGCAAAGTGCCTACCTGTAGATTTTGGCTTGTAGCTCAGCCGCCACCTAGGGAAACCTACCAAACCTGTGCATTTCTGAAAACTAGAGACCTAGAGGAATCCAAGATGGGGTGACTTGTGTGTCTCGGACCAGGTTCTGTTACCCAGAATCCTTTGCAAACCTCAAAATTTGGCTAAAAAAACACATGTTCCTCACATTTCTGTGGCAGAAAGTTCTGGAATCTGAGAGGAGCCACAAATGTCCTTCCACCCAGCGTTCCCCCACGTCACCCGATAAAAATGATACCTCACTTGTGTGGGTAGGCCTAGCGCCCGCGACAGGAGACACCCCAAAACGCAACGTGGACACATCTCATTTTTTCATTGAAAACAGTGCCTACCTGTAGATTTTGGCCTCTAGCTCAGCCGGCACCTAGGGAAACCTACCAAACCTGTGCATTTTTTTAAACTAGAGACCTAGGGGAATCCAAGATGGGGTGACTTGCGGGGCTCTGACCAGGTTCTGTTACCCAGAATCCTTTGCAAACCTCAAATTCTGTCTAAAAAAACGCATTTTCCACACATTTCGGTGACAGAAAGTTCTGGAATCTGAGTAGAGCCACAAATTTCCTTCCACCCAGCGTTCCCCCAAGTCTCCCGATAAAAATGATACCTCACTTGTGTGGGTGGGCCAGGTGCCTGCAACAGAATAAGGCCCAAAACTTGTAGAGATAGAGGGGATAGCACAGCAAGTTTATAAGGACATATTCTTTTATACATCTTTAGACTGACTCTGCTTTGGGGACCCACATAAGTGAGGTGTCATTTTACTTGGGAGACTGAAGGGAACACTGGGGAGTAGGAATTTTGTGCTGGAGTGGTGATCCTACGAAGAAAAGTAAGGAAAATATGCTTTTTTAAGCACATTTTGAGGTTTACAGAGGAGTCTGGGTAAGAAAATGTTGGGGGATCCACGCAAGCCACACCTCCCTGGACTCCTTGGGGTGTCTAGTTTTAAAAAATGTCTGGGTTTGGTAGGTTTCCCTAGATGAAGGCCGCACACAGGACCAAAAACATAGGTGCCCTCTCCCCCCCAAACACAGGTAGTTTTGTAATATATCGTTTTGATATGCCCACATACGTCCGTGATGTGCCAAACACAAAAATTTTGAAAAGAAACACACTTAGGTTATGTGAAAAAGACCCCTCACCCACCAACCAAGTTGGTGGCATGCTTCATCATCGGGGTCCCACCTGAGGCACCTAGCGTGTCACAGGTGTGCTGCGACGCCTGATTACAGCGGAGCAGGTTTTGTCATTTTTACCACACATACTGGTTGGATTTGGCACGAGGGTGAGTGATGGCTCAGTGGATCAAATTTTACTAACAAGAGCTTTCACAAACATGAAATGCACTGTTAGTAACTGAAAGGCAAAAAACGGAACCAATGACTCACAGCTCGTGAGCTGTAAAGCCGCGACAAGGCACCAACCGCTTTACAGTCCATTCACACAACTTTCATACATGACACACACAAGGCCATTCACACCGCCTGCCACGGGCCCAGCACATTACAACACTCACATCGACAGACAGCGCCACTCAAGGGCCCATCACTTACATACGCCAACATGCCTGATACAACAATCACACCAGCTGATGGGAGTGTGTGGACTGGTGTTTGGCTGGCAGTGTGTTGCAGTAGCCAACAGCAAGTCAATATGTACACTCTCAGCCAAGCCCCACTCCACACACAATGGCATCATTTTTTAAAAAATTCTTTTTAAACAGAGGAACCCCTAACTAAGTAGAAAGAAGTACAAAACTACAAACACAAAAGTTCTAACTAAGAACATGACAGAAATGCTAACCATGAAACTAAACACATGAAAATACAAAACAGACATGAGTTTACACTCATGGTTGTTCCCATAAATTCTTCTGGGTGTGGTAATTCTTAAAACAAGCACCGACACACAGCCCAGGCTTTGAAGGACAATCTGGGCAGTACATTCGAGTCTCCCTCCGGATACCTCTTCGAAAACACACTCTACATTTGTTAGCTGGAAAGTCTTTTTTGGGTGTGGGAGGAATGTGCTCAGCAAAGTGGCGATCTTTCAATCTAGCCACATCCTCCACCACTGCTTCTCTAGGAACTCTGGCCTGTTCCACCACAATAAGGCTCTCTATCACTGACTCCTGAAATTTCACAAATGTCATCTTTGACTCTGGAGACCTATCCCTAAACACAATAAAAGCATTGAAGGTTGCTAAGTGGAAGAGGTGAAGTGCTAACTTCTTATACCAAACGTAAGACTTACGAATAGCAGTATAAGGTTCCAACCTCTGGTCAACTCTATCTACACCTCCCATGTGCTTATTATAATCTAAAGTGCACACTGGTTTGCGCACTTCCGCAACCTGGCCCCAAACAGTCACAGGGGAAGTACTCTCATCATGGATGGTACTTAGCATGTAGACATCCCTCTTGTCTGAAAATTTCAAAGCTAGCAGCTCCTCGTTCCGCAAGGCACAGCACTGTCCTCTCTCAAGTTTTTTACAGACAAGCTCCCTTGGATAGCCTTTCCGGTTAGAACGGATTGTGCCACAAGCAACTGTGTCCACTCTAAACAATTCCTTGAACAATTGCACACCAGTGTAGAAGTTATCTACATACAAATGGTGACCTTTGTTGAACAGTCGTCTACCAAGATCCCACACAATTTTCTCAGTAACTCCAAAAGTGGGAGGACAACCAGGGGGGTCAATATTAGAATCCCTACCAGTGTACACACGGAAACTATACACATATCCTGTCCTACTTTCAGACAGCATATACAATTTAATTCCATATCGTGCCCTTTTGCTAGGAATGTACTGCCTAAAAACCAAACGACCCTTAAGGAGGACTAAAGACTCGTCCACACTTAACTCTTTGCCTGGAACATGGACCTCCGAAAACCGATCTACAAAATGATCAAGGACAGGCCTAATCTTAAAAAGACGGTCAGAATCTGGGTGATCTCGTGGCAAGGCTAATGCATTGTCAACAAAATGCAGCATCCTAAGAAGAAGCAAATACCGATTACGACTCATGGTCGCTGGAAATATAGCTGTTGCCATCAAGGGACTAGTAGACCAATAAGAAGCCAGTGACGGCTTCCTTATCAACCCCATCAAAAAAGTCAAACCCAAAAACTTTTTTAACTCCTCCAAATTTGTGGGAATCCACTGGGCAGCTCTAGAGTGTGGCCTAAGTCTAGCAGCGTTGTCCCTCAAATGCTGCTCCGCATACAAATTAGTGTGCTCAACAATCTCTTCCAAAAACATATCATCCATGAATAACTCAAAGAAATTGATAGGCATAAAGTTCTCTGTATTGGCGTTACACCCCGGGAGACCAGTAAAGGCAGGCAATTCTGGCTGCTCCATGTTTGGGGCAACCCAGACATCAGGTCTTATAACGGGAAACCTTTCAGCCCCAGGTTGCTGCACTATTGGCACATCAATGTCCTCCTCTAAAACAGGCCCTTCATCTGCACTGAGTGTGGCTTCATCATCAGAAGATTCCCCTCCAACAGAAACATCACTGCCAGAATCTCTGACTTCCTCCTCTGCCTCAGATGCAGAGTCCGTCTCATAGTCATGATCAGACTGTGACTCAAAAAGCATACCAACCACCTGCTGAGCGGTCATCCTGCGGCTAGCCATGATCTCTCCTGCTAAAATTAACTGGACAAATTCACCACCAACAACCAGCACTGTGTAAGACAAGTAACAAAGTGTAGCTCTGTTAGTAAGAGTTATAAACTCAAAAACTATACCGCTCACTTGTCTGAAAAAGCTTGATTCACCAGCAACTACACAGCAATCACCAATGATATCCCACTAAAAATAAAGAAAGAAAGGCAAATTAGAAATAAGACAAAACAAATATCATTGTGCACAAACCTAAGGACAATTTCACACACAATCCTTCATTTAGTACACCCCCTACAAACATGTCATTCATGCATGGCAACAATACTCCTTTGCAGTAAATTGTTTTTACTTACCTAAAACATGCAACTGTGCAAACTGCAGGTCAACCACCGCCAAAACCGCAAGGAGCCACAGCAAATAAAGCAAAAGCTTTGAACTAGAACAAAAAGGAGGAAAACATTTTTTATCACAAATGCAAAGACTTCTTCAGTTGACAAACACCCTACCATCAAACATTTAGAAATTGGTGCCTAAGTGGATTCTGCCATAGGGGCAGATAGGCCTACTACCAAAATAGGCCTGTCTGCCCCAAGGAAGCCAGAAAATACCTTTATTAGTGTGTCCCCATGGAGAGCGACCCTTGCCAAAGAGGACAGCCCTCAAACAAACAAAAAAACAAAAAAACACACACACAACACTATCCCTGGTGCCTAAGTGGCTTCTGCCCCCCTTGGGGGCAGGTGGGCCTCAGAAAATAGGCCCATCTGCCCCCAGGGGGTGTTGAAATGGCCAACAGGTCAATGCCCCCCTTGGGGGGGTGCCCGTGACCAAGGGGGTGCCCCCCCACAAAAATAAACAAATTTTAAAAAATCCCTGGCGTTCTAATGGTTTCTGCCCCCCTTGGGGGCAGACCAGCCTAAAAATAATAGGCTGATCTGTCTCCAAGGGGTGCAGAAATGGCCTGGGTACATGTGCCCCCAAAGTGGGGGGGCGACCCTTGCCCAAGGCCCCCCCCATCCACTAACACACACACACACACACACACTATCCCTGGTGTCTACATGGCTTCTGCCCCCCTTGGGGGCAGGTGGGTCTAAAAAAATAGGCCCATCTGCCCCCAGGGGGTGTAGAAATGGCCAACAGGTCAATGCCCCCCTTGGGGGGGCGCCCCGTGACCAAGGGGACACCCCCCCCACAAAAATAAACAAATAAAAAAAATCCCTGGCGTTCTAGTGGTTTCTGCCCCCCTTGGGGGCAAACCAGACAAAAAATAATAGGCTGATCTGTCTCCAAGGGGTGCAGAAATGGCCGGGGTACATGTGCCCCCAAAGTGGGGGGGCGACCCTTGCCCAAGGCCCCCCCCATCCACTAACACACACACACACACACTATCCCTGGTGTCTACGTGGCTTCTGCCCCCCTTGGGGGCAGGTGGGCCTAAGAAAATAGGCCCATCTGCCCCCAGGGGGTGTAGAAATGGCCAACAGGTCAATGCCCCCCTTGGGGGGGCGCCCCGTGACCAAGGGGACGCCCCCCACAAAAATAAACAAATTTTTTAAAAAAACTGGCGTTCTAGTGGTTTCTGCCCCCCTTGGGGGCAGACCAGCCTAAAAATAATAGGCTGATCTGCCTCCAAGGGGTGCAGAAATGGCCTGAGTACATGTGCCCCCAAAATGGGGGGTGACCCTTGCCCAAGGCCCCCCCCATCCACTAACACACACACACACACACTATCCCTGGTGTCTACGTGGCTTCTGCCCCCCTTGGGGGCAGGTGGGCCTAACAAAATAGGCCCATCTGCCCCCAGGGGGTGTAGAAATGGCCAACAGGTCAATGCCCCCCCACAAAAATAAACAAATAAAAAAAAATCCCTGACTTTGGGGGGTGGGGGGAAGCACACAGAGGGAGCGAGAGCGCTCCATCTGGGCTGTGTGCCGAGGACATAGTGGTTACGTCCTCGGCACAGCAGCACTGTGCCGCAGGACGTAACCACTACGTCCGCGGCACAGAAGGGGTTAAAAGAGGCCAGTCTGCTTGAAACACAGAGAGTCTACAGTAAAACAGACACAGGTAGCTGAAATAAACACTTTTGAACAAATAATGCTATTTACCCAGAAAAATCTCAGGGCTCCTTACGTAGGTATTTTTGCAATCCTTGAACACTGGGCTGTATCAGAACACAGGGAAGATGCTGCGGCTCACAAAATAGAAGTTGCTGTCTTTGGCTTCCCTCCACAAACTTAAGGGGCCAGAGCCGGTGTGTGGGCGGGCGGGGTTCAGGTGCAACAGGGACTCAGAGAGCCAATCAGCTAAGTCCAGTCCCTGTGGGCAGGGGGAAAGGCAGCTGCTGCTCTATTCAGAATCTCATTGGATAGAGACAGGCTGAATCCACACTTCCAAGCTAGCAGAGTCTACTTTCCAGTTAAGGGAGAGATTGTTTAAAAAACAAACACTGCAATACTGCTGGGCGCGCACTCTTAAATCGTACATTTTAAAGGCAAAAAACAGGGGGGGCAGACAGTTTTTAAACAAAATTTAAATCACAGAAACAGATTAAAACAGTCCCCTAAAAACACAATCTGCAAGATGTATGTAGCCTTTTTACTTAGAAGAAAAAAGGGGGGGGTTATGTGCCACAAACTAGCAAGGCAATTCGCACAGTCACAGCAAAAACACATTTTGAAAAAACACCACTTTAAAAGAGGCCAGTCTGCTTGAAACACAGAGAGTCTACAGTAAAACAGACACAGGTAGCTGAAATAAACACTTTTGAACAAATAATGCTATTTACCCAGAAAAATCTCAGGGCTCCTTACCTAGGTATTTTTGCAATCCTTGAACACTGGGCTGTATCAGGACACAGGGAAGATGCTGAGGCTCATAAAATGGAGGTGGCTGTCTTGGGCTTCCCTCCACAAACTTAAGGGGCCAGAGCAGGTGTGGGGGGCAGGGCTCAGGTGCAACAGGGACTCACAGAGCCAATCAGCTACGTCCAGTCCCTGTGGGCAGGGGGAAAGGCAGCAGCTGCTCTATTCAGAATCTCCTTAGAAACAGACAGGCTGAATCCACCCTTCCAAGCTAGCACAGTCTACTTTTCAGGTAAGGGAGAGATTGTTTAAAAAACAAACACTGGAATACTGCTGGGCACGCACTCTGAAATCCGGCTTTGTTAAAGGCAGAAAACAGACAGTTTTAAACACAATTTAAATCACAGAAACAGATTAAACAGTTTCCTAAAAACACACACTCTGCAAGATGTATGCAGCCTTTTTACTTAGAAGAAAAAAGGAGGGGTTATGTTCCACAAATTAGCAAAGCAATTCACACAGTATCGGCAAAAACAAATTAAAAAAAAAAACACCACTTCAAAAGAGGCCAGGCTGGCAGAAACGCAGAGAGTCCACAGTAAAACAGACACAGGTAGCTGAAATAAACACTTTTGAATAAATCATACTGAGGCTCACAAAATGGAGGTTGCTGTCTTTGGCTTCCCTCCACAAACTTAAGGGGCCAGAGCAGGTGTGGGGGCGGACGGGGCTCATGTGCAACAGGGACTCAGAGAGCCAATCAGCTAAGTACAGTCCCTGTGGGCAGAGGGAAAGCCAGCTGCTGATCTATCCAGAATCTCCCTGGATACAGACAGGCTGAATCCACACTTCCAAGCTAGCAGAATCTACTTTCCAAGTAAGGGAGAGATTGTTTAAAAAACAAACACTGGAATACTGCAGGGCGTGCACTCCTAAATCGTCCTTTTTTAAAGGCAAAAAACAGGGAGACAGACAGTTTTTAAACACAATTTAAAACACAGAAACAGATTAAAACAGACTCCTAAAAACACACACTGCAAGATGTATATAGCCTTTTTACTTAGAAGAAAAAAGGGGGGGGGGGGGAGTTATGTGCCACAAACTAGCAATGCAATTCACACAGTCACAGGAAAAAATAATTTAAACAAAAACACCACTTTAAAATAGGCCAGTCTGCCTGAAACACAGAGAGTCTACAGTAAAACAGACACAGGTAGCTGAAATAAACACTTTTGAACAAATAATGCTATTTACCCGGAAAAATCTCAGGGCTCCTTACCTAGGTATTCTTGCAATCCTTGAACACTGGGCTGTATCAGGACACAGGGAAGATGCTGAGGCTCATAAAATGGAGGTGGCTGTCTTGGGCTTCCCTCCACAAACTTAAGGGGCCAGAGCAGGTGTGGGTGTCGGGGCTCAGGTGCAACAGGGACTCACAGAGCCAATCAGCTAAGTCCAGTCGCTGTGGGCAGGGGGAAAGGCAGCAGCTGCTCTATTCAGAATCTCCTTGGAAACAGACAGGCTGAATCCACCCTTCCAAGCTAGCAGAGTCTACTTTCCAGGTAAGGGAGAGATTGCTTAAAAAACAAACACTGGAATACTGCTGGACGCACGCTCTGAAATCTGGCTTTGTTAAAGGCAGAAAACAGTGGGGCAGACAGTTTTTAAGCACAATTTAAATCACAGAAACAGATTAAAAGAATCTCCGAAAAACACACTCTGCAAGATGTATGTAGCCTTTTTACTTAGAAGAAAAAAGGGGGGGTTATGTTCCTCAAATTAGCAAAGCAATTCACACAGTAACGGCAAATCAAATTAAAAAAAAACACCACTTTAAAAGAGGCCAGGCTGGCTGAAACACAGAGAGTCCACAGTAAAACAGACACAGGTAGCTGAAATAAACACTTTTCAATAAATCATACTATTTACCCAGGCAAATCTGAGGTCTCCTTACCTAGGTCTTTTTGCAATCCTTGAACACTGGGCTGTATCAGGACGCAGGGAAGATGCTGAGGCTCACAAAATGGAGGTGGCTGTCTTGGGCTTCCCACCACAAACTTAAAGGGCCAGAGCACGTGTGGGGGGGGTGGGGCTCAGGTGCAACAGGGACTCAGAGAGCCAATCAGCTAAGTCCAGTCCCTGTGGGCAGGGGGAAAGGCAGCTGCTGCTCTATTCAGAATCTCCTTGGATACAGACAGGCTGAAACCACACTTCCAAGTTAGCAGAGTCTACCTTCCAGGTAAGGGAGAGATTGTTTAAAAAAGAAACACTGGAATACAGCTGGGCGCACACTCTGAAATCAGGCTTTGTTAAAGGCAGAAAACAGTGGGGCAGACAGTTTTTAAGCACAATTTAAATCACAGAAACAGATTAAAAGAATCTCCGAAAAACACACTCTGCAAGATGTATGTAGCCTTTTTACTTAGAAGAAAAAAATGGGGGGTTAGGTGCCACAAAGTAGCAAGGCAATTCACACAGTCGTGGCAAAAACACATTTTTAAAAAACACCACTTTAAAAGAGACCAGGCTGCCTGAAACACAGAGAGTCAACGGTTAAGCAGACACAGGTAGCTGAAAGAAACACTTTTGAACAAATAATACTATTTACCCAGAAAAATCTCAGGGCTCCTTCCCTAGGTCTTTTTGCAATCCTTGAACACTGGGCTGTATCAGGACACAGGGAAGATGCTGAGGCTCACAAAATGGAGGTGGCTGTCTTTGGATTCCCTCCACAAACTTAAGGGGTCAGAGCAGGTGTGGGTGCGGTCAGAGCTCAGGTGCAACAGGGACTCAGGGAGCCAATCAGCTAAGTCCAGTCCCTGTGGCCAGGGGGAAAGGCAACTGCTGCTCTATTCAGAATCTCTTGGGATACAGACAGGCTGAATCCACACTTCCAAGCTAGCAGAGTCTACTTTCCAGGTAAGGGAGAGATTGTTGAAGAAAGAAACACTGGAATACTGCTGGGCGTGCACTCTGAAATCGGGATTTTTTAAAGGCATAAAAACAGGGGGACAGACAGTTTTTAAGCACAATTTAAATCACAGAAACAGATGAAAACAGTCTCCTAAAAACAAACTCTACAAGATGTATGTAGCCTTTTTACCTAGAGTAGAAAAAAAAGGGGGAGGGGTGGCTTTTGTGCCACAAACTAGCAAGGCAATTCACACAGTCACGGCAAAAATGATTTTTTTTTAAAAACACCACTTTAAAAGAGGCCAGGCTGCCTGAAACACAGAGAGTCCACAGTGAAACAGACACAGGTAGCTGAAATAAACACTTTTGAACAAATATTACTATTTACCCATAAAAATCTCAGGGCTCCTTACCTAGGTCATTTTGTAATCCTTGAACACTGGGCTGTATCAGGACACAGGGGAGATGTAGAGGCTCACAAAATGGAGGTAGCTGTTTTGGGCTTCCCTCCAGAAACTTAAGGGGCCAGAGCAGGTGTGGGGAGGTGGGCCTCAGATGCAACAGGGTCTCAGTGAGCCAACCAGCTAAGTCCAGTCCCTGTGGTCAGGGGGAAAGGCAACTGCTGCTCTATTCAGAATCTCTTTGGATACAGACAGGCTGAATCCACACTTCCAAGCTAGCAGAGTCTACTTTCCATGTAAGGGAGAGATTGTTTAAGAAACAAACACTGGAATAGTGCTGGACGCGCACTCTGAAATCTGGCATTTTTAAAGGCAAAAAAACAGGGGGGCAGACAGTTTTTAAGCACAATTTAAATCACAGAAACAGATTAAAACTGTCTCCTAAAAACACACTCTGCAAGATGTATGTAGCCTTTTTACTTAGAGGAGAAAAAAAGATGGGGGGCTTATGTGCCACAAACTAATAAGGCAATTCACACAGTCATGGCAAAAACTATTTTTTTTAAAAACAAGACTTTAAAAGATGCCAGGCTGCCTGAAACACAGAGAGTCCACAGTAAAACAGACACAGGTAGCTGAAATAAACACTTTTGAACAAATGATACTATTTACCCAGAAAAATCTCAGGGCTCCTTACCTAGGTCTTTTTGCAATCCTTGAACACTGGGCTGTATCAGGACACAGGGGAGATGTGGAGGCTCACAAAATAGAGGTAGCTGTCTTGGGCTTCCTTCCACAAACTTAAGGGGCCAGAGCATGTGTTGGGGGGCGGGCCTCATGTGCAACAGGGACTCAGGGAGCCGATCAGCTAAGTCCAGTCCCTGTGGCCAGGGGGAAAGGCAACTGCTGCTCTATTCAGAATCTCTTGGGATACAGACAGGCTGAATCCACACTTCCAAGCTAGCAGAGTCTACTTTCCAGGTAAGGGAGAGATTGTTGAAGAAAGAAACACTGGAATACTGGTGGGCGCGCACTCTGAAATCGGGATTTTTTAAAGGCATAAAAACAGGGGGGCAGACAGTTTTTAAGCACAATTTAAATCACAGAAACAGATGAAAACAGTCTCCTAAAAACAAACTCTACAAGATGTGTGTAGCCTTTTTACCTAGAGTAGAATAAAAAGGGGGAGGGGGGGCTTTTGTGCCACAAACTAGCAAGGCAATTCACACAGTCACGGCAAAAAAGATTTTTTTTAAAAACACCACTTTAAAAGAGGCCAGGCTGCCTGAAACACAGAGAGTCCACAGTGAAACAGACACAGGTAGCTGAAATAAACACTTTTGAACAAATAATACTATTTACCCATAAAAATCTCAGGGCTCCTTACCTAGGTCATTTTGTAATCCTTGAACACTGGGCTGTATCAGGACACAGGGGAGATGTAGAGGCTCACAAAATGGAGGTAGCTGTTTTGGGCTTCCCTCCAGAAACTTAAGGGGCCAGAGCAGGTGTGTGGGGGGGGGGGCGGGCCTCAGGTGCAACAGGGTGTCAGGGAGCCAATCAGCTAAGTCCAGTCCCTGTGGTCAGGGGGAAAGGCACCTGCTGCCCTATTCAGAATCTCCATGGATACAGACAGTGTGAATCCACACTTCCACGCTAGCAGAGTCTACTTTCCAGGTAAGGGAGAGATTGTTTAAGAAACAAACACTGCAATACTGCTGGGCTCGCACTCTGAAATCGGGGTTTCTAAGAAGCAAAAAAACAGGGGGGCAGACAGTTTTAAGCACATTTTAAATCACAGAAACAGATTAAAACATTCTCCAAAAACCACACTCTGCATGACGTATGTAGCATTTTCACTTAGAGGAGAGAAGAAAGGGGGGGCTCATGTGCCACAAACTAGCAAGGCAATTCACACAGGCACGGCAAAAATGTGTTTTTTAGAAACACCACTTTCAAAGAGGCCAGGATGCCTGAAACACAGAGACTCCACAGTAGAAGGGACACAGGTAGCTGAAATAAACACTTTTGAACAAATAATACTATTTACCCAGAAAAATCTCAGGGCTCCTTACCTAGGTCTTTTTGCAGTCCTTGAACACTGGGCTGTATCAGGACACAGGGGAGATTTGAGGCTCACAAAATGGAGGTGGCTTTCTTGGGCTTCCCTCCACAAACTTAAGGGGCCAGAGCAGGTGTGGGGAGGTGGGCCTCAGATGCAACAGGGTCTCAGTGAGCCAACCAGCTAAGTCCAGTCCCTGTGGTCAGGGGGAAAGGCAACTGCTGCTCTATTCAGAATCTCTTTGGATACAGACAGGCTGAATCCACACTTCCAAGCTAGCAGAGTCTACTTTCCATGTAAGGGAGAGATTGATTAAGAAACAAACACTGGAATAGTGCTGGACGCGCACTCTGAAATCTGGCATTTTTAAAGGCAAAAAAACAGGGGGGCAGACAGTTTTTAAGCACAATTTAAATCACAGAAACAGATTAAAACTGTCTCCTAAAAACACACTCTGCAAGATGTATGTAGCCTTTTTACTTAGAGGAGAAAAAAAAGATGGGGGGCTTATGTGCCACAAACTAATAAGGCAATTCACACAGTCATGGCAAAAACTATTTTTTTTAAAAACAAGACTTTAAAAGAGGCCAGGCTGCCTGAAACACAGAGAGTCCACAGTAAAACAGACACAGGTAGCTGAAATAAACACTTTTGAACAAATGATACTATTTACCCAGAAAAATCTCAGGGCTCCTTACCTAGGTCTTTTTGCAATCCTTGAACACTGGGCTGTATCAGGACACAGGGGAGATGTGGAGGCTCACAAAATAGAGGTAGCTGTCTTGGGCTTCCCTCCACAAACTTAAGGGGCCAGAGCATGTGTTGGGGGGCGGGCCTCATGTGCAACAGGGACTCAGGGAGCCAATCAGCTAAGTCCAGTCCCTGTGGCCAGGGGGAAAGGCAACTGCTGCTCTATTCAGAATCTCTTGGGATACAGACAGGCTGAATCCACACTTCCAAGCTAGCAGAGTCTACTTTCCAGGTAAGGGAGAGATTGTTGAAGAAAGAAACACTGGAATACTGCTGGGCGCGCACTCTGAAATCGGGATTTTTTTAAAGGCATAAAAACAGGGGGGCAGACAGTTTTTAAGCACAATTTAAATCACAGAAACAGATGAAAACAGTCTCCTAAAAACAAACTCTACAAGATGTGTGTAGCCTTTTTACCTAGAGTAGAAAAAAAAGGGGGAGGGGGGGCTTTTGTGCCACAAACTAGCAAGGCAATTCACACAGTCACGGCAAAAATGATTTTTTTTTAAAACACCACTTTAAAAGAGGCCAGGCTGCCTGAAACACAGAGAGTCCACAGTGAAACAGACACAGGTAGCTGAAATAAACACTTTTGAACAAATAATACTATTTACCCAGAAAAATCTCAGGGCTCCTTACCTAGGTCATTTTGTAATCCTTGAACACTGGGCTGTATCAGGACACAGGGGAGATGTAGAGGCTCACAAAATGGATGTAGCTGTTTTGGGCTTCCCTCCAGAAACTTAAGGGGCCAGAGCAGGTGTGTGGTGGGGGGGGGGGGGGTGGGCCTCAGGTGCAACAGGGTCTCAGGGAGCCAATCAGCTAAGTCCAGTCCCTGTGGTCAGGGGGAAAGGCAACTGCTGCCCTATTCAGAATCTCCATGGATACAGACAGCGTGAATCCACACTTCCAAGCTAGCAGAGTCTACTTTCCAGGTAAGGGAGAAATTGTTAAAGAAACAAACACTGCAATACTGCTGGGCGCGCACTCTGAAATCGGGGTTTTTAAAAGGCAAAAAAACAGGGGGGGGCAGACAGTTTTAAGCACATTTTAAATCACAGAAACAGATTAAAACATTCTCCAAAAACCACACTCTGCATGACGTATGTAGCATTTTCACTTAGAGGAGAAAAAAAAGGGGGGGCTTATGTGCCACAAACTAGCAAGGCAATTCACACAGTCACAGCAAAAATGTTTTTTTTTTAAAACACCACTTTCAAAGAGGCCAGGATGCCTGAAACACAGAGACTCCACAGTAGAAGGGACGCAGGTAGCTGAAATAAACACTTTTGAACAAATAATACTATTTACCCAGAAAAATCTCAGGGCTCCTTACCTAGGTCTTTTTGCAATACTTGAACACTGGGCTATATCAGGACACAGGGGAGATGTAGAGGCTCACAAAATGGAGGTGGCTTTCTTGGGCTTCCCTCCACAAACTTAAGGGGCCAGAGCACGTGTGGGAGGGCGGGCCTCAGGTGCAACAGGGACTCAGGGAGCCAATCAGCTAAGTCCAGTCCCTGTGGCCAGGGGGAAAGGCAACTGCTGCTCTATTCAGAATCTCTTGGGATACAGACAGGCTGAATCCACACTTCCAAGCTAGCAGAGTCTACTTTCCAGGTAAGGGAGAGATTGTTTAAGAAACAAACACTGGAATACTGCTGGGCGCGCACTCTGAAATCGGGCTTTTTTAAAGGCAAAAAACAAGGGGGCAGGCAGTTTTTAAGCACAATTTAAATCACAGAAACTGATTAAAACAGTCTCCTAAAAACACACTCTGCAAGATGTATGTAGCCTTTTTACTTGAGCAGGAAAAAGGGGGGCTTATGTGCCACAAACTAGCAAGGCAATTCACACAGTCACGGAAAAAATGTTTTTTTTTTAAAAACACCACTTTAAAAGAGGCCAGGCTGCCTGAAACACAGAGAGTCCACAGTGAAACAGACACAGGTAGCTGAAATAAACACTTTTGAACAAATAATACTATTTACCCATAAAAATCTCAGGGCTCCTTACCTAGGTCATTTTGTAATCCTTGAACACTGGGCTGTATCAGGACACAGGGGAGATGTAGAGGCTCACAAAATGGAGGTAGCTGTTTTGGGCTTCCCTCCAGAAACTTAAGGGGCCAGAGCAGGTGTGAGGGGGGGGGGGCGGGCCTCAGGTGCAACAGGGTCTCAGGGAGACAATCAGCTAAGTCCAGTCCCTGTGGTCAGGGGGAAAGGCAACTGCTGCCCTATTCAGAATCTCCATGGATACAGACAGCGTGAATCCACACTTCCAAGTTAGCAGAGTCTACTTTCCAGGTAAGGGAGAGATTGTTTAAGAAACAAACACTGCAATACTGCTGGGCGCGCACTCTGAAATCAGGGTTTTAAGAGGCAAAAAAACAGGGGGGCAGACAGTTTTAAGTCCATTTTAAATCACAGAAACAGATTAAAACATTCTCCAAAAACCACACTCTGCATGACGTATGTAGCATTTTCACTTAGAGGAGAAAAAAAAGGGGGGGCTCATGTGCCACAAACTAGCAAGGCAATTCACACAGTCACGGCAAAAATGTTTTTTTTAGAAACACCACTTTCAAAGAGGCCAGGATGCCTGAAACACAGAGACTCCACAGTAGAAGGGACACAGGTAGCTGAAATAAACACTTTTGAACAAATAATACTATTTACCCAAAAAAATCTCAGGGCTCCTTACCTAGGTCTTTTTGCAATCCTTGAACACTGGGCTGTATCAGAACACAGGGGAGATGTTTAGGCTCACAAAATGGAGGTGGCTTTCTTGGGCTTCCCTCCACAAACTTAAGGGGCCAGAGCAGGTGTGGGGAGGTGGGCCTCAGATGCAACAGGGTCTCAGTGAGCCAACCAGCTAAGTCCAGTCCCTGTGGTCAGGGGGAAAGGCAACTGCTGCTCTATTCAGAATCTCTTTGGATACAGACAGGCTGAATCCACACTTCCAAGCTAGCAGAGTCTACTTTCCATGTAAGGGAGAGATTGTTTAAGAAACAAACACTGGAATAGTGCTGGACGCGCACTCTGAAATCTGGCATTTTTAAAGGCAAAAAAACGGGGGGGCAGACAGTTTTTAAGCACAATTTAAATCACAGAAACAGATTAAAACTGTCTCCTAAAAACACACTCTGCAAGATGTATGTAGCCTTTTTACTTAGAGGAGAAAAAAAAGATGGGGGGCTTATGTGCCACAAACTAATGAGGCAATTCACACAGTCATAGCAAAAACTATTTTTTTTTAAAACAAGACTTTAAAAGAGGCCCGGCTGCCTGAAACACAGAGAGTCCACAGTAAAACAGACACAGGTAGCTGAAATAAACACTTTTGAACAAATTATACTATTTACCCAGAAAAATCTCAGGGCTCCTTACCTAGGTCTTTTTGCAATCCTTGAACACTGGGCTGTATCAGGACACAGGGGAGATGTGGAGGCTCACAAAATAGAGGTAGCTGTGTTGGGCTTCCCTCCACAAACTTAAGGGGCCAGAGCATGTGTTGGGGGGCGGGCCTCATGTGCAACAGGGACTCAGGGAGCCAATCAGCTAAGTCCAGTCCCTGTGGCCAGGGGGAAAGGCAACTGCTGCTCTATTCAGAATCTTTTGGGATACAGACAGGCTGAATCCACACTTCCAAGCTAGCAGAGTCTACTTTCAAGGTAAGGGAGAGATTGTTGAAGAAAGAAACTCTGGAATACTGCTGGGCGCGCACTCTGAAATCGGGATTTTTTAAAGGCATAAAAACAGGGGGGCAGACAGTTTTTAAGCACAATTTAAATCACAGAAACAGATGAAAACAGTCTCCTAAAAACAAACTCTACAAGATGTATGTAGCTTTTTACCTAGAGTAGAAAAAAAAGGGGGAGGGGGGGCTTTTGTGCCACAAACTAGCAAGGCAATTCACACAGTCACGGCAAAAATGATTTTTTTTTTAAAACACCATTTTAAAAGAGGCCAGGCTGCCTGAAACACAGAGAGTCCACAGTGAAACAGACACAGGTAGCTGAAATAAACACTTTTGAACAAATAATACTATTTACCCATAAAAATCTCAGGGCTCCTTACCTAGGTCATTTTGTAATCCTTGAACACTGGGCTGTATCAGGACACAGGGGAGATGTAGAGGCTCAGAAAATGGAGGTAGCTGTTTTTGGTTTCCCTCCAGAAACTTAAGGGGCCCGAGCAGGTGTGTGTGGGGGGGGGTGGGCCTCAGGTGCAACAGGGTCTCAGGGAGCCAATCAGCTAAGTCCAGTCCCTGTGGTCAGGGGGAAAGGCAACTGCTGCCCTTTTCTGAATCTCCATGGATACAGACAGCGTGAATCCACACTTCCAAGCTAGCAGAGTCTACTTTCCAGGTAAGGGAGAAATTGTTTAAGAAACAAACACTGCAATACTGCTGGACGTGCACTCTGAAATCGGGGTTTTTAAAAGGCAAAAAAACAGGGGGGCAGACAGTTTTAAGCACATTTTAAATCACAGAAACAGATTAAAACATTCTCCAAAAACCAAACTCTGCATGACGTATGTAGCATTTTCACTTAGAGGAGAAAAAAAAGGGGGGGCTTATGTGCCACAAACTAGCAAGGCAATTCACACAGTCACGGCAAAAATGTTTTTTTTAAAAACACCACTTTCAAAGAGGCCAGGATGCCTGAAACACAGAGACTCCACAGTAGAAGAGACACAGGTAGCTGAAATAAACACTTTTGAACAAATAATACTATTTACCCAGAAAAATCTCAGGGCTCCTTACCTAGGTCTTTTTGCAATCCTTGAACTCTGGGCTGTATCAGGACACAGGGGAGATGTAGAGGCTCACAAAATGGAGGTGGCTTTCTTGGGCTTCCCTCCACAAACTTAAGGGGCCAGAGCACGTGTGGGAGGGTGGGCCTCAGGTGCAACAGGGACTCAGGGAGCCAATCAGCTAAGTCCAGTCCCTGTGGCCAGGGGGAAAGGCAGCTGCTGCTCTATTCAGAATCTCTTGGGATACAGACAGGCTGAATCCACACTTCCAAGCTAGCAGAGTCTATTTTCCAGGTAAGGGAGAGATTGTTTAAGAAACAAACACTGGAATACTGATGGGCGCACACTCTGAAATCGGGATTTTTTTAAGGCAAAAAAACAGGGGGGCAGACAGTTTTTAAGCACAATTTAAATCACAGAAACAGAATAAAACTGTCTCCTAAAAACACACTCTGCAAGATGTATGTAGCCTTTTTACTTAGAGGAGAAAAAAAAGATGGGGGGCTTATGTGCCACAAACTAATAAGGCAATTCACACAGTCATGGCAAAAACTATTTTTTTTGTTTTGTTTTTTTATGTTTTTTTTAAAAACAAGACTTTAAAAGAGGCCAGGCTGCCTGAAACACAGAGAGTCCACAGTGAAACAGACACAGGTAGCTGAAATAAACACTTTTGAACAAATAATACTATTTACCCAGAAAAATCTCAGGGCTCCTTACCTAGGTCTTTTTGCAATCCTTGAACACTAGGCTGTATCAGGACACAGGGAAGATGTAGAGGCTCACAAAATGGAGGTAGCTGTCTTGGGCTTCCCTCCACAAACTTAAGGGGCCAGAGCAGGTGTGGGGGGGCAGGCCTCAGGTGCAACAGGGACTCAGGGAGCCAATCAGCTAAGTCCAGTCCCTGTGGTCAAAGGGAAAGGCAACTGCTGCTCTATTCAGATTCTCCTTTGATACAGACAGGCTGAATCCACACTTCCAAGCTTGCAGAGTCTACTTTCCATGTAAGGGAGAGATTGTTTAAGAAACAAACACTGGAATACTGCTGGGCGCGCACTCTGAAATCGGGCTTTTTTAAAGGCAAAAAACAAGGGGGCAGGCAGTTTTTAAGCACAATTTAAATCACAGAAACTGATTAAAACAGTCTCCTAAAAACACACTCTGCAAGATGTATGTAGCCTTTTTACTTGAGCAGGAAAAAGGGGGGCTTATGTGCCACAAACTAGCAAGGCAATTCACACAGTCACGGAAAAAATGATTTTTTTTAAAAACACCACTTTAAAAGAGGCCAGGCTGCCTGAAACACAGAGAGTCCACAGTGAAACAGACACAGGTAGCTGAAATAAACACTTTTGAACAAATAATACTATTTACCCATAAAAATCTCAGGGCTCCTTACCTAGGTCATTTTGTAATCCTTGAACACTGGGCTGTATCAGGACACAGGGGAGATGTAGAGGCTCACAAAATGGAGGTAGCTGTTTTGGGCTTCCCTCCAGAAACTTAAGGGGCCAGAGCAGGTGTGAGGGGGGGGGGGCGGGCCTCAGGTGCAACAGGGTCTCAGGGAGACAATCAGCTAAGTCCAGTCCCTGTGGTCAGGGGGAAAGGCAACTGCTGCCCTATTCAGAATCTCCATGGATACAGACAGCGTGAATCCACACTTCCAAGTTAGCAGAGTCTACTTTCCAGGTAAGGGAGAGATTGTTTAAGAAACAAACACTGCAATACTGCTGGGCGCGCACTCTGAAATCAGGGTTTTTAAGAGGCAAAAAAACAGGGGGGCAGACAGTTTTAAGCACATTTTAAATCACAGAAACAGATTAAAACATTCTCCAAAAACCACACTCTGCATGACGTATGTAGCATTTTCACTTAGAGGAGAAAAAAAAGGGGGGGCTCATGTGCCACAAACTAGCAAGGCAATTCACACAGTCACGGCAAAAATGTTTTTTTTAGAAACACCACTTTCAAAGAGGCCAGGATGCCTGAAACACAGAGACTCCACAGTAGAAGGGACACAGGTAGCTGAAATAAACACTTTTGAACAAATAATACTATTTACCCAGAAAAATCTCAGGGCTCCTTACCTAGGTCTTTTTGCAATCCTTGAACACTGGGCTGTATCAGAACACAGGGGAGATGTTTAGGCTCACAAAATGGAGGTGGCTTTCTTGGGCTTCCCTCCACAAACTTAAGGGGCCAGAGCAGGTGTGGGGAGGTGGGCCTCAGATGCAACAGGGTCTCAGTGAGCCAACCAGCTAAGTCCAGTCCCTGTGGTCAGGGGGAAAGGCAACTGCTGCTCTATTCAGAATCTCTTTGGATACAGACAGGCTGAATCCACACTTCCAAGCTAGCAGAGTCTACTTTCCATGTAAGGGAGAGATTGTTTAAGAAACAAACACTGGAATAGTGCTGGACGCGCACTCTGAAATCTGGCATTTTTAAAGGCAAAAAAACGGGGGGGCAGACAGTTTTTAAGCACAATTTAAATCACAGAAACAGATTAAAACTGTCTCCTAAAAACACACTCTGCAAGATGTATGTAGCCTTTTTACTTAGAGGAGAAAAAAAAGATGGGGGGCTTATGTGCCACAAACTAATGAGGCAATTCACACAGTCATAGCAAAAACAATTTTTTTTAAAAACAAGACTTTAAAAGAGGCCCGGCTGCCTGAAACACAGAGAGTCCACAGTAAAACAGACACAGGTAGCTGAAATAAACACTTTTGAACAAATTATACTATTTACCCAGAAAAATCTCAGGGCTCCTTACCTAGGTCTTTTTGCAATCCTTGAACACTGGGCTGTATCAGGACACAGGGGAGATGTGGAGGCTCACAAAATAGAGGTAGCTGTGTTGGGCTTCCCTCCACAAACTTAAGGGGCCAGAGCATGTGTTGGGGGGCGGGCCTCATGTGCAACAGGGACTCAGGGAGCCAATCAGCTAAGTCCAGTCCCTGTGGCCAGGGGGAAAGGCAACTGCTGCTCTATTCAGAATCTTTTGGGATACAGACAGGCTGAATCCACACTTCCAAGCTAGCAGAGTCTACTTTCAAGGTAAGGGAGAGATTGTTGAAGAAAGAAACTCTGGAATACTGCTGGGCGCGCACTCTGAAATCGGGATTTTTTAAAGGCATAAAAACAGGGGGGCAGACAGTTTTTAAGCACAATTTAAATCACAGAAACAGATGAAAACAGTCTCCTAAAAACAAACTCTACAAGATGTATGTAGCTTTTTACCTAGAGTAGAAAAAAAAGGGGGAGGGGGGGCTTTTGTGCCACAAACTAGCAAGGCAATTCACACAGTCACGGCAAAAATGATTTTTTTTTTAAAACACCATTTTAAAAGAGGCCAGGCTGCCTGAAACACAGAGAGTCCACAGTGAAACAGACACAGGTAGCTGAAATAAACACTTTTGAACAAATAATACTATTTACCCATAAAAATCTCAGGGCTCCTTACCTAGGTCATTTTGTAATCCTTGAACACTGGGCTGTATCAGGACACAGGGGAGATGTAGAGGCTCAGAAAATGGAGGTAGCTGTTTTGGGTTTCCCTCCAGAAACTTAAGGGGCCCGAGCAGGTGTGTGTGGGGGGGGTGGGCCTCAGGTGCAAGAGGGTCTCAGGGAGCCAATCAGCTAAGTCCAGTCCCTGTGGTCAGGGGGAAAGGCAACTGCTGCCCTTTTCTGAATCTCCATGGATACAGACAGCGTGAATCCACACTTCCAAGCTAGCAGAGTCTACTTTCCAGGTAAGGGAGAAATTGTTTAAGAAACAAACACTGCAATACTGCTGGACGTGCACTCTGAAATCGGGGTTTTTAAAAGGCAAAAAAACAGGGGGGCAGACAGTTTTAAGCACATTTTAAATCACAGAAACAGATTAAAACATTCTCCAAAAACCACACTCTGCATGACGTATGTAGCATTTTCACTTAGAGGAGAAAAAAAAGGGGGGGCTTATGTGCCACAAACTAGCAAGGCAATTCACACAGTCACGGCAAAAATGTTTTTTTTAAAAACACCACTTTCAAAGAGGCCAGGATGCCTGAAACACAGAGACTCCACAGTAGAAGGGACACAGGTAGCTGAAATAAACACTTTTGAACAAATAATACTATTTACCCAGAAAAATCTCAGGGCTCCTTACCTAGGTCTTTTTGCAATCCTTGAACTCTGGGCTGTATCAGGACACAGGGGAGATGTAGAGGCTCACAAAATGGAGGTGGCTTTCTTGGGCTTCCCTCCACAAACTTAAGGGGCCAGAGCACGTGTGGGAGGGTGGGCCTCAGGTGCAACAGGGACTCAGGGAGCCAATCAGCTAAGTCCAGTCCCTGTGGCCAGGGGGAAAGGCAGCTGCTGCTCTATTCAGAATCTCTTGGGATACAGACAGGCTGAATCCACACTTCCAAGCTAGCAGAGTCTATTTTCCAGGTAAGGGAGAGATTGTTTAAGAAACAAACACTGGAATACTGATGGGCGCACACTCTGAAATCGGGATTTTTTAAAGGCAAAAAAACAGGGGGGCAGACAGTTTTTAAGCACAATTTAAATCACAGAAACAGATTAAAACGGTCTCCTAAAAACACACTCTGCAAGATGTATGTAGCCTTTTTACTTAGAGGAGAAAAAAAAGATGGGGGGCTTATGTGCCACAATCTAATAAGGCAATTCACACAGTCATGGCAAAAACTATTTTTTTTTAAAACAAGACTTTAAAAGAGGCCAGGCTGCCTGAAACACAGAGAGTCCACAGTAAAACAGACACAGGTAGCTAAAATAAACACTTTTGAACAAATAATACTATTTACCCTGAAAAATCTCAGGGCTCCTTACCTAGGTCTTTTTGCAATCCTTGAACACTGAGCTGTATCAGGACACAGGGGAGATGTAGAGGCTCACAAAATGGAGGTGGCTGTCTTGGGCTTTCCTCCACAAACTTAAGGGGCCAAAGCACGTGTGGGGGCGGGCCTCAGGTGTAACAGGGACTCAGGGAGCCAATCAGCTAAGTCCAGTCCCTGTGGTCAGGGGCAAAGGCAATTGCTGCTCTATTCAGAATCTCCTTGGATACAGACAGGCTAAATCCACACTTCCTAGCTAGCAGAGTCTACTTTCCAGGTAAGGGAGAGATTGTTTAAGAAACAAACACTGGAATACTGCTGGGCATGCACTCTGAAATCGGGCTTTTTTAAAGGCAAAAAAAACAGGGAGACAATTTTTAAGTACAATTTAAATCACAGAAACAGATTAACAACACCGCCAGGATCCGTCGCATGAGGGGGGTCAGTGCCCGACGGGCACCCCTTCCACGTTGGGAGGACCTCCCCAGCTGGGCCTCAATGATCTTTTGTGCCCAGCGCCGCAGGTTCTCCCAACTCTTTCGACTGTGGGTGCTCTGCCGGTTGTAGACCCCCAGGGTCCACACCTCCTTAGTGATTGCAAGCCAATGTGCCCTCTTCTGGTGGGTGCTGACCTCGAAGGGTGACACAGAAATGGAACACATAGGTCAGGCACTTGCACGATAGGAACAGCTGGCAAATTGTCCAACATAGGACTGACAGTACTCTCAGACATACAGGACAGTGACACACAGCATTCCATGCACCATGGCCCATCCAGGCTCAGAGGAGCACACATATGTGCAATCCACACCATCCATTACTCACACAGTGCCCCCAAACCCATACTCACCTGTACCTCGGGCCGTCTGTAGAGTCTGCCGTACAGGGGCAGGACCCATTCCACTAGCTTCTCCAGTTCTTCCTGGATGAATGCCGGGGCCCCTTCCCCTGCACCACATGGAACATCCATAGCCAGAGGCAGGCCACAGCAGTACAGAGTGGAGTACCTGTCCGCAAGAGATCAGGGAGTCAAGTGATCAAACGATGATGAACTTGTGTACGTTCCGTGGCAGTATGCACCATCACTGCCGGCGGCGATCATGATACGCCAGGATTACCCATTGGCATCCATGTTAGCCATTGAGGGTGTGAACAGCGGTCAACACTGCTGTACGCTGTGACGTCAGCCGCTAGCGGTATGAGGTCACTTCCAGAACGAAGGGGCAGATCTGCAGTGGGCAGACATTTTGCCATCCCCTACGCATCTTGAAATTCCTACTACTCACAATCCAATGCCTACTAGCCACATGTAGCACCTAGGCCTCTATCCATTCCGTATAGTAGAACACATGAATTACTCTGTTCCCTTCTAGTGATGTACATGTACTTTTGTCAGGTAGCAGTTATTGTACAGACACTACTATGAACAATGCAGTGCATGAATTTTGCAAATTGTGCCTATATATGTGTGCACATCACTCATTTTTGTAACCCCTTGTAGGTACCGACCTTTGTGGCGAGGAAGGGCACCATCGGTGTACAGACCACTTGTGGATATGGGAACCATGGTGGAGCGTCAGATCATTATCACTTACAGACTCACATGTGCAACTATTCAGGACCTTTGTGCATTACTGGATCCTTCACTAACTCCGGGAATTCATAATCAGCATGCCATTCCAACTGAGGTGCAGGTGTTCTCCGCACTCCATTTCCTGGCCACAGGCTCTTTTCAAGTGACAGTGGGCATGGGTGCTGGTTTCTCACAGCCAATGTTCAGCCAGGTACTGACAAGATTTCTGAATGCATTTGTACAACATCTGCAATCCTATGTGCGACTTCCCCAAAGTACTGACCTTCCTGCCATCAAGTCTGACTTCTATGCCTTTGCAAACATTCCCCATGTCATAGGTGCCATCGATGGTACACACATACCCATCATCCCCCTAAGAGTGAGTGAACAGGTGTACAGAAACAGGAAGAACTTTCACTCCATGAACAACCAATTGGTGTGTACTGCAGACCAGTACATTTCCCATGTGAATGCCATGTTTCCGGGTTCAGTCCATGATTCATTTGTGTTGAGTAACAGTAGTGTGCCACAGAAGATGGAACAACTACAAGAGTACAGAGGGTGGATCATAGGTAAGTTTGCCTAAGGAACATTACAATGACGACTCTGTATTGAACCATTTTCTAGGTGATTCTGGCTATCCAAACTTGCGTTGGCTCCTGACCCCAGTGAGGAATCCCAGGACGGATGCAGAGAGGAAATACAATGAGGCCCATGGACGTACTAGGAGGGTCATAGAGTGTACTATAGGTCTCCTGAAGGCTAGATTCCGGTGTCTACATATCTCTGGGGGTTCCCTGGCCTATGGGCATGATAAGGTGTGTAGAATAGTGGTGGCTTGCTGCATTCTGCACAAGGTGGCAGTGAGACATTCTATTCCCCTTTTGGAGTTGGAGGGTGCTATAGGTCCTGATCAGCTACCTCAGAGAGGTGAGGAGAGTGATGGTGAGGATGAGGAAGGGAAGATGTCCATTCCAGGAACCAACTGATACAACTCTACTTCCAATAACTGTGTGGGACTTAAGCCTGTCATTGGGTTAGTGACTAATACTGTCAGTGTGCTCTGTCACATAGGGGGGATTGGTCATGATAGTCGATACTTGGACCACTTCTGCATGGTACTGACTAAAATATATGCATTCCCTCCTTGCCTAATTTTAAACACACAGTACCACCATCAAGCACTAATTGATAATAAAGTTGTTCTCTGCCAGTTGCATCCATACTCCACTTTGTTCAACATTGAAGACAGGGGACAGTGTTACAGGTGTGAAATGTGTTTTATTGGTAGAATAGAGTGAATTGTGCTATATACAATGATGGGAGTCATACGGGTTGGGTGTGCTCAAAACCTACTTGGTGGCAGCCCTGTTGGATGTCTTAGATGGGTCAATTTTTTAGAACAGTACTTCAATTTGCCCTCAGCTAAGTGTTGTTGGTGAATGGGTGGGATGGTTGCTTTGCATTAGTAGCAATGTCAATTGTTGGAAGGGGGCTTGTTCTTAGCTGGGTTTCCAGTGCCATATCTTGGCCTAGGACTACGTTTGGGTGCCTGCTGTAGAGCTACTTGTGGTGGCATGTTTGGCTCTTGTGTTTCCTGGGAGGGTATTTCCTGTGCTGTTTCTGCTGCTTAGGTCATCTGTTGCTGGTTGTCCTGGGCTGTTGTGGGGGCCTCTTGTCCAGTGTGGGTGTCAGACTGTTTTTTTACCAACTGCAGCAGTGCTCCAGCAATGGTGGCCATTGTGGCATTGTGCTCTTTCCACTGCTCCATGGCCTGTTGGTGTTGTTCCAGCTGCATCCTCTGACTTTGCTCCAGGGTAGACACAACCTGTGGCAACCTGTCTTGGGCATGTTGGTAGGCCCCCAATACCTCTTCAATAATGTCCTGGGATGCTGCATCCATCCGGTGCCCTACCCCCTGACCCTCTGGGACACTTGAACTTGCCGTAGCCCCCTGTGCCTGTGTCCCCTGCACAGGTCTGGACATGACACTTCTACTGGGGCCCTCGCCTTCCTGCATGTTGGGAGAGGGAGACTGTGGCCCCTGTAGCTGTGTTCCACCAGTCTGTGCCCTGGGTACACTGGTGTGGGTACGCCTCACCTGGCCTGCTGGTCTTGACTGGGTGTTAGGGGTGACAGTGGTTTCCTGGGTGGGGCTGCTGCATGGTGAGAATCCAGGACTGTGTGAGGGGCCTGCCTGCTCATCAGTGTCCAGGGATCCTTCGCCAAGGTCTTGTGATGTGCCTCTGTCTCCCTGGAGGGCTGTGGCACTCCTTGTCCCCTCCATTAGGGTTGCATGGGTGGTGATGCCTGTTGGGGCACATAGACATGTCTGTTACATATGCCTGAAGGTTTGAGGTGTACAGAACTGGGCTATTTTGGGCTGGTGTTACTTTCAGTGGCCTTCCAGGGTGCCTTTGTGAGGTAGACATTGCATTTAGTGGCAGTGGTGGGGTTTCATTGTGGTGGGGGGTACTATTCCATTGTGGGTACATGCAGGGGTGGGTGGCTGTGCACACCAGAAGTGATGTGGGCCTGTTAGTGGGTTGTAGGTGATGCCAGGTGGCGGATGTGGTGAGTAATGGCTGGGTGGGGTGTAGGTCCAGGTGGGTGTGGGTGGGGTGTGGTGGTGCATGCATTGCAGATAGGTTGTATATGGGGTAATTGTAGATGACTTACCCAAGTCCATTCCTCCAGAGAGTCCAGTGAGTCCCTCTGGGTGCAGGATGGCGAGTACCTTCTCCTCCCAGTCAGTGTAGTTGGGTGGTCTTGGTGGCAGTCCTCCCCCAGTCTTCTGCACTGCGAGGTGGTGCCTAGATGCCATGGCCCTGACCTTCCCCCGCAGGTCATTCCATCTCTTTCAGATGTCGTCCCTGGTGCGTGGATGGTGTCCCACTGCATTCACCCTGTTGACAATGGTCTGCCACAGCTCCAATTTCCTCGCGATGGGTGTGTGCTGCACCTCGGAGCTGAATAATTGTAGCTCAACCTTCAGGATCTCGTCCACCATGGTCCTTAGCTCCCTTTCGGTGAGGATTTTTTTTTCGGGGGGGCAGACATGGTGAGTGTGGTGGGTGGCGTCTGGACTAGGGACGGGGTATGGGTGCTCCTGTGTGGGTCGATATGCGTCTTCTGTATAATGGTGTTCGCTGTCTGGCTCTGGTGCTCTCAGTCTTCTGGTCCTGGTTTCATTGCAAGGGATTGTGGGGTGTGTCTGGGGGTGTTTTATGGGGTTCTGAATGTGTGGATGATACGCCTATCCAATGTGTGCACTTGCTGCTGTTGTGTCCACATGCCGCCCGTGGCGGTCGCAGCCAGCAATGTTCGCCTGGCCTCCACTGTCCGCCGAGGTGATTTGTGCATCATTATTTGGAGGGCAGGATGTGGGTGTGCTTGGCGGTGGCGGGGTGGGCCGGGATTCCCACCGACAGAGTCCTGGCAGGGAGTGGTTGTAAGGAAATGCCTCCTTGGCATGGTAACCCCCTGACTTTTTGCCTTTGCTGATGCTAAGTTTTGATTTGAAAGTGTGCTGAGGCCTGCTAACCAGGCCCCAGCACCAGTGTTCTTTCCCTAACCTGTACTTTTGTTTCCACAATTGGCACACCCTGGCATCCAGGTAAGTCCCTTGTAACTGGTACCCCTGGTACCAAGGGCCCTGATGCCAGGGAAGGTCTCTAGGGCTGCAGTATATCTTATGCCACCCTGGGGACCCCTCACTCAGCACAGACACACTGCTTGCCAGCTTGTGTGTGCTAGTGGGGATAAAACAACTAAGTCGACATGGCACTCCCCTCAGGGTGCCATGCCAACCTCACACTGCCTATAGAGTATAGATAAGTCACCCCTCTAGCAGGCCTTACAGCCCTAAGGCAGGATGCACTATACCATAGGTGAGGGCATAAGTGCATGAGCACTATGCCCCTACAGTGTCTAAGCAAAACCTTAGACATTGTAAGTGCAGGGTAGCCATAAGAGTATATGGTCTGGGAGTCTGTCATACACGAACTCCACAGCACCATAATGGCTACAATGAAAACTGTGAAGTTTGGTACCAAACTTCTCAGCACAATAAATGCACACTGATGCCAGTGTACATTTTATTGTAACATACACCCCAGAGGGCACCTTCGAGGTGCCCCCTGAAACCTTAACCGACAACCCATGTAGGCTGACTGGTTTTAGCAGCCTGCCACACACCAGACATGTTGCTGGCCACATGGGGAGAGTGCCTTTGTCACTCTGTGGCTAGTAACAAAGCCTGTACTGGGTGGAGGTGCTTCACACCTCCCCCTGCAGGAACTGTAACACCTGGCGGTGAGCCTCAAAGGCTCACCCCCTTTGTTACAGCACCCCAGGGTACTCCAGCTAGTGGAGTTGCCCGCCCCCTCCGGCCACGGCCCCATTTTTGGCGGCAAGGCCGGAGGAGATAATGAGAAAAACAAGGAGGAGTCACTGGCCAGTCAGGACACCCCCTAAGGTGTCCTGAGCTGAGGTGACTCTAACTTTTAGAAATCCTCCATCTTGCACATGGAGGATTCCCCCAATATGATTAGGGATGTGCCCCCTCCCCTCAGGGAGGAGGCACAAAGAGGGTGTAGCCACCCTCAGGGCTAGCATCCATTGGCTACTAACCACCCAGACCTAAACACACCCCTAAATTCAGCATTTAGGGGCTCCCCAGAACATAGAAACTCAGAATCCTGCAACCTAAGGAGAAGAGGACTGCTGAGCTGAAAAAAACCTGCAGAGAAGACGGAGACACCAACTGCTTTGGCCCCAGCTCTACCGGCCTGTCTCCCCACTTCTAAAGACACTGCTCCAGCGACGCTTTCCACAGGGACCAGCGACCTCTGAAGCCTCAGAGGACTGCCCTGCATCTAGAAGGACCAAGAACTTCAGAGGACTGGGCTCTGTTCACCAAAGATTGCAACTTTGCAACAAAGAAGCAACTTTGAAACAAGACGCGTTTCCCGCCGGAAGAGTGAGACTTGGCACTCTGCACCCGACGCCCCCGGCTCGACTTGTGGAGAATAATCACTTCAGGCAGGACTCCCCGGCGACTACGAGACCGTGAGTAGCCAGAGTTGACCCCCCTGAGGCTCCCCCTGACCGCGACTGCCTGCTTCAAAGACCCTGTGCCGCTGAGGGTGTACTTTCTGTGTGGACTTGTGTCCCCCCCGGTGCCCTACAAAACCTGCCCTCTGAAGACGCGGGTACTTAGCTGCTGGCAGACTGGAACCGGGGCACCCCCTTCTCCATTGAAGCCTATGCGTTTTGGGCACCACTTTGACCTCTGCACCTGACCGGCCCTGAGCAGCTGGTGTGGTAACTTTGGGATTGCTCTGAACCCCCAACGGTGGGCTACCTTGGACCCAAACTTGAACCCCGTAGGTGGTTTACTTACCTGCAAAAACTAACAAATACTTACCTCCCCCAGGAACTGTTGAAAATTGCACTGTGTCTAGTTTTAAAATAGCTATATGTCATTTATGTGAAAACTGTATATGCTATTTGGTAATTCAAAGTTCCTAAAGTACCTACCTGAAATACCTTTCCTTTGAAGTATTACTTTTAAATCTTGAACCTGTGGTTCTTAAAATAAACTAAGAAAATATTTTTTTCTATACAAAAACCTATGGGCCTGGAATTGTCTCTGAGTGTGTGTTCCTCATTTATTGCCTGTGTGTGTACAACAAATGCTTAACATTTCTCTTTTTGCCACTATCTTATCTCTAAGGGGAACCCTTGGACTCTGTGCGTGCTATTTCTTACTTTGAAATAGTACACACAGAGCCAACTTCCTACAGTGGTGGTCTGGGAATTTTTGTCAGGGTTGGGTTTTTCAATCATTATATGGCGGGTTTCCAGTTGCCGCCAACGGCGGGATTCTGGTCACCGCCGACACGCCTGTTGGCGGTCTTTCCCGCCATGTTCATAATGACCGCCTATATCTACGTTTAGGACTTTCCAGGTCAATGGATGGCTTAGGAGCCAGGGGGTTCTGGGCCCTGAACAAACTCAAATGAAGCTAGATCTACAGACACTCTGGGCCATAAAGAAGGAAGTCGCACATGGAACCAGTATCTTTTAACAGCAGTGGTGAACTCAATGCAACCACTCTATTCCAGGTGGAGTGGATACCTGCCTGATGAGGAGCTGGAGCAGTTATGACAAGTATTCTTTGCTATATTATATTTAGTGGTTAAGTCTGCCACCTTAAGAAGAAATTATTTTTTAACTCACAGTAGAGCGTATTGGAGGCCTCTACAACTGGCAAAGATAAGAGGAAGTGCAATCTCCCAATGTAAGAGGTGTGGTAGCAGCGAGGTGTGGTAGCAGCAAGGTGGACCACGTTCATATGTTCGCCTCTTGTCTGAAACTAGAGGGATTTTGGATTGTGGTGGGTAAGACAATCTCTGATTCCTTGGACCGTATAATTGAGGTGAGCCCCCGTTTAATTATGTTTGGGATTTTGCCTCTGAAAATTGGTTGCCCCCCCCCCAATCCACACCATAGAGGCCGGGTGTTTTACCTGATATTACTTGCAAGGAGAGAAATTTGTATAAGTTGGGTTCAAGCCAATGCACCTAGTTGGCATGCATGGAAAAGATATTGTCCTTTTCTTTAGAGAAGTATACAAAAGAGAAGTAAAGCGGAATGATAAAGGATTCTGGGACCTTCTAAAGTTTTTATGTGTTCAAAGTGCTTTCTGGTCCGATGATTAGTCGCCCCTGACTGGCTAGGCTGGGAATCTATTCCATCCCCTGACCTAGAGGTACGTGTCTTTCATGAGCTCACAAGTAGTTGGAGCTTAATGGTGGCATCAATATGAGGAATACAAATTAAAAATAAATAATGAAGCCCATTCCATAATATTAAGCAGGCTGAGTGAAAAGTTGATGCTTATCCATTAGAATGTAAGATTTAGGTTGACATTAATTGGTGACTTGACAAGCTGCCATAATGAAAACTGCTAAGGTAAGATCAAACGACTGTCAGTGTGACTGGAAAAATGAGTGAAGTAACCATTGCATTCAGGAGAATTCAGGTGATTCATGCTGTAAATAGGACGTAATCTATTACATATTACATTTACTTATCACCAGTTTTGTGTGTCTGTTTAATGCCAAATCTTTCTGAAGTATGCGTTGAGTGCATTAATATGAATAAATGACTCAAGTTGAGCTTTCATGTATAGCAATGTAATAGTCATAGTAGAAGCTTAAAGACTCTGCTTCCAGTCTCTTTGGTGTATTTTGCTTGTAAACAGGTCTCTACAACAGGAGTATAATGGAGGCCTCCGCAGTGCATGGGAGCTCCCTAACTCCACAGCTCCGGCAGACCAGTTGCAAATAATTTAAATAATACAAATTTGAAAAATGCAACTTAAAAAAGTAGCGTAGCGAAAGATGTCGGCAGCAGGGCCGTACTGGACACCTCCGTAGCCCCTATGATGCGGGGGAGCCCCCAGTCTTCTGTAAATGAAGGGTGGTCCACTCAGCTTGTTTATGCAGTGCTGTGTGTCTCTCTAAAGCAGCTGTTGTGTACAGCATGCTCAGAGCTGACTCGCACTGACCCTGACATGAAGGGAAACAAAATAGCAATGTATTTGTTTCTTTTCAATCCCCGCATAGCAGGCACTTTACAAGGGGATGTTGGGCCTCCTCACAGAGAGCGTCCTCTACAGGGCGCTGCTCCTCTGAGAGGGGAAGAGGCAGCACAGAACAGACTAATGCAGAGGTAATAAAGGTTGTCACCTTTCCCAGAGAAAAACAGCTGCTGTCTGTACACGTTTTAATGTTCTGAAAAGGCCCCAACATAATATTTAAGTAAAACTGTGTGCATAGCTGTCAAGGTCAAAGAATAAATATGAGTGATATTTATGGCTTTCTAGTTTGCCTATGAGTGACATTTGAGCTCTGGTTTCCTAGTTCCATGTGGGAGTCTCTAATTCCATTACCTAGTTTAGTTGCATTCTGGGACATGTGGTTCTGGTTATCTTATTCTAAATTTAGGACTAGAACTCCCTGAATGCAAAGAATAAGCATGTTTTAAACTGCCTAATTAGGCACCAGACCTGAAAGATCTGTTGGACTTGAATCAAAAGTATGATTTTTGTGTCTAACTTCCTACTCAAATGTCTTTAGCAAGTGTTTTTCCAAACGGCGCAGCCACTGTGAATAGATTTGATGTTTAGTGAAGCATTAAAACATTCTTGCGTTATTTTCTTCATGCAACTGCAAGATATCAGAACCGTTGAGATTATATAGCAGGGGTCTTCAAACTGGGGGGCCTCAAGTGATCCGGGGTAGGGGGGCAGGCTCTGGAGAAAAAAGCAGCATTATGCTAATAAAAGGCCTTTTTTTAAAGTGAAAGAAAAAAACTGAGCAGCAGTAAACCACCATCACTAACCTGTTTTGTCATTTACATCCAAGCTGGGGGCATGTGCCTGACCAGAATTGTGTTTGGCATTATGTATTTCATTGCATTTTTAAAACAGCAGCAGAACTTAACTGCAATGTTTAAAAATAAGTGTAGCTATATTTAAACATTCACAATTTAATAGAACAATAGTGAAAAATTCGGAGGGGCACAATTATTTTTTTCCTCTGGGAGGGGCATGACATTAAAAAGTTTGAATACCACTGATATATAGGATAGCAGAAGCACATCACTTGATCACTTGTGCTGCTGCAGTAAGGGTATGTGGGGTTCATCATAGGTGCCCACCAATGTGTCATGTTGTCATCTGTGGCAGTCTTTGCCCCATGCTGTCAGTGCAGCCCTCCCACCTCGGATTTAGTCAGCCAAGACCGATGACTGCATTCTTGCAGTGTTTGCAATGGCCCAAGTAATAAGTCAGGTATGGGCAGGCCAGAGTCTGTCATTGCCACAGGAATATGCAGGCTCACAAACAGGGTCTCTTTCTAAGGTCCAAACATTGAGGTGGGACTAAATCAGATGTCTCTGTCTGGGGTGTACTGCGAGGCAGGGCATATGGGTGGGTGGAGAGGTCCACTTGCCCTATGGCAAATGTATGTCTTGGCACACCCTTACTAGACTCTGCTTTCGTGGCCCTGCATCAGCCCAGTGAGAGGGATGTGAGTCCACACCATAGACTGCATGATCACATGAGTATGGTTCCCTCCATCAGGGCAGCGGTAGACACCAAGGCGGAGCCCTACATACAGTGTCATCCAACCAGAATGTACATCTCAGAGCAGAAGCCAAGGGAGACAGGAATGCCAGGATTAAAAGTGCCTTCAGTAACTTCAGGAATTTAGCCATTCCCGTATCATCACTAGGCATTGTGGGGTTAGTCATGCTGCGAACTCTGTTTTCATAAAGATATAGAGTCCTTGCAGTAATACGGAAAATATACAAAGAGCGTTAGTATATGAAATTGTCTGTATTTATTTTAATATGACCTCTGTTTTTTTATTAAATTATCAATTGAGTCATTAAGGCAGCTCTTGTGCACATTTCAAAGTGTTTTATTCTTACATTAACTGTATTAAAGTATGTTCTGATAAGGGGAAAAATATATGGCTTTCTATTTTTTTGTTTCGCTGGGACAATAAAATACAAGTATCTGTGCATGTCTATCTATCTTTCTAGATATACCCACGTACATATTTGCTTAGAATGTTTAAATGTGGCTTTGTATGTCTATATATATATATATATATATATATATATATATATATATATATATATATATATATATATATCAGGCGCGGCCCGTCCTTTAGGGCGGAGGGGCCAACCCCCCCTCCTTTTGCCCCTCATGAAGAGTGTCTGTCAGGCTAAACAAAGGTCAGCCTGACAGACACTCTTCATGTTCAGGTCAGGCAGCCAGGAGCAGACATGCGTGATTTGCGCATACTCCTGGCTGCCTGAGCTGAACTTTGCTGGGCTGAGGAGGTCACAGCTCCTATGGGTGTGACCTCCTCGGCTCACCAAAGGTGCCTCAAGGCCCTCCCCTGAGTGACGAGGAAACCATCACCCATTTACTTCGACCTGGGCCCCTCAGGTTTAAGCCCTTAAGCACCCACTCTATGCCACTCCACTCCATGACACTTTACCCCATTCTAAACTATGACACTCAACTCTACTCCACTTTACAACACTTTACTCCAATATATGCCATTCCACTCTACCACACGCTACTCCCATGTACACTCTACCCCTCCCCTCTACACCACAACACTCTATGCTGCTCTACGACACTCATTCCACTATATGACATTCTATGCAACACCCTCTATGCCACTCCACTCTACTCTAAGACAGACTACTCCACTCTATTCCACTACACCACTCCACCCTACGCCACTCCAATCTACGACACTCTGTGCCACTCCACTCTATGACACTCTACCCCACTGCACTCTACAACAATCTACTCAACTCTACAACACTCCACTCAATGACACTTCACTATACAACACTTCACTTAATGACAATCTACTCCACTCTTCGCCACTCTACTCCACAACTCCACTCTATGCAACTCCCTCTACACCAGTCCATGCCACTTTACCCACTCTGTGCCACTCCACTCAGCTCTACTACACTCTATGACACTCCACTCCTCTCTATGCCATGCCCCTCCACGAAAATCTACTCCACTCTATGCAGTTCCACTGTGCTCCACTCTACTCCCTCCATGACACTCCACTCTACGCCCCTCCACTCTATAACACTATGGCCTTCTTTATAAGAATGTCGGTAAATGTCGCCTAGAGCCATGGCGATGGCCGCCAAAAGGCCGCTTCCGCGGCTAACATCTGTCCGCCTAATTATGACCACAGCTGGATTTCCACCACAAGAAGGGTGGAAATCCGGCTGTGGCCATACTGGTGGATGGTGTTAAGGTGGCGCTGCTACCACCAGCAGCGCCATGCCAGTAGACCGCCGCCAGTTGTATTATGACAAATAATACGGCCCTTGCGGTGTTCTGCTGGCGGGTGCTACTGGCGGTAGCAGCGCCCCGTCCCGTCCCTGCCGAAAACCCACTGGATGCAGGTAAGTCAGGTTTCAAACAGGTGGCGGGTGGGGGGTTTTGTGTGTGAGGGTGTGTGCATGAATGTGTGAGTGTGTTCGTGAATGCGAATGTGTGTGTAGTGTTGTGTGCATTGGTGTATGTGTGCATGAATGGAAATGTGAATGCATGTCTGCGTGTCAGTGTGAATGTGTGTACGGATGCGTGCAAGAGTGAATGGATGCATGAGTGAATATATGCCTGTGTGAGTGTGTGTATGTGTGGTGCTTGTCTGTGAGTGTGTGTGAATAGGGGTGGGGGATTTGAAGGGGAGAGCATCGATGGAGGGGAGGTTGGGGGCATCTGGGGAGTGTTTAGGGGGGGGTGAGCCTCCTACCAGTGACAGGGAGGGAATTCCATGTCACTTGTAGGGCCTACCAAACCATGGTGGTAGGCAGGGTCAAAATACCGCAGGCAGAACACTAGCGGCCGTCGGGCTGGAGATTGTTATCTCCGGCCCGACGGCTGCTACCACCATGGTGGTCAGAGTGGTAAATTTGTGGGTTGGCTGCAGCCAACCTGCCTATGTCATAATGTGGCTGCATGTACCGCCAGTCTGTTGGCAGTACTACTGCCACATTATCACCGACTGCTGGAGTCATAATGACCTCCTCTGTCACTTCACTCTCCAACACTATCCCACTCCACGACACTTTGCTGTACGCCACTCTATGCCACTCCATGACACTTCACTCTACTCAACTCCACGGCACTTCACAACACTCTTTACCACTCCATGACACTCTATGCCACTCCACTCTATGACACTCTACCCCACTGCACTCTACAACAATCTACTCAACTCCACTCAACAACACTTCACTCTACAACACTTCACTCAATGACAATCTATTCCAGTCTTTGCCAATCTACTCCACAACACTGTACTCCAATCTATGCAAATCCCTATACACCAGTCCATGCCACTTTACTCCAGTCTATGCCACTCCACTCAGCTCTACAACACTCTATAACATTCCACTCTAAAACATGCCCCTCCAGGACACTCTACTCCCTCCATGACACATCTCTCTACGCCCCTCCACTCAATAACACTATGCCACTCCACTCTACAACACTATCCCACTCCACTCTATGATACTTTGCTCTACGCCACTCAATGCCACTCTATGACAATCCACTCTACTCAGCTCCACGTCACAACACTATTTTCCATTGTACGCAACTCCTTTTACACCACTCCACTCTACCTTCAACATTCTTTGCCACACCACTCTACAACACATTACTCCACTCTGCAAAACACTTCTCCTCTCTACTCTACACTACTCCACTCTGACACTCTACACCCTCCCATGCTACTCCACTTCACTCCCTCCATGACACACTATGCCACTCCACTCTACAGCATTCCACTCTACTCTATGCCACACTACAACATACTGTGCCACTCTATGACACGCCACTCTATGCCATGCCAGTCTCCTCTATGCCACTAACTTTTAGCCATGTTGAACAGATGCCACGCTCGTTTACAACATGGCTAAAACATGTTCGCAAAGCAAATAGCTCTCGTATGGACGAGACCTATTGGCTTTGCCAATGCTTATTTCTCTTTGCCGCTAAATGTATCATGGAAACTACTGCTGATGTCATGCGGAGGCAGGCAGCAAAGATGAAGTACTTTTACAGAGTGGTTTGGGACTGAGAAAATGTGGGCTTTATGGCCCCCCCCTCTCCATTTCTTGTAGGGGGCTTCCGAAAAGGTTTTATTACCCTACTGAACTGGTACCTGTGTGGTCACTGGGTCAGAAATCCCCAAGTGAAAAGAAAAGACACGCTGGCCCAATAAAGAAAGCTAAGTAACATTTCAGATGGATGAGGATTGGTGTCACGGTCTATAAATTTTGGAAAGAATGCTAAACCAAGGAACACACACACTTGGCTGTGGATGGAGCAGGCATGTTCAAGCTGATCTTACTTACAGAGTTTGGATAATAGACCTCTATACATATACAAGGGACAGCATCCTTCAAATGACAAATAACAAACAATAAACACCCCATTTATTATTTATGAATACATTGTTAAGCCAATCAATAAACCTCTTCTTCGGTTTGAAAAGTGTTGGTAGGAACTTGTACACATGATGTTTGTTTGTATGGGCAAGGTGAATAACTTCTACCAAAAGTCTCTCTGGCAGGGATGTTATGTGACATCATGCCTGCATGATATTGGGCTGGAGATATAGGCTATCAATAAAAACAGACTATGGTTAGAGGCTATGCTGACAAACAACTCATATAGAGGGTTTTCATTAGAAGAACAAGATCAGGAGCGAAAAATAATTTAAACTCTATACAGATTTTCACAATTGCCCTGCACTGACCTTCTGTAGAGTCACATAGTTTAAACAAACAGACCACCCAGTAAAATGTTATATAGTTCCCTAACACATACATTTAGGGCTTAATTACGAGTCTGGCAGTCACTAGACCACGAGACTCACGGTGGCAGTCCGGACTGCCGCGGCGTTAGCGGTCTGACCATCAAGTTAAGAGTTTGGCGGTTGGACCGTCAAAAGACCACTGTCTCCACCAGGATCAGTGATCCTGACGGGGTGACAGCGGTTGTGGTTGCAATCAGCCATGGTGGTGCTGAAGTCAGCGCCGCTGTGCTGATTACAACCTTGTTCTCTGCCAGTCTTTTCATGGTAGTCTGACTACCATGAAAAGGCTGCTGGAGAACAAGTACACGGGGCCCCAGGTGGGCCAATCCTGATGGCATTCGCAGTGCAGGGGTCTCCCTGCCCAGCACCCTTAAAATGCTGTGCAGACCATGTACATTTCCAGGGTGCTGGTGCACGCTGTGTGTGTCAGCATTGCCGCCAGCTCAATTATGAGCCAGGAACAATGGTGCTGTACCATTCCCACTGGGCTGACCAGCAGATATCTTGATTTCTGTCGGTCAGCCTAGTGGGAAAGTTGTAATGGGGCCATGGAGAGACCGCCAGCACCGTGGTGGTCTCCTCGTCTGGAGTTTGGCGGACGGATGTTTCCATCAGAAAAACTCCTAATGACCCACTTAATGCTATAGTGTTTGTACACACCAAACCAGACATTACCAGACATTGACTCTGAGACCTCCTTTTTACGGTAGTTTTTCCTGCAAAGGCTATCGCTACCACTGCAACTCAACCTATGACATGCCTTCCGGTCCACAACAATTTGGGAAGTTGTACAAGGGAGACACAAATATCTTCTGCAACACAAAAAATACCAGCTATTGACATACCAAAATGCTTGAAAAGTCACAAAATTCTGAAGCTCGCTCATGAGATATTACGTCACACATGGTGGCCTCTTTTGGAGTGTGGGTTCAATTACAGAGTATCCACCTCAATTGCACGTATGCAAATCTAAGCACAGAAGTGAAAACGGTACTGAAGTATTTAATACTGTTCTACATAAGATTTGATGTGGAAGTCCCGGCATGAGTAGAAAGCATGCAAAATCTATGAAAGATCAGGAAACATTAATCTCTGGTTAGAGTATAGAAACACAATGGAAGAGTACTAAAGATATTTCAAACCACTCTCTTTGTTTTGTGAGAAGGATCTGATCTGGTACATCAGATTTGGAGGAAAGTGGCATTATGGGGGTCACTACAACCCTGGCGCCATGGCTGTTGTGGCGATTGCACCACCAACAGGCTGGTGGTGCAATCCAGGGAACTATGACCGCGGCAGAAGTTTCCCGCCACATTTGCCCCAGTGGTGATCATCTGCCTGTGCAGCGCTGCTTGCAGCGCTCCCCAGGGGATTACGAGTCCCCGACCGCCAGCCTTTTCCTGGTGGTTTGAACCGCCATGAAAAGGCTGGCGGTACGGGGAGTCACGGGCCCCCAGACAGGGCCCCATGCAGCTTTTCACTGTCTGCATATCAGACTGTGAAAAGCGCGACGGGTGCAACTGTGGTTGCCGGCTCCTGTGTTGCGGCCCAGCAGGGATCTCATAATGACTGCGGCGGGAGTGCCCGGTGGTCAGATCTCATAATGAGGGCCTATATCTTAAAGAAGTAGCACCATAAAGGCTGATCCAGTAAGAATATTTGAACAAGTGATAGGCTGTTTTTCGGATGGAATCATTGCCAGGTGTGGAATAAAGGAATGCATGATCTACTGCCTACCACTTGGACCTGCCTCGGACTCACAAACTTCTGCAAGGAGAATGAGGGTAGTACTGGAGATAGGGGGCTTGCATTGAGTTGAGTACGGTACTACTTAAGATTTTGAGACCTTCCTAACAATGGTACTCAAAAGATATTACCACGACTCAAACACTTCCAACATTTGAAGGCAATTGTCGGTGTACAGCATGGTAATGAAAGAAAGTGAATTATCATCATGTCCAAACGAGCAGACAAATGGTGACAATGACGTGCACTTGCAGTACAATGCATTGTGATTGACTGTAGTGACCCATGGATACTGTTTTAGAAACTATCCTCAAACAAGACCACATAAAAACACAATTTGAAGAAAAATTACCAAAGCCAGCTCTGAGTGACTCACATATGTAGACCTGGATGAGACTGCCCTCAAAAGCTTAATTTCACACTGGAGGAAAGCTACGAAAAGAACAGAGGAGAGACATATCTGGAGAGTAGTTGTACTGGTATTCTAACTTCATGAATACTCAAATCATAGGTTGATAATATCATGGAAGAAATATCATGATCTCAAGAATATTATTGAACTTAGTATAGTAGGTAAAACCATATTTTTTCTTTACTTAGAAGAACTTATTGATGTAAGTAATATTTATTGCTTAGGTAATGCTATATATATACTTGTTTTTCTGTTCTCAGCGTATTTCTATACTTTTTGGTTTATTTATTGTGTACACATTTATCACACCTACTTTGACCTGTAATATTTATTTTATAGCATCTAATTATACAGGTTTTTTATTATAGTTTTTGGGCCAGGATGTTGGACTAATGGGGAAGAATGATAGGAAGTATAATACACTCACCCACTTATAAATGGTTTTGGGATAAATTAATAGTTGGTTGCTGTAGGAAAATGACTCTGTTGGCATGGTTACCCCCTAACTTTTTGCCTTTTGTCGATGCTAGTTATGATTGAAAGTGTTCTGGGACCCTGCTAACCAGGCCCCAGCACCAGTGTTCTTTCCCTAAACTGTACATTTGTCTCCACAATTGGCACAGCCGTGGCACACAGATAGGTCCCTTGTAATTGGTACCCCTGGAACCAAGGGCCCTATGGCCAGGGATGGTCCCTAAGGGCTGCAGCATGTATTATGCACCCTGGGGACCCCTCACTCAGCACATGCACACTGCCTCACAGCTTGTGTGTGCTGGTGGGGAGAAAAAGACTAAGTCAACATGGCACTCCCCTCAGAGTGCCATGCCCACAACCCACTGCCTGTGGCATAGGTAAGTCACCCCTCTAGCTGGCTTTACAGCCCTAAGGCAGGGTTCACAAACACGAACTCCACAGTTCCATAATGACTACACTGAATACTGAGAAGTTTGGTATCAAATTTCTCAGCACAATAAATCCACACTGATGCCAGTGTGGGGTTTATTGAGAAATGCACACAGAGGGCATCTTAGAGATGCCCCCTGTATACCAGTCCAACTACTAGTACTAGGCTGCAACTGTACCACCTGGCGGTGAGCCTCAAAGGCTCAAGCCTGGTGTTACAGCGCCCTAGGGTACTCCAGCTAGTGGAGATGCCCACCGCCCGGACACAGCCCCCACTTTTGACAGCAAGTCCGGAGGAGATAATGAGAAAAACAACTAGGAATCACCCTCCAGCCAGGACAGCCCCTAAGTTGTCTTGAGCTGAGGTGACACATGCCTTAGGAAATCCCCCATTTTGCTTTGGAGGATTCCCCCCAATAGGATTAGGGATGTGCTCCCCTTCCCCACAGGGAGGAGGCACAAAGAGGGTATAACCATCCTCAAGGAGAGTAGCCATTGCCTACTGCCCCCAGACCTAAACACCCCCCTAAATTGAGTATTTAGGGGTGACCCTGAACCAAGGAAATCAGATTCTTGATGACCCACAAAAAGAAAGACTGATGACCTCAAAGCCCCGCAGAGGCAACAGAACCGATAACTGACTTGGACCCGGCCCTACCGGCCTGTCTCCAGACTCAAAGAACCTGCACAGCGACGCCTCCAGCAGAACCTGTGACCTCTGGGAACTCAGAGGACTGCCCTGCAACCAAAGGACCAAGAAACTCCTGTGGACAGCGGCTCTGTCCTAACAACAACAAATAAATCATCTTTAAAGGGACTCCAGCCTCACTCCAGAAGCGTGACTCCCTAACACTCTGCAACCGACGCTCCCGGCTCGAGTCCAGAAGAATCAACACTGCAGAGGGGACCCCCGGGTGACTCCCACGATGTGGACACCCTGAGACGACCTCCCTGCACCCCACAGCAATGCTTGCAGAGAGAATCCAGAGGCACCCCCTGACCGCGACTGCCCGGTAACAAAGATCCCGACGCCTGGAAGAAGCACTGCACCCGCAAACCCCGGGCCCGATAGAAACCAACTACCGGTGCTGGAGTGACCAACAGGTAGTCCTCAACCTTGCCCAGTCGCTGGTTGGCCCGAGAAGCCCCCCCTGTGCCGTGCCTGCATCGCCAGAGTGACCCCCTGGTCTCTCCATTGATTTCTACCTAAAACTCGACACCTACTTCACACACTACACCCGGCCGCTCCTGTGCCACTGAGGGTGTATTTTGTGTGCCTGTTTGTGATCCCCCAGTGCTCTACAAAACTCTCCTGGTCTGCTCCCTGAGGACGCAGGTACGTACCTGCTAGTAGACTGGAACCGGAGCACCTCTATTCTCTATAGGTGCCTATGTTATTTGGGTCCTAATTTGACCACTGCACCTGACCGGCCCTGTGTTGCTGGTGCTGGGTGTTTGAGGTCAACTTGAACCCCCAACGGCGGTCTGCCTATGCCCCAGAGACTGAACTTGTAAGTGGTTTACCTACCTGAAAAACTAACCATTACTTACCTCCCACAGGAACTGTTGATTTTTGCAGTGTCCACTTTTAAAATAGCTTAATGCGATTTTTGACAAAACTGTGTACATTACCATTTTAATTCAGAGTTCCATATTTACCTATGCCAAGTACCTTACAATTTATGTACTTAATTGAATTCTGAATCTTGTGGTTCTAAAATAAATTAAGAAAATAAAAACCTATTGGACTGGAGTTAAGTTTTTCAGTGTGTGTTCTCATTTATTGCCTGTGTGTGTACAACAAATGCTTAACACTACCCTCTGATAAGCCTACTGCCTGACCACACTACCACAAAACAGAGCATTAGTATTATCTATTTTTGCCACTATCAACCTCTAAGGGGAATCCTTGGACTCTGTGCACACTATCTCGCACTTTGAGATAGTATATACAGATCCAGCTTCCTGCAATGGTGGATCAGCAGTAGGGTCTAAGACTTTGCATTTGCTGGACTACTCAGCCAATACCTGATCACACAACATAATTCCATAAATTGTCATTAGAAACTGATTTTTGAATTTTTTACTATTTTGCTAAATTTTTAAAGGTTCTGCTTGGGCCAATTGTAAGTCCCTGTTAGCATTTCTTTTTGCGTTTAAAAGTTTGTAAAAGTTAGGATTAAGTACTAGAAGTAGTTTTTAGTTTCTTAAAAAGTAATCACAACTTTTAGAGTCATAACGAGTCAAACAGATGAGATGGTGATGGAACTCAAACTCCTCCCTTCCCTGCATCTAGGGATGTCAGAGTTGAGGTCTCTCTGTAAAATAAAACAGATAAAAACTGGGTCCAACCCTACCAAGGCAAAGCTCCAGGATCTCTTGGCAGAGTTTACAAGGGACCACCCTTCTGATATGGAGGATCCTCCCTCAGATGGGCAAATTAGTGAACAGGAGGATTAACCCACCCCTCCTGCCCTAATTAGGGAGAACAGGGCTCCTAGAACCCTGTCTCTTCAAATCATAGTCAGATAACCTGTTTTTTCCACAGGGGAGAACAGTACCTCTGTAAGCTTTGAGGGCAGCCTCAATGAAGAGGACATCCTTTTAGCAAGGATGGCAAAGAGATTGGCTTTGAAGAAGCAGCTCCTAGCCATAGAAGGGAAAGAAAAGAAATGGGTTTAACTCCCATAAATGGTGGCAGCAATTTAAATAGGGTCAGGGAGAATGCTGACATCCTAAAAATCCCCAAAGGGATTTAACTAAATATGAAGAAGGTGATGACATCACCAAATGGTTCACAGCTTTGGAGAGGGCTTGTGCAACCAGAAAAGTAAGCAGATTTCACTTGGGAGCTCTCTTCTGGGAAATGTTCACTGGAAAGTGTAGGGATAGACTCCTCACACTCCCTGGTAAGGATGCAGAATCCTATGACCTCATGAACGCTACCCTGATTGAGGGCTTTGGATTCTCAACTGAGGAGTACAGGATTAGGTTGAGGGGGGCTCACAAATCCTTGAGCCAGACCTGGGTTGATTTTGTTGACTACTCAATCAAAACACTAGATGGTTGGATAACTTGCAGTGGTGTAAGTGATTATGATGGACTTTATAATATATTTATGAAAGAACATCTGTTAAGTAATTGCTTCAATGACAAACTGCATCAACATCTGGTAGAGCTAGGCCCAATGTCTCCCCAAGAATTGGGAAAGAAGGCAGACCACTGGATCAAGACAACAGTGACCAAGACTTCCACAGGGGGGTGACCAAAAGAAAGGGGTCACAAAGCCTCCCCAGGGGAAGGGTGATGAGACCTCCAAGGACAGAAACAAAGATTCTTCTATAGCACCCCAAAAACCTGATCAGGAGTGTGGGCCCCTAGACTCTTCACAGTCCACAAATGGGTATAAGGGTACAAACGTTGATCCCAAGAAGGCCTGGTGTCACAACTGTAGACAGCATGGGCACCAAACTGGAGACAAGGCCTGTCCCAAGAACAGTCCCACAACTACTATTCAGTTAGTACTGGAATAGCCAGTCTCCAGGTGGGATCAACAGTGTGCCCAGAGCAAATCAGGGTCCACACTGAAGCTAATTTAGTCTCAGAGGGTGGGGTGGATTTAGCCACACTTGCTGCCTGGCCGCCTAACATGCAAAATTACAGGAAGCAACTCTTGATAATTGGAAATAAGGTAGAAGACCTGAGGGATAGAGGTGTCAGTGTCACCATGGTGACAGACAACCTGGTTTCCCGAAGACAGTACCTGGCTGGACAGACATAACCAGTCACAAATGCTGACAATGAAACTAAAGCCCATCCCGTGGCAATGGTAACTTTAGAATGGGGAGGGGTCACTAGCCTGAAACAGGTGGTAGTCTCCTCTGTAATTCCAGTAGAGTGTCTGCTAGGGAATGATCTGGAGTCCTCAGCATGTGCTGAGGTAGAGCTCAAGACCCATGCAGCCATGCTGGGTATCCCTGAACTGGTGTGTGTCAAGACATGAGCACAATGCAGAGCACAGGGTGATAAAGAAGTGTTGGAGTCTCGAAAAATGGCCTAACCTTACAAGAGGAAAGGAAAGAAGACTGGGGGACCAGCTTCTTCACAGCACAAGAAACAGAACCTCTCTTCTCAGGAAGATGTTCTATCCCCTGAGGAAACTGAGTCCATGGAGCTGGCGCCTTATCAGGTAGAGCTCGTGGGCCCAGGGGGACCCTCAAGGGAACAGCTGTGTCAGGGACAAAAGACTTGTCCCACTCTTGAAGGCCTAAGACAGCAAGCGGCTGAGCATGAAAAAGGTAATGTCAGAGAAATCCACAGGGTCTATTGGGAAGATGGACTCCTTTACACTGAGGCAAGAGATCCCAAACCTGGTGCCACTAGGAGAGTGGCAGTGCCTCATGAGTTTAGGAAGTTAATTCTGACCTTAGCTCATGATATTCCACATGCTGGGCATTTGGGACAAACCAAGACTTGGGAAAGGTTAGTTAACCATTTCTATTGGCCCAACATGTCCCAGAAGGTAAAGGAGTTTTAGTGTCTCCTGTGCCACCTGTCAAGCCAGTGGTAAGACAGGTGTCCAGCCAAAGGCCCCTCTCATTCCACTTCCAGTGGTGGGGGTCCCCTTTGAAAGAGTGGGTGTGGACATAGTGGGTCCACTTGAACCTCCCACAGCCTCAGGGAAGCAATACATACTAGTAGTAGTGGATCATGCTACTAGATACCTTGAAGAAATTCCCCTTAGGTCCACTACTGCCCCTGCAGTTGCTAAAGCACTCATTGGTATCTTTACAAGAGTGGGATTTCCTAAGGAGGTGGTGTCTGACAGGGGTACCAACTTCATGTCAGCATCCCTGAAGCACATGTGGAATGAGTGTGGGGTGACTTTCAAATTTACCACACCCTACCATCCACAAACCAATGGTCTTGTAGAAAGATTTAACAAGACATTGAAAGGCATGATCATGGGGCTCCCTGAAAAGCTCAAAAGAAGATGGGATGTCCTCTTGCCATGTCTGCTTTTCGCCTACTGAGAGGTGCCACAGAAGGGAGTAGGGTTTTCCCCCTTTGAGCTTATGTTTGGCCATCCTGTAAGGGGACTACTGGCACTTGTAAAAGAAGGCTGGAAGAGACCTCTCCATGAGGCTATGCAAGATGTAGTGGACTATGTACTAGGCCTCCGCTCCAGGATGGCAGAGTACATGGAAAAGGCAAGCAAAAACCTTGAGGCCAGCCAACAACTCCAGAAGCTGTGATATGAGCAAAAGTCTGCAATGGTTCAGTTTCAGCCAGGGCAGAAAGTCTGGCTTCTGGAGCATGTGGCTCCCAGGGCACTTTAAGACAGATGGAGTGGCCCTTACCCAGTGCTAAAAAAGAAGAGTCAGGTCACTTACTTGGTGGACCTGGGCACTAGCAGGACACCCAAGAGGGCGATCCATGTTAACCGCCTTAAACTCTATAATGATAGGGCAGACTTAGCCATGCTGATGGTTACTGATGAGGATCAGGAAGCAGAGAGTGAACCTCTCCCTGGCCTCCTCTCAACCTACCCTAAAGATGGCTCAGTAGATGGAGTTGCCTACTCAGACACCATCTCTGGCCAACAGCAAGCTGACTGCAGGCACGTCCTCCAGCAGTTTGCTGAGCTCTTTTCTTTGACCCCTGGTCAGATACACCTGTGTACCCATGATGTGGACATAGGAGAAAGTTTACCTGTCAACAATAAAATATTCAGATAGTCTGACCAAGTCAAGGAAAGCATCAAAGTGGAAGTCCACAAGATGCTGGAATTGGGAGTGATAGAGCAGTCTGGCAGTCCCTGGGCTAGCCCAGTGGTCTTGGTCCCCAAACCTCACACCAAGGATGGAAAGAGAGAGATGAGGTTTTGTGTGGACTACAGAGGGCTCAACTCTGTCACCAAGACAGATGCTCACCCCATACCAATGGCAGATGAGTTGAATGATAAATTAGGTGCTGCCAAATTCTGAAGTACCTTTGACTTGACAGCAGGGTACTGGCAAATAAAAATAGCACCTGGAGCAAAAGAAAAGACAGCATTCTCTACACCTGATGGGCATTATCAGTTTACTGTTATGCCCTTTGGCTTGAAGAATGCCCCTGCCACCTTCCAAATGTTGGCAAATCAAGTCGTTCATGGCTTGGAGTCCTTTAGTACAGCATATCTTGAGGATATTACTGTCTTTAGCTCCAACTGGCAGGATCACCTGGTCCACCTGAAGAAGGTTTTGCAGGCCCTGCAAGCAGCAGGCCTCTCTATCAAGGGATCCAAATGTCAGATAGGGCAGGGCAAAGTGGTATACTTGGGACACCTTGTAGGTGGAGGCCAGGTTCAGCCATTACAACCCAAGATCCAGACTATACTGGACTGGGAAGCTCCAAACCCCTAGACTCAAGTCAGGGAATCCTTGACTTGACTGGCTACTATAGGAGGATTGTGAAGGGACATCGCTCACAGAACTTACCTCCAAGAAAATGGCCAGAAAGGTTAACTGGACCTTGGATTGTGAAAAGGACTTTGACACCCTGAAAGAAGCTATGTGCTCAGCACCAGTTTTGAAAGGTCCAGATTATTCTAAGCAGTTCATTGTGCAGACTGATGCCTCTGAGCATGGGATAGGAGCCGTTCTATCCCAAACCAATGATGATGGCCTTGATCAGCCTGTTGCTTTTATTAGCAGGAGGTTACTCCCCACAGGGAGCAATGTTGAAGTGCCATTGAGAGGGAAGCCTTTGCTGTGGTTTGGTCCCTGAAGAAGTCGAGACCATACCTGCTTGGTACTCATTTCACAGTTCAAACTGACCACAGACCTCTCAGATGGATTATGCAAATGAAAGGAGAGAACCCTAAACTGTTGAGGTGGTCCATATCCCTACAGGGAATTGACTTTTTGGTGGAACACAGACCTGAGACTGCCCATGCCAATGCAGTTGGCCTTTCCAGGTTCTTCCACTTAGAAAATGAAGACTCCCTTTGTCTCCACAATTGGCACAGCCCTGGCAAACAGATATATCCCTTGTAAATGGTACCCCTGGTACCAAGGGCCCTGTGGCCAGGGAAGGTCTCTAAGGGCTGAAGCATGTATTATGCCACCCTGGGGACCTCTCACTCAGCACATGCACACTGCCTCACATCTTGTGTGTGCTGGTGGGGAGAAAAAGACTAAGTCGGCATGGCACTCCTCTCAGAGTGCCATGCCGACAACCCACTGCCTGTGGCAAAAGTAAGTCACCTCTCTAGCAGGCCTTACAGCCCTAAGGCAGGGTGCACTATACCACAGGTGAGGACAGTGTCTAAGCCAATTCTTAGACATTGTAAGTGCAGGGTAGCCATAAAGAGTATATGGTCTGGGAGTTTGTCAAACAGGAACTCCACAGTTCCATAATCGCTACACTGAATACTTGGAAGTTTGGTATCAAACTTCTCAGCACAATAAATCCACACTGATGCCAGTGTGGAATTTATTGAGAAATGCATACAGAGGGCATCTTAGATATACCCCCTGTATACTAGTCCAACTACTATTGCTAGGCTGACCAGTTTCTGCCAGCCTGCCACATCCAGACGGGTTTCTGGCCACATGGGGTGAGTGCCTTTGTCACTCTGTGGCCAGGAACAAAGCCTGCACTGGGTGGCAGTGCTTAACACCTCCACCTGCAGGAACTGTAACACCTGGCAGTGAGCCTCAAAGGCTCAAGCCTGGTGTTACAGCGCCCCAGGGCACTCCAGCTAGTGGAGGTGCCCGGCCCCAGACACAGCCCCCACTTTTGGCGGCAAGTCCGGAGGAGTTATGAGAAAAACAAGGAGTCACCCTCCAGCCAGGACGGCCCCTAAGGTGTCCTGAGCTGAGGTGACCTCTGCCTTAGGAAATCCTTCATCTTGCTTTGGGGGATTCCCCCAATAGGATTAGGGATGTGCCCCCCTGCCCACAGGGAGGAGGCACAAAAGGGTGTTGCCACCCTCAAGGACAGTAGCCTTTAGCTGCTGTCCCCCAGATCTAAACACACCCCTAAATTGAGTATTTAGGGGCGACCCTGAACCCAGGAAATCAGATTCCTGACGACCTGCCACAAGAAGAAGGACTGCTGACCTGAAAGCCCCCAGAGACGAGGGACACGACAGCTGACTTGGCCCCAGCCCTACCGGCCTCTCTCCAGACTCAAAGAACCTGCACAGCCCCGCATGCAGTAGGACCAGCGACCTCTAAGGACTGCCCTGCAACCAAAGGACCAAGAAACTCCCATGGACAGCGGCTCTGTTCAAACAACTACAAAGAAACCATCTTTAAAGGGACTCCAGCCTCACTGCGGAAGCGTGAGTCGCAGACACTCTGCACCCGACACTCCCAGCTCGTGTCCAGAAGAACCAACACTGCAGAGAGGACCCCCCAGGCAACTCCCACAACGTGGACACCCTGAGACGACCTCCCTGCATCACCACAGCAACGCCTGCAGAGATAATCCAGAGGATTCCCCTGACCGCGACTGCCCGGTAACAAAGATCCCGACACCTGAAAGAAGCACTGCACCCGCAGCCCCCAGGCCCAAGAGAAACCAAATACCGGTGCAGGAGTGACCAACAGGCAGCCCTCATACTTGCCCAGTCGGTGGCTGGCCTGGGAAGCCCCCCTGTGCTCTGCCTGCATCGCCAGAATGACCCCCTGGTCTTCTCCATTGATTTCTACCTAAAACCCGACACCTACTTCACACACTGCACCCAGCCGCCCCTGTGCCATTGAGGATGTATTTTGTGTGCCTATTTGTGATACCCCAGTGCTCTACAAAACTTCCCTGGTCTGCTCCCTGAGGACGCAGGTACTTACCTGCTAGCAGACTGGAACCGGAGCACCCTTAATCTTTTGCCTCTGCACCTGATCGGCCATGTGTTGCAGGTGCTGGGTGTTTGGGGTTGACTTGAACCTCCAATGGTGGGCTGCCTAAGCGCTGGAGACTGAACTTGTAGGTGCTATACTTACCTGAAAAACTAACCACTACATACCTCCCCCAGGAACTGTTGATTTTTGCATTGTCCGCTTTAAAATAGCTTATTGACATTTTTGCCAAAACTGTGTACATTACTGTTTTAATTCAGAGTTCCATATTTACCTATGCCAAGTACCTTACAATTTATGAATCTTGTATTTTTTAAATAAATTAAGAAAATCATATTTTTCTATATAAAAACCTATTGTCCTGGATTTAAGTCTTTGAGTGTGTGTTCTCATTTATTGCCTGTGTGTGTGTGTACAACAAATGCTTAACACTACTCTCTGATAAGCCTACTGCTCGACCACACTACCACAAAATAGAGCATTAGTATTATCTAATTTTGCCACGATCAACCTCTAAGGGGAACCCTTGGACTCTGTGCACACTATCTCAACTTCCTACAGTTACTTGATATAGTGCATCAATTCATTAAAACATTTAGTTGATGCTTTATTTTTCCTTTTTTATTTTAAATGTATTTACTGTTTCCAGATAGTAATAATATTTTTATTTCAATCGATTAATTGATTTATTTCTGCTATACATTTGAGATTGTTAATTTATAAATTATATATTTGGATTAGTTAAATGAATAGTATCATCGTTTTTTTCTAATTCTAAAGTTATTTTGTTGTTATTTAATGTAATTATCCATAGATTAAATATATTATGGTTATGGATGTGGGTGGTGTTAATATTATTTCAACTCTGCAATAAATTGTTTATTTTGTTGTTGTTTAATAATTGTGTTTAACATTTGTATCTAATTTAATTAATATGAAAATGTTGAATTGTTTCAAGTTATGAAATTGATTATTTTAACATTTTTATATACTTATTGTCTTATCTTTGTTATGGTTTGAATGGTAAAAGTTTACATGTCTTTAAAGTCCAACACTTGCCCAAATGTGGCTAGGTTTTGAGCAAAAATAACAAATGTGCCTCCACCGCCCTGCCCTTTTTGTTTTTTTATACATTGCGGAATTTAAACATCAATATTTTACTTTCAAATAGATGTTAACCTCTTAGCTGCTGGGCTGTTCCCCCCCCCCCACCCCACCCCAGTGCTGAGCCCTTTTTTTTTTTTTAGCTATTTGGGGTAGTTTGCGCTTAGGCCTTCATAACGTTTTGTCCACGTAAGCTATCCATGCCAGATTTGCATCCTTTTTTTCCAACATCCTAGGGATTCTAAAGGTACCCGGAGTTTGTGGTTTCCCCTGGAGGAGACCAAGAAATTAGCCAAAATAGAGCAAACATTTAGTTTTTTTAAAAAATTTTTTTTTAAAAAGGCTGCCGAAGAAGGCTTGTGGTTTGCCCCCTGAAAATGGCATCAAAAAAGGGTTTGCGGTGCTAAAATCATCATCTTCCCATCTTTCAGGAAAAGGCAGACTTGAATCAGAAAACCACATTTTTCACACAATTTTGGCATTTTTCTGAGACATACCCCATTTTTACTATTTTTTGTGCTTTCAGCCTCCTTCCAGTTAGTGACAGAAATGGGTGTGAAACCAATGCTGGATCCCAGAAAGCTAACTATTTTTGGAAAATAAACAAAATTCTGAATTCAGCAAAGGTTCATTTGTGTAGATCCTACAAGGTTTTCCTACACAAAATAACAGCTGAAATAAAAAAAATATTGAAATTGAGCTGAAAACAACAGCCATTTTTCTTTATGTTTTACTCTGTAACTTTTTCCTGCAATTTCAGATTTTTGAAAGCAATATACCGTTATGTCTGCTGGACTCTTCTGGTTGCGGGGATATATAGGGCTTGTAGGGTCATCAAGAACCCTAGGTACCCAGAGCCAATAAATGAGCTGCACCCTGCAGTGGGTTTTCAATCTATACTGGGTATACAGCAATTCATTTGCTGAAATATAAAGAGTGAAAAATAGGTATCAAGAAAACCTTTGTATTTCCAAAATGGGCTCAAGATAAGGTGTTGAGGAGCAGTGGTTATTTGCACATCTCTGAATTCTGGGGTGCCCGTATTAGCATGTGAATTACAGGGCATTTCTCAAATAGATGTATTTTTTACACACTCTTTTATATTTGGAAGGAAAACATTTAGAGAAAGACAAGGGGTAATAACACTTGTTTTGCTATTCTATGTTCCCCCAAGTCTCCCGATAAAAATGGTACCTCACTTGTGGGGAAATGCCCCAAAACACAACGTGGACGCATCACATTTTCTCAAAGAAAACAGAGGTGTTTTTTGCAAAGTGCCTACTTGTGGATTTTGGCCTCTAGCTCTGCCGGCACCTAGGGAACCCTACCAAACCTGTGCATTTTTGAAAACTGGAGACCTAGGGGAACCCAATATGGGGTGACTTGTGGGGCTCTCACCAGGTTCTGTTACCAAGAATCCTTTGCAAACCTCAAAATTTGACTAAAACAACACTTTTTCATCACATTTAGGTGACAGAGAGTTCTGGAATCTGAGAGGAGCCACAATCTTCCTTCCACCAAGCGTTCCCCAAGTGTCCCGATAAAAATGATACCTCACTTGTGTGGGTAGGCCTAGTGCCCGCGACAGAAAATGCCCCAAAACACAAAGTGGACATTTCACATTTTCTCAAAGAAAACAGAGGTATTTTTTGCAAACTGCCTACCTGTGGATTTTGGCCTCTAGCTCAGCCGGCACCTAGGGAAACCAACCAAACCTGTGCATTTTTTTAAATTAGAGACCTAGGGGAATCCAATATGGGGTGGCTTTTGGGGCTATCACCGGGTTCTGTTTCCCCGAATCCTTTGCAAATCTCAAAATTTGGCTAAAAAAACATTTTTTCCTCACTTTTCGGTGACAAAGAGTTCTGGAACCTGAGAGGAGCCACAAACTTCCTTCCACCAAGCGTTCCCCAAAGTGTCCCGATAAAAATGATACCTCACTTGTGTTGGTAGGCCTAGCGCCTGTGACAGGAAATACCCCAAAACACAACGTGGACACATCCCATTTTTTGACAGAAAACAGAGGTGTTTTTTGCAAAGTGCCTACCTGTGGATTTTGGCCTCTAGCTCAGCCGGCACCTAGGGAAACCTACCAAACCTGTGCATTTTTTTAAACTGGAGACCTAGGGGAATCCAAGATGGGGTGATTTGTGGTGCTCTCACCAGGTTCTTTTATCCAGAATCCTTTGCAAACCTCAAAATTTGGCTAAAAAATCACTTTTTCCTCACATTTCAGTGACAGAGAGTTCTGGATTCTAAGAGGAGCCACAAATTTTCTTCCACCCAGCGTTCCCCCAAGTGTCCCGATAAAAATTGTACCTCACTTGTGTTGGTAGGCCTAGTGCCTGCGACAGGAAATGCCCCAAAACACAAAGTGGACATATCACATTTTCTCAAAGAAAACAGAGGTGTTTTTTGCAAACTGCCTACCTATGGATTTTGGACTCTAGCTCAGCCGGCACCTAGGGAAACCTACCAAACCTGTGCATTTTTGGAAACTAGAGACCTAGGGGAATCCAAGATGAGCTAATTTGTGGGGCTCTCACCAGGTTCTGTTACCCATAATCCTTTGCAAACCTCAAAATTTGGCTAAAAAAACATGTTTTCCTCACATTTCGGTGTCAAAGTTCTGGAATCTGAGAGGAGCCACAAATTTCCTTCCACCCAGCTTTCCCCCAAGTCTCCCGATAAAAATGATACCTCACTTGTGTAGGTAGGCCTAGCGCCCGTGACAGGAAATGCCCCAAAACACAACGTGGATACATCCCATTTTGTGACAGAAAACAGAGATGTTTTTTGCAAAGTGCCTACCTGTGGATTTTGGACTCTAGCTCAGCCGGCACCTAGGGAAACCTACCAAACCTGTGCATTTTTTAAAACTAGAGACCAAGGGGACTCCAAGATGTTTTGACTTGCAGGGCTCTGAGAAGGTTCGGTTATCCAGAATCCTTTGCAAACCTCAAAATTTTGCTAAACAAACACGTTTTCCTCACATTTCGGTGACAGAGAGTTCTGGAACCTGATAGGAGCCACAAATTTCCTTCCACCCAGCGTTTCCCCAAGTGTCCCGATAAAAATGGTACCTCACTTGTGTGGGTAGGCCCTGTGCTCGCGACAGGAAATGCCCCAAAACACAAAGTGGACATATCACATTTTCTGAAAGAAAACAGAGGTGTTTTTTGCAAACTGCCTACCTGTGGATTTTGGCCTCTAGCTCAGCCGGCACTTAGGGAAACCTACCAAACCTGTGCATTTTTTAAAACTAGAGACCTAGGGGAATCCAAGATGGGGTGCTTGTGGGGCTTTCACCAGGTTCTGTTACCCAGAATCCTTTGCAAACCTCAAAATGTGGCTAAAACAACACTTTTTCCTCACATTTCGGTGTCAGAAAGTTCTGGAATCTGAGAGGAGCCACAAATTTCCTTCCACCCCAGCATTCCCCCAAGTGTCCCAATAAAAATAGTACCTCACTTGTGTTGGTAGGCCTAGTGCCTGCAACAGGAAATGCCCCAAAACACAAAGTGGGCATATCACATTTTCTCAAAGAAAACAGAGGTGTTTTTTGCAAACTGTCTACCTGTGGATTTTGGCCTCTAGCTCAGCCGGCACTTAGGGAAACCTACCAAACCTGTGCATTTTTGGAAACTAAAGACCTAGGGGAATCTAAGATGAGGTGACTTGTGGGGCTCTCACCAGGTTCTGTTACCCAGAATCCTTTGCAAACCTCAGAATTGGGCTAAAAAAACACTTTTTCCTCACATTTCGGTGTCAGAAAGTTCTGGAATCTGAGAGGAGCCACGAATTTCCTTCCACCCAGCTTTCCCCCAAGTCTCCCGATAAAAATGATACCTCACTTGTGTTGGTAGGCCTAGTGCCTGCGACAGGAAATGCCCCAAAACACAAAGTGGACATATCACATTTTCTCAAAGAAAACAGAGGTGTTTTTTGCAAAGTGCCTACCTGTGGATTTTGGCCTCTAGCTCAGCCGGCACCTAGGGAAATCTACCAAACCTGTGCATTTTTTAAAACTGGAGACCTAGGGGAATCCAAGATGGGGTGATTTGTGGTGCTCTCACCAGGTTCTGTTATCCAGAATCCTTTGCAAACCTCAAAATTTGGCTCAAAAATCACTTTTTCCTCACATTTCGGTGACAGAGAGTTCTGGAATCTGAGAGGAGCCACAAATTTTCTTCCACCCGGCGTTCCCCCAAGTGTCCCGATAAAAACAGTACCTCACTTGTGTTGGTAGGCCTAGTGCCTGCGACAGGAAATGCCCCAAAACACAAAGTGCACATATCACATTTTCTCAAAGAAAACAGAGGTGTTTTTTGCAAACTGCCTACCTGTGGATTTTGGACTCTAGCTCAGTCGGCACCTAGTGAAACCTACCAAACCTGTGCATTTTTGGAAACTAGAGACCTAGGGGAATCCAAGATGAGCTAACTTGTGGGGCTCTCACCAGGTTCTGTTACCCAGAATCCTTTGCAAACCTCAAAATTTGGCTAAAAAAACATGTTTTCCTCACATTTCGGTGTCAGAAAGTTCTGGATTCTGAGAGGAGCCACAAATTTCCTTCCACCCAGCTTTCCCCCAAGTCTCCCGATAAAAATGATACCTCACTTGTGTAGGTAGGCCTAGCGCTCGAAACAGGAAATGCCCCAAAACACAATGTGGACAAATCCCATTTTTTGACAGAAAACAGAGGTGTTTTTTGCAAAGTGCCTACCTGTAGATTTTGGCCTCTAGCTCAGCCGGCACCTAGGGAAACCTACCACACCTGTGCATTTTTTAAAACTAGAGACCTAGGGGACTCCAAGATGTTTCGACTTGCAGGGCTCTGAGAAGGTTCGGTTATCCAGAATCCTTTGCAAACCTCAAAATTTTGCTAAACAAACACGTTTTCCTCACATTTCGGTGACAGAGAGTTCTGGAACCTGATAGGAGCCACAAATTTCCTTCCACCCAGCGTTTCCCCAAGTGTCCCGATAAAAATGGTACCTCACTTGTGTGGGTAGGCCCTGTGCTCGCGACAGGAAATGCCCCAAAACACAAAGTGGACATATCACATTTTCTCAAAGAAAACAGAGGTGTTTTTTGCAAACTGCCTACCTGTGGATTTTGGCCTCTAGCTCAGCCGGCACTTAGGGAAACCTACCAAACCTGTGCATTTTTGGAAACTAGAGACCTAGGGGAATCTAAGATGAGGTGACTTGTGGGGCTCTCACCAGGTTCTGTTACCCAGAATCCCTTGCAAACCTCAGAATTGGGCTAAAAAAACACTTTTTCCTCACATTTCCGTGTCAGAAAGTTCTGGAATCTGAAAGGAGCCACAAATTTCCTTCCACCCAGCGTTCCCTCAAGTCTCCTGATAGAAATGGTACCTCACTTGTGTGGGTAGGGCTAGTGCCCGTGACAGGAATGGATCACACAAGGGTCAATGGTAGTCCTTGCATGAGGGCTACTGTTAACCCTGGAGTGATCCATACCTGAAGCAGGCACACAAGCGGGGTTGTGTTTTTATCAGGGGAAACACTGGGTGGTATTTTGAGGATCCCTGCACATTCCTGTAGTTTCTGTGATAAAAAAGAAAGGAAAAATAGTGGTTTTAATCAACGCTTCACTTTTGCCGGGTATTCTGGGTAAGAAAACTTTGATAAATCCAAACACGCCACAATTACGTGGGCTGCCTTGGGTGTCTAGTTTTCAGAAATGTCTGTGTTTGGTAGGTTTCCCTATACGGCTGCCGAGCCCAGGACCAAATATTTATGTGATTGTCTTAAAAAACGAGGCTGTTTTGTGGTAGGTAATTTGAATGTCTCCACAATCCGTTTTGGGAACTTCCCTGTTGTGGTCACTTGCCCACTGACTAAAGTGAGGCAGTTTTTCGCTGGAGACTTAGTGGAACTTGTGGATCCCTGCAGATCCCTGGACTTCTGCTCATTGGAATGCAATGCAAATGTGTTTTTTAAGCACATTTTGTGATTTCAAGGGGATTTTGGGTGAAGGAAAACTGGTGAAAGCCACGCAAGTCCTGCACCCTTGGACTCCCCTGGTACTGGTTTGTTAAAGTTAACCCACCACTCACACTGGTTGGTTTTAGCACCTCCAGAAATTATGGTTTCAAAGCATGAATACTTATCAAAGTATCTGAATATTGAAACCAAACCTTCTGAAGGTGGGCCATAAAGCCGCGTCCAGGCACCAACCTCTATGGTCCATTCACACGCTATTCACGCACAACAAACAAACCCTTTCATATCGCCGGCCACGGGCCCAATCCAACCAATCACTGCACTCACATTAACTTACCGCTGCCAGACAAGGGCCCATCACATTCACACGCCACAGAACGGAATAAGTTTGAATACATTTTACCACCTGTCAAGTAACTGCCTCCTTCCTTAACATTACCAAATGCATGCGTAACAAACTTTTACTAATGACTCCTGTGACAGCCACCTGAGGCTCAGGAAGACATGTTTTTCATGCGCCTTTAACGCACTCTCTGTGCTAAATCCAACTCCTTCCAGTTTGTGGATGCAAGTTGGGGGTGTCCGAGTATGCCGTACAAAGCGATTCCTCGAACTGAGTGAGAATATCTACCTTTGAAACTAAGGGAGACATGCTGGGGATTTCTCATGATGTTCCCTAAAGAGAAGGTCATAGGCTATGAAAAAGGGTAGTGTTTGGGACACAGGGTAGTCCATGAGAACGTAGCATATGTCCCAGCCAACATTATGTGCAGAGATGTGACTGTAATGCACTTATACAGCAAACTGAACATCTACTAAGTTCTGATGGAGGATGAACATGAAAAGCAGGTCAAACACTGACCTATACAAGTCATTCTCCTTCAGTGCTTGGATGGCACCAATGGGTTTGAATCCATAGGTTTAGATGATGTACATCTGTACTACCTTTACTATCTGCCTTCTACCTGTGCAATAACCCTGTGAAGGCACACCTACCATAAGCTTTCCTTACCCAATCATGTCTCTGTTCTCATCAGAGTCCTGGCTAATCCTGTATAATTGCCAAGTGAACCTATACTAGTTTGTGGATGCAAGTTGGGGGTTTCCAAGTATGCCGTACAAAGTGATTCCTCGAACTGAGAGAGCATATCTACCATTGAAAGTAAGGTAGACATGCTGGTGAAGAAAGGTTACTCCGTGACAATGTGACATATGTTCTGTCCACTAGTATATGCAGTAGGGGGAATATAATGCATGTTAATTGAACAGAACACCGACCACGTTCTGACAGTGGATTTAGCTCTCAAGCAGTCCAAAAGGAAGTCCATGATGAAGTAAAATTCTGTGGCTCCTTGCCTAACGAAGCAGTGGCCCATGGACGTTCAGTATCCATGCACTGCCACTGAAAGGATTACCCAACGGCAGCTCAACCTCAGTCGATTTCCCAGAACTTTGCTTTAGTATGATACAACGTGAAGCAAGTAGGGATAAAGAGGCCTGGTTGTGATGGACACTGGGGACAGTAATACCCACTCTCCTGCCGCTTTCCATGCTTCGAGCACACTTTACAGCGACGACATAGACGGTCCTTTTTGGGTGTTTTAGGACTGCGATCAGCAAAGTGTCGCTTCTGCAGCCTTGCCACATTCTTCAGAATATGTGAGGTGGAGTCTGCTGCTGCTTCTGTAACAGCATTGAGGCTTTCAATTACAGACAACTAGAAGTCAAGGAAAGTCATGAGTCTTCCTGTGGTTGTCTGACGGTAAACAACATACGCATTATATGTTGCCATCTGAATCAGGTGGGTAAACAGTTTCTTGTACCAAGTGCGAGTTTTACGGCACGCATTGTATGGTTGAAGAACCTGGTCGTTCTTGTCCACTCCGTCCATGTACTTATTGTAATTAAGTATACAGATGGGCTTGTGGACTTTGGCCATCTGACCCCAAACCGTGATAATAAAAGTGCTCTCATCATGAATTGTAGTGAGCACGTATACATCACGCCTATCTAAGAACTTGACTGCGAGCAGTTCGTTAGAACGCAATGTAGTACTCTCTGATTTCTGGAGCTTCTTGCAAACAAGCTCCTGCGGGAATCCTTTGCGGTTACAACGAACTGTACCGCAGGCCACAGTGCCAGCTTTGTAGAACTCACTGAACAGCTCTACTCCTGTATAGAAATTGTCCACATAAGGGTTATAACCTTTGTAAAGAAGTGGCTGGACAAGTTCCCATACAATCTTACCTGTGACCCCTAACGCGGGAGGGCAACCTACAAGGTTTACGGTAGAATCCTTCCCTGTATACACTCTCAAGCTGTATACATAGCCAGAAGAGCTCTCACACAGCATGTACAGCTTTATGCCATAGCGAGCTCTTTTGCTAGCAATGTACTGTCTGAAAAGCAGCCGTCCTTTGTACAGGATCAAGGACTCATCGTCTGCTATATTCTTTCCAGGAGTATAGATCTCTGGAAACCAGGCAGACAAATGTTCCACAACAGGCCGAATTTTGAACAACCTGTCATGGTCCGGATGGTCCCAGGGCAATGCAGCAGAATTGTTATTGAAATGCAGCATGCACTGCAGTAGCAAAAAATGATCTCTGCTCATGTATGGTGCGAAGATGGGAGTTACCCAAACTGTGCAAGTCGTCCAGTAGGACTGCAAGGTGGGTTTCTGCACTAACCCTATTTTGAGCGTAAGGCCCAAAAATATCTTCAACTCCGCCAGCGGAGTGGGAGTCCACTGGCGTGCCCTACAACAGGGCCCTAGAGTGCCTCCACGCTCCCTCAGAAATTGGTCTGCATGCAAATTTGTTTGCTGCACAATTTTCTGAAGGAAGTCAACATCCAAAAATAGATGGATGTAGTCGACTGGCAAAAAGTTAGCTGTATCGACTTTACATCCAGCGTCACCAGTAAAAGGTGGAATTTGGGGCTGAACTAAACAGGGGGGCTGCCAAGAGAGCACTCTCTCTGTGCTTGCGGCCGCAAGCATGTGCTCTCTGGGTTCGGCTAACCCAATGTTGTCCCGCTGCACAGAATGTGCTTGCAAAGGGACAGCACGGCTGTCGTCATGGTCTCCTTCAGACTCACTGGAAGAGGTGTCATTGGATGGGACTCCGCCGACTGAAAAATCACTCCCAGATTCTGCCCCATTGTCCTCTCCCTCAGATGCTGTCTCAGTATCTGCTGTCTCAGTCTCTGAGCCTACATCAGAACTGTCCTCCATAACCAGAGTTAGGGTTTGGTCAGCAGTCATCCAACGAGACGCCATCTCTGCTACTGGCTAAACCGTCCCTCTAAATTACTAGCCTATGTAGAAGGCAGATAGTCACAAAATTGCTTGTGGGTATGTTTGTTGTGTATAATAGGAAATGTCGTCACCTTACCTTCGCTTCTTCTCCAATTCTGCAGATTCTATGAAAACACTGAAAAAAACAAAAAAGAATGCATTACTTCACCTTACCACATACCCATCATCACAGCCTTCAGCGCTGGTGGCACTCAGTGCGACAGTCATTTTTGGTGCTCTGCCTCCCATTACCTCCTCTTCTAATTCCCTCAGTACCACCCAGCAAAAGTGCCACTCATATCTCCATAGTCCCCCTGGCGTAACATTTGTTTTAAAGCGCAGGTAACGCTTGCCTTTACTAATCCACTCAGCTAAATACATATAAATGTATATCCTTTGCAGCAGGAAAATAAACCATCTGCGCTACTTTATGGCAACTGACACTACAGAAAAGACATGCATATATATATATATATATATATATATATATATATATATATATATATATATATATATATATATATGTAAATTTGAACCTCGTGGACTGCGGTGAGATTCTTGTTCACAAAATATTTTCGAGGTTGCTCTCCTCCATCACCGAGCACCGGCAGTGGAGTGCGCCGTGCAACAATCTTTTAACCAATTTGTGTTGCATATATATCTATATATATATATGTTTCGAAACAAAGTGGTCGAAGGGTTGCTAGGCGGCGCACTCAACTGTCCGGTGCCCAGTGACAGAGAAGACCAATCTCGAAATTATGTAATGCCGAAAAATTTCACCGCACTCCACGAGGTACAAATAAACGTGTATTTTATTGCAGTGAACAACCACCAGCGCGTTTCGACTCACCAAGGAGTCTTGATCACAGTCCTCGTGGAGTGCGGTGAAATTGTTGGTATTATATTATTTATATATCTTTTATGTATATGTGTGGTTTCCCAGGGGGGCCAATTGTGGCTCCCAGAAAACAACACACACACAAAAAAAATATATTTATATTTATATATATATATATAAATATAAATATATATATATATATATAAATATAAATATATATATATATATATAGAGAGAGAGAGAGAGAAAGAAAGGCACTAACTCTACATAACTTTGTTTCATACATGTGTGCTTTCCCTTGGCAAAGCACTCATGTATAAAAAAAATAAAATGGCCCCATAGATGGTCACCCTAAGGGCTGACCACCAACAATTTCAATTTTTTTTTAATACAATCTAGTTTTGCAAGTTTTTTTTAAATCTGGGGGGTGTGATCGCCCTCAAAACAGTTACGTTTAAAAAATAATGCCCCCACAGGGGGCGGTCCTTTTACAAGGGGGCGGACCCCCCCAAAGAAGATCCATGGCCAGGAAACAGTGCCAGGGAGGCATCGATGGAAAGGGGAGAGTCTCCCCTTTCCATAGATGCCTCCCTGGCATCTGGGGAGGCCATTTTGGCCTTCTTTTCTCCCACCGGAGTAGAAGAGGACACTTACCTGATCCGCTTCTGCCCCGGTGGGGAAAAAATGTGACGTCAGTGCGCCTCACGGAGTGCTGACGTAACAAAGGGGCGGGAGGGAGACGCAGGAGTTGTTCCGCGTCTCCAACGGGGAAAAAATAAAAATCCTCCGGAGGATTTTTAACCCCCTCCCTGTTGTCGGCCACTGGTCGTGACCCGCTCCAGGGAGGTAGTGCGGGCGTCGGCACTGTTGATGTTTAGAAATGTTAATTTCATGCATGATTCAGTAATACATTTTCTAGCTTTCTATGTTTATGATTTCTATTTTTATATTTAAATAAAGAGGAGACTGCATTATTTATTTTTTTCAATTATATATTCAGTATCATATTATTTTTTTTAAACAATAACATATCCGTATTCACTTGAATAATTGACACAGCAATTTATTTTTATTTTCATTTCAGTAGTATTTTTTTATAAACATTTCAATACATTCTTATTTATGTAGATTTGTTATTCATGTTATTCATACTGTAAAAAAGCTCAATTTGACCGATTATTTTTCATTTTATTTACATTTTGTATGTATGTGTACAATATAATACATTAATTGTTTCTATTGGAAATAATGTATTTTTCCTCATCTATTCTTTACAGTCTATTGTATTTTGTGGTCTGTCTCTGTTAATGTTTGCTAGCTGATTTTCAAAGATAACGGTTCTTCAGTGCAGTTTGCCAGTGAAGGTAAGAACGTTTTCAGTGTTATTAAAGGGTGTACATGATGGGGCTGTTAGTTCTGTTTGGTTAGGTTAACACAGTTTAACATTTGAAATTGGTTAAGACAAGGAAATATTGTGAGTTGGTATTTTGTAGGTAGTAAACTGGAATATATGTATGTATATATATATATATATATATATATGTATATATATATATATATGTATAGTATTAGTTATGTATGTACAGTTAAGGGATCTGTCTAGTTGTACATATTTTTTGTGTATTCTTTGTTATGTTTCATGTTTTGGGAGGGTTTTATTTGTTTTGAGGGTGGGTTTGTGGGTTTTTTTAAGGATTTATTTTAATCTTAGACAGATTGTTTTGGGTGGTGCAGATTTTTTTTTATTTCAAGGCAAATAAATCTGGGATTTTTTATACCAACTGTTTCATATATATTCCTTGTTCTTTGCTGGTTGTCCTGTAGTGTTTATTCTATTTTTTAAATACTTTTCATGTTTTATTGGGGTATTGGTGGATTTGATATGGCTTTTCTTTTTTTCTATCAACTTTTTCTGGATTTTTTGGGACATTTTGATTTTTTGTGGGTTTATGTTTTTGACTTTAGTTTTTGTACTGTGGCTCAAGGACTTCTGCTACTCAAGCATATTTTTTTAATTTATTGTGGAAATATTGGCTGGAATTGATTTAATACACATTTACATTTTGGGCTTGATTATGAGTTTGGCACCGTCCGCCGAACTTCTGAAGGGCAGGTTGCCACCATACAGCTATGCTGCTGTTCAACATGGCTAAAAATTACTTTGTTGGTGACACGAATGCAGCACTGAGAATGCAAGTTAATGTTGCTTTCAAAACAGGGACGAGACAAAATACATTTTGATCTCATGAGCAATGGCAAAAATGTGTTTTCATCATGCCCTTTTATAGAAGAGGTTCAAATTGTGCAATTCATATTAACTAAATGTGCATGTAAATATATGCTTTACGATGTCATGTATAAGCCACACATTCTTGCCTAGCTGCTTGTCAACTGCAAATCAGGTAATCTCTGAAAGAACATATGCACCTGTTCTATATAGATGCATGCTTTATTGTTTAAACATTCAGTGCTTGATGCCATAAAATAAAGCATCATAGAGCTTTTCACCCCTGACGGGACAGGCGAAGCAATAAGGATGCAGGAAGGGATGGGGTAAGTATCAAAGGAAGAATGGAGGAAGCAACAAGAGAGGGAGTGGGTGTTGGGCAAAAAAAAAGGACACCGGAGGGGTTGGGAGAAACGGGGTAAACAGCAAGGAAGCATGAGAGACAGGGGCAGGCAACAAGGACAATGGATGCAGTGGGAGGGGTAGAGAGGGCAGGAAACTGGTCGTAGAAATGATGCTGCACTGGGTCCATTTACACAAAACCCTACATACACAGGAAGAGAGCAGGGAAGCAGGAGCTGCTGACCAATGAGAAGCCAGGAAATGAGTTGTTGAAGCCAACCAATAGTAAGTAATGGGCCGGCTCTAAGCCCCAATAAAGTGTTGTCTTTTATTTACAGGAGATTCAGAAGCAAGAGTGCACCATCTCAGGAGAGAGCTAACAAAAAAGGTGGAATAAGCCCCTTGACAGATCCCTATTTTACTACTATCTCCAATCAACTCGGACATGCCATAGCCACACACCTCAAAGACAAAATAATCTTCAACCCATTAGAGGCTAAACTGACAATGGGCCCTCCCTGAGAAAGGAACATCTCTCAAATATACTGAAACCTGGTAAATTTCACAACACTTTCCATGAGTTACACAAGACTCGAAAGTACAATGAAGGACCTTTTGAAGAAAAGGACTGTTGAGAGCACTTATGCTCCAGAACAATGTCTACTTCCTAAATACCTACACAAAAAATAAAATTCCTGCAACAGGCTGTAGCATATGGACAGGGGCTCCCAAGATCTGTCTTAGATGCAGAAATCCAGAGGGCACCTTCCACACAGTATAGGATTGATAAGCCATTCAAACATTCTGTAGGGTGGGGGGGGCTTCACATCCCCATTGAAGCTATACAGATGGTCAGTCCAACACCAGAGCATTTAGAAGTCACTGCAGAAACTGACCTCCCCTTCATATAGCAGCATGTAAGAGAATTCCAGTTGCCATGTATTTTCTGTGTTGCCACCATACTTCCATGACTCCTAATATTTGGAGGCTCCCTTTCCCTTATTGAAGATTCCTCTATCTAGAAACCAGAGTATTTAAAAGCAACTGTTCTACTATTTACATTTGTATGCTCTTGAAAACTAACAGATTTAAATCTATCAAGATAATGTGGACAACTGGTTATTGAAGAATACAGCTGGACGCTATTCTTCTAAATGCTGCCTTAACCTCTGTCAGTGAAGCTGCCAAAAACATTCCATTCAATTACTAAGAGCCTCATGATGGGTTTGGCAGTCTTGTGACTGCCAAACTCGATGTGGCGGTCGTACTGCCACACTCCTGGCAGTCTGATTGCCAGATTACAACTCTGGAGGTTGGATCACCAGGGGACCGCCAACACCACAAGGTTTGGAGATCCCGACAGGGTGACGGCAGTCAGAGTTGTAATCGGTCATGGCATCACTGAGTTCAGCACCACCATGCTAACAATGAGTCCATTTTCAGCCAGCCTTTTCATGGCAGGGTCCCGGCTTCATTTAAAGAGGGCTGGTTTTGGAGACTGTTTTTTGAACAATAACTGTTGATTGCAGTGGTGGGTTAATCGTTTTAAGTGGCATGGTACACTGGGCAGCAGGTAAATGCAGCTGGCGTTGGTCTGGATACTGTGGTGTGTAATCAGCACAATCAACAAGTGAAGGGGTCTGTCTGGTTTGTACTGGCTCCTCATATGTTTATGCAAAGACAGAAGCACATTTCACCATCAACTGACCTGGTCGGTCCAACTGTGTCCAGTGGGTAGCAGGGAGGCTAGTTGGGGGTGTTGGTTCAGGGGCTGGAGGGAGACAGGGTTGGAAGGGGTGAGGTTTACTTGTGGGCAGAGCAGCAAACAATCAACAAAACAAGTAAAATTAATAGAATAATAAGGAAATACTTCCAGAACAGAAGCAGAGATACTTGGGTAGCTTTCTTTTATGGCACCTCGTCTGTATAATGCGGAGTGGTCTGAGAATAGGTAGCATTAGCAGGACACCACATGGCGGGTCGACTCATAAGCTACAAATTTGTACAATTAACGCCTGTGGTCTCAAAAATAGAGCTAAAAGAGGAAGGGTGGCACTGGGCTTGAGGGTCATGAATCCTGATTTAGTATGTATACAGGGGACCCACATCCCTTGGGACAAACTGGGATTTGTTAAGGATCTTTACTTGTTACCCTGGGCTTGCACACGGCAAGGCTTGCCATTTGGAGGGGTGGCTATTCTTGAAAACAAATGTATGTGCTCTGTCGGCCGTAATGCCTTGGATAAGCTTAGCAGATGGGCAATTTTAGAATGTGGAGCTGGTAGAGAATGGCTTATGCAGTGCTCAGTTTATGGCTCCTATGTGGAGGAGCCAGATTTTTTTTTTAATTGTTTGAATACAGAATTAGCTTTATGGCCACTGCCTCTCATTTTATGTGGGGATCTTTATATCCATGTAGACATGACAAATGACCAATCTAACAATGCAGGGAGGAAGCCTGTTGTTTATAGAGCACTGCAGCGGTTGATAAACGATCGTGGGCTTATATATGTGTAGGACAGATGCAGGACTCCGGACCTGGGCTTTACGTTCTTCTCCTTTACACATAGCAAGCTGGTACGGCTAGATTATTTTTTTTGTATCTGCAGCATTGGCTGGTCAGGCTATGATAGAGAGATATCCTAGGCCTCTCTCAGACTACAGCTCATTGGTATTGGAAATCTCAATGACTGCCATCACTAAAACCCAGGGGTGTTGGACCTTTGATTTAAAAAAAAAAAACAAAAAAACTCTTGTTGCATACAATGTATTTAGACCATATGTGTAAATTGCTAGCAAACTTCTTGGAAATCAATAGAGGGATTGTCCCGGATGGCTTGGTGTGGGAGGCTTTAAAGGCTGGGTTCAGGGCTTAAACCCTTAGCTTCAACCTGTTTCAACATAAGCAAAGACAAATCAAGTTTCACGGGCTATTTAAGGAATTATCCCCAGCAGAGGATAACTTGACGTGGTCACTGACTAAGAGTTTGGATACTCGGGAGGCCCAGCAAATGATAGCCATAATTAAAATCAAAAGTTGATCAATACTTTAGTAGAGAGGTGGCCACCAAATTTAACCACTATAGGTCAGAGTGCTACAAGCATGGGAAGAATACCGAAAGACTATTAGCAAAGCAGATTAGGCAAAAGGAGGTGGAAAGGGGGATACTGGCTGTAATAAATAGGGATGGGAAGATATTTGAATCCTTGTCTGATATTGTTAGGGTCTTTAGAGATTTGTATGAAACTTTATATGTAAGAACTGGAAACTCCGCTGGATGGGTACGAGGATTTATTTGCAGGCTTGGATAGGGTTAGGATAAATGAAGAGGAAAGGGTCACCCTGGATGCTCCAGTTTCCTTGGAATAAGAATGTAAGGCTATGAACTCCCTAGCTACTGGGAAAGCCACGAGCCCAAATTATCGACCCCTAGAGTTTCTCAAGGTTTTTCTTTGGTGAACTTCGACAAGATATGCTCCCTATCTTTTTACAGGCACAAGTGTGAGAAATTCCACCCCTGTGGCAAATAACAAATATAATAGTTTCTAAGAAGAAAGGTAAATCACCATTTCATCCCAGATCATACAGGGTGATTTCTTTAATAAACTGCAATGGTAACATCTTTTGCCAATGTTTTGGCAAATCAGCTTGGGAAGGTTGTCTCGGCATTGGTATTGCAACAACAACATGCCAGGCTGCAGTACAGTAGATCATGTAGAAGGGTGACTACTTTGATGTTGCAGAGGCCTCAGGATCATCAATGGACTTACCTTTACTAGATGCTGAGAAGGCCTTTGATCGCGTGTTAACTGTAAACAGATAGGCTCTAAAGGGAATTAAGGTTCTGCATGACTTGTTTCAGTAACGCCAACTCCACTCCTTCAGCAATTTTTGGTGCGATTAAGGGTGATTTTTTTTTATTTCTTCAGATCCCAAATTTTATCAACAAAATAATAGGGGAAGCATTTTCAGTAGCTAAAATCCCCTTAGTTGAGGCTGTAAGACAGAGGGACTGAATTGGCCCATTTTAAAACCTTTTGATACATGGCCTACCTGATTATCTGGAAGCGCAAAATACCAAATGGGAAGCTAGACTTAGTTTAGAGGGCCTTTATCTTCAGGAGTCACTAGATTTAGGGAACAAGATGCTGTTAATGGCTGTGTGTAAAGAAATGCCTCCTTGGCATGGTTACCCCCTGACCTTTTGCCTTTGCGGATGCTAAGTTTTGTTTTGAAAGTGTGCTAAGGCCTGCTAACCAGGCCCCAGCACCAGTGTTCTTTCCCTAACCTGTACTTTTGTTTCCACAATTGGCACACTCTGGCATCCAGTTAAGTCCCTTGTAACTGGTACCCCTGGTACCAAGGGCCCTGATGTCAGGGAAGGTCTCTAAGGGCTGCAACATATCTTATGCCACCCTGGGGACCCCTCACTCAGCACAGACACACTGCTTGCCAGCTTGTGTGTGCTAGTGGGGATAAAACGACTAAGTCGACATTTGCACTCCCCTCAGGGTGCCATGCCAACCTCACACTGCCTATAGAGTATAGATAGGTCACCCCTCTAGCAGGCCTTACAGCCCTAAGGCAGGGTGCACTATACCATAGGTGAGGGCATAAGTGCATGAGCACTATGCCCCTACAGTGTCTAAGCAAAACCTTAGACATTGTAAGTACAGGGTAGCCATAAGAGTATATGGTCTGGGAGTCTGTCATGCACGAACTCCACAGCACCATAATGGCTACACTGAAAACTGTGAAGTTTGATACCAAACTTCTCAGCACAATAAATGCACAATGATGCCAGGGTACATTTTATTGTAACATACACCCCAGAGGGCACCTTCGAGGTGCCCCCTGAAACCTTAACCGACTATCCGTGAAGGCTGACTGGTTTTAGCAGCCTGCCACACTCCAGACATGTTGCTGGCCACATGGGGAGAGTGCCTTTGTCACTCCGTGGCTAGTAACAAAGCCTGTACTGGGTGGAGGTGCTTCACACCTCCCCCTGCAGGAACTGTAACACCTGGCGGCGAGCCTCAAAGGCTCACCCCCTTTGTTACAGCACCCCAGGGAACTCCAGCTAGTGGAGTTGCCCGCCCCCTCCGGCCACAGCCCCACTTTTGGCGGCAAGGCCGGAGGAGATAATGAGAAAAACAAGGAGGAGTCACTGGCCAGTCAGGACAGCCCCTAAGGTGTCCTGAGCTGAGGTGAGGTGACTAACTTTTAGAAATCCTCCATCTTGCAGATGGAGGATTCCCCCAATAGGGATAGGGATGTGCCCCCTCCCCTCAGGGAGGAGGCACAAAGAGGGTGTAGCCACCCTCAGGGCTAGTAGCCATTGGCTACTAACCCCCCAGACCTAAACACACCCCTAAATTCAGTATTTAGGGGCTCCCCAGAACCTAGGAACTCAGATTCCTGCAACCTAAGAAGAAGAGGACTGCTGAGCTGAAAAACCCTGCAGAGAAGACGGAGACACCAACTGCTTTGGCCCCAGCTCTACTGGCCTGTCTCCCCACTTCTAAAGACACTGCTCCAGCGACGCTTTCCACAGGGACCAGCGACCTCTGAATCCTCAGAGGACTGCCCTGCATCTAGAAGGACCAAGAACTCCCAAGGACAGCGGCTCTGTTCACCAAAGACTGCAACTTTGCAACAAAGAAGCAACTTTGAAACAACTTGCGTTTCCCGCCGGAAGCTTGAGACTTGACACTCTGCACCCGACTCCCCCGGCTCGACTTGTGGAGAACAACCACTTCAGGGAGGACTCCCCGGCGACTACGAGACCGTGAGTAGCCAGAGTTGACCCCCCTGAGACCCCACAGCGACACTTGCAGAGGGAATCCCGAGGCTCCCCCTGATCGCGACTGCCTGCTTCAAAAGACCCGACGCCTGGTAAAGACTCTGCACCCGCAGCCCCCAAGACCTGAAGGATCCGACCTCCAGCGCAAGAGTGACCCCCAGGTGGCCCTCTCCCTTGCCCAGGTGGTGGCTACCCTGAGGAGCCCCCCCCCCTTGCCTGCATCACTGAAGAGATCCCTTGGTCTCCCATTGCTTTCTATTGAAAACCCGGCGCTTGTTTGCACACTGCACCCGGCCGCCCCCGTGCCGCTGAGGGTGTACTTTCTGTGTGGACTTGTGTCCCCCCCGGTGCCCTACAAAACCCCCCTGGTCTGCCCTCCGAAGACGCGGGTACTTACCTGCTGGCAGACTGGAACCGGGGCACCCCCTTCTCCATTGAAGCCTATGCGTTTTGGGTACCACTTTGACCTCTGCACCTGACCGGCCCTGAGCGGCTGGTGTGGTAACTTTGGGGTTGCCCTGAACCCCCAACGGTGGGCTACCTTGAACCCAAACTTGAACCCTGTAGGTTGTTTACTTACCTGCAAAAACTAACAAACTCTTACTCCCCCCAGAAACTGCTGAAAATTGCAGTGTCTAGTTTTAAAATAGCTATATGTCATTTATGTGAAAACTGTATATGCTATTTTGCTAATTCAAAGTTCCTAAAGTATCTACCTGCAATACCTTTCATTTGAAGTATTACATATAAATCTTGAACCTGTGGTTCTTAAAATAAACTAAGAAAATATATTTTTCTATACAAAAACCTTTTGGCCTGGAATTGTCTGAGTGTGTGTTCCCCATTTACAGCTTGTGTGTACAAATGCTTAACACTACTCCTTTGATAAGCCTACTGCTCGACCACACTACCACAAAACAGAGCATTAGAATTATCTCTTTTTGCCACTATCTTACCTCTAAGGGGAACCCTTGGACTCTGTGTATACTATTCCTTACTTTGAAATAGTGCATACAGAGCCAACTTCCTACACTGGCTTAAAAAGTCAACACGAAGTCCATATTCCAACTTATACTACACCCTGCCTAAAATGACTAAATGGGGTGGTAGGTCTAGCGGTAACTGCAATCGATGTGGATGGGAGCAGGTCGAGATTGTATGTTCTTTTCATGTCCCAAATTAGATTGTTTGATGCATGATATTGGGACCTTTATGGGATCTATCATTGGAGGGCAGGTCCAGATCACCCCAGTATTAATGATTTTGGGGGTGGTGGATGGTTATGAGGACAATGATGCAGTAAAGAGGCATATTTATTATTTGTTGCTATGGTGGTGGCCCAACTCTGCACTTCATCAGAATGCTTAATCCAGAGCCCCAATCATTTTCAATGTGGAGGTCTAGAATTAAAGCAGTATACAAGGTGGAAACCAATTGGTATAATGCAAGGGGTGCAACAAGCAGCTGTGTGAGGTCATGATTTGGTCACCTGTTAATTGGTTGGAAGGTTTGACTAGGCAATGAGATAATCAAGGTGGAAGGCAATAGAGGTAGCTGTCTGGGTGACATACTAGGCAGTCTTATGATCACATGGGCCCTTTGTTTCTTCACAGATAACGTTTATTGTTATACGATGATTTACAGTGATTATGGAGCTGCAATTTATAACACTGTTGAGATTAGCAGCTACTCTGACCATACTACTGTTATGCACCTGCACTTCACAACTGATTGATGCTTTAGTTCATGTTCTTTGCTACTGATGATTTCCACAGGTCACCTGATGTATTATGGATATGTTATGGTGATTATGCATTTGCACTTTATAGCAATGTTTATAGATATGCTATAAGTAAAACAATGTTGTTATGCATCTGCACTGCAAAATGTATTGTATTTATAGGCTGAACCTATTGATGGCTGGATATCACTAGGGTATGGCTTGCTCCGCACTTCACTGAAGTATTCACTTGAACTTTTTCCCACTGGCTACGAAACAGGGCTCCCGGTTCTAGTCTAACCCTATGCATTTTAAGAGCTAAAAGAAGACATTGTACTGTAACCTTTGTAATACTTCAACCGATAATTGCTGACCACTTTTATCTGTTTATCTTGTGCTCATGCTCTATAGACTTGGTTCACAAATTTGTGGAGGGGCTTGTATTTTATTAGCTGCATACGATCTGCAGAGTGCTTTTTTTTCTTTGGGGGTTAAGTTTGCTGCGTATAAGGGTGAAGTAGTATGGTAAAAATCAATAAAAGGAATATTACTTCATCTATGCGGCTTACATGCTGGCAGTTTAGCATAAAAATGGGTTCAGTGGTGTGGTTTTTAACTGCACAAAATCAACATCCATTCAGGCTGATTTTCGGTAATTATTTACACTTGTGAATTGTATTTTGTTCATTTTGGCCAATTCGCCATTGACCTCCGAGGAAGTAACAGTTGTTTGACCCAACTTTAAGACATGACAGTAAGCTAAAGAATTTAACAACTGTATGGCTTTCGTAAACTGATTAAATGCTGGAAGACGTCTGGACAATTTAATCCGGTTTTGGAAACACTTAAATCTGACCAAGGGCACACTGGTGGTATTGCAGTCAGTCACTGAAGCAGCCACCAGAACAAACCGCTGAAAACATAACTATTCCCCAGTTTGTGAGCTTACTTTCACTGGAGTTAAAGTCACAATTTTGGAATTAAGTTTGAGGCTTTAAGGCACAAGGACGTTCAAGTGGTCTTCCTTTTAGAAATACATAGTTGCCAACCCTGCAAAGTGTTGTGTTCAGAAACGGTTTTTGCATTATTCCTACAGTTAAAAGCTTTTTGCTTTCCAGTAATTATATATATATTTTTTTAAATGACAACGTAATCACTTTCAATAAAACAGTGAAACAAGCCTGTTGGACCTGGCCCTTTTTACGGGGTCATCCCCCAACTTTTTGCCCGCCTCCTCCCCCTTTTCTGACTTTTTGTTCACTTTAGGGCTCTGGGCACTTTATCACTGCTGACCAGTGTTAAAGTGCATGTGCTTTCCCTTCCAAATTTGATATGACTGCTTACACCGGATTGGCTCATTTAATTTACCTGCAAGCCTCTTGTATAGTGGTATCCCTTACAGCCAGGACATGTACATTAAATGCTACTAGCTGGCCTGCAGCGCAACTTGCGCCACCCACAAAAGTAGCCTTTCAAACCGGTCTCATGCCTGCCACTGCAGAGCCTGTGTGCAGTTTACCGCCACAGTGGTTCAGAATCTATATTTGTTTGCCAGGAACTCCACTTTTACTACATTGAGGTCATCCCTAAGGAAGCCCCTTGGTAGCCTTATGGGCATGGCGCTGTGTAGGTAAGCGGTAGGACATGTGCCTTTTTGTGTGGTATGTCCTGGTATTTGGTTTCTCACTGCTGCCTCTCATAGGGTAGCATTAGGAATGCCCCTGCGTATGACTAAGTGGTATTTTCTAATCTTTGAGCGTGGGCCTATTCGGTCTGGTTGAAATGGCAGTGAGAAATGCTGCTTACTGCGGATTCCATATTAACAGTTTATAAATTCCAATCTTAGAAAGTGGGCATTTTTCTGTGCTTATGACCCTTGTGATTTTACAGCATGACTCCAATCAACAACTGGGGTAGAGTGACAGCTTCACTTGGTGCATACTTTCCAGACAGCCATCACACAGGAGGGGCTAGTTGTAACAGAGGTTACATCTGCATACTAAGTGGTCTTCCTGGGTTGGTACAGGCAGTGCTCACTCACATTTGTATAAGCCGTGTCCTGCCCTGACAAGCTTGTTTACCCCCCTACTGATGTCTGGAGCCAGTGTGGAGGAGAATAGGCATTTCTGGAACTGGTTAGAGCCGGTAGGAAACTTCTACCCACTTCTAGAAGCTGAGTATAAGTATAGTGGGTTGTGCCCAATGTTTCAAGGCACTGTGTGGGATTTGTAACCAGACGCTGCTGGCTCTGCATACTACAGAGGACTAGTGTAGTGCCAAGAGGGATCCGCTGCCTACTGATTGTTGGGTGGCTAAAGGGACTGCCACTCTGTAAAGTGACACTGTGGTCTGGTATGCTGCTGTTTTCCCATCTCTGGGTGTCCCCAGGGGCCAGCCATGATTCCAGAGAGGAGAAGCAGGGGGGAGTTGCAAAGGAGGAGGAAAAAAGCCCCCCCCCCCGCAGAGCACTATCCTTTGCCTGGGGGGGCGGCTCCACAACCCAAGGAAGATGCCACATTTCACTGTTCTTTCATCCTCAGTTTTTGCTATATTTCCCAAACTGATGGAATGTGTTGTTTTTGCCTCACTTGGGTAATGTGAATATTCTCATAATCTGCTTTGTGCGCACAGAGAGGATGTGTTTTATGACATGTGCAAGTGGGAAATTATTCTTTGTGTTTGCACTCATTATATGACAACTGCTTGCTTAGCAGTTTATTACTGATTTGTCTTTTTGGTCTACTTATGTTTTATGCAATACAGTTTATTTTTTCTAATAACTGGTTGTGAAGTCTCCTTTTGTGGTCTCCTGAACAGATTAGGTCAAAAATTAGTCTCTAGGTCACTAAAGACCCTGGTGCACATCACTGGCACTGCTACAAAGTAATAGGTGTGGTGGTATCAGCATTTTTAAAATATATTGCAAGGGGGCAGGCAGGGGGGGGGGGGGGGGAGAGAACAAGGGCTATTGCATCCAGAGGCTCCAGGACAGCTGCAGTGACATCGGGCTCCTGTCATAGTTCCTGTCAAGAAGGTCTGACCATTCACCCCCCCACAGTAGCAGAGCATCTCATATTGCCAAGTTAGGCGGTCAGTCTCCAAGTCTTCTGCAGCCATGTGTTAAACCCTCCGCGGGGGAAAGACAGGAGTTGCCCTAGTTCAGTTGGAGACTTGTCTTGGATCCAGAGATCCAAGAAACCAAAAAAATAGGCAGCTGTTGTGTGGTTTCTCGTACGCTAGGGCGTCATCCACATAAAGCGAGACGGCACCAGTTGGGGCCCCACACAGGACCTTCCCCCTAGCAAGGTTTGTAGCGCACATGCTGTTGTCAGTCTTACCATTGCTGACACATTGAAATACCAATAAAGAACTTAAAAAAATAACTGATCACCCTTTTAAACTTCTGTTTACATTGCACCCAACTAAACAAGAACATGCGAGGTCACAAAACACCCATAAAAGCAAAGACGCCCGGCAAAGTGTTTATTACAAATTGCTTCGAGCTGAGAAATACAAGGCAATAAAAAGCTTAAGGTGCTCCCCCAAGGGAATGATCTTTAAACGAAGAGGCAATGATGGGACCCTTTGCCTCAGTTCCCCTCGTTGATCCATTCGTTGGCGCAGCTAGTGTAAGAAATCAGCTCTTCTGGCTTGAACCCCAAGTTGATCTCCTTTTTGGCACTTTCCACAGAGTCACTGCCATGGCATATGTTCCTATGGGAGGAAACAGACATTAGAGTGCAAAGAGCAGCACCTACATTTGATGCACACCATTACGACAGTTTGAAGGGTTCACAAAACCGAGGACAGTGCAGATATGAGAAACCTGAAGACTACACATACTGGAAAAAACAGCAAATTGATAGACATGTGGGCTTGGTTAAAACTGCTTTCGATACAAGTAGTTTTAACATCTTGGATGGTTTCGTTCAAGTAACCTGCCTGCATCAGAACAAGATAGGTCCGTGCCCACAGTCAGCAATAAAGGGACTAGGAGGCAGAAGAGATAAATGAGCGTGTATTAATTTACGTCATCCCACACAAAAAGCTTAAGGTTGGACTACTAGGGAAAGAGTTGAAATAATGGAAAAAACTACACCACAAATAGATAAGCTTTCATTGTTCACTTAACTGAGATGCGATTTTAACGAGCCGGTTTCAAATCAGCCTCGCATGGCAGTCATTTCCATATCAGGCAGTGTTCTAGTAGGGCGGGGGGAGGGGGCAAACATGGCTGCAAGGCCTCTGCCATGGGAACAGGGGTAATTTGCCTACGTTGTCCCGGAGTCCGCCCGCGCTGCTATGGTTCTGCAAACTGGGCCAAATACGCCCTCAGCAAGTGACTGCGATACATAATCACAGCCCTCATGACTAATTGAAAAGCACGAGCTTGAAACCCAATCACCAGCTCTAGAACCGACTGTTCCAACTCAGTTTACAAAAAGGTACTTTAATCTATGCACAACACAATACTACAAAGGAACTGATCATACAAACACTGGCAATTCTGTTACAACACCTTAAATCTGTCGTCCAATCTCTATGAAAATGGAGCTGTTGGCAGACTGATAACAGGTGTCTACCTCCCTTCTGGCACTCAGTGGTTAGATCTATCAAGAAGGACCACTGGGGGTGGAGGGGGCAACTTGCTCTCAGCGCACTGGATAGTGATAACAGAAGACCAGAGGCAGGCCTCAGCTCAAAATCTTTTTCACGTTGAAAAAAAAGCTAATCTTAGCAAAAGAGCCAAGTGAATTTCTAACGGAGCCTCATCTACTTTGCCCCCGCTTTAAAGGCGGGGTCTCCTCCATCCAGCTTCGGGAATATGCTTATCTTAGAGGGAAAAGGCTTGTTACACATTCAAGTCGACAAAGCCTAAACACTTTACATAAAGCAGGAGATAAAAACAGATGCCCGTTCCCTGTACACATTGTTCCAATCTGCTTACGAGGAGTCTGAAAGGATGGCTGCCACTGAATTATCAAAGTAAATGCCTCTGCAACAAGGAAAACTGAAAAGGAAAAAAGCTGTGTGGGGGCCGGGGGCAGGCGGGTTGGGGTTTAAGGGAGGCCAACCAATCTGGGATCAGAACACACTAGCCAGCAACTGCCAGAAAAGCCCGCGCGTAAGCTGCCTTTAACAGTCTACAATCGACTAAAACCAACACTCCCATAAACGCAGCACTAGCGCAAATAATGCAAGTCTCCATTGCGTGGTCAGTCTCACCTGCAATTCTTTAAAACTACACTTTGTATTAAGTCAATCATGTTCTCGTTTGGAGTGTTTTTTTTACTGGCTGTGCACTCTGGGGCCAAGGACTTTTCCCGGAAAGGGGGGGGGGGGGGGGGGGGGAGGGGAGTAAATGCATTAATTAGTCCTCTGTACCAGAACTGCACATTTTCTTACAGCGGCAATTAATCACATGAGAGCAATGACAAAAATACAGAGGGAAGCCCTCTTCAGGGAAACCTTTTCATCATGTGTTCATATCCACAGGGAGTGAGTGACTCATTTGATGCCCGCAAAGACGTTCCTCCATGGGCCACATGCACACCATTTCCATCACGTACCTGCCAACCTGGACGCAGAAGTCTCCCCGGATGGTCCCAGGCCTGGAATCAACAGGGTTGGTCTCTCCCAGCATTACCCTGCCAGTCTTCACCACATTAAATCCTTCCCAGACCTGAAAAAAGTAAGCAGTAACCTTCAAGCAAAAAATAATTGTCACATGGTCAATTAAACACGACCCATCGTGTTTGTCCACTGGAATTCCACTGCACAGAGCTCCTACTGTACAGAGCTCCTACTGTACATATTCTACCAGTAAATGTATGGCATTCACGTGGAGTGAATTCTCAAGTTAAACTACCCAAGCAATCACATGGGAAACATTAAAGCTTGTAAGAACTGCAAAACATTATAAGGGTGATTCTAATACATGGTGCTGCTTTTACTCAACTGAATGCGAGACTGAAGAGATGTCCCCGTATGCGCAAGTATCAAGTACAACAGAACTCTTGCATGGAGGCTCCATCTTACCTGTGCAGTCAATCCGAGCCCCAGTTCCCATGTGCTGAATAGTTGCGGAGCAGCATATGACTACACAAAGGTAGGCAGAGCAGAAATAAATACAGGATTTTGATGCCTGTACTTGCTCTTTTTCTGTCCCTCCCAACTAGAGTATGGATAGCACTCCCCCACATACCCCCCTCCTCCCTCCCAAAAGGGAATTAAAACTTGCCAGGGCAAACTTGAAGGAGAAAGTTAGTGGTGATTCAAATAAAGGATCAATGATGCATCTTGCCAGAAAAATCCTTAAAAAATTAATTGTGGTGTAGACTGTGGCTGCTCTACAAGTCTCCAAGCATGATATGCATCTGGAAAGACACTGTTCTCTAGCGGAACGTGCACAGACTGCACTGTGCAAGATGGTAAACAGCCATGTAAGACCTAGTCTGTTCTTTGTGGCCAGATGGATGGCTGTTGACAAGTTAAGATTTGGTCATGTGAAAGGCCAGAGTCTGCTGGTAGTCAAGCCAAGTTACTTTGTCCGGCTTACCGAGGCTATAAAAAGGTACATACATAAAAAAAGCTTAACAGTTACATAGGCAAAATAGATATTAAAAATGAAATATAACATGCATTACTATTTGATGAATTAAAAAATTCAGTGACCCTATGAAAGTCAGCAGCAGCTCATCCTCATCAAAAGAACCCACATCACACCCCACCTCAAGAAGCCACACTGACTCCCGATCCAGAAGAGATACCAGTTAAAGATGCTGACCCACGCACAAAGCCCTGCACAATGAAGAAACAGCATCCATCAGCAAACTCCTGACCTCTGCTTCCTCACCAATACACCCCCCCGATCCGCCAACCGACAGAGGAGGCACTTTCTCACCTGGCTGCCAAGGCGTTGAGCAGCCTTTCACTGCACCTCAGGACCACCCACTCACCCCAGCAATTCTGGAAATAATTCAAGACCTGGATATTTGAGTGAACAAACCATGCAACAGCCAACATCTCCAGCAACGCAAGACGATTTGATGCACTTTAATGTTGATTGATTAACTTCTAAGAAAAGATATACGGCTTAAACTCCCTTAAAGTTCCTGCATCTTACTGTTAGAAAGGAGCAAATCCCACAAAATGTCATTGAGACTGGAGATGCATCCCAAAGTTTGCTAAAAATCAAGGGTTTTAAAATAGTTTAATAGTGATACAAAAGTAGGGTTTATAGCTTTAAAGAAACAAAATGGCTAAAAGTCTTCTGAGAGCCCATCACAGGGATATGCTGATGATAGCACCCCCAGTAGAACAAAGTACTAAGGAAGCTCATTAACATCGACGCAGTATCCACCACCCTGAAACAAAATAGGGATGTGTTCAACTCTCCAGCTACTTTGAGACCAACCAGTTGCTTAATTCAACACAATCTGGATTTCACCCAGGCTACAGCACCAAATGCACACTGGAAGCACGATACCATTAAAATGACGAGACTCCCATCTGCTGTTCCCAAAACCGGCATTGTTAACAACACCCAGGTAGTTAAAGTCATACACCGTGCCAAATGAGTGCCCCTTCACCATTAATCTGGAAAGTTTTCTGGTCTGGCCCACATGCCATAATGTGAGACTCCCCAAAGCTGGTGACCAGGTCAATTAAGCCCCCCTTAAGAGTTAAATGATTCAACCAGCAGAGTTCGAAAAATCCACTTGACCACTCATCTTTTTTGATCAGGTCGAGCTATTCTCATCCCTTTTGGCAAGTTGCCACTGAACAGGTGTTGTGTTCAGTTGAAAAGTGGAGGGCTATAAAAGATGCCTTTAAATAGTGTTATGTCAAATTTGCGCTGTGTTCACAGAGAGGTCAAAAGTCTGTTTTTCTTACAATTTATTTTCCTTCTGACTGCAGAGTTCCAGGACTTTGAGGTGAACTGTGGGACCGCCTGCTTAAAATGTAAAAATATAAGGATATAGGATGTCAGGTTTTTCCGAACACATTTAAATGTGTAATTATATTTCAGTAGTTTGGAAGTCCTTTGTTTTGTGCGATTAAAAATATTTCAGTAGGATGAAAATGAATCAGAATACTTTACATGTTGAGGTGCAAAGGATGTTTTCTGAAACAGAATTTTCAGAGATTAATACACCATAGTTTTCAGTAATTAGCAGAGGTTATTGGATATTTCTTGGAATGAGCGTGTGTAGATGACAGTATGTTACCACATCATGGTTTAGTAATATATTTATTAAAAACAGAAACACTACTGCCCTGATGGGAATGTTGTTAGTAAACTAAAGTCCTAGGTTATGTGGGCTAGACCTCATGGGTATATGGGCTAGATTCTTGTGATACATGCAGAAAGCTTTAGTCTACTTAAAGACTAGATTGTTTTTGTACTGCAGAAATGCTGAGCTCACATAGGTGCTATCATATGAGATTAAGAACAAGGTGACTAAACTATTTGCCTAGGATCACAATTGGAGACCTGTTTACGGGTCAAGTACATTACTGTTAGGTCAAGTAACATGATTTTTTTAGCCCTGACCAGTGTACGCAATTCCTTGGGGTCTATGCCCCAAGTACTGCATTGCCTGCATAAAGCAGTACCAGTATAGGGACCCCAAGACCATCACTGGATAGTTTGGTTATGGTGGGGCACAGGTTGTTAATATGACAGGTGGGGTCTGAAATAAACCCTTGGTGTACCCTTAGGGGTAAGAGGGAAGGGGTTAACAGTCAAGACATTTTTCCTGTAGAACCAAACCCTCACTACTAAATTGTGTGCGATTAACACACAAAATTCACTAATGCGGCTTCAACCCACAAATCCAACTGCCACAGTTTAGGTCGATTGATAGTCAAACGCTATTGAGAAATCCATAACAGCAGCAGCACCTGGCGACAGTATACTTGCCAATAAAGGTTAAAGCACTGCTCCACTGTACCCAGACCCTGGCAGAACCCAAACCGAAAAGGACAACATTTTGGAATAGTTGCCCAAGTGTAAGCTATTAAACATCACCCAGGCTATTATTTTGACAGAGCCACCAATAAGGCCGATATGGAAGGAGGGGAGCATAAACAGGTTATTTGCTAGGTGGTCTTTATCAATGAAACGCCCGCTTACTTAATCCTTCTGGACTTAAGTTATAAAACTTAAGAATCAGCTTTACAGAGTTTGGGTTCTTGAATGTAACCATGTAAGATGCCTGATGACCTGAACATCAGTGCCTACACAAACTAAGCATAATTCTACTTTCAACATGTAGACTATACAAACTACTGCAACAGATTGCTTCGACACCAATAGATGTGTGCCCACAGGTAGTGTAACCAAAGACTTTCAGCAATGCTTATGTGCGAGTAGGTGGCACCATATGGTTCTGCAGCAGTTTGAAAGAGCCACACAAGCACTATCCAATGTGCACCAACAACTATTTCTAGGTTCCTGTGCCCCTAGACTGATCCAGAGCTCCACTTCCACCCACATCTTTGACAGATCCCAAGCAGGCTAAAAACGGTGGTCCAAGAAAGTAATTTCCCCAGAAAAAGTCAGGATTCAAGCTGAGCCCCAAACTGCTGGAGACAAATGTGTCATGGACCTAAACGACATGTGCCTCTGGTCCTTGCGCTACATAAACTCAGGCATTAAGTGCAACCTTACGCACCCAAAGACAATCTAGGATCAATAGGCAAAGCTTTAAGTCGCCAGGCTCAAGAGGCTGCATTTGATAGAGGTTCTGCTCTTGATTGCAGTCACGTCTTAGGCCCCGCACAAAGGTAGTCGCACTCAAAATCTGCTGGTAGGTTGAAAACATACCATAAGCACAAGAAAGTCAAGCAGGCCTCTATACCTCCACTTAATCTGGCAAGAGACTGCAATATCACGTAAACAATCTGATGTTCTGTCAATCCTTGCAGGCCCCAAATTCCCCAAGCCATCACTGACACGGCAAAAGTTGCTACCTTCAAGTAGGCAGTGAGAACAAATACCTGATCACACCAGCCCTGCAGTATTAAATAACTAAAGCACACCCAGTGGTTATGCGGCCAAACTTTCAGCTTCTTCCTTCAAACCAGCTCTGTCAGACAACAGAAGTCAACTTTGGCTATGATCCTGGAACACGTTTGAGCCAATGTCTTAACACTGACAAGGAGGGGGAAAACCTGGTCTACCCTTCTTTATAAAGGAGGGCTGTATTTTGACTTGCAAAATGCCAAAGGCCTAGATACCCCAGAGCTTGTCTCACTATCTGGTCTAACAGAAAAAAGTGCACAGAGCAGGATAACACCTAGATTTACAGTTGCCTACTCTGGAAGCCAAAGTCAACTGGACTTGCTAGAATACAAGGCAAACTAAATCTGAGCCACTGCTACTATTTAATGACGCCCTTACTGTCATGGCCACTTGGTTCAAGTCATGTTCAGCAGACCTTTGCTTAGACTGTACAAACCAGCTGAGTTTTCTTCTCTTAAGATGCAGAGAAACACCAATCTGAGCGACAGGAAAACAGTTTGGCCTTGAAAGCCTTACTACCAACCACTAAGGGAAGGCTGGCACATATCTTAACAAGCAACATGACTAAAGTGGTACAGCAATATGTATGGTGGTGTAGTACATTGTGCCAGGAGGCTATACATCTGAAGTGGCAAGACAAGCATCTTTTTGGTATTCAGCCACCTATCAGTACCTTAATACCAAAGGGAGATGCCAGCTGTAGACAATGAGTGCAGTCTCCAACCAGAAGTCACACAGGGTATTGATTCTGCAAAGGGGGTGTCACCTCATCTCTGGACACCTTTGGGGTGCTCCTGGATGGGATGGTCGGTTCTCTGCGTGTTCCCTAATTTTCCCAGACTTGCTGCCAAAAGTGGGGCTTTGTCCAGGGAGGGTGGCAAATCCACCAGTTGGAGTTGCCCTGGGGCACTATAACCCAAGGCTTGAGCCTTTGAGGCTCACCAACAGCTGGTACGGCTCCTGCAGGGGAAAGTGTAAAGCACCTCCATCGAGGACAGGCTTTGTTTCTGACCACTGAGCACAAAGGCTCCCACCCCATGTGGTCAGAAACATGTCTGAAAGCAACAGGCTGGCAAAGACCAGTCAGTCCAGCTTTAGTAGTTTGGCTAACATACAGGGGGCATCTCTAAAATGCCCCTGGTGCATTTTTTCAATAAACTCCACACTGTCATCAGTGGGAGTTCACTGTGCTAAGTTGGATACCAAACTGCTCAGCATTCAGTGAAACCATTTTGGAGCTGTGGAGTTCATAATGACAAACTCCCAGACCCTGTACTCAATATGGCCACACTGCACTTACAGTATCCAAGAATTAACTTAGACACTGTAGGGGCATATGGTTCCTGCAGCTATGCCCTCACCTGTGGTATAGTGCACCCTGCCTTAGGGCTGTAGGGGTGTCTTACCTTTTGCCACAGGCAGTAGTTTGTGGGCATGGCACCCTGAAATGGTGGTCATGTCAACTGCCTTGCCTGTTTCTCCCTACCAGCATACACAAGCTGCAAAGGGAGTGTGCATGTGCATGGTGAGGGAGCCCTTTTGTACCAGGTATACATTTTACAAAGGGAATACCTGTGTGCAAAGGGTGTGCCAATTCTGAAAACAAAGGTACAGATTTTGGGAAAGAACACTGGTGCTGGGACCTGGTTACCATGATCCTAGCACACCCTCAATAAAAGTTGGCATCAACACCAGGCGAAAAGTGGGGAGTAGCCATGCCAACAGTGGCACTTTCCTACACATTCATGAAACTCACCTTGAGACCTATCTGACAGGAGGGACTTTAGCCTATTTGGTTCTCAACATGTAAGAGGACCCTCCACCATTGGGTGGTCCCATCCATTCCTAAGATGAGGAATCTTCAGTTTGAAATATCCAGACAATGGCGCTACTTGGTGAATAGTCTAAATGGAGATTCCTCACTGTCCTCCCACCTCTACTGAGGTGTCTACTGATCACCTTAAGGTCCCAAGTTAAGTAGTCGCACCATCACCTGTAAATATATTTTTTCCTTCAAATGTTATATGTGAGGGAATCGAACAAGATCAAGAAATTATGTCAGCAAGCAGGGGTGGGGCTTATGTGAAGCTCCACAACACTGTATGAAGTCACCATGAAGCCATATAATGCCACCTACTTGTACTCCGGGAGCATTGCTTAAAAAAGTCTCTGGACCCAGTATGGTGCTAGGGAATATTCTAGAGTAGAAATCTGGCATTACCAATGTTAATTACCAATTTATAGAGAGCTAGGGAGGAAACAAAGGGCTAGGACAACATGATGTACAAGTAAAAAGGAGTTCATACTGGTTCAGCTGCAAGACTATTGTGCACTGAAAACTGAGGCAGGCTCATCCAAGAGGATTTACACCAGGTAGTTCCCAGAAACTAGGGCCTGGTTTACCTCAGGGTATAAAACACAGATCTTTTAGGACATACTTTGGTCTTTTCATTCCACATTCTAGGAAGCTGGCTGGAGCTAACTCAAGAATCTTTATTGGTATGAGGAAATTGGAATTCTAGGTCAGCACACAAATGCCATTAAAAAAAAAAAAACTTTAAATGGAAGAGTAACTCCATAATTTCAGAGTAGTAGGGGTATACACATCATAGACCATTCTACACTCACCATTGGAACAACAGGGCCGGAGCCCATGTATTAAACCAAACTGGAGTAGAAAGGGCGATCCTTCAGGTCAATGTAGTGTTCCTTCAGAAGTTCATCGGAAGCCTGCAAGTGGCAAAGAAAGTATTGTTACCTGGGTGATGAGACCTCAACCCTGGTCATGCCAGTGATCTGAGTACAGCAGTTCACACCCAATATCACAGTATATCATTACCCAATTACGGTGTATGCTTAGACCCTATCACTTGTGTACACAAAACGCAAACAAACCAAAGACTACTCTCACCTGCATAAACTTCATTGCCACCATTCAGTATCCCTTCTGCTCAAAGCGCTTGATTATCTCTCCTACCAGGCACCGTTGAACGCCATCTGGCTTGATGCAAATGAAGGTACGTTCTGTAATACCGTTACCAGACATGTTCCTAGAAGAAGGCAAGAGGGCGACAGAAAACTTAACATTGTTCATAATAAGGTGTACATCGAAGTAAACAAATTGGGCTCCCTACACAAGTCAGCTTCAAATCTAAACGTAAACTTCACACAAAAACTAAGGTTTAACAAAAATGCATCAGTCCATTTTTTATCGGACCGAGTTACAAAAAAAAGCACTTCACAGAAAAAGCAGAAGCTAGCCTATTCAAAAGCACAATTTAAACCACAAAACTGGAGATTCTAGAATAAAGTTAGAGCTGCAGAATAAATAACTTCTAAGGTAGTCTGACTTCTTGATCACTGTAAGGCTATCCCATTATTCGGGCACAGCAAGGAGGCTTCTCTGGAGATCTGACTAGGCTTCCTGATTAAGCCAGGTCAGGAGAAAACAGGTCTGTTCTGAGTTGTGAAATGCACAAATCCTAAAGAGTGACAAATATGTCTCCTACATTCCTCGAACTACTGTAGGGGATAAAGTACCCCCTTCCACACACGAGTATCGTCTGTCACTGTGGATTACAATGGACAGAGAAAGGAGGCTGAAGAATGAGGCGAATTGCAATATCCTTCTAATGTATTAGAAAGGTTGTGTTATTCCTTATAATACATCTTCAAACCATCACCCCTCCCACAAACCACTTGCATCACTGGTATCTTGCACTTGTGTATATTACAGACATGGATAAAGCATCACCTGCACTGCAAACGTGTTTGCAAGATTAAAATTCTAATTCAAATCAGATTAAGAATGTTATGACTCAGATTGTGTGGATACATGCAGAGATCTGATTGTTCTGGTCATTCTATACCATGGATAAACACGGTGCCATAAATACCTTTCTACTGGTCACATTGTTCAAAAAAAGATCAGAAGACGGCCAGTTCCTGTTTTCCTTTTTTAAACTTCTGCTGAATGATGTTCCCGATGGCATGCCTTTCACCTTGGCTGTTCGCACCATATTGAGAGGTCATAATTCAACTGCAATAACTTAGTTGAGCAGATACATTATTTCTTAATTACAGGTGAACGAAAGACTACTCCATTGTCGTACATTATATGGATATCTCAAGTCACCAAGGAGATCCTTGATCCTGTAAAACAAGAAAGCAGATGCTGTTCCATTATAAGTTCACATAACTCAAGGTGACATGCAATAGCCTTCTAATGTATTAGAAGATAATTTATTCCTTGTAAGTACGGCCACACCATCACCCTTCCCACAAAATGCTTAAATCCTCAGCGTTGCTCTTCATATGAAAGAACGCCCGTAAACGTAATTGCGCTATCTAGTGCCAAATAAACACCAAAATGCAGCTAAGATATGTTGCTTAAGGATGCTGGAATTCGTTTAATACAAGTCAGATTTAAAAAAAGTTGTAGCTCAGAATGTACAAGCCTGCAGAGATTTTTTTCCCTATAATTACACAAAACATTAAAAAAACATTTCCATAAGTATTCCCTTTCTGCTCATCGAGCAGATATAAACAGCAGAAGGAAAAAAAAAACGGTTTCGTATTTGAATCTGCATCTTTATACACCGTTTCCTGAAATTCACCTGGGCTGCTGAATCTGGCCGGAGACCCTGACATCGGAACTAAAAAGGCCCTTAGTTATTGCACTTTAGGCAACTTCATGCCTTCCTTGCAAGGGACTGAGCTAGAACGTGCCTGCAAGAAACAAATCGGAGATTGGCTTTTATACATGGATTATGTACTCTTCCATGTATTCTAAAAATATCAAACCAACTGAGAACAGAAAACACTGCGGCTAAACGAGAATCAAGACTATGGCAAATAAGTTTCAGGAAGAAAAAACCCTCAAAGGCATAACTTAATCCTTTAGGTTCTACATCCTGGGTGCACTTCCTGAAGAGTAGATTTCCTCGAACCTAGCATTTCAGAAATGTTGCACCGGATCAGGCATCCAAAACAAACGTTTCAAGGGCAAATACAAACATTAGTCACACATACATATTAAAATAATAATGGAGAGATGACGTTAGGCAGGACGAAGGCTAAGATAAGCGTGAGGTTGCACAAGATTAGCAGCTCTGAACAGATGTGGGACTTAACGAGCAGGTACACAAGGAAACTGTTTACAAGCCCAACACAAAGAGCTGATACTCTTTACTCTGATTAATCTCGTTCTGCAGGAGCCATCTATAACCTTCTCATGGGAAATGCTGCCAAGTTACATTTCTAAGTCATCGTGAACCTTTAAGAACTGTTGACCAGCTGATATCTGGGTTCCAACCTCAAGTAGGGATTAAGCAGCCGCAGACAAATAAGCCGTTGTGTAAAATGAATGTTTACTGGACCCGTGTTGCATGTGCGCTTCTTTATAGTGGAGTCCCACTAAACACCCTACTTTCGGCAAAATTACGAGCTTAGTCCATTTATAATAGATAATGTTTCTGGTTCTGGAGAAAATATGACTTCGGGTTAACATGCAGTCATCTTTACTACATCAGATTTTCTATATAAATTCGCCGCACTTGGCTTGTAGATGACATGCTACTGGCCTACTAAAACTGACTACAAAATTCCATCCATTTTGCGCCCAAGAAATGATTTTTTTTATCCAACACTTAACACGCTGCGCTTGCAGGGTATCATTTCACAACTGTGCAAATGGTCATTACCATAGAACTCCGCAAATACACATCAGCGTGCGGGCAGGCTTCCCGACACATCAATCCTTGACAGTAGGTGGCACACCCGTCTCGGAAACACGCCAGTCCGTCGTAATTATTTCCCTTCAAAACGTAACTATACTTTCTCCGCATGCCACCGATGGCTTCTGCAGGCAGCGAGACTCAGTTATCTCTTTAGACGAGGGGGTTGGGCGGCCTCGAAGGCAAGGATTACTTCAATGCACTAATCCTGGCTGCCCGATTTCACCCACACAAAACGCTTTATAAACAGTAAGCTCTAGCTGAGATTTGATCCCCGGGGAGAGAAGGCACGAAAATCATGTCGCTTGTCCTGCCACCACTACTTCACTTGCAAGTCACAGCGGGCCACCGTTACCACAACTTCATAGCCACAGAGCCGTGGAAGCGCAGGGTCGAGCCAGAACACGATACCAGCCTTCAGTGTAACTTAACAGTTTGTCCGCTAGTCAATTATAAGTCCATAGTACACATTTGTGTACTACACAAGCAGTTTATACAATATTCCTAACTCGAACCTAGAGGCTGAAAATGGCATCAACAACGGTAAATCATTAAGCTGCAGCATGCAGGGCTTCCGAAGAAAGAAAAGTGCTAACGTGAGAAGACCCGATACGAGGATGTCACTCATTCAAACCGGAGCTACAGAAAGACTGGAAGGCCCCCTCCTATAAACCCAACATGTAATCTGTGGTTAGGGCCATCCTTAAACTGCCATGTGTACTGAAATTATATTTTTACAGAAAAAAAGTTGATGCAAGACCCTTCTTTCGGATTACTACATAGTAATGCATCTGGACGGCACAATTAGATAAGGTGCATTCAGAAGAAACCCCCATAAAACATTACAAAGTTCCTGAGACTATCCGTTCGTTGCTATGCATAGTGCCATATACATAACCCCTTGTCCCTGTCGGTTTATGCTAGCCTTTTATAAATCGGGAACTCTTACTCACCCCCACTATATACACTCAATAAAAGACGAGCATTCGATATTTCACCCTTCCCCGCCAAAAAACAAAAAACTTTCTTACTGTAACAAATCTGTTCCAACTCCGATCCACACAAGCTCTCAAACTCTTATTAGGCACTTAAACGTGCCACCAGAACTTAAAAAATAATCCATTATTTTGAGAATAAATCTAGACCACCACCAAAAGAAAAAACTACGTAAACCTTCAACCCACTTCGATTTCTTCCTTAGACTTCTGTCCTTGCTCATTCGACATGACGTCCCATTTAAACCCAAACAGCTGATCATTTAAAATATAATGTAAACTGAAATAAAGTATTTAGACGAAAATCACTATATACACCAACAGGTGGCCAATCACTAATAGCAGTGCGATATATTCCGTGAAAAGCTAGCAGAACCGAACACCGGTGAATCATCACGGAAATGCGTGCGTTAAACATCCACCACCACTAATAGCAAAATAGGGCTCCTCAGAAGGAAGCGGGTGCAAGGGATAGTGCGAGGGTGCAAGTCTCCATATATTACAAATACAAAAAATATGGGATAAAAAGTAAGCCTGCAAGTAGCAGCGTAGGGCACTCCGCCTGCCATTTCGGGACGCGGCAAAGCCCAACCACCTCCCTACCACCCAAGATTAGATAGCCGCAGCCAGCATCATGAAAGATAAGGACACAAAAATATACATATATCAGGAAGCGGGCTCAGCTATCCGGAAACGTGAAGCCAGGTTATGGCCATGCATCCATTTCAACGGGTCCTGGTACACAAAGGGAGCGCGGGTTCACGTATAGAGAAGCGGTGACGCTCAGCCGAAGAAAAGTCACCGCGGCACCGTGAAAGTGTTTTACCTTAAAGGGTGGTAGGTACGTGTACGGCAATTACAATGGAGACTAGGGTGTGCGTGGAGGGAGAGGAGTTGAGGAGGCTCCGAAGAACTGCGGAAAGGAAAGAAGTGTTGCTGGAAACTGGATTCTAAACTCTGCTGTACCTGCTGCCGGAGTGCTAGATGTCCCCCGTTGATGGAAGCAGCGGTGGGCGGAGGAGAGCAAAAGCGAGAGAGAGGCAACCGGAAGTTATATACTGCCTGTGAGCTGCCGGCATCGTTTCGCCGTTCCCATTGGCTCACTTGAGATGCTGCCTTTCCCCCTTCCGCCATCTTATTGGCTGGGGACGCGTGACTGTAGCCACGCCCACCTATCGCCTGAGGGAGGAGCAGGATATGATCAGCAGCAAGGGGAGAGAGAGACTACTTCCCATTAGAGCAGTGGTCTTCAAACTTTTAATGTTGCGCCCCCCCAGTTGAAAAATAAAAATCATTGGGCCCCCCCTGAGAATTTTTCACAATTATTTTAGAAAGATGGCAATGCTTAAATAGGTCTAAACCTATTTAAACATTGCAGTTAAGTACTGTTACCTTTTTTAAACTGCAATAACATGCTTTTGCTTAAAACAAAGGCATGTTAGCTGTATAATATTTCTTTTGACCAGAGTTTGGCGCCCCCCCTGGGATCACTTGAGGCCCCCCAAGGGGGGCCCGCCCCCCAGTTTGAAGACCTCTGCATTAGAGAAATATTCCTTACCGTCTACCAAGACTAGGTAACAAAGACGTCAGGTCCAATCTAAGTGCGTTATGTCCAAGTTCACCTTCAGCGCCGGTAACAGCAGCTGCTGTAGTTGCTATGAAATTCTGTTGGTTCTGTGTTGTCTCTTAGTACAAAATATTGCTATGAAATTCGTATATCTGTTGGTTCTGTGTTGTTTCGTATTACAAAATGCTGTCCATTATTGGTATCCCTGGTCAGTTTCGAGGCTTGGCATAGGGGTTGCAAGGTGTGTTCTTAAGCGCCGTTCTGCTGGTGAGGGCTGGCTTCGGTGTTGGTGGATGGTGTAGAGGTTTGACAGAGAGTGTTATGCTGGGAATTCTGCTGGCGGTGGGTCTGGAAACCTTGTGATAAGGCTGATTAGTCCATTTGGGAGCTCTGACTTCTTTCTGGTGGTCTACAGGCTGGCGTTACATAACTGTGTTCCTACAGTATTTCAGGTAACATCTTCATCCCAGTCTTTACTTCCTCCCTGTAGTGTTGGGGGCCCTAGGCTCTCATGCTGTGGAAGTAAGGTGACACAGACTCATATTTTGGGTTCATGAAACTGGTCTCAGTGCGCCCGGCATCTTTATTTGCAAGGTCACCTGACTGGTGACCCCTGTGATGGATGGGTGTGGGGTGAGCGTGGAAGCCAGCCCTCAGCAGAGTGGCTGTTGGAAACACTAGAACGTGTCCTGCAGGACATACATCCTGTAGGAGGCTTGTAGTGAGTACCAAGGGGTACTTACACCTTGCACCAGGCCCAGGTATCCCTTATTAGTGTATAGGGTGTCTAGCAGCTTAGGCTGATAGATAATGGTAGCTTAGCAGAGCAGCTTAGGCTGAACTAGGAGACGTGTGAAGCTACTACAGTACCACAAGTGTCACTTGCACAATATCATAAGAAAACACAATACACAGTTATACTAAAAATAAAGGTACTTTATTTTTATTACAATATGCCAAAGTATCTCAGAGTGTACCCTCAGTGAGAGGATAGGAAATATACACAAGATATATGTACACAATACCAACAATATGCAGTATAGTCTTAAAAAACAGTGCAAACAATGTATAGTTACAATAGGATGCAATGGGGACACATAGGGATAGGACCAACACAAACCATATACTCCAAAAGTGGAATGCGAACCACGAATGGACCCCAAACCTATGTGACCTTGTAGAGGGTCGCTGGGACTATTAGAAAATAGTGAGGGTTAGAAAAATAGCCCACCCCAAGACCCTGAAAAGTGAGTGCAAAGTGCACTAAAGTTCCCCCAAAGACATAGAAGTCGTGATAGAGGAATAATGCAGGAAAGACACAAACCAGCAATGCAACAACAATGGATTTCCAGTCGAGGGTACCTGTGGAACAAGGGGACCAAGTCCAAAAGTCACAAGCAAGTCGGAGATGGGCAGATGCCCAGGAAATGCCAGCTGTGGGTGCAAAGAAGCTTCTACTGGACAGAAGAAGCTGAGGTTTCTGCAGGAACAAAAAGGGCTAGAGACTTCCCCTTTGGTGGACGGATCCCTCTCGCCGTGGAGAGTCGTGCAGAAGTGTTTTCCTGCCGAAAGAATGCCAACAAGCCTTGCTAGCTGCAAATCGTGCAGTTAGCGTTTTTGGATGCTGCTGTGGCCCAGGAGGGACCAGGAGGTCGCAAATTGGACCAGGATGTAGAAGGGACGTCGAGCAAGAAAAGGAGCCCTCTTAGCAGCAGGTAGCACCCGGAGAAGTGCCAGAAACAGGCACTACGAGGATGCGTGAAATGGTGCTCACCCGAAGTTACACAAAGGAGTCCCACGTCGCCAGAGACCAACTTAGAAAGTCGTGCAATGCAGGTTAGAATGCCGTGGACCCAGGCTTGGCTGTGCACAAAGGATTTCCGCCGGAAGTGCACAGGGGCTGGAGTAGCTGCAAAAGTCGTGGTTACCAACAATGCAGTCTGGCGTGGGGAGGCAAGGACTTACCTCCACCAAACTTGGACTGAAGAGTCACTGGACTGTGGGAGTCACTTGGACAGAGTTGCTGGATTCAAGGGACCTCGCTCGTCGTGCTGAGAGGAGACCCAAGGGACCGGTAATGCAGCTTTTTGGTGCCTGCGGTTGCAGGGGGAAGATTCCGTCGACCCACAGGAGATTTCTTCGGAGCTTCTAGTGCAGAGAGGAGGCAGACTACCCCCACAGCATGCACCACCAGGAAAACAGTCGAGAAGGCGGCAGGATCAGCGTTACAGAGTTGCAGTAGTCGTCTTTGCTACTATGTTGCAGTTTTGCAGGCTTCCAGCGCGGTCAGCAGTCTATTCCTTGGCAGAAGGTGAAGAGAGAGATGCAGAGGAACTCTGATGAGCTCTTGCATTCGTTATCTAAAGTTTCCCTAGAGACAGAGACCCTAATTAGCCAGAAAAGAGGGTTTGGCTACCTAGGAGAGAGGATAGGCTAGCAACACCTGAAGGAGCCTATCAGAAGGAGTCTCTGACGTCACCTGGTGGCACTGGCCACTCAGAGCAGTCCAGTGTGCCAGCAGCACCTCTGTTTCCAAGATGGCAGAGGTCTGGAGCACACTGGAGGAGCTCTGGACACCTCCCAGGGGAGGTGCAGGTCAGGGGAGTGGTCACTCCCCTTTCCTTTGTCCAGTTTCGCGCCAGAGCAGGGCTAAGGGGTCCCCTGAACCGGTGTAGACTGGCTTATGCAGAATTGGGCACATCTGTGCCCAAGAAAGCATTTCCAGAGGCTGGGGGAGGCTACTCCTCCCCTGCCTTCACACCATTTTCCAAAGGGAGAGGGTGTAACACCCTCTCTCAGAGGAAGTACTTTGTTCTGCCATCCTGGGACAAGCCTGGCTTGACCCCAGGAGGGCAGAAACCTGTCTGAGGGGTTGGCAGCAGCAGCAGCTGCAGTGAAACCCCAGGAAAGGCAGTTTGGCAGTACCAGGGTCTGTGCTACAGACCACTGGGATCATGGGATTGTGCCAACTATGCCAGGATGGCATAGAGGGGGCAATTCCATGATCATAGACATGTTACATGGCCATATTCGGAGTTACCATTGTAAAGCTACATATAGGTAGTGACCTATATGTAGTGCACCCGTGTAATGGTGTCCCCGCACTCACAAAGTCCGGGGAATTGGCCCTGAACAATGTGGGGGCACCTTGGCTAGTGCCAGGGTGCCCTCACACTAAGTAACTTTGCACCTAACCTTTACCAGGTAAAGGTTAGACATATAGGTGACTTATAAGTTACTTAAGTGCAGTGTAAAATGGCTGTGAAATAACGTGGACGTTATTTCACTCAGGCTTCAGTGGCAGGCCTGTGTAAGAATTGTCAGAGCTCCCTATGGGTGGCAAAAGAAATGCTGCAGCCCATAGGGATCTCCTGGAACCCCAATACCCTGGGTACCTCAGTACCATATACTAGGGAATTATAAGGGTGTTCCAGTAAGCCAATGTAAATTTGTAAAATTGGTCACTAGCCTGTTAGTGACAATTTGAAAGAAATGAGAGAGCATAACCACTGAGGTTCTGGTTAGCAGAGCCTCAGTGAGACAGTTAGGCACCACACAGGGAACACATACATATAGGCCACAAACTTATGAGCACTGGGGTCCTGACTAGCAGGGTCCCAGTGACACATAACAAACATACTGAAAACATAGGGTTTACACTATGAGCACTGGGCCCTGGCTAGCAGGATCCCAGTGAGACAGTGAAAACACCCTGACATACACTCACAAACAGGCCAAAAGTGGGGGTAACAAGGCTAGAAAGAGGCTACTTTCTCACACATCCCTCCCAAACTTTATTGAAAAAGCAAACGAACACCAACCTATGGGAGAGAAAACATCAACAATAAACAATCACGAGTCTCTTCAGGCAGTCCACCGGACGTGCTGCATGGAACTGGTACAGCTGGGCGCTTGGCATCACGGCACACCTCCGTTGTTTAACCAGCCCGCGCTGGACACGAATGGCAGCGCTGATGACGTCCGGAATACTTAAGTCACCTGTCCACAACATCACACTTAGTTTGGAGACTGTCGGTCCTGTCCCGCCTGGGCTCGCAGTGCTAGAGTCTATGTACGTTTGATGCAAGTGCATCAGGATCAGTGGGGAGTCCACTTTAAGGATCTCTGGAAGGCATTCCAGCTCCAGGGATGGCACACCTCCAAAGACTTCGGATGACCTGGATAAAGAGGCGGCGTCCTTGAAGGCCTTGGTGCTTCCTGACGTCCATTGGCAGAGCAGCGTCAGGCTTCCCTCTCGTGCCAGAACTCCATCGGAGAGGAGTCTCCTCGAGGCCCTTTGGTGGGCTGCCACGGGAATGTGTGGACTGTGCCATGCCTATCGCAGGTCAAGCGAAGGATTTGCTGAGGAACTGCCCACAGGACCACAACCCGGTTGTGCATGGAGCCACAAGGGTGGGTGTCGCAGGGTTGGTGTGCTCAGGACTCAGGTGCTCTGGCCTCAGTGCAATAGTCTTTGCCTCAGTGCAATAGTCTTTGGGTGACCAGTCTCTGCCTGTGACCTTCGTGCGTCCTGGTGCAGGACGTGGAGCTGCCTCAGACATCTCTTGTGGCAGGATTACTCTCTCACTGGAATCTCTTGAGGCCCTTATTCCTGAATTGCCACAGGACCGCATGGGCTGTGTGGGCCATTGGTATGCCACGCCAGGGAGGTCTCTGTGCAAATCCGAACAGGGTCACAACCAAACCTTCTGCAACCCCAAGGGTGGATGGTCCAGATGGCTGAATGTGCTCTCTTCGGCAGGTGTCCGGTTCACAGGGGCTCATGGCAGGTGTTTGGTTGGTCAGACTCCGATGGTGCCAGGGATGCCTTGTCAGCTTCTGATCTTCTTGCTGACTTTGGCTCCATTCGGGTGGTGCTATGCTCCTCAGGTGTTTTGCGTGATGCACCTCATAAAGATGTCAATCTTGCTACATCTTGTGAAGATCAACAGGTGGTGGTGTCTTCCATGGCAAAAGGATGACTTGAGGGACTTCGTGGCCACTCATGGTTCTTGCGTGGCATGTGCAATTGGTAACACGGATGCCATCTTGGTCAAGCAGCCGGTGACCGGAGGCAGGACGGTCGAGCTGGTAAGCGTGGGGCCTGGACGCGGTTTACGCACACTGGCAGTTTAGAGTTGGTCCACCAGCGGAGCTATCTCCAGTGACGTCTGTTCACCCAGGTGGCTGGCTTGTGGTGATGGATACCCTCTTGTCTGGTAGCACTAGTCCTGTCGCTCTTCTCCCTTTCGCACCTGTGGTGGTGTTGATCTTCGGTGTGACTGGTCTGCCACACCCTTCTTGTCTGATCCTACACGTTGTGGCGTCGGGCCACATTCTCCTTTCCTCTTTTCCTAATGTAGTGTTGCACCACAAGTTGCGCTGCATGGACCTTTCACTGAGTTGGGTTGCACCTCAGCCGGTGCGTCGTCTTCTGTCGCAGCCTCTCGCAGGCTGGGTTCTGTCTGTAGGACTTGATCCGCTCTCCTTGCAGACCTTGTTCGTTCCCGCGATCTTCTTGGTGGTCCGGTCCATGACTCGAGTGTCACCTTTCTCTTCCTTCTCTTCGCTCGAAGGCACAGTGTTTGCGCCTCGAGACTGCTGTTGCAGTGCTTGCTCCTGCCTCCGTCTGCTTGGCAGGGCTGGTCAGTTATGCTGACCTGCTGAACAATGGGCCAACGATGGCCATCCTGTGCCGGCACGGCCTCTTCTGCTTGGCATTGGGTCACGCTCTCTGAGGGCTCACTGTCTCTCGGGCTCCTGCCCGTGGTGTCAGGTTCACCAGCATAGCCCTCTGCACACCTCTGACATTGTCCCTTGCCTTCCTGTGCGCTTTTGCTGGTGTCTTATATGCTCACTGTTCTCTATGCCGGTGGCGTCCGTTCATCACCGGGGCTTGCGGTGCCATTTTCTCGACTGCGGTTGCAGTGGGCAACCACTAGGGGGAGTGTGCGCAACACACTTTGTTCCCCCTCGCTTGCACTGTTCTTGACTGCCAGATGTTGTTTTTCGCTGGGCGCTTGACAGCTTTCGTTGGTGCAGCTTGCTACCTTTGCGGTATTTGTTGCTGTTTTGACCTTATCCTTGGGTAGGTGTACCCGGATGACTGATGGGTAATGAGCCCTTACATGGGATATAGAGAGAGTAATAAGGTTTTTTTACAATATAGCTTTAACAGGTCATTGCAGGAAGGCGGGGACTCATCAGATATGGGGGTGGGATGAGAAAAAATCAGTGAGGCAGTAATGCTGTTTGTATGTATAGAATGCATACGTATTCTATCACAGGACTGGAGGCTCCGATTATGCTTCTCTTTCTATGCTTCAACTTTTCAGCAGCCAGTCAAAACAAAGTTTATAATCAGCAACGCATTCCATGACCATGTACATATCACATGACCAGCCATAGAGCCCTAATCCTATATAACTCTAATGAGACATAACACCTCCTCTTTCTTTGCTGCTCTGCAGCCAGTTAAGTACCTCAGTCTTATTGTAGACGTGCTTGGTATGCAGTTTCACTCTTAACTTTAAATTTGTTCAGCACATGCGCAAGCTGCACAGCATTGCAACGGATTCTTTGGGGAGCGTTTACCCTCCCTGCGAGGAGCGCTCGCTTTTTCTCGGGAGAGAAGACTGAGGATGCGTGTTATCACTAACGCGCTGTCCTCTTTCTAGTTCAGGTGCTCAGGGCCTCGCACACATGAGCGATCTGCTGTCTTCTGTCGGCAAGGATTTGTTAGTGCATCAGAACACAGGAGAGACATGTATTCCAGTCTCAGACCCCACAATTTGTTTGGCTTTCCGCTTATGCCCGGTTGTGCTCCTTCCTGGACTGTAATAATAATAATTTAGGCTCTGTCTAATAATAATATATTTATATATTTGTGTAAAGGCAGGTCTCCCTCAACACTTTATTTTTCTTTGGGTTTTTCACCCATATCCTTGGGTTTTTCCCTTGGATTAATCCTGCCTTGGGGAAATGTGTTCATTATTGCCTCCCCACTTCTCTTTAAAGTTTATTTGTTGGCAGAAGCTCTCTGCTCCCTGAAGATCACTGCTCTTGCTACTTTTGTGCCCTCTTTCTCCATTATGGCTGATAATGAGGAAGATTCTGGGGAAGGTACTTACTATGATGACCCTGTGGGGTCCTTCAAGCAAGACCTAGTCTGTGCACTTGACACTGGGGTGTGCCACACAGTCAATGTGGCCTTGGCTCAGGCTATCCTGCCTGTTAAGCATCACTTATTGGGCTTCGCTGAACAGGGCTCGCTCCCTAATACTGCGTCTTGCACCTATGATGACTTTTCTTTTCCTGAAGAGCCTCTCAGCTCAAATTCAGATACTAACCCCCCATGATGCCGATTTTGAACAGTTGGTGAGGTCCTTGGCTAGGGACCATGACTATTCCTCCTCTCAGTCCGTCCCAGCCAGGGAAAGTGCTAAGGGCGATACCGACTCTTCTTCCTCACAGAGGCCCGAGGAGGAAACTGATTCCCCTCCCCCTGTAAACCAAAGATGAAATCACGCCACTCTCAATCAGCCATGGAACCTCTGAAAGTCCTCACTTTCAAGCCAGAAGATATTATACATCCTAGGTTGTCCTCCCGGACTCCTCCTTCGGAAGTGGTGGAAAATGTACAAGCTCACATTTGTTATAGTTTTGACAAAGATGTTCAATCTGGGCTGAGATCGGAATGCACCAGAACTGCTTTTTCTTCCAAGGTCACCGAGACCCCTGATATAGACCCCACTCTGGTGACCTATTGGAAGAAATGTTCTAAAGACCCTAAGAATGGCATTAACAGTGCTTGGAGCAGTTGTCAAGACAAGCGCTTTGGATGTCTCTGGCTCTGTCACAAAAACTCTGGAGTTAGGCTTATATGCTAAGGAGTCTGCTACTCCAATTAATTCCGAAGTCCTGTTGGAATGGGCTCAGTGGGCTTTATGCTTTATGGGAACGCCAGCTGCGCCATTACTAGCAAAAGGCATTGTTCCATTCCGAATAAAGTGGACCCAAAATTAACAGACTTAGCTTCTTCAGAATCTGAAGCCTTAGCTCAAGGGTTACTCTTTGGAGCTCCTTTTCTCAAGGAATTGTTGAAATTTGCTGCCACTTATGCAAACCTGGATAATGCCCAGGGGTTCTTTGCCCCCTTTTTACCAGAGCAGGACGCTTTAGAGGGCGAGCCTTCGGCTGCAGTTACTACCAAGGTCCTCCTAATGGATACTATTATCAATCCAGAGGAGGTTACCAGGATTCCTCCTCCACCTTCTACACCTCTCAGCCCCAAGCAGGTCTCAACCGTGTCAGAATAGGAAAATCCAGAGGCTCCCAAGCCTCCTATCAGGGTGCCAGTTCAACAGATGTGTCTAATTTCCGTTTGGTTTTGGGGGCAGGATGGCATTGTTTCTGCACAATTGACAAATGATTACTCAAGATTCCTGGTCCGGTAAGCGATTCATGGTTTCAAGTTGGACTTTTACGATTCCCCAGTACAGAGTGTGTTCCCTCCTGAGATGTATTTTTCCCTACAAGATTAGGAGTTCCTCTCAGATGAAGTTTCAGATCTTCTTGCCAAAGGGGCCATAGTGGAAGCTCCTTCTCACCCTTGCGTTTTTGTCAGTCCCATCTTCCTAGTGGAGAAGAAGGGCGTTTGGTCCCGTTTGGTTTTGAATCTAAAGGATTTCAATAACTGGATCATTTATCGCCATTTCAAGATGGAGTGCATCCACTTGTTAGGAGATATCCTACGGGAAAATAATTGGATGGTCCGCATAGATCTTAAAGATGCTTTCTTGACCATTCCTATTTTTGCTCCTCATTGAAGGTTCCTGCAATTCCTTTGGCATAGCCGCTGCGACAAGTACAAAGTTCTTCCATTTGGCCCGTCTGTGGCCCCTTGGGGCTTCACAAAAGTGATGCATCTGATAGCAGAATCACTTCAAGCCAGGGGTATTCGTAGGATAATCTAACTGAACGATATCATCATCCTGGCCCAATGCCCCCTTCTGATCCTGACTCACCTGGAGTGGGCGTTTTCTATACATTTCCACTGTTCATGATGATCGTCAGGGCTCTGGCTCAATCTTGTCCTGGTGACACCCCCCTGGGAGGGCTCAGGCTTGGTTTCCTTTGGTTCTGGAGACGAGTTGCTCCCCTCTGTTCTTTCTCCCGCACTGATGGAATCTGCTTCTCGACCCCCTGGGTATTCTTCATCCTCTGGTGCAATCACACAATCTGTCCCTGGTGCCGTGGAGAGTTTCTGGGAACAATAGTCTCTCCTTGGACTTTTGCGCGAGTCTACTGACTTCATCGTGCAGTCCTGGTCATCTAGCACGCACAAGCGGTGCTCTTCCACTTGGAAGCGCTGGTGTAATTGTTGCGGTGAACGAGGTGCTGATCCATCTTCAGCAGATTGTTCTTTAATTCAATTTTTTTTGTCTTCATTGGTGGCCTCATGTATGGCCTATAGATCTGTGTACAACTAACTACAGGTCAGCCATTTTCTGCTCGTTATTTGCCTACTGGTGGCAAACCTGGGGACGAACTCCCTACTGTGTGCAAACTTACAGGGGATTCGGTTTTCCAATACCCCTCTTCCGCGCTGTTCTTCCCTGTGGGATGTAAGTATCGTCTTATGTTTCTTGGACTGCTGGCTGGCAAATAGATATTTTTCTAGGAAGCAGCTTTCTGCTAAGCTTACTATGCTTTTGTGTCTGAGATCTTGTAAGCAGGCTTCTGATGTGAAGGCCCTGGATCTGTCAGGTAGAGTTTTTTCTCCTTACAGGATGTCGTTTACTATATCTCGCCGTACCAAATGTAATACTAAGTCAATCTCCTATCCTAGTTTCCCAGATAATTCCAAATTATATGTGGTGCAATGTTTAAAAGAGTATGAGGTGAGTACTGCAGAATTTCGTTCTGACATGAGTGGTCAGTTGTTGATTTCTTTACAGAAACCTTTTCTCCCAGTCTCTTCAGCCACGTTGGCCAGATGGAAGTGTTTGCTGCTGAGTGAGGCAGGTATTGATACATCTCAGTTTGGGGCTCATTCTGCGAGTGGCGCTACGGCATCTAAGGCTTTTTCTTTGGGTTCTCATCTTGAAGATAACATCAAACTTCACCATGTGGCCAAAACTGCACAGTAGACTCAGAGGTCCCTTGGGTAGTTTCCGGTCCCTTCTCACTACCCAACAAGACATACCTCTTCAAAGAAGAAACAACAAAACTTCTGACTACAACAGCATGTACAACAATGCTACAAATGCCTCTTCCAACATGGGGAAGGTGGAAAATGAGCTTTCGCTTTTTTCCTGTTACAACTTCATCAACAGCAACTGTCCAAGATGGGGCTGTTTTCTACTCCAAATCAACACAAACAGATGACGTCGCCTACTATGAACCTCGACCAGTAATACACTGACTCCTGTGTTTGCAGAGATTGCTTCCAGTTATTTAATCAACATTGATGACTTTTCGATTTCATCTGCACCTGCAACTTAAACTGTAAGCTGTACATAAGGCTTAAGAATAACTATTTAATTTATCCATGGAATTATCTTTGGATATTTATGGCATTGCTTGCTTTTCTGTTATGGATCGGTTTCATGACTTTTTCTTCCTCCTGATAAATCGTCATTATCTTCTTGAATGCTCTTCTGTCGAGCTGGTGGATGAAGTTTTAACTCCATATCTTTCCTCACATAAGGTCCGCAGAGATTTATCCCTTGTGAACATTTCAGCAGTATCAATTCCTGATTGGATTGTGTGGGATAAAGTTCCACGTGATATGTACGGGCTTACTCTAGTCATTCAAATTTCATATGTTTTCAAAATGTCAGTGGCTGATATAATTACACCTAGTGTTGTTTCTGATGACTGGATGTTCAAACAGTTCATTTAATGCTTGCTGAACTGCATGATTATACTGTATTTGAAAGTAATGATGTGTACACTAACACAAAGAATTATGGGGAAATGTTCTGTTATAATAATTAGGGACATTACTACCTGCACCGAGCAACTAGACACATAGCAGTATTTACTTACAAACAGTGGGAACGCTGTTCAGCTCTGCCTGTGGGAAGCACAAAGCATTTTCCAGATAAATTTACATATTTCTCCTGGCAAGAATGCATGATCATACTACTTCAAGTTACTACTACCCAAAAATAGGGAATTTTGCTAACAAACACTAAATTGGACTATTAAGATTCCTTTGTTTTCTAACTTGCAGTTGAAGGATACGAATACTGGAAAAACACTATCAATGTAAAAAGTGTACAGGGAATACAAGATAGAGAAAGGGTATAGAAGCTTTGTTTAGATCATGCCTTATTCCTGTCCAAATGATCTTTCTAAATGACACAATTCAACAGACATCCTGTCTAGGATTAGCAAAAATGAAGAAAATAAATGCACACAGTATCCCCACACTGGCAAAATTCACTAATTGGCAGTCCTTCCTAAACATCACAGTGGAAGAATTAGATGAAAAGGTTCAGGCTGGTACCTTTAATTCTTCACTTTCCATTTCCGGCAGGTGGTTATTGTGGCATATAGACACAAATGGGTGTCAGGCGCGTTTTCTTAATTCCTCAAGGGGTTTCAAGATTAGCCGGCCGAACCCTTGCTTTGTCTGAGGTCAACACTTGGGTATAGTTACCACATACAGTATGGGTAAATTGTGCCAACAATGGTTACAGATGACCACCTTAGCAGCAGTTAAAGACCGTCTTAATACGTTATCTGAAGACATAGCCTTGCAAGACTTCTTGTTAGGTCCAAGAAAGACATGCTCTAAAAGATTCAGGGGGTCATTCCAACCCTGGCGGTCGGTGTTAAAGCGGCGGCTAACCCGCCAACAGGGGGGCGGTAAAAAAAATGGAATTCTGACCCTGGCGGAAACCGCCAACAGAGACCGCCACTTTAACACTCCGACCGCCACGGCGGGACAAACAAACAGCGCGGCGGTCACCGCCAACAGATAGGCGAGAGTCAATGTACCTCCCACCCTATCACAACCCACCAATCCACCACCTTTTCCGGGGCGGTAGCCCCGCCGATAAAAACACGGCGGAAACAGCCATTTCAAATGGAAAACGCTCACCTCTACACACTCCACGAGGATTCTGGACAGCATGGAACCCGAACTACACATACTGCCAGCTATTGTATTCCTGCTCCTCTACCAGGAGCACGAACGCCGGCGCAGAAGACAACGGTGAGTACTGCACCTACGACACAGGGGAGGGGGGAGGAGAAAATATTACGGGCACACACATACGTGACACACCCACCCTCACCCACTACAACACACACATCAATGCATAGCAACAACTCAGAGTGACACCCCCAAACCCCCCGGAAGAATGCAAATACAAAAGAAAATGATTATGAAATTTGAATTATATTGTACGGCTGAGTAAAAAATATATCAAACATCTATAACTATATATATATATAAAATGTCCTGTCTGAATTGTGTATCAGCCATTGTTTGTGGGCCACTGGGCCAAAACACATGGGCAAAGCCCACACAGGATACCTGACTCCAATGGAGAGAACACTGCAGGGGCATCAGATAGGAAAACTACAAGCACCTCAGGGGGAAGGGAAGGGGGGGCACCTCAGCCACATGAGTCCACGACGCCAGATCCACGAGGGGCCTCCATGGCCACTGTTCAATCCTGGGGAGTGCAAAGCCACAGTCTCACAAGTCTCTACAGTGGGTGGGTGCCCCCTGTTCCATCCTGGGGAGTGCAAAGCCACAGTCTCTCAATGCTATACAGTGGGTGGGTGCCCACTGTGCCATCCTGGGGAGTGCAAAGCCACAGTCTCTCAAGTCTCTACAGTGGGTGGGTTGCCCACTGTACCATCCTGGGGAGTGCAAAGCCACAGTCTCTCAAGTCTCTACAGTGGGTGGGTGCCCACTGTGCCATCCTGGGAAGTGCAAAGCCACAGTCTCACAAGTGGATTACAGACTCCACTGGTTCTGGAGGAGGCATGGTGCCCAGAGTGCTTCGTGCAGCCCTGCCCGACACAGATGCGGGCCTGCCCCTTCTGCCAATGGGCCAGCGGTGCTTGAGACGGCGGTGCCCAGCGGAGCGGTGCTTGAGACGGCGGTGCCCAGCGGAGCGGTGCCTGAGATGAAGGGCCCAGCGGAGCGGTGCTTGGGATGAAGGGCCCAGCGGAGCGGTGCTTGAGACGGCGGTGCCCAGGGAGCGGTGCTTAAGATGAAGGGCCCAGCGGAGCGGTGCTTGAGACGGCGGTGCCCAGCGGAGCGGTGCTTGAGACGGCGGTGCCCAGCGGAGCAGTGCTTGAGATGAAGGGCCGAGTGGAGCGGTGCTTGAGACGGCGATGCCCTGTTCAGCGGTTCTTGACTTGAAGGGCCCTGTTCAGCGGTGCTTGAGACGGCGGTGCCCTGTTCAGCGGTTCTTGACTTGAAGGGCCCTGTTCAGCGGTGCTTGACTTGAAGGGCCCTGTTCAGCGGTTCTTGAGACGGCGGTGCCCTGTTCAGCGGTTCTTGACTTGAAGGGCCCTGTTCAGCGGTTCTTGACACGGCGGTGCCCTGTTCAGCGGTTCTTGACTTGAAGGGCCCTGTTCAGCGGTTCTTGAGACGGCGGTGCCCTGTTCAGCGGTTCTTGACTTGAAGGGCCCTGTTCAGCGGTGCTTGACTTGAAGGGCCCTGTTCAGCGGTTCTTGACTTTAAGGGCCCTGTTCAGCGGTTCTTGAGACGGCGGTGCCCTGTTCAGCGGTTCTTGACTTGAAGGGCCCTGTTCAGCGGTGCTTGACTTGAAGGGCCCTGTTCAGCGGTTCTTGACACGGCGGTGCCCTGTTCAGCGGTTCTTGACTTGAAGGGCCCTGTTCAGCGACGCTAGACTTGAAGGGCCCTGTTTAGCGGTGCTTGAGATGAGTGTCCAGGTCAGCAGATCCGGCCATGCCATGGATGTCACTTGCCACCTGACATGTGGCTGCCGGGGCCTTCCTGCCCATCTGTCTTTTCGCTTGCGGGCCCTCCTGTGCTGCAGTACCGGGCCTGTGGGTGTCCGCCTGCACACCTGGAATGGGGCTGGTGGGGCCCTCCTGGGCAGCTGGCCTGCTGCCGGACTTGTCGGGCGTGCTGCCCTTGCCACCCTTCCCTGCTCGTCTGTGGCCCTTTCCTCCCTTTGGTGGTGTGCCAGGTGGCACCCCACTTCCTGACGGAGCCAGGGTAGTGATTTTGGAGCCTGCTGTCTTTGGCCTCTCGCGCCGGGCACTGGGAATCTTTGCTTTTTTTTCCAGGGGTGGGCCGGCCGTGTCTTTGCTCCTAGCCGAACTAGCTGGCCTTGAGGGTGGGTGACTAAAAAGTCCTTGGACTATTGTCTTTGTAGGTCCGGGTTTTGTGGTGGCTGAGGTGCTGATTGGAGTCTTATGAGATGGACGGGGTGGGGGAGTTGTTGGAAAGAGGTCAAGTTTGGAAAGGAAAAGCAATTTTGAAAGAGAGGGACGGGTAGGTGTAGTGGGTATGGGAGTGGAGGAAGAGGATGTGGTTGTAGGAGAGTGAAGTCTGGTGTCTTTGGGTGCAGATGCTGGTGCTGGAGGCTGTCGTGAGGTGGATGGCTGTTGGGTGGGTGGCTGCCTGCGTTTGTGTGGTTTGGAAGAGGGGGTGACAGACACACTGGGAGAGGACACAGGGGACGTGTAAATGGTAGTGGGGGTGGTGACTGCACATGTGCGGAGTGTTCTGGTGAGTGTGCTGGTGATGGACGTAGTGGCTGAAGATGTCGTGCATGCAAGTGTGAGTGGAGACGTCACAGGGAGGGAGGAGGGAGACGAGGAGGAGGGGGACACTGAGGAGGCAGTGGCTGTTGGTATGTCTGAATGTGGATGTTGCTTGAGTGAATGCTTGTGTGATGTGTGGTGTTTATGTCTGGATGAGCTTCCCTTGGGTGTTGAGGTGTGTGCAGGCTGGTCTGATGGTGTGTCTGGGATAGGCAGAGGTACAGGGGAGTGGGACTGGGTGGAGGAAGTTGGAGGGGGGAGGCAGGAGACAGGGACAATGGCTGCCATCAGTGCTGAGGCCAGAGCGTTGAACGATCGCTGATGGGCAGCCTGACCAGAATGAATGCCCTCCAGGTATGCATTACTCCGGTGCACCTCCCTTTCTACACCCTGGATGGCATTCAAAAGGGTAGACTGCCCAACAATGATGGTCCTCAGGAGGTCAATGACCTCCTCACTGAGGGCAGCAGGGGTGACTGGGGCAGGGCCTGAGGTGCCTGGGGCGAAGGAGATGCCCACCTTCCTGGGTGAGCGGACACGGGGCGAACGCTGAGGGGCTGCTGGGAGGGCGGTGCTGGTGCGCTGGGTGGCGGCTGTACCTGTTGTTGCGGGGGGCACGGATGTTGCCGCCACCACAAGGGAGCTCCCTTCCGAGGACGAGTCTGTGTCGCTGGTGTCACCACGTGTCCCCGCTGTGGAGCTCCCCTCGCCCTCCGTCCCACTGGTGTACTCAGAGTCAGTTGCATGGCCCTCCAGGGCCATGTGGGATGCAGCCCCCTCGTGCTCCGATGCCACTTCTCCTCCGCCTGATGATGCTAATGCACACATGAACAGGAAGAGCACAAAAAAAGGGGGGGGGAGAAATAAAGACATGTTGAGTGCATGCATTGGCGACACCGTTGGCGGAGAGGACAGACACAGAAGCCCCCTGCACTACGCCGCGCACTTGAGGTACACTACTCAATCAGTGGAACATGGCCTACAAGCCTATGGACGACAACTCCACATATAGGGGACACAGGGCCATGAATAGCTGTACTAGGCATCCTACAGAGGTGGGGGGCGGGGGCACAGGGCCATGCCTTACGGAGGGGCCTAGCCTACAGAAATCGCCCTGGCCTAGGGATACCCACAACTCTCCTCCCCCACCCAGACACCTCCACTGCGCGCAAAGATTGCAGAATGTGCTTGTACTCACCCCCTTGTGTCTGCTGTGATGTCCTCACGCGCCCATCCAAATCGGGGTAGGGCACCGCCAGGATCCGGGACATCAGGGAGGTCAAAGTACGACTGGCACCCCTCCTACGTTGGGAGGCCATCCCCAGCTGAGCCTCCTCCGTCTTCCTGCTCCAGCGTCGGATGTCCTCCCACCTCTTCCGGCAGTGGGTGCCCCGTCTGTTGTGGACCCCCAGGGTCCGGACGTCCTTGGCGATGGCACGCCAAATAGCGACTTTCTGGTGGGCGCTGACCTATGTGACATGTACAGGGGGAGAAAAAAATCATCACCTTCTGCATGCTCGATGTGAGTGGCCCCCGATCCCCACCCTTGCCATGTGGCACATGCTCTCATCTGTCGTTTGATGCATGCCTCAATCGCTCCCCTCCCCACCATCTTTCATTCACCACACTCAACACAGGCATTGGCCACAAAGCATGCTCCCAGTGTACTTACCTGTTGGTCTGGAGGACCGTAGAGTAGCGCATACTGGGGGAGGACCCCATCCACGAGTTTCTCCAATTCTTCAGAAGTGAAGGCAGGAGCCCTTTCCCCAGTCGCAGCAGCCATTGTCCCTTCCAGGCCGAGGTCACAGCAGCACTTGCAGTATAGGTCCTCTCCTGTGGAAGATCAGGTATCGAGTGATTAAGCAGATAGAAAATGGCAGTCACGCCTGCGGCGGTGTGTACCGCGACCGCCGGCGCACATCGTCATTGGCTCCTGAAACCTATAGAGTTCAATGTTAACCAATGCGGCTTTGCGCCGTGGTCTTCGACCGCCTACCGCCACGGTGTGCCACGCCAGCGCATTGACCTCACATCCCACTGTCGCACTTCACAGGTCAGGCAGCCGCCATTTCAAGGGCCCACATGGCTTAATTTCTGCTGCGTCACACATACCTAGGCCTTGCATCAACACTCATACAAGCCATTCAATGCATTGAGAATCGTGTACTGTGCAAGCTGTGGGAACGTACCTGTGGGTTGATTGACTCTGTGCTCCATGTTGTCCTTCATAGGCACCGTCCGCTGGGACATGCAAGGAGATGGAGGAATCTTCCCGTGTACAGACCGCTGGTGGACCTGTCGACAATGGTGGAACGACATGTCATACTGACATACAGGCTTGACCGAGCCACTATACGGGAACTATGTACCCAGTTGGAGCCAGACCTGATGTCACCCATCCGCCAACCCACAGGGATCCCCCCTCTAGTGCAGGTGCTGTCAGTGCTCCATTTCCTAGCAAGTGGGTCATTTCAAACAACAGTGGCCATATCATCAGGGATGTCCCAGCCCATGTTTTCCAAGGTGTTGTCCAGAGTGTTGTCTGCCCTGCTCAAACACATGCGGAACTACATAGTTTTCCCTGAGGTGGTGGATTTGCCTACCGTGAAGGGTGATTTCGATGCCCTTGGACATATCCCCAACATCATAGGTGCCATTGATGGGACACATGTTGCTTTGGTCCCCCCAGCAGGAGTGAACAGGTGTACAGGAACAGGAAGAGTTATTATTCCATGAATATCCAGGTGGTCTGTTTGGCAGACCAGTACATCTCCCATGTTAATGCCAAGTTCCCTAGCTCAGTGCATGACGCCTACATCCTGCGGAATAGCAGCATCCCGTATGTGATGGGTCAACTCCAGAGGCACCGGGTGCGGCTATTAGGGGACTCTGGTTACCCCAACCTTCGCTGGCTATTGACCCCAGTGAGGAATCCCAGGACCAGGGCAGAGGAACGGTACATTGAGGCCCATGGGAGAACTAGGAGGGTGATCGAGCGAACCTTTGGCCTCCTGAAGGCCAGGTTTAGGTGCCTCCATATGACAGGTGGATCCCTAATGTACTCACCAAAGAAGGTGTGCCAGATCATCGTGGCCTGCTGTATGCTTCACAACCTGGCTTTGCGACGCCAGGTGCCTTTTCTGCAGGAGGATGGTCCAGATGGTGGTGTTGTAGCAGTTGTGGAGCCTGTGGAGAGTGAAGAGGACGAAGGCGAAGAGGACGACATAGAGAACAGGAACACAGTAATACAGCAGTATTTTCAGTGACCCACAGGTAAGAGTCCAACCCGTCATATTACATTTACTTAAACACTCCTACCTCTCTACTGTCTGACTTTTTCCTCCAGTGTATGGTAACTGTGTTGTGACTTTCCCTTCTGTTTTCAGATATATGGGCCCCACTGCGTGACATCTGCTTTGTTTCCCCATGGACTAAAGCTGTGTGACAGCGGTTTGTTGGCATCACAATGTGAATTAACATTTTGGCACGGTCATGTCTAATACATTTGTTCAAAATCACAGCCAGACTCCAGATTGTTTTGTGCAACAAGTGTGTTTATTCAAGTGCTCTAAATTGGATGGGAGGTTGCAAATCGGTAAGGGGTGATGGTGGAGGATTGTCCATGGCAGAGTCCAGACTATCAGTATCACAGGTGCATTGTCCAAATGCCTGTGGGAAGTGGAGCAGGGGCAATTTAAGGTTGGACAGGGTGACAATGTGGGACAGTGGGATGACAATCAGGGTGGTATCCTTTGCTGGCGGGGGTCTTGACATCTTACTCTGTCTTCTTCCTGGATCTCAGGGCCCGCTTGCGGGGTGGTTCTCCTTCTGCAGGGGGTGGGGTTCTGGTGGCCTGTTGGTCTTGTGTCGGGGCCTCCTGTCCACTAGCGCCGGCGGAGGTGGTAGGCATTTCTTGGTCCATGCTAGTGTCAGGGGCCCTTTGTGGTGCCACAGTGTCCCGCAATGTGGTGACTACCTGATTCAGGGCCACTACGATGGTACCCATTGCGGAACTGATGTTTCTTAGTTCCTCCCTGAACCCCATATACTGTTGCTCCTGCAGAAGTTGGATCTCCTGAAACCTGGCCAGTACCGTCGCCATCGTCTCCTGGGAGTGGTGGTATGCTCCCATGATGGAGGAGAGGGCCTCGTGGAGAGTGGGTTCCCTGGGCCTGTCCCCCCCCTGTCGCACAGCAGCCCTCCCAGTTCCCCTGTTTCCCTGGGCCTCTGTCCCCTGGACCGTGTGCCCACTACCACTGCCCCCAGGTCCCTGTTGTTGTTGGGGTGGTGGGTTAGCCTGGGTTCCCTGTAGTGGTGGACACACAGCTGATTGACGTGTCCTGGGGACAGAGGTATGGGCCCGCTGGGTGGGTGCTGTGCTGGTGTTCCCAGAGGGGGGAAGGTCTGCTGTGGCCTGTGACTGCCTGAGGGGAACCTACTGTCCCCTCAGGCAGCCAGCCCTGAGGTCCCCGATGGACCGGGCTGGTCATCTAGATCCAGGTCGACAGAGCTGCTGTCCTCACTGTGGGCCTCTTCTGGGGATGGAGTGGACATTTGTGGACCCTCCTGCACGGTGACGTGGCGTTCGGGTCCTGCAGGGGTACAAAAGTATGATTATTGCATCTGTGTGTGCCATAGTGTGCAATGGGTGGGTGCCCGTGTACCCCAGGGCTGGCATTCCTTTGTGGGGGCTGTTGTGACGGTGCTTTGGGGGGGGGATGGGTATGTGCAGTGGGCATGCTTTGGTGATGGGTGTCCATGGTTTGTGGTCGGATGCAAGGCCAGGTTTTGGGATGGGTGAGTTGTGATGGTGAGACATTTGCAAGGAGTAGGTGTGATGGGGGTGGGGGTGTGGGTGGGGGTTTGAGTTGGCATGCTGGTGGGGTGGGGGGATGAAGTATTGAAGATTTGACTTACCAGAGTCCATTCCTCCAGATACTCCTGCGAGGCCCTCAGGATGCAGGATGTTCAAGACTTGCTCCTCCCATGTTGTAAATTCTGGGGGAGGAGGTGGGGGTCTGCCGCTAGTCTTCTGCACCGCGATGTTGTGCCTGGATACCATGGAACGCACCTTCCCCCATAGGTCATTCCACCTCTTCCTGATGTCGTCCCTATTTCTTGGGTGCTGTCCCACAGCGTTGACCCTGTCGACTATTCTGCTCCATAGCTCCATCTTCCTGGCAATGGTGGTGTGCTGCACCTGTGTCCCGAACAGCTGAGGCTCTACTCGTACAATTTCCTCCACCATGACCCTGAGTTCATCATCTGAGAACCTGGGGTGTCTTTGAGGTGCCATGGGGTGGTGTGGGTGATGTGTGGGGTGATAAGTTTGGTGATATGTAGTGGTGTGTGGTGTTTTGTGCGTGGAAGTTGTGTGGGTGATGGTGTTGTGTGCCTTTGGCTGCTAGTTTATAGATGGTGGGGTCTCTCTCTGGCCTTCTGTCGCAATTGTGGTCGTAAGGGTTTTTGGGTGATATGGGTGTGTGTTTTATATTGTAATGGGTGTGTGGGTGTGGAGTGTGTATGTGTATCAGGTTTGTGTATTTTGAATTGTCCAATGTGGCTGTGTTTTGTAAATGTGTGTGTATTTCGAGCGCGGCGGTGTGTACCTCCAATGAAATACCACGGTTGAAAGACCGCCGCGTGGATTCGTGTGTCGTGATAGTGTGGGCGTATTTCTGTTGGCGTGACGGTGGAGGTTTGGTCATCGCCAGTTTATCGCTGGCCTTTGGTGTGGCGGACTTTTGTGGATGTCGGGATTTTGGCGGTTTGCCTGTTGTGGGTCAGAATGACCGTGGCGGTTTACCGCGACCGCGGCGGTGTTATGGCGGTCTTCTGTCTGGCGGTAAGCGCCTTTTACCGCCGAGGTTGGAATGACCCCCTCAATTATGCCATATACAATGAGATCTGGAAGCTTTCTCAAATAGAAACAGCTGCGCATTTAAGGCATACTGATAAGGAAAATTTGGAAAAGGTGTTAGCTATTGTCGATAATGGCATGAACACTCTTTCCAACAGAATATATTCCCTTAATAACACAGTGTCATCTGTAATAGACATCATTCAGAATGACATGTCCTTTTTACACCATGGACAAAGTCAACTGCGTTCCATCATGCAGTTAGGTTGGATACTGCAGATTCTGAAAAATGCCCATGTTCCCTGGAAATATATTAACAGTAGTGACCTTTTTGCTGCTTTTAATTTATCCAGGGAACCACAGACAATGACTTAAAGGGAAGCATGTTTCCCCATGCTTCATATAGAAAAATTGCCTTTCATGGTTGCAGAAAATCCATTGACGGTATGGCTTGTCCATGGTAATATAAATCTGCTTATTTCCACCTTTCGTTTTTCTCAGTGCTTGAAACATCTTGCCGTGGGCAGATGTGGGCAGCTAGGCGATAGCTATATATTAAAGAAGAGAGGGAGTTGCCCTTTGAATATAAATGTCTGAAAGGCGAAACAGAGGTCTTTCTCAGCGGAAGCAAATGTGAGATTACTGTTAGTCATTCAATGATTTGCAAACAGGTGCCCCTTCATATCCTTTGCAATGCAGGGATCACAAACTTGGCCTGTTTTCTGGAGGGTACTACCGTCCCTTTGATTCGTCCAGCATTTCATATACTTTTGAATGGCAGTTATGTGGTCCTGAACGAACAGAGCTGTTGCGGCATGAGACCAGGAATTGCCTACGCAATTTCAGTCTCCAAGATTGTAACTTGTTACGGACATGTTCTATTCCCTCCACCCCACACAAGAGATAAGAGTGCCTCCTGTGGACCAAGAACTGTTGATGTTCCTGATGAGGGTTCATTCACGGTCATGCTCCATGAGACTGAGGTTGATTAGTGAGGCCACTTACGAGCAGCCCTTGATGGACTATCTGGCTCCCTCATGCACTTTGGATGGTGCTGCCCTCGCCGGTGATCCTGCCCTTGAGGCTGCTGCACACTACTGCTCCGTGGATCCATCCGCCAATCCTGCCATTAATCTGACATCTGACTGTGTATTCATTCCTGGATGCCCTTCATTTTGATGACTTCGGAGACATTCTTCAAGATCATGAATATTGTTCGATTAATTTGACCATTGGCTTTATTCTACAATTCCAAAGTCATGCCAAAAAGGCCTTTTTGATCGAATTAACTTTGGTCTGCTGCTGTCATGTTTGACATTTTGTCTCTTTGTATGTTTTAGCTATTTTTAACTGTTTTCTAATTAGATTGTGCTTTTAGTTCACAGCATTTTAGCTTGGGTTCAGGCTCCTTCTCTGGCATCATCATTATGGCATCATACTTCTCTTGGCAATGTGGAGGGTATAGTGGATCCTATTTAGTTTTTAATGGAATCAGGAGTTTAGCTTAGCTTTCTGTCTTGCAGGCCTGTGCCCCCGTCACCTACTGACTTTTAACTTCTTTAGCCTGCTCTGTTTTAGCACATTTATTTAGTTATTTCTTCTAAGATGGCTGCTGTGTGTATAGTTAGGAAGATGTTTTGATTTCACGATATAAGGGCCACCCTGTGAAGGCGTCACTATCAGCGTCAAAGACAAGAAATATACGTAGGTATTCACATCATGTCCCTTTCCCACTTGTATAAGGAACATAATGTACTTTTGGAAAGAATTGTTTATGTAATTGCCGCCCCAAGCATGCTTTCTTATCTATTGTTTGGGAACATAACTGCGTCAGGAGTCCTACAAGATCTGTATAAATACACCTCACACAGAAAGGTTTATCAGAGGGATTCTTACCAGATGTTATCAATCCTATCTATGCTACACATCGCCTTGATGCAGACCTAGCCTTCATGTCCCCACGGAGTCTGATCTAGAGACCTCATTCCAAGGGTTGGGGCGCTCTTCTCATGGAAATGGTACTGGCAGATTAGGTTTAACACACCTATCTCTCTTTAGGTTAGAGATTAAGTTCATCATGCTAGGATATTAGGGCCTATTTCACATCTCATGTTATTGCAGGATGGTGGGGATCTCCATATTCACGACTCTCCTTTTTACATTTCTTGCAGTGCTCATTATCCTAATCATTGCAGCTCATGCATTTTACAGTAGATTGCAGTCTTGTTAATAAAAACGATTGAAAACTTTACTGCATCTTCTTCATTGCCTGCATGTGACTGAGGCTTGTTGCTCATGTGAGAAAAGGGTAATCTCTGTTTAGCCACAACTTCCCTGAGATGTCTCACTCTTGAGCCCATGCATAAAGGATGGTTGGGTCGACAGTTGCGATTTGTTGCAGGATTGGCCTAGTAACTGTAGTAGGCTGGCCTGGTTTGTAGTGGGTACCCAAGGTACTTACACCCTATTCCAGGTCCAATTATCCCTTATTAGAGAAATGTAGGCAGTGTTCTAGAAGCTTAGGCTGTCTAGGGGTAGCTGTTGCAGAGCAGCCAAGGCCGAACTAGGAGACATGCAAAGCTCCTGCAATACCACTATAGTTACACAGTACTTATACACAATAAAAAACAATACTCAGTCTTACTAAAAATAAAGGTACTTTATTTTAGTGACACAAGGCCAAAAATATCTTACAGGCAATACTCCTTCTGGAGGTAAGTATTATACACAATATATACACTAATAACCCAAATCAGGTAAGTAAACAGTTATAGAATAGTGCAAATAGTAGAAAATACAATAGATTGCAATGGGCCTGGGGTAACACAAACCATATACTAAAATAGTGGAATACAAATGTTGAATTTCCCCCTAGGCAGGTGTAGTGTGTAGAGGGGTGCTGGGAGTGTAAGAAAACACAAAAGGTAAGTAAAGTGCCCCACCCCAGAGCCCAGGAAAGCAGGAGTAAAGTACAGCAAGTTTCTGCAGAACACACTACAAATTGTGATGAAGAATTATGCAAGAACCAAGCAACACTGCAAGCAACAACCAATGGGATTCCTGGACCTGAAGACCTGCGGGTAGAGGAGACCAAGTCCAGAAGTCGAAGAAGAGTCCAGGAAGAACAGGAGCCCCTGCCAACCTAGAAGAAGGTGCAAAAGTGGATTCTCTGCTTAGAAGAAAAGTACAGAAGTGCACCAAAGAAGATGGCTGCGGGTATGTGCTTGGTGCAAGAGATGGCCCACGTCGAGATGTTGGATGCAGGCTGTTTGCATCACTGGATTCCGCCATCAAGCCTTGGTTCAAGCAAGTACGCGTTTTGCGTCAAAGAGGAGCTGCTTAGACCCAGGAGGGACCTGGGGGTCTCAACTCAGACTGAGGAGACAGAGGGGGCTCTCAGCACTTCAGAGAGTCCTCAGAAGACCAGACAGCACCCACGGGAGTCCCAGAACATGGGACAAAGAAGATGCAAAGTGCTGTCGTCACAGCACTACACTGGAGGGTCTCACGCCGCTGGGGAACAAATCAGTGTGTCGCAGGATGGAGTGCTGGGGACCTGGGCTACGCTGTGCACGAAGAACTCTTATGAAGTGCACAGAGGCCCAAGAAGCTTCAGAAGACGCAGAGCACAGGGTTACTGTCGCAGCACGGGGGTCAAGCTCTTACCTCCACCTAATTTGGACAGCTGGGTCACTTAGGTCCACCACCTGTGTTCCAGTGAGCACGCTCATCATCAGGAGAGGAGTACCAGAGTACCGCTCGTCGTTGCAGAAGGGTGCCTGCTGAAGCAGGGTAGTGACTCCGTCACTCCACGGGAGATTCCTTTGGTTCCTATGGTGCAGGGTGAAGACAGGCAGTCCTAAGAGCGTGCACACCTTGGAAACTGTTGCAAATGCTGGCTGGAGCTGAAGTTGCAGGTCACAGAAGTTGTCCTAGATACTTTGTTGCATATACAGCGGTTCCCGGAGCAGTCTGCGGTTGATCTGATGGTCAGAAGCTGAAGCAGATGATGTAGAGGAGTCCTGGAGGAATCTTGCAAACCGAATCTGAGGAAACACACAGAGGAGAAGCCCTAAATAGCCCTGAGAGGGGGATTGGCTACCTACCCAGGTATGCACCTATCAGGGGGGGTCTCTGATGTTACCTGTTGGCACTGGCCACTCCAAGGTCTCCGGAGGGTCCCCACACCTTGGAATCCAAGATGGCTAATGCCAGGGACACTCTGGAGGAGTCTCTGGGCACCCCCCTGGGGTGGTGATGGACAGGAGAGTGGTCACTCCCCTTTCCTTTGTCCAGTTTCGCGCCAGAGCAGGGACTGGGGGTCCCTGAACTGGTGTAGACTGGATTATGCAAGGAGGGCACTGTTTGTGCCCTTCAAAGCATTTCCAGAGGCTCTGGGAGGATACCCCTCCCATGCCTGTAACACCTATTTCCAATGAGAAAGGGTGTAACACCCCTCTTGCGAAGGAAATGCTTTGTTCTGCCTTCCTGGGATTGAGCTGCTGGGATTGGCCCCCCAATACCAGATTTGGATTGGGGGTCAATTCCATGTTTTTAGACACCCACATGTCCATATTCGGAGTTACCATTGTGAATCTACATATATGTATTGACATACATGTAGTGCACACTTATAATGGTGTCCCCGCACTCACAGGGTCCGGGGAATTGGCCCTGGACAACGTGGGGGCACCTTTGCTAGAGCAACGGTGCCCTCACACACAGTAACTTTGCACCTAGCCTTCAGTAAATGAAGGTTAGACATATAGGTGACTTATAAGTTACTTAGTGCAGTCAAAAATGGCTGTGAAATAGTGTGTGAACTATTTCACTCAGGCTGCAGTGGCAGTCCTGAAGAAAGGTTTGTCTGACCTCCTTCTGGGCAGCAAAAGAAATGCTGCAGCTTGTAAGGATCTCCTGGAACCCCAATGCCCTCGGTACCTAGGTATCATATAGTAGGGGCTTATAAGGGGGGTCCGGTGTGCCAATCAGAATTGGAATATGGAGTCACTAAACTGTAGTGACTAATTTGGTAAGTAGAGAGAGCATAAGCACTGGAGTTCTGGTTAGCAGAACTTTAGTGACATGGTTAAGCATACTGACAACACACATAGACCACAAACTATGAGCACTGGGGTTCTGGCTAGCAGGATCCCAGTGTGACAGGCAAAACACACTGGCAAATAGGTTTTAAACTATGAGCACTGGGGGTTCTGGCCAGCAGGATCCCAGTGAGACAGTAAAAACACACTGACAAACAGGCCAACATTGGGGGGTAACCATGCTAGAAAGAGGATATGTCCTCACAGTTGCCTACAAACAAAAGTGCTGTCATCCCTAAACCAAAAGTCTTGCCTAGAGCAAGAGTCCAACTATGACAAAGATGGAGTAATTGCTTAATTTTGGTAGTTTTGCATTACAAGACTCAGGGCATGATTATGGAAATTACTCCGTCGTAATTCAAATTTTGCCCAGACCTAGTTAAAGTCTGTCCTGTTGGCTTTGCCAGAGCTGGGGGAAGTACCAAAAAAAGATTACTTTCTGTATAGAATACCTGCAGGAAATAAAGAATTGAATGCGAGAAATTGCACAATTAGTTTACTTTTCGCATGTTAAGTAGTTCTTTCTGTATTCCAGTGGATGCACTTTTTGGAAGGAAGAATGATACACCAATTACCCAATATAATTAGGTGAGAGAGCCACAGTTCTCTAAATGGAGCAACCTCTATATATACCTAAAATAACTGGTAACAGGTTGTCCCGGAGTCTGCTTGTATGTCAAGTCAAACCTAAAAAGGGATGTTTTGGATGCTCATATCTGATTTGTTGTGGTTTGGGATTTCTATTTATGACCTTCATCTATAAAGTTTGCGTGTGTCTTGCATTTTACGTGTGGTATAAGCTATTAGATCATCAATTATTTGCACAGCAAAGAACCATTCTGCTGATGACTAGTAGCCTTCCTGCAACCAAGACCTCTTCATCACAAGCCCACCCAAGAAACATTCTAACTTCCTTTTTTTAAAACGAAATTTAATCAGTTCATGTAACGTGCATATATGGTCCTGGTTTCCATTTTATTGTTGCTGCTAGTTCTTGTAAGAAAGAAAAATAGCCACCATTCCTACAAAATACTAATAACACCTAGCCTTAACTCCTCATTATATCTCTTTAGCTTGCTTTTTTGCATGTTTATCTCTCCTCAGTTTATTTGTCAGCATTTTCCTTTCTTTTGCTTCCTCCTTTTTTCTACTTTTGTGTATTTTCTCTCATGCTGTGGACAAAGATGGGTAAAAAAAAAATCAGTCACAGTCCCCAAAAAGGAATGCTGATGATCACCACCTGCGACCACTGACACCAGTAAGCACTGCACATTTCGATTCTTTGCCCTAGAAGTTAAGGGCCAGATGTATCAAGCTCCCGGTTTGCATTTCTTAAATAACAAATTTTAAGAAATCGCTATATAAGAAATGCAAAATGGGATGTATCAAAACTGCGAGACGGTAATAGCGATTTCTTAAAATTCGCAAAAGCAATTTGCGAGTTGCACATACCGGATCGCAAAAAAATAGCAAATTGGTATTTGAAAATCGCAAATTGCAAAAACGGCAAACGGGAACAGGCTGATGACACCACAACAAGGAAGTGAGTCAGCCCATGCTGTTTCCAGGAGCCACAGGAGCAGGCAGAGAAACACAGCCCAGCACCAGGGAGGCAGCCCTGAGAGCAACGCAGGACCAAACAGCAACATGGTCACTGATGGGAATGTGAAGGAGAAAGGTGACAGGAAGCACTAGCTCAAATTCAGTAAGCAGGAATTGGAGATGCTCACTGAGTAGGTGGTCAGGAACCACAACAAACTCTTTGGGAAGAACTCACTCCAGGTACCTGAAAGTGAGAAGAGGAAACTGTGGTAAGACATCCAGACCAAAATATGTGCAGTGGGTGTTGCGCAGCACACCGTGGCGGAGATATGCAAGCGGTGGTACGACTTGCGTTCCCATCCCAAAGAGACGGTGGCCAGCAGGCTAAAGGAGGCAAGAAACACCAGAGGAGGACCACCTACCCAGACACCATCCACACCAATGGAAGACATGATGGAATCCACACTGCTTCCTGAAGCACCTCAGGGACACCCAGCACCACCAAAGGTAAGAGCAGCAATGATGTGTATTCCCCATATGGGCATGTACAAATGCCCCCTAGAAAAAAGCTATTAGCTCGATGCAGTGTGATAAATAGTCCATGCCACATCTTACATACAACGCAACAATGCCTTATGGGAGTGGTAGTCCACACCCCTAAAGTGCAACTACCACATAAATAGCATGATAGTATTCAAACAAAGAGAAACAACATAAATGACTCTTAGTGATAAAATGTTAGTGTACATTTAATACAATTATGCAACTATTTGTGCAATATTTAAAAATGACATGCTGCACATTGTCGTTGTAGATGTCCCGGGTCCTGACGCAGCAGAAGGTGGAAATGCAGGGGGTAGTGAAACACAGCCACAGTCCGTCTCAAACACCAGTGAGTCCTTCATTATTGCACCAACTAGACGCAGTTCAAGAGTGTTACCTCTCCCAGAGTATAACCAGGACTCAGACGAAATGCCGGATGAAGTTCCCACACCACCCCCAAAGGCTAGAAGCACACACAGACAGCAGTCCCTCGCCCCCAGCGTCAGTCCACTCTGCTCAGGAGGCGTCACAATGCAGGCAGATAGTGCACTGATGCAGGAGAGGGCCCATCACTCTTTGACGGCCTTGAAGCTGCCATCTGGAAAGCTTAGCACCTGCAATGTAAACACATGAGGTCAATGCACAGGCAGTTGGTGTCTTACAATGTGTTCTGCTTTCCTTCTTATCTCGTAATCAGAGCTTACAGAACATATCAAGAACGCACTTCTGAGTTCAAAGAAGACCTTTATTGTTGTTAATTCTTCCCCACCCACAAGTTCGTGAGAGACAAATTAATAGATTTCAAGCACAAAAGTAGTCACAGCATTAAAACAAAATATATCTCAATTGTAATGTACACAGCAGGTTATATTTATAAGATATTGAATGCAAAGCAAAACAAATACTTCACCATGTGAGAAACTATTTACAGCTTCATCTTTCTGGGGTCTGCAAGTTGATGACTCCGGTCAACTGCGAGAAAGAGATTATCTACCCACACAGGAGACTGGCAACTGCCACCAAGTTCCAGCCTGAAGTCAGGCAGATTCAAATCTAATTCTCTGAAGCCCGAGTCATCCGTTACAAAAGCGTGCCCCCTCCTCTCAGACTCGGGAAAACTACGCAAGCCTTTGGAGACTGGCCAGATCTCCTAGACTGCTCCTCTTCCCAAGCTTGAGCAGAAAGGTAAACACCAAATGTACTCTCTCTTATCAGGTCTAGTCTAGTGTGAGAAGAAAACAGCTTGGTTCATCTTGTGGAAAAACATAGCTTGGAAAAATACAGCTTGGATTCTCAACTGCAATGTCTAACTCCACGTTAAAGGCAATAGGCAGCTAACCTAAATATCAAATGCAATGTCAAATGTCATGTCAAAGCTAATAGGCAGCTAAGCTGAATACAAAATGCAATGTCTAATATCATGTCAAAGCCAATAGGCAGCTGAGCTGAATACAAAATGTAATGTCTAAAATCATGTCAAAGCCAATAGGCAGCTGAGCTGAATACAAAATGCAATGTCTAATATCATGTCAAAGTCAATAGGCAGCTAAACTGAAAACAGCATGTCAAAGCCAATAGGCAGAATACAGAATGTAATGGCTAATACAATGTCAAAGCCAATAGGCGGCTAAACTGGATACAGCATGTCAAAGCCAATAGGCAGAATACAGAATGTAATGGCTAATGCAATGTCAAAGCCAATAGGCGGCTAAACTGGATACAGAAAGTAATGGCTAATGCCCTTTCAAAGCCAATAGGCGGCTAGGCTGAACAAAACATATAGGGGGTGATTCTGATTCTGACGGGCGGCGGAGGCCGCCCGCCAGAATTCCGCCCCCATTATACCGCTCCGCGGTCAGAAGACCGCGGAGGGTATTATGAGTTTTTCCCTGGGCTGGCGGGCGGTCTCCAAAAGACCGCCCGCCAGCCCAGGGAAAAACTCCCTTCCCACGAGGATGCCGGCTCGTAATCGAGCCGGCGGAGTGGGAAGGTGCGACGGGTGCAGTGGCACCCGTCGCGTATTTCAGTGTCTGCAAGGCAGACACTGAAATACTTTGCGGGGCCCTCTTACGGGGGCCCCTGCCGTGCCCATGCCATTGGCATGGGCACGGCAGGGGCCCCCAGGGGCCCCACGACCCCCCCTACCGCCATCCTGTTCATGGCGGCTTTCCCGCCATGAACAGGATGGCGGTAGGGGGGGTCAGAATCCTCATGGCGGCGGAGCGCGCTCCGCCGCCATGAAGGATTCCCCCGAGCAGCGGTAAGTCGGCGGGAGCCCGCCGACTTGCCGCTTCTGACCGCGGCTGAACCGCCGCGGTCAGAATGCTCGTGGGAGCACCGCCAGCCTGTTGGCGGTGCTCCCGTGGTCGGTGGCCCTGGCGGCCACCGGCCGCCAGGGTCAGAATGACCCCCATAATGTGCTACTGGTGAACATTGAGCAACTAATATGCGCAGTGGTGAAACACAAAGTCATAAGTCAAACATAATCAATATCATCACATTCCACCCTATGACAAATGAATTTTTGTTTTACATATCTCTTGTTTCAAACAAAAAAATAAAAAAGACATCAGCACAAAAAAAACATTATCAGCAAATCAGATTTGAATGATCAAAGCAATCACTGTAAAGCAATGGAAGTGGATTAACATATAGATCTCATAACCTTTCACCTCAGATACATCTACACAGAAAAGACTGAAACTTTTATACTCTGAATGAGATTATAGTGTCTCTAAAATAGCATTTGATGTAGCATGAGTTCTACTCATTTAAAGGTGCACGGTCCACCTGAAAGGTTCACAGGAAGGTAAGTGAAAGTCAGAGTTCCACACGAAAAAACACAGACAGTTAACTGTTAAGGTTGCTTAGTTCCAGTGGAAGAATGTAATCAAACAAGTTGAACTTGAACTGAAGGCGCCACTTGCGCAAAATGGATCAATGGTGCTTGTACTTTACTCAGCCAGGTTCAGGTTGGGGGTTCGGTCCCTTCCCCGACCCCTCACGCACACACCCGAAGGGGGACCACACAGCACACTCAGGGACAGTGGCGAAACGTGGTAGGATCTGCAAAAGAAAAAAGTATGACTTTTCTTGCAAATAACATTTGTCATTTAAAATGTACCCTTCCTCTTCCTTTCCCTGTTTTATAATCAGCAGGACGTTTTTGGGGCCCTTTGTTATATTTTCTGCAGGTTCTGGAGGGTCACTTGGGGCTTCAACCCACACCTCAGCACTGAGGTTTTTATCTGCTGCACTACAGCTTCCCTTTTCTTGCACTGTCAGAAGGGCTGGGGCAGACTCATTCTTTACCAAACCTCCATTCACTGCACTTTTGACAAGTTGGGCCATTCTGTCTCCAATTTGTATGAATGAATCAGATTCTTTTCTAGTTATCAGCATAATTTTGATTTCTCCTTGGTAATCTGCAGCAATCACTCCCCCTAAACCCTGATCAATTTGCCATATCTGTTCTGGTAGCTTTCCTCTCCCCAACTGCTCTGTGACTGCTTGCATGACAGATTGCGCTCGTGCGTGCTGCACAGTTTTTATCAAATCTAGGGGAATGTGCATCCCTCTCATCTCTGCCCACCTGTAAGTGGCTTTTTCTCCCAGCTGTTCACATTTCTGGTGCACCCACTTAGCCATCCCCACTAAGTCAGAATTCTGGGTGAACACTTCTCTCTCTGAATTTTTCTCTTTAACATCTGCAAGGGAATTGAACCAGTTAGGTGCAAGCCATGTGGAAAACCAAACGGCTAAACCATTGGCAATGAACCAAGAATCAGTGTAAAAATGACACATCTCACGTAGCTCTTGCTTTAAAATCTGACACACATTGTACAACGCTGTTCCTTCTCCTGTGCCAGAAAATAACAGTTCAGTCAATAAATCATTAGTCAAACAAACATGCTTTTTATCCTCAGTGGACACAAATTCAAATGGTGCACACAATTTCACTAGCGACTCTTTTACCTGTGGCACTCCAGCCCTGTCTTGCAAGTACCAGATCCAGTGTATGATTCTAGCTAGGGGCACTCTTTTGTTCCCCTGTTCATGAGTTACACATAAATCAGTGTTTTCCTCTTGCACTGCGCAGAAACCTAAAGTCTGCATTATTTCATTTGCCAAATCACAAGCGCGCAGCTGCATATAATTTTTCCCAGTGACCATATACCAAAGTGTTAGGATTTCACTCAGATGAGGGCTATTCTGTTTCCAAAAATCAAACAAGCTAATGAAACTCGGTGTCTCTTGCTTAATGCAAACCGTAAGAAACTCTAAAATCTTTCCTTTTACTTCATATTGCAATGGTAACTCGTAAATCACATTCTGAGCTCTCTCATCGTTCTTCGTGTTATCAGTTAAGGAATGCACTTTGACTGCCAAAAAACCGGGCTCACACGAAGGCTCAGAGTAGCTCACAGCTGTCTTAACCCCCTCATTACTGGAATGGGAAAAGAAAGATTCTTCTAAAACAGCATTTTTATAACTTTCAGCATTATCTTGAATTAATGTGTTCTGGCTAATTTGCTCACGTAAATTCTCATTTTCATGTTCCAACTGCCTACATTTCTCCTGCATTTCTCTGTAAGCAGATAAAAGTATCCAAACCCTTCTGTCAAAAACAAAAGGAACATCACTTCTCTCAAAAGGCACATTTTCTAAATATGCTTCATCACAACAAAACATGTTTCTCAAAGCACCATCAGGCAGTTTAGCTACACATGCATTTTCAAACATGGTCTGCCGTGCTTCTGTAATTCTCCAAACAACAAAAAACAATTACACTTTTAAATTGTGCACGTAGAAATCTATAATTCGACCCTTACCCCACTCCTGGTACCAAAATGTTCTGCTTTCCTTCTTATCTCGTAATCAGAGCTTACAGAACATATCAAGAATGCACTTCTGAGTTCAAAGAAGACCTTTATTGTTGTTAATTCTTCCCCACCCACAAGTTCGTGAGAGACGAATTAATAGATTTCAAGCACAAAAGTAGTCACAGCATTAAAACAAAATATATCTCAATTGCAATGTACACAGCAGGTTATATTTATAAGATATTGAATGCAAAGCAAAACAAATACTTCACCGTGTGAGAAACTATTTACAGCTTCATCTTTCTGGGGTCTGCAAGTTGATGACTCCGGTCAACTGCGAGAAAGAGATTATCTACCCACACGGGAGACTGGCAACTGCCACCAAGTTCCAGCCTGAAGTCAGGCAGATTCAAATCGAATTCTCTGAAGCCCGAGTCATCCGTTACAAAAGCGTGCCCCCTCCTCTCAGACTTGGGAAAACTACGCAAGCCTTTGGAGACTGGCCAGATCTCCTAGACTGCTCCTCTTCCCAAGCTTGAGCAGAAAGGTAAACACCAAATGTACTCTCTCTTATCAGGTCTAGTCTAGTGTGAGAAGAAAACAGCTTGGTTCATCTTGTGGAAAAACATAGCTTGGAAAAATACAGCTTGGATTCTCAACTGCAATGTCTAACTCCACGTTAAAGGCAATAGGCAGCTAACCTAAATATCAAATGCAATGTCAAATGTCATGTCAAAGCTAATAGGCAGCTGAGCTGAATACAAAATGCAATGTCTAATATCATGTTAAAGCCAATAGGCAGCTGAGCTGAATACAAAATGTAATGTCTAATATCATGTCAAAGCCAATAGGCAGCTGAGCTGAATACAAAATGCAATGTCTAATATCATGTCAAAGCCAATAGGCAGCTAAACTGAATACAGCATGTCAAAGCCAATAGGCAGAATACAGAATGTAATGTCTAATGCAATGTCAAAGCCAATAGGCGGCTAAACTGGATACAGCATGTCAAAGCCAATAGGCAGAATACAGAATGTAATGGCTAATGCAATGTCAAAGCCAATAGGCGGCTAAACTGGATACAGAAAGTAATGGCTAATGCCCTTTCAAAGCCAATAGGCGGCTAGGCTGAACAAAACATATAGGGGGTTATTCCAACTTTGGAGGAAGTGGTAATCCGTCCCAAAAGTGACGGTAAAGTGACGGATATACCACCAGCCGTATTACGAGTCCATTATATCCTATGGAACTCGTAATACGGCTGGTGGTAAATCCGTCACATTTGGGACGGATTACCACCTCCTCCAAAGTTGGAATAACCCCCATAGTGTGCTACTGGTGAACATTGAGCAACTAATATGCGCAGTGGTGAAACACAAAGTCATTGGTCAAACATAATCAATATCATCACACAATGACAACATGGGAGTACTGCACAAGCAGTTAGAGTCTCTTAATGAAAACATGTGCAAGCTGCAGGAGGGACAGAAAACAGCAGCAGAAAACACAAAGCAGATGACAAACACCATTAGGGAACTCTGCACTGTGATTCAGCAGGAGCGTGTCAGCCACTATGGGGGTCATTCCAACTCTGGCGGGCGGCGGAGGCAGCCCGCCAAAGTTCCCCTGTCGAAAGACCGCTCCGCGGTGAAAAGACCGTGGGGGTCATTTCGACTTTCCCACTGGGCCGGCGGGCGACCGCCAAAAGGGCGCCCGCGGGCCCAGCGGGAAAGACCCTGCAACAAGGAAGCCGGCTCCGAATGGAGCCGGCAGAGTTGCAGGGGTGCGACGGGTGCAGTGGCACCCGTCGCGATTTTCACTGGCTGCAAAGCAGACAGTGAAAATCTTTATGGGGCCCTGTTAGGGGGCCCCTGCACTGCCCATTGCAGTGGCATGGGTAGTGCAGGGGCCCCCAGGGGCCCCATGACACCCGTTCCTGCCATCCTGTTTCTGGCAGTGAAAACCGCCAGAAACAGGCTGGCGGGAAGGGGGTCGGAGGATTCCCTGGGCCAGGGGAAAACCGGCGGAAACCGCCGGTTCCCCTTTTCTGACCGCGGCTTTACCGCTGCGGTCAGAATGGCCCTGGAAGCACCGCCAGCCTGTTGGCGGTGCTTCCGTGGTCCCCGGCCCTGGCGGTCATGGACCGCCAGGGTCGTAATGACCCCCTATATGTGCCATCACCAATTGATGGGCAAGTTGGATGGGTTCTGCAGATTGGTCAATCAGCTCGCTACCTCAACTGCCTTGATATCACGACGTGCTGTGGGCATACAAGTGGAGTTGGCACATTGCAGTCGGGACGTTGCACAGGGATTGGTGCAAACCACCAATGTTTTGGATACAATGCAGACAGCACAGAGTGCTACAAACAGCGAACTGGGTGGTTGGGAAGGTGAGGAGCTCTCTAGCCTCAGCATTCTCACAGCCCCTGTGATGGATCCTAGGCGTCACAGTACCGGACACATTACTGTCTTTGAACCTGCTAAAAGAGGTGCCACCGAGGCCACTAAGCACTCAAGTGGAGTGCGTGGACGTAGGAAGTTATGATGAGGGGTATAGGGGGCTAGCTTAACATGTAGCAAAACTATTATACTATAATGCTAATAGTGTGACACTGTTACTCACACCTGTTTGCGTCTAGTGCACAGCTATGTCCTATTCACACATATGTTATCTGAAGTCAAGGCAATAAAGATGCTACCTACAGCAATACATATAATAGACGTAGTATTGTCATTACTTACATCAGAAATGGTTGCGCGTGATGTCAGCACGTCTTTGTCTGCCCTCTGCTGCACTGCTTCTGTCTAGTGAGTGAAGGGGTGGTAAGGGATCATCATCCCCATCGGAGTTTGGCTCAGTGGGTTCCACAGGTATGCCCCTCATTGTAGCAATGTTGTGCAATATAGCACATGTAGCCACGATTTTGCAGGTTGTTTCAGGGCTGTATTGTAGTGCATCACCACTCTTGTGGAAGCATCTGAAGCGGCTCTTCAGCAGTCTGAAGGTCCTCTCCACAACACCGGGTTGTCCTGTGAGCAGCATTAAATCTCCTTTCGGCTGGCGTTGCGGGACTCAGGTAGGATGTCAGTATGAAGGACCACATAGCGTAGGCACTGTCTCCTGAAATGACATGTGAGAATAATGAGTACTTGTTATACATTACGTCTTATTTACATCAATGCAACATTGTCAACTATTACATTACCCAGTAGATATCCTTCGCCAAACTCCCCAGCTAGTAGCCTTGTGTAAATTCCACTGTGGTGAAAGATGTAGGAGTCATGTGTGCTATATGGATATCTGGCCACGAGATTGGTTATGATGTTGGAGGCATTGCTAATTACTTGTATGTTCATGGAATGTGAATTTTTAAGGTTCCAATAAACATACTTTGTGGCCGATGCCAGACAGATAGCTACATGTGTGCCATCAATGGTGCCTATTACATGTGGGAATCGGGCAATCTGGTAGAAATCAAATTTTGTCTGTTGAAATTCCTGTGGGGTGATGGGGAATCTTATGTGCTGTTGAATTTTGCTCAGCATGGCATTGAGAAATGCATTGAAAAATCATGAGAGGGCATTCTGAGACCCCTCCAGCTGCTGCTATAACCCCTTGATAGCTGTCTGAGGCTAATAGGTGCAGGGAGCATAATACCCGCACCTGGTTGGGTATACTATTGGTCCTGTGTGTTGTGCGCTGCAATATGGGTTGTCAATCAGCTATCAGGTCAAGTATCATGGCTGAGCTTAACGTGTACTTCTCATATATCTCCTCCTCTGTCTGGTCAAAAAGGGTTATGCGCACTCTGAAAATGCACTCCTGTCTCCTCCTCCCTCTCCACAAACCTGCCAGATTCCTCATCCTCCTCGCCATGACGTAGAGTGCGGCCATTGTGGAAAAGGGGCTGAGTCATTCTGGGTTTCTTTACATAGGTTATTTGTGAATTTTTGATGCATAGCATTGCGAGACAAATTTGCGTGCCGCAATCTGGGTTTCGCAAATAGTGACATGATTTTGCAGATCGCTATCTGAGAATCGCAAATCTAGGTCACAATTTGCGTTATGCAGATAGCAATTTGCTAAATCATGTCGTTATTTGCGATACCTAGATTGCGACACGCAAATTCATGTCGCAGTTGCATGGAATCACAATTTTAGCGATTCCTTATATTTGCACTGCAAATGCCTTTCATACATTCTGAAAGGCATTTTTGCATTTGCAAACAGCTGAAATTTGCGATTTGCACCCTTTGCGAATGGAAAAGAGTTTGGTACATCTGGCCCTAAATCTTAGGAAACAAATTAAAATTCTCAATTATGATGCTTCTTCCTGGGTCCTGAACAGGAAGCAATTGCTGGGCTGCATCTGTGGTGGCGGCTACTTTTCCATTTATGCCCTAGAGCCACAGGTGCTGTTGCACACTGGTTAGATGGTTGGTTTGGTCTCTGAATACTGGACTGTCCAAGGATGACAGGGCTAAGTCGTAGAGAAGTTTTCAAGGGTTGGTGGAGGATTTGGTACTTTGGTACAGGATGGCATAGTGACTGCACTCTTCAAACTCCATGTCCAGCCTGGTGTTGCCTTATAGTGTCTGACTCTATACTTGATAACTGCAATATCTGTATTCAACTTTATTTGGTTTAGTTACAATGAGTGCAGATGTGCTTACTAGAGTTATTAAGGTATAAATGTTATAGAAATCTACAAGAATCTTTTCCACTTTTGACAGGTTTTGAGTAATCAGATGTTAAAAGAAATGCAAGATAAGCTTATTCGGTTCATTAAAAAGAGGTGGTTTTGAGGAATGAAACACATGTTTTGAACTACTTGTTTAAATAGATAATGGTTCACTAAGAGTTGAAGATGCAATGAAAGGTTTTCATCAAATTTAATTTGCTGTGAAGGCCAGGAAAGTGGCTCTGGAGCCTACTATAGGGCGTCTAAAGAGCTCTTAGGGTTGCTGAATAAAATTGAAGTGGGGAGCTCTTCATACTTGGGCCTTAAACTGAGAGTCTGGGGTTCAGCAGACATTCATGGATGTCTGATATTCTAATAGGTCAGCATTCAAAGAAGCAACAGGGTAAGTATGTTTGACATATATTTATGGTAAACTGGAAACAGCGCTACCACCGTCCACTCAGCAGCTTTCTCCTAGCAATCTCTGGAACTTTTCTCTGAATCTATGTTTCCACACAATTGTCAGTCACACAGCTGACTTGCCCCACCTGAGATCATATTCAACACACGGACATCAAATTACACCGATGTCTTTATAACTAGAAATTAACACAACACTGGCGTTTCATAATCATAGTGCAATCAAGATACATTTTTGTTCGAACAGTTGAACCATAACTCAATTACTCTAATTTCCAGGCATTACACTTCTTCCTTCACAAGCCTTGCCTGAAATTCTTTCTTACCTCTTCATCATTCAAAAGTACAGTGAAGTTCTTCTCTGTCTACAGAAACAACTAATTCTCCAAAAAGCAATGCTGAATCCTGATTCAGCATGTTTCCATCCTGAGACCTCCTGGTTGTACTTATCTCTTACGTCCTCCACATGAACCGGCTTGAGCAATTTGGACTTCTGCACACAATCTTCAGTCATTCACATTCACCCTAAACTACCTGAATATTTTCCTGCATTTCCAAAAAAGCAAAACTCACTTTGCCTCACTAGCCATCTTGATTAAATGCTTGACCATTGCCTGCCACACAATACCTTCTTGTCTATCTTCCTCGTCTCAGTATTTATATCATGAGCTTTAGCCTCCCAGAAACTCTGAAGTCCAAAAAGTTAGCACACTGGTTAATCATCCCTCCAACATGGCTGACTTCCCGCTCCCCCTCACTGTGCATAAAGATCACATCCTGTTTTTTAGTTTCTGGATCATGAAACTTTGAGTCAAGTACTGGAAGAGCCAGGTAAAGATGATACAGGTTGCGGTAGCGGCTGCTTTTTAGGAAAGGGAACTAGGTTCTTCCCCTAAAAAGCTTCGTCTTGAGCCTGTGACCCCTGCAGATTGTGAGGCAGAGGAGGAGGAGGAAGAATTTAAGGGGCAATATGTGCAGGGTCAGAAATTGAAAGGAGTCCTGCAGCATAGCAGGCACAACTTGGAATTCCCTGAGTTGGTTATGCAGGAGGACAGTGAGGATTTTTTCACCCATTATCAGCAGAAGGAACCTGAGTCCCTGCTGCTCCACTCTTCTGTTAAAAGGGTGATGGAAAATGAATGGAAGGAGGTGGACAAGCATGCTTTTCCTAGATTATTGGCAAAGAGGTATCTGTTGCAGGGCATTGCAGAGCTATTTTCAGAATCCATCAAGGTGGATTCTTTGATGGCAGGTCTGGTGTCCCAGGGGGCTGTTATTTCTGAAGACACTGCCCTCACAGATCCAGTGGATAGGAGAGTTGATGTCGCGGTTAAATGTTCCTTTGCTGTTAGGGTGACTGCTTATTCCTCCTATGCCATTCACTCCTTATGAAGGACTTCAGACTCTGGCAGAATTAATGGATCAGGGGAAGATGTTACTCCTACTTTGGCTCGTATGGAGCAGCAGGTGCGTCTGTTGTCAGATATTTGCTTTGATTTCCTGGGGGTCGGCAGCATCCTTAGCTGGTTCTTCCATTGCGATCCAACAACAGTTGTGGTCACCTTCTTGGAAAGCAGATGCTGCACAGAAGGTGTTATTGATGGAAATTTCCCTTTTTGGGTTTAATCTCTGTGGACCCCTTTGGAGGAAATGATCCAAAAAGTTGGCGGTAGACCTCAAGCTGAAGGCCCCAGAAAAAGTGGGTAAACAGACATTTTTTCACTCATAAAAGGGCATTCGGGACATCCAGGCAGGGTAAAGTCCAAGAGCCCCTTTGTGGTAGAGGGTATGGCCAGGGTGCCCCTTACACTGACAAATCGGCAGCCGCCTCTCAGCCTTCCTCCAAGCCCTGACTATATGATTGATATTCATGCCTGATGAAGAGACGACTGGCTTGGTTCTCCAAGATTTGGGAGGAGACAGTGTTGGATCAGTGGGTCCTTCAAGTTATGAAGGAAGGTTTCCGGTCTGGGTTCCCATCTTTCCCACCAGATGTATTTCAGCCTACCCCTTGTCCAAGAGACGGAATAAAAAAGCAAACTTTGCAAGATGGAGTTTAAATACTTCTGGAAAAAGCACTCAAGCAAGCAAGGCCTGTGATCAATCTAAAATGGTTGAATCAGTTCATCCCTCATCTGAAGTTCAATATGATGGCACTGCAGAAAATTCTTCCCTTCATCAATCAGGGGGATTTTCTGGCATCCTTAGACTTCCAGAATGCTTACCTTAATGTCACTGTCTACCCACAGTAACAACGGTTTCTCTGGTTTTCTGTAAGGAACAGCATTATCAGTTCAGGGTATTACCCTTTGGTTTGAGTTCTTCCCCTAGGGTTTTCACTAAAATGCCTCCCCCCCTTATTGGTGCCATGCATATGAGGGTGATTAAGGTGTTTCCATATCTTGATGATATGATGATATTTGCCTCTTCTTTCTCCAAGACGGAGCTTCAGGTCCAGGAGATGTGCAGTGTGTTGCAAGTTCACGGACTCTTGATCAATCACAGAAAATCAAGTCTCACTCCAGCACAGGACCTAACTTTCATCAGGCCACATTTCCAGACATTGGTTTGGTGGAAGGGTGTTTCTACCTGTGGACAGGAAACAAACTTCGGTGGCAGAAGTCCAAGGTTTACTGGTGCAGCACTGCCCCCCTGTGAAACAGTGCTGAGGGTACAGGGCCTGATGTCAGCCTCTCTTATGGCCCTTCCCTAGGCATGTCTGAATATGTACTCCATGATCAATCATTTGCTGTCCCACTGGGTGACGAGCACTTTGGAATATGCCCAGGTGGTTCCCATGACATCAGTTGTGAGGGAGGCTCTGAGCTGGTGGTCAGACAATATGAATCTGTCAAAAGGCCAATTTATTCCAGGTAGTGCCATACAGAGCAGTGGTCACAGATGCCAGCAAGCAGGGTTGGGGTGTGACGCTGGGGGACCTGGCAGCTCAAGGAAGATGGTCAAAAGTTCAGGCGGGTTGTTTTTCAAATTACAGGGAGTTGAAGGCAGTTCAGTTGGGTCTCCTGAATTTTTCCCCTTAACTTTGACGGGTCATCATGTGCAAGTCCCGACAGACAACAAGGTGGTCATGTGGTATGTGAATCACCAGTGGGGTTGCAGGGTTCCCTCCCTCAATCGCCTGAGTCTGGATATTTGCAACAGGGCAGAGAGGGAACTAGAATCTCTGACTGACATCTACTTACCTGGGAAAGAGAATGGGGTGGTAGGTTCCCATCCAAAAGCTCATTGTCTTTGATGATGGAGGTGTTTTGTCTACTGCAGAAGAGGTTTGGGACAACAAGAATAGACCTGTTCACCTTGAAAGACAATGCCAAACTAACACGTTTTTGCACAATTATTCCTTGCCGTGAGGCATGGTAATTGGATGCAATGCTGTTTCAGTGGCCGGAAAGGCTGCTTATTTCGTTTCCACAATCCCTATGATTCCCAGGATATTGCAGACAATCAGGTAGGACAAGGCTATGGTAGTTCTGGTAGTTCCAGGTTGGCACCAGCGATCTTGGTTTGCCCTTTTATTGGGATTGGCGATTCGGCCACATTGGGAGATTCCATGTCACCCGTACCCCCAATGGGTCCTGGCCTCCTGGTCACAGTCCTTCTCACTCTGCATCTTTAAGCCTGGTTGTTGAGAGGTTAGGGCTGATGGATAGGGACTGTTCTGCAGTAGTGGTGAACTTGATTCAATAGTCTCACCAGCCTTGTACCTTGTAGGCTTATGCTAAGCATTGGGCGCACTTTGTTACATGGTGTGTTGGGTGGTGTTGAAGTAAGCCTCAGCAAGGCCTACTAGTGCAAGGGGTTCACCCTTCTCTGCACAAAGTCCTCAGACCATATAGGAAGAAGTTGGCACAGAAACAGAAATAAAAGACAAAGAGGGTCAGCCGCCAGGGCCACCGACCACGGGAGCACCGCCAACAGGCTGGCAGTGCTCCAACGAGCATTCTGACCGCGGCGGTTCAGCCGCGGTCAGAAGCGGAAAGTCAGCGGCCTCCCGCCGACTTTCCGCTGCTCGTGTGAATCCTCCATGGCTGCGGAGCGCGCTCCGCAGCCATGAGGATTCCGACCCCCCCTACCGCCATCCTGTTCATGGCGGGAAAGCCGCCATGAACAGGATGGCGGTAGGGGGGGTCGCGGGGCCCCCGTAAGAGGGCCCCGCAAAGTATTTCAGTGTCTGCCTTGCAGACACTGAAATACGCGACGGGTGCCACTGCACCCGTCGCACCTTCCCACTCCGCCGGCTCGATTACGAGCCGGCATCCTCGTGGGAAGGTCGTTTTCCCCCGGGCTGGCGGGCGGTTTTTCAGCAACCGCCCGCCAGCCCAGGGGAAAACTTGTAATACCCGCCGCGGTCTTTTGACCGCGGCGCGGTATTTCGGAGGGGGGAATTCCGCCGCCCGCCAACATTGGAATGACCCCCAAAGTTTATTAAACCTCATGAGGTGGTACTACAGTTCAAACAGCACCCTTCGGTAATGTTTGAAGTAGCACACTGAACTGAGAGAGCATGGTCCTTTTATACCCACGCAGGGGCTAAAAGGAGGTGGTACAATTATAGAAGCAAGGCTTGCATACATGTAAGGTCATGTGGAAATGCACAGTCGACAGGTAGGAGGGGCTAACAGTTTTCAAGGACTAACAGCTGCAGACCTTACTGGGCATGTGCGAAAGTGGGAGATGCTAAATATAACTTGTCACTAGGCAGATTTTCAAGAGTAGTTAACAGAAAGGTAGGACAGAGCACATGGTGAGCACATGGCAGCATGTGGCAGAGAAAATGGCTGCCATGAATACAAAATGGATTCCGCGAAATATTCACAATAGTTACTAAATACAAGATGTCTTCTGCTAATGCTTAATCTAATCGCTATTAAGTTACAGCAGTGGGGTCTTGACATGGACAATGTTGATCCTGACTTTTGATGGATTTGATGTAGGTCTGTCCTCTTCGACTCTGAGAGAACAGTGGGCAGCACTACTGGCCTTGCTACTCCTCGGTTTGATCCTTTGGAGCAGCTAGTAGCGCAGCTCTTAAAATCCTGTTCTTTGAAGAGACCTAGACCTATTAGCAACAGCCCCTTCATGGGAGTTGCCTTCTGTTTCAAAAGCCTGCAAGGGGAGCCCTTTGAACCTCTAGACTTGGTGAAGATTTCCTCAGCTAGGAGGATTGGTGAACGGGGTGCCTTTTTAAGGTCTGAACCATTTTTGAGAATTTTGGCAGACAGGGTGATTTTGAGGGCTCTCCCTACTTCTTTCCCTAAGGTCTCTTCCTATTTCCACAGGTTGGCAGGGGTGGTCCACCCTGTTTTTCCCCCAATCCTACATCCGATGAAGAGGCTTTGTTACACCTCTTGGATGTTAAAAGGGCATTGTTGATTTACTTGGCTAGGATAAAGTGTTTCAGGAAGGTGGAGAGTCTGTTCATATGCTTTAATCCAGTGAGGAATGGTTTGAAGCCCTCTAATTCCATGCTTAGCTGATGAATCAAGCTGGCATTTCAGTTGGCTTATGAGCCTCGGAGACAGGTGCTACAGTGTAGGGTGCAGGAAGATCCACTAGGGCCTTGTCCACTTCCTGGGCTGAGTTTGATGGAGTCTCTAAGGAGGAGATTGCCAATTTAGCCATCAGGGCTACTTCTCATCCTTTTATGGAACTCTATTGGTTTGAAATCTGGGCGGTGCCACTGTGTCTTTCGCCATTTCTATACTAACTTCTAGTATGATTTTATGTGCTGTCATACATTATTTTGTGTGCTATTTCTATATTAAAACATCCTGTTTCTGATTCTGGCAGGTTGGCCTTTGTTCTCTTTTGTCAATGCAGCCGATTCTGGCTTGGGTATCAGCTCATGATGTAAATATTGAGGTAAGGAAAACGGATGAGAAGGTAACGCCTTGGTTACTTACCAGTAATCGTCATTACTTCAAGTCCTTGTCATCCCTGCCCCAGTATGCTTCCCCATTCCTCCCTGCCCTTTGGGAACTGACTTCATTGGGTTTTGTGGCATTGGGATGCAGGATGTGATATGGGTCAACTTCCTCTTTAAGCACGCTGACGGGCAAGGGGAAGTCAGCCATGTTGGAGGGATAGAAACTAGTGTGCCAACTTTATTGACTTTGGAGTTTCTGGGAGGCTAAAGCTAATGATGTAGATACTGGGGTGAGGAAGACCATGACTCGGAGTAATAAAGATTACCAGTAAGTAAGCGTGGCAAGGTTCAACAAACAAGGCACCTTCTTTCCCTTCAATACTTATGTATTTAACAGAACCATTTTCACAGAGTTAAAATCTTTGAAAAACAGTTGTGGAATGTGGTCCACATGTGAGCAAGGAGCACCTGGCACAGGAAAGTACAGGCAGGTAGTCTTCTCTTAATCTCTTATCAACCTGCAAGAGTCCACCATTCTGCAAAAAGTATCAAGTTCCCCAAAAGCAGTGGCAACAATCAAGTACATGCAACACAGGTTTAGTATATAAAATCTAAAAGCAGGTAAATTAAAATAAAATAAAAATGTTTTGCAAAGCAATACCCTACCAAGCCGGAGCCCAACTTTCCATGCATCCATGCAAAGTATGTTCCTTTTTAGGTTGAGCCTGGGCACGGCGCATGCGCTGTCTGTTCAAGACATGTTGTGTTCAGTTTGTGAGGTTTTAGCCCACACTTTACTTGTGATTGGTTATATATTTTATATGTAAAGGGCTTGCTTATATGTAGTTGTTTCAGCTGTAATGTCCCTCCTTTTGTTGTGTTGTTTCCACCCATGGAGCACGCCTGCATTTCTTGTATCCTTTCACTTGAGTGTGTTTATGTTTGTTGTACACACTTTTTTTTAAATGGATTTTGTGTGCCATCCTTGGAGCATGCAGAATTGTTTCTGCCTCCCATGGATCACACCAGTATTACTTGTCTTCTCTTTTCAATTGAGTATATGAGTCTATTTATTTCTAATGGATTCTGTCGGCCGTCCAGTGACCATATCTGCAGCACTTGTCTTCTTTGCAATTCGGGGTATTTTAGTTTTTTGTGTGCCTTATTTTTTTTAACGAATTTTGGGGGTCATTCTGACCCTGGCGGTAAAATCCGCCAGGGCCAACGACCGCGGGAGCACCGCCAACAGGCTGGCGGTGCTCTCTTGGGCATTCTGACCGCGGCGGTACAGCCGCGGTCAGAAACGGAAAACCGGCGGTGTACCGCCGGTTTTCCGCTGCCCTGGGGAATCCTCCATGGCGGCACAGCTTGCTGCGCCGCCATGGTGATTCCGACCCCCATACCGCCATCCTGTTCCTGGCGGTTTTGGCCGCCAGGAACAGGATGGCAGTATGGGGTGTCATGGGGCCCCTGGGGGCCCCTGCAGTGCCCATGCCAACGGCATGGGCACTGCAGGGGCCCCCGTAACAGGGCCCCACCATGATTTTCAGTGTCTGCCATGCAGGCACTGAAAATCGCGACGGGTGCAACTGCACCCGTCGCACCCCTTCCACTCCGCCGGCTCCATTCGGAGCCGGCATCCTCATGGAAGGGTGTTTCCCGCTGGGCTGGCGGGCGGCCTTCTGGCGGTCGCCCGCCAGCCCAGCGGGAAACCCAGAATACCCGCGGCGGTCTTTTGACAGCGCAGCGGTATTCTGGCGGTTCCAGCCAGGCCGACGGCTTCCGCCGCCGGCCAGGGTCAGAATGACCCCCTTTATCTTTGTTTTGGCTAGGGGGTGTTATGTTTTTTGTCATATTTGTAATATGGCAAGGGTTGCTGTTTGTTTTGTTGTTATGTTTATGCTATGTGGTGTTGTGTTATATAGTATCAGGTTGTTTTTGTTGTTGCAGAATATTTTATATAGCTAGCTATGGGTGTTTAATTAATTTTTCCGTGTGGTTGGAGTAATGTATATTTTTGGGGCAGAGAGTGTTTGGTAGTGACTTATAGAGACTTGAGGCTTATTTAAAACTATGAACCCTTGTTGGTGCTCCGATATTTATATCGCTAGGCAGGGGTGTTTAATACATTCATCCATGTGGTTGGAGTTATGTGAATATTTTTGGCAGACCGTGGGCCTGATTCTAACCTTGGCGGACGGCAGAGGTCGTCCGCCAAGGTTCCGCCGCCAAATGACCGCGCCGCGGTCACAAGACAGCGGCGGCCATTCTAACATTTCCTCTGGGCCGGCGGGCGCTCTCCAAAAGAGCGCCTGCCGGCCCAGAGGAAATGCCCCTGCAACGAGGACGCCGGCTCAGAATTGAGCCGGCGTAGTTGCAGGGGTGCGACGGGTGCAGTTGCACCCGTCGCGTATTTCAGTGTCTGCATGGCAGACACTGAAATACTTTGCGGGGCCCTCTTACGGGGGCCCCTGCAGTGCCCATGCCATGGGCATGGGCACTGCAGGGGCCCCCAGGGGCCCCGCGGCACCCCCTACCGCCATCCTGTTCCTGGCGGGAGACCCGGCAGGAACAGGATGGCGGTAGGGGGTGTCAGAATCCCCATGGCTGCGGAGCGCGCTCCGCAGCCATGGAGGATTCCCCCGAGCAGCGGAAAGTCGGCGGGAGACCGCCGACTTTCCGCTTCTGACCGCGGCTGAACCGCCGCGGTCAGAATGCTCGTGGGAGCACCGCCAGCCTGGCCGCCAGGGTCAGAATGACCCCCTGTGTGTGATAGTGATTTAAATATTTCTGAGGTTGATGTAAGATTGTGTACCCTGTTTGTGCTCTGATATTTTATACCACCAGCGACAGGTGTTTAATGGCTTTATCCGTGCTGTTGAAGCACTACGTATTGTCGCCAAGGGAGTTTAATGCATTTAAACATGTGATTAGAGTTATGGTTTTTTTGGGGAGGCATAGAGTGTGCAGTAGTTATTTAAAGAGACTCGAGGCTGATTTAAAACTATGCATTGTTGTTGTTTGTGCTCCTATATTTCACACCGCCAGCCATGGGGGTTTACTACAATTATCTGTGCAGCTGGAGTTATGTATTTTCTGGGGCAGAGAGTGTCTGGCAGTGATTTAAAGAGACTTGAATCTGATTTAAAACTATGCACCCTCGCTTTTTGTGCTGTCATATTTCACAGTGCCAGCCATGGGTGTTTAATGCATTTAAACGTGTGGTTTGAGTTATGGTTTTTTTGGAGCAGCGAGTGTCTGGCTGTGACTTAAACACACCTGATGCTGATTGAAAACTATGCACTGTCGCTTTTTTGTGCTCCAATATTTCACAGTTCCAACCACAGGTGTTTCATGCATTTTTTGTGCAGATGGAGTTATGTTATTTTAGGGCATAGAGTATGTGGTAGTCACTTAAAGAAACTTGAGACTGATTTAAAAATGTGCGCCGTGTTGTTTGTGTTAGCGTGTCTGTCCTCATTCGGTCTTTTATTGTTTAATTTATAAGGGGACGCGTAAGAGTTTCAATAGACCTTTTGACTACACTTAAAGTGATTCCACCATAAGTCCTCAATTCAATGCAATTATAACATCATAATCAATAAACATCATCAAATACTCTTTGGAGCCAGTAACCTTCACACACCATGACCCATTTAGCCACAAATAACCATACCTTTATGTAGCACAAAGGGTTACAAAGTTGCGCAATGCATACATTGTGCCACTTTTTAAATTTGCCACTGCGATTTTTGCCTTGTTGGGCCACATTAGCATCAAAGGAAATGATGCTAAGATCACTCAAGGATGTGCTAGGGGCTCTTAAATCTGCCCCCATGTGTTTCCGAGGGGTTATCGTTCATTGATCTTTGTTGAGTATTCTTTTCCATTCCCCTATATCAGGGTAACCAATTCCATTGAATTTTCTGATTTTGGAGGAAAATCCTTGTGTAATGTTAGCCCCATGGGAGTATAATGAGAGTCCCTCTAGCTGTAATCAGATACTGAAGAAAAATCTGGAGACCTTACTGCTGCCTTGCAGTTCAGTTCTGGTCCAGTGCATTGATAACCCACAGGTGAAGTCAGTAACTTGAGAAACACGTAAGCAGGATGACATTGCTTTGTTGAAAAACCTTGCAGAGGACGGAAACAAGGTATCCCCTACAAAACTACAGCAAAGTCAGAGGGAATTTCTTTACTTGGGACACCACATTGAGAAGTGAGTTAGGAGAGTGTCCCAAGAATGTACCTCCACAGTTTTGAGAATGAATGCTCCCATGGCACAGAGAGAAGTCAGAATGCTTCTGGAAATGATAGGTTACTGTCGTCGGTGGATTCCCAACTTTTCCCTAGAGGCAAAGCCCTGCAGAGACTTACACACAATGATGTGACTGATCTGCTACCCTAGGACAAAGAATGCATGAATGACTTCTTAGTGCTCAGAGAAAACCTCTGCCATGCTTCAGCACTAGGAATGCCTGATTGCAAGACTTTTGTTTTGTACTACCTCAAGCATACAGGAAGCATACGATCTGTGTTGACACAGACCTATGGGAAAGCAATACGGCCAATGGGTTACTTCTGTGCTTCACTCGATCCAGTGACTGCAGCACTTCCTGAGTGCCTAAAAACCAAAGCCACTGTTGGTGTTAGCATCCAGCAGTCTGAGGGTATAGTAATGGGACATTCACTTACTATGATGGCACATTCATTGGAGATCTTACACATGCAAACTCAGCACATGACAAGCAGCAGACTCACTAAATATGAGTAAATGATTTTGGGAGCAGAAAATGTTTTTCTTAGGAGGTACAATTTTTTTAACTCTGCTACTCTTTTGCCTCTTCTGGAGAGTGGTTCACTTCACTATGCCTTGTTTGCCTGATTGCCTTGTTGTTACCGAGTGGTGCACAAAGTCAAGATATGACATTTGAGATGGTCCTCTGGAAGAGCCCAATTTTACTTTGTTTGTGGACAGCTCTTGTTGAAGAGATGGGCGAGGGATTTTGAAAGCAGCTTAAGCTGTTTTCCCCAGTGAAAGTGTGGTGGAAGCCTCCTATTTGTGCAATGTAACATCAACATAGGGGGCTGAACTAATCATACTTACTAGAGCATCCAGTGGTTCCTGTAGTTTGAGTAGTCCACCACATCGGGTAGTTATCATAGTGGGGTTTCCTGACCTCTTCTGCTTCCTCAATCAGGAATCTGAAATGTACCATGGACTTGCTTGAAGCACTGCAGCAATAGCAGTTGTGAAATGTGTAGCGCCCAAGAGTGGGGTGGGATTGTGTTCCTGCCAGAAAACGCTATGCAGGAGAAATGGCTAGGTATTGCACTTTTGAGCCCTGAACATTTAGCCAGAATGGGCAATGAGAAACTGACAATGACACTGTTTCTAACATTACTGAATTCTGTAAATACATATCTGAAGTTGGGAGAGTTACAGAATGAAATGCCAGAAACTGAGAAAGAAAAGTGAGTGAACACTGGCGGGTAGAGCATCAGAATGAGATTTCGGTTTCATGGGTTGGATTACCTGTTTTACCTAATGCTATTCTGTCCCCAGTGGCCAGGGATTTCCATGGCTCTACCCATGAAGGAAGAGACACCATGGCTCTAACTCTGTAATTACTGGTATGATTCCGATTTCCATGCCATCGCTGAGAATTTGTCTCATAGGTGCATTACTAGCCAGTAGCTAAATGCCGGCAAAAGAACAGTTGTGACCATGAGTCACATAGAGAAGTCCAATTGGCCCTTTCATCACATGCAGTTAGGCTTTATAGAGATGTCCATCTACAATGGACTTCAGTACATTTTTGTATTAGTTTGCCTCTTCTGATGTTGGGTTGAAGAGTACTGATCCAGGAACTGTGATAGCATCATAGTTGAGAAATTATTATTGTTTCAACTAGTCTACCTTACGGTTTTATTTTAGAGTAAGATCCAGGATGCATTTCAAGGATAAGGTAATAAAACTTTTGTGTGTAACTTTAAAGATTGACCAAAGATTCTACTGCAGTTAATGACCAGAAGCATCCGGCATTGTAAAGCAAATCAATGGTGCCCTGAAGTCCAAAATGGGCAAGGTGTGCTCCTCTACCTCTTTAAAATGCCAAATGCTCGTCCTCTTGTTCGTATGAACTTTCAAAGCACTACCAATCGAAAGTCTGCACTCCCCCACCCCACCTCTCAACATCCTGATATGGAGACCCATGAGAATTTCATCAGTGCCTTCAGCTTCGCTTGTGGAACATAACTGATGATATGGTTCTTGACTACTGCAAAGGATGAGGTGATGTGGTGGTTTCTGTTTTTTATCAGTTGACTTGGTGACCACATCTTTGAGACAAGAGTTGCATCATGACCTAAGTGCAGGCAGCTGCGTCCAGGTGTAGGAACACATCAGGAAAATGTGCCTTGATCCCCGTTGGAGAGGACCCTTTAAAGTCATCCTTGTGAGGAAAACTGTTGTTAAGTGTGGCGGATTACTGACTGGATCCATGCATTCCTTGCCAAGAGAGTGAGACAAGTGGGTGAACAAGTGGTGACAACAGCTGCCAATTTCGAAGAGTCAAACTCAAGCTCAGAACAGATGTTTAGAGGGAGGAGACGATTGAACACAAGACTCCCAAAATCAGACTGTAGCAATTCAACAGAGAATAACAACAAGAATCAGTGAAGCAGCTGAGATTGACAGTGTGCATCAGTAAGAAGACATTGCAAACACTTCAGATGGCAAAGTGCAGGGGGAAGAGAAGTGGCCAAAAAGTGGAGCGAGACTGAGAAAAGTCTTGACTGAAGAACACATTCCAGAGGGGATTGAGGAAGAACCAAAGCCAACAGAACAGCTTGCTAGTGATAGGGAACCACTAGAAGTCCTTAGACCTAAGAGGAAAAAGGTACCAAATCAAAGATATTCAACACCGGAATGGGCTTCCTTTGTCAAACGCAATTCTGATCTGAGGAGTTATGAAACTGAAACACATGCAAGTGCTTTTGAAAAGTCCCTATGACCAATACTACAGAGCTAAAGATTGAATAATTTGAGTGATGAACTCAGTGGCATACATCCTTATGTTTGAAAATTCCTGTTTTGTTGTGACTCCATAATCAGCTGATATCCTGTTTGTGTTTGAATGCAGTGCCACTTCTTTTCGGCCTAGATATCCAAAATGTTCCAGCCTACCCTGTCTCATAACATTCGATTTTACTGCCTTGATAAAACATTAGCGAAGAGTCCATGGAACGCTCAAAAGAAAAATGTGAGCTTCTCCCTACTGTGCTTAAATTACATACAGTTATATGGCCTGCAGTCAACATTCAGTAGATTGGCTAATGTCTGTTTGCTGTTAGTTTGACGGTATGTTTATGGAAGGACTGCTCATGAATAGTGTCTTTTAAGCTAAGAAAATACACCACGGGAGACCCAAGATCTGTTGATGCAGTGTCATGATGACCGCGGAACCAACTGAGGCAACTAAGACCATTCCCAGTAACTGAAGAATGCTTTTTCTTATGAACCAGAGAGCCTTTAGAATTGAAGTACCTCTTCCCATATGCTTAAACCAGCTCCCCTTTTAATTTGGTGGCATTGGATTTTCTGCTTCATATTTGTCCTATGTGACTACTGTGGGACAGAAGTAAAAAGTAGCCATCTTTGTTACAGTTGTGGATCCAGTGCCTGCCATGCCACCTGAGTCAAGCTACCCTGGCTGATGAGGGGTGATAGCCCAAAACCGGACCCAGGATGCTTGTTTCTGATCCACAGAGGACCTGGCCTGGCAGTTCAGTCTGGACTGTTCCCATAGGGAGCAGGGTCAAAATTGATTTGCAAATAGCTGGGTCCAAACTGGAATGGCATGGCAAGCAAAACAACTGATGGATTAATCCGGGGTCTGTGACTTGGGATGAATGTTTGATTTGTTCCACATTATGTCCATCATCTGTTCGTTTTGCACTTGTCGCCCCAAGTTGTCATCTTTGTTACAGTTGTGCAACATTCTCTCCACAGAACCTAGGTCTAAAACACTACAGGTTTTCTCCAAACTTCATGACGCTGATCCCCATTGAACCCACTCTCTGAAATGTCAACTGAATTCAAGATCTCTGTTCATCCACAAGTAAGAGCAGCAGGACTTCCTCATTTCTGAAAAGCCAGGTATTTTTTGCTTACTTAAAATATTGCTCACTTCAAAATCTCTAATAAATAAAGTTTTATAAGAACATTTCTTCTTGCTTAGGGGACAAATTGTTATGAGTTACAAAATGGCTGCAGAGATCCTAATACTAGTGACAGAATGAGAGAGAAAATAGACCAAAGCCCCATTAGTGAATCATATAGCTAAAAATGGGGCCCATGTTTGCAATTCAGGGCAGTTTTGAACTTGTAAGGACGTTCAGAATAAGCGTTTTGGGAGGGATGAGAGACTGCATGCCTTTGTGATTGCTGCTGTTAGTGATTGTGGCAGTATTAGGGGAATCAACAGTAAAACCAGCCCACCAGACCATAAAAAGACCCACAAGCGAAAAGGTCCACGTACCGCCCTTTCAGGCAAGCCCTTCTGGCACTGCCAGATTTCCCATTAATTCAGTCCAACCCTGTAAAAAGCACTAAGCTCACTATGATTTAAGGCTAAGGATTTCTTGGCAATGTAGAAACAGGGAATTGGGAAATAAATAGTTATATGCGTTTTTACACCTAGGAATTCTGAGTAAACAATTTTATGGATCTACAGCTTTGATAATTTTCCATCAAACTTCACCATTTGAATTTAGAGATTACAAGTGTCATGTCTGATGAGAATGAACACAAAGACTGATTCAGCTGGTACCAGGTGAATAATATTTTATACAGACAAAAAAGCTCATTTTTAATGGTTTGTAGCCACACAGTAACGTAATGGGTCCATCCTCTGAAGAGAAATGTCTAGGCCTTGAGAAAATTCCTGTTGCACCTGCATAATCCTAGGTAATTATAGTAATTGAGCATTACGCTTCTTACTCGAAATTCCTGAGATTTTGAAGGAAGAGCCAATATCGCAGAACAGGAGGTTGAAGCCACTGCACAGACTGGGTGACCTGCTCGTGTTTGGAAGAAGTAATGCAGGCTCCCTCTGCACAGTGTCACATGTTTTTTGACCGTCAGTTGTCGGAGGCTTTTCTGATTGGCTCAAAGAAAGCTAGCTCACATTGGCTGCAGCTGTTTCTAGCTCCAGGGAGGAAGACTCTGATTGGTTAAACCATGTACAGCCATGATTGCTGTCCTGGAGTGGGGGTAGGTTTCAAACTGGCACTCTTTAAGGAAAAACAAAGACCTGAATACAACATTACAACATTTTGAAAGCTGCATCAGCATAGGTTTCAGAGAAAAGGTGGGTACACAGGGGTTCAGTGATCTAAGGGGGATTAAAAGGATTACCCTATTGAGACAGGGGTGTTTAAAGTGCCCAGACCATCAAAGGAGTTGGCTAGTAGTGTAAGGTCAAGTAAGGGGTTACTTCATGGGGAAAGGTTGTGGAGAGACCTCATTTTTCTGTAATAGTTGTCACCCTAAATCCGGTGCATAGCAGTGGCTGTTGGTGGGATATTTAAATGGAGGTGCACAAAAGGCAAAACAAACATTATACATAAAAATAAGTTACACTTATCTTTCATATCTTTCATTGCCGGCCACCCGTCCCTGATGTTTAGCAGCACATCCTCGGTGTTGTGTTGCTTGCTCCGGACTCCAGTCCGAGCGCAAGGTCTCACAGACAACAGCTTTTTCCAATCCAGATGCTGCTCTCTTGCTGTTAAGCTGCATGAGTGAAGTGTCTGGATTGGCTGGAGCGGGCTGCCTCAATGCTCTGAAAAGCACTGGTGGCCTCTGTATGACAGCTGTACTGGAGTAGTTTGAATTGCGCATGTCGGTTTGGTCATAGTACGGTAGCCAGCCAAACCAACATGCACACTTCAAACTGAAGTGACCACTCCTCACTGCTGCCAATCAGCAGCAGTGACACACTGGCCCTGCCCTCACAGTCTGTTTGTTGATAAAGAGTAAAAAATTAAATAACAATAAAATAATTTTGTTGCTATTTGATTTTCACACTTTCTGTGCAGCAGTTTGGGGGTGCAATGCTCCTCCGTTCCTATGGCGGAACCGCAGCTGGTTAGTTAGCAATATTCCAGAAGGTTCAGTGTCACAAGGGCCCAGGGAAGGAAGAGCTCACTGCACTCTGACTGCTTATTTGCTTTTTTTATTACTGAAGCAGGGTTATTCGTAGAAGTTTTGTGTTACAAAACCAGGGATTTAGCCTCAATATCCATCCTTTCTGCTCAGCCCCTGAGTCACCGGCTATGGGCTGCACTGAACACCAGGCTCACTCAGCTTTAGACTCTATGCATACCTCCCAAAGTTTGTACCTCCAGGTGTGGTGAGATTTAGAGGGATTCTGGTAGATAGAAGCAGGGTTGGGAGCACACTGCCTAACATCCCAGCAGAGTTCGCCGTTCTGTGTTATGGTAAATGTGATACACAATTAGCGCTTACTTCAGATTTGTCTGTAGTTTTTCACCAAGGTTGGTGCAGGTAGTGCAGTATATATTAAGATGCATATGCATGTTCCTGGATTTCGTCCTTCATCCGTAGATGGCAGTGAAATTTAATGTTGGGTTGCTGGAAAAGCTTCCTAAATCTTCACAGGTCACAGTGCCACTCACAGGCACACAGGTGCATCTCCACAGCTCATCAGCTTCCTGGCTCAGGTGAGCCTTATAAACAGAATGGGGGGTCAGGGCACATTGCCTCACAAACCTTCACAGGGACCCTCAGCTGTAAAGACTTTGGCAGCATTTCCAGCAACCTCAGATGAAAGTTTGCTTCTCTCTACAGATGAAGGAAGAACTCCAGAAACATATGCACGTGTCTAGAGACATACAACATTATATGCACCAACATTGGAAAAAAACTACAGTTATTATTGAAATGAGTGCTAATTTTGTACCACATTTACCATAATGCACTGGGGGAACTGTGCTGGGATGGGAGACAGTCTGCCCCAAAACCTTTCACTTTCTCGAACTGCACACCCTTCGTATACCAAGACCTTATTTAATTGAATTCTTGCCAAATATCACTATTTTGATTTTGTTTAAGTTGATCTTAATTGCATTGTTATTACAGTATTGTGCCAGGGCTTTGAGAAAACTCTGTAAGCCTACTTCAGTGCGAGCTAGGATAACCATGTCATCTGGTTATTGGAGTATTTGAACCTCCCGATTGACCAACCATGGTGGGCATGATCTGGGGCTGATCAGGTTGCTTTCCAAATCTACCACAAAGAGGTCAAATTACAGGGATGCTAAGATATATCCTAACTTAAGACCTTTATCTATGGGGATTTTCTCTGAAGTGGACCAGTTTGGTGTCAGTTTGATTTTCAACCCAAATCCCACGGGACAGAAAGTCAATTGCTTTCAGTAGTCGAGGACCAATTCCCCAGCTGTGTAATTTGCCCACAGCCTGCCCCTTGGAGCATTGTTGAAGCTGTTAATGAAATCAATAAATGCTGTGTACAGTAACCATGCTTTTGGGCAAACAGCATCCTAAGTTAAACAGGACAAGGTGAGCAAATTGTCCTCATTGTGGCAGTTTCTTTGGAACCATAGGATCAATTATTATTCATAGGCCCACGCTTCTAATTCCTAATTCAGAAGTTGTGCATAACATTTCCCCTGTACATCCATTAACACTATCATTTCATAGCTACTCTGATTGTTGGCACTCCTTGTTATGAATTGGAACCAATCTTGAGTGACTGACTATGCACAAAACTTGCATCTTCCCAGCCATTGAGTGATTGTCTGTTGATAATTGTTAGAAATGGGTTCTTTGGTTGGCAGTCAAGTTACCCCATGTCCAAGCAAGGACCCTCACTCTAGTCAGGGTAAGTCACACACAATCCAAATTATCCTGTGCCCACCCTCCTGTAGCTTGGCACTGAGCAGTCAGGCTTAACTTAGTAGGGAATGTGTAAAGTATTTGTGCAATAAATCATGCAATATCACAGTAGAACACCATAGAAATACACCACACAGTGTTTAGAAAAATCTATAATATTTATCTGATAAGATGCAGGTCAAAATGATCAAGATTCAAAAAGTATACGTTGAGATATCACTGTAAAAAAATTATAGAAAGTGTCTTTAGTCTTTGAAAAAGCAACATGTGTCTCTTGCAAGCACAAAGCACCTGGTTTGCTTTCAAATCCTCTGCAAGGGACCGCAGAGTAGTTGCGTGGAAAACAGGGAGGTGTGCGTCAACTTTTCCGGTGAACACAGGCGATGCGTCGTTGAGTTTTCACGCAGGGCAGGGCGTTGAAGTCCTGGGTGTGCAGGACGAAGTCACAGGGGCTGCGTCCATCCGGGGGGCATTGCATGGACATTTCTGCTCCGCAGCAGGAGCTGCATTGATTCCTCTCAGGAAGTCGGGCTGCGTCGTTCTGACTCGGCTTTGCGTTGATCCAGTGGGCCATGCGTTGAATTTCCTGTCGCAATGCTGGCGCTGTGTCGTTTTCCTCTTCGGGAAGTCGGACTGTGTTGATCCAGTTTCTCACAGCGATGCAGGCTGTGCGTCGTTTTTTGCAGGCTGTGCATCGATTTTCGCCACACAAGGAGTTTTTTTGCAGGAATTAAGTATTTTGGGTCCTGAGACTTCAGGGAACAGGAGGCAAGCTCCATCCATGCCCTTGGAGAGCATTTCTCAGCACAGTCAGAGTGCAGCAAGGCAGCAGGGCAACAGCAAGGCAGCAGTCCTTCTCAGAAAAGCAGTCCAAGTGAGTCCTTTGGGCAGCCAGGCAGTTCTTCTTGGCAGGTTGCAGGTTCTGGTTCACAGATTCTTCACTAGTGGTATTTTGTCCATAAGCGTCTGAGTTGGTAGGGTCAGAGACCCTGCTTAAATACCCAAATGTGCCTTTGAAGTGGGGAAGACTTCAAAGAGTGGCTTGGAAGTGCACAAGGTCCCCTTTCAGTTCCATCCTGTCTGCCAAGGTCCCAATAGGGGGTGTGGCAGTCCTCTGTGTGAGGGCAGGCTACTGTCCTTTGACATGTAAGTGTCAGGCCCTCCACCCTCCCAGCCCAGAAAGACCCATTCAATATGCAGGTGTATGCAAGTGTGACTGAGCATCCTGTGTTTGGGGTTGTCTGAGTGAATGCACAAGGGGGTTTCAACTAAACCTAGCCACACGTGGATTGTAAGGCACGGAAGGATTTAAGTGCAGAGGAAGGCTCAATTTCTAAAAGTGGCATTTCTAAAATAGTAATATTAAATCCAACTTCACCAATCAGCAAGATTTGGTATTAGCATTTTGGCCATACTAAATATGACCTTGTTACTCTTTTCAGATCAGAATCTACCACTCAAACAGTATATGAGGGTAGGCCTATTGTTAACCTATGAAAGGAGCAGGCCTCACAGTAGTGTAAAAACGAATTTAGGAGTTTTACACTACCAGGACATATAAACTACACAGGTATATGTCCTGCCTTTTATCTACATAGCCCCCTGCCCTATGGGTTACCTAGGGCCTACCTTAGGAGTTACATATATATAGATAAAGGGGAGTTTAAGGCTTGGCAAGTACTTTTAAATGCCAAGTCAAAGTGGCAGTGAAACTGCACACACAGGCCTTGCAATGGCAGGCCTGATGCATTGTTAAGAGGCCACTTATGTGGGTGGCACAATCAGTGCTGCAGGCCCACTAGTAGCATTTAATCTATAGGACCTGGGCACATGTAGTGCACTTTTCTGTGGACTTACAAGTAGATTAAATAAGTCAACTGGGTATACACCAATGTGACCATGTTTTAAGGGAGAGAGCATATGCACTTTAGCACTGGCTAGCAGTGGGGAAGTGCGCAGTTCTAAAACCAGCAAAAACAGTGTCCAAAAAGTGTAGGGAGGCAGATAAAAAGTTAGGGGGGGCTACCCTAAGGCGGTCAGGTCTAAAAGTAGTCCTCACCCTCTTTGACCAGCAGTAAGCAGACTCCAACACCCCAGTTTCTCAAGGGGCAAAGTAAGGATTTGCTTGAGCACATTTTTCCAATGAGTGACTACCTCATATTGACAACCCTCATTCCCACTAATAATGTTTGGATTCCCAATCCAATGGATAATTGGGTTGATAATAAGTTTTGGACAGTCTTCACTCAAGAGTGACACGCCAAAGGCAGAACTCATACCAAGGTGACAGGCTGTCGACCAACCTTCCAACCCTGGTAACAGGTTACAGCAGGCATCACGCCTGAGGGACATGATATGAGCAGGTCTCACAACTAAGTGGCAGACTATGGACAGGCCTTTTACACAACACATAGGGGGTCATTCTGACCCTGGCGGCCGGTGGCCGCCAGGGCCACCGACCACGGGAGCACCGCCAACAGGCTGGCGGTGCTCCAACGAGCATTCTGACCACGGCGGTTCAGCCGCGGTCAGAAGCGGAAAGTCAGCGGTCTCCCGCTGACTTTCCGCTGCTCGTTTGAATCCTCCATGGCTGCGGAGCGCGCTCCGCAGCCATGAGGATTCCGACCCCCCCTACCACCATCCTGTTCATGGCGGGAAAGCCGCCATGAACAGGATGGCGGTAGGGGGGGTCGCGGGGCCCCTGGGGGCCCCTGCCGTGCACATGCCAATGGCATGGGCACGGCAGGGGCCCCCGTAAGAGGGCCCCGCAAAGTATTTCAGTGTCTGCCTTGCAGACACTGAAATACGCGACGGGTGCCACTGCACCCGTCGCACCTTCCCACTCCGCCGGCTCGATTACGAGCCGGCATCCTCGTGGGAAGGGAGTTTTTCCCTGGGCTGGCGGGCGGTCTTTTGGAGACCGCCCGCCAGCCCAGGGAAAAACTCATAATACCCTCCGCGGTCTTCTGACCGCGGAGCGGTATAATGGGGGCGGAATTCTGGCGGGCGGCCTCCGCCGCCCGCCAGAATCAGAATCACCCCCATAGTCTGTAGACAGGCATTGTTCCCTGTACAAGCCTCATACCCTTGTGACAAGCTAGGGATGAAGAAGAGGACTAGGATGAGGAAGAACAAGAGGAGGAGGATGATCAGGAAGAGTAGAACAAAGGGGAAAGAGGACCAGAATTAGATTCAGCAGAACTAGGAGGCGAATGAGGCAAACCATCAAAAAGAGGACCAGGATCCCAGGGAGGACCAGAACTGTCAGGGGGAGGAATCCAGGCAGAAGAGGACCAGAGGGACATTTAAAAAGACAAGAAAAACCAGCACGAGAAGTAAGAGGATAAGCAAGTCGAGTATTCCTAGGACCAGGAAGATGACCAACAGGTGGACCATAATGGAAGATGCACCCATTGCACAAGACTATAAATCAGCAGCAGTCCTGTTGCTGACTGTATTTCCCTATGGCCAACCCTGTAGTCTGGTAGTTGAGTCCTCGGGTCTGCCTGGTGGGTTGTGAGATCCCCACATGAGAGTCCTGAGGTCTAACACAGATCCTGAGGTCCAACAGGGGGTGCAGCAGACAACAATAATAAAAGTGTGGGTTATCTTCTGGGCTACAGTAACTAGCTAAAGCAATCTGTATTGCCCCAGGAGCAGACGCAAACAGTAGCAGTCACAGCTGCCCTTGAAGTAGTGTATGGTGACATAGGGACTGAAGATGTTAGCAATGGCAGTATTTGCTGAGATAAGGCCATTATCAAGTATCCATTAAAGCGGGTGCTGGCCAGGAGAAGTTACCAGCTGTTACGGTTGTGGCTGAAGGAGGAGCATAAATGGCAATAACATAAATAGCATAAAGAAAGGCATGCCCTAAAGACTTCAATGTCCAACTATAAAGTGTGTGTGTAACTGTTTACTGCCATGTGAACAGCAGTCACCAGCAATAGCACTGCATGCTGTTTTTGGGGCAGCAGTCCCCTTCAGCTGTTATGATAACTGTCCTGGGGGCAGCAGTCACCAGCACTGGCAATGGTCCTGGAGGCCGGAGTCTACAGCGATAGTATTATATGCTGCTTTGAGAGCAGTAGTGCGAGCCATTATTGCAGGTTCTGTCCTAAGAGAAGCAGTCGCCACACTTGGCAGAGGTAACTGCCCTGGGGGCAGTGGTTACCAACTATGGTTGTGATAGCTGCCCTGCAGGCAGCATCACCGACCACATCACTGCATGTTGCCCGGGGCACCAGACACCATTCCTGGTAATGGCCTTGGGGGTATAAATCATCAGTTATTGTTACAGGTTCTCCCTGGAGCAAAATAGTTACCAACTACTATAACTTCCCTGCTTCTAAGGGCTGCCCTGGAGGCACTAGTCACAAACCATCACTAGGGGGAAGCTGTCACTAATCATTGCAATGCAGGCTGGTCTGCCGACAGCAGTCATCAATCATGGTTGTGGTAACTGCCCAGGGGCAGCAGTCACCAGCTATAGCACGTTACCCGGGGGCCAGCAGCCACCAGCCATTGTTGCAAGTACTGACTGCCCTTGGGATAGAGTCAACACACACAACACTGCACGCTGCTTTAGGGGGCTACAGTCACCAATTATTTTGGGGGTACATGCCCTTGGGGCAGCAATCAACAGCCATAGTACTGCATGCTGCCTTGGGGGCAGCAATCCATACGCACTGCTGAAGGGTCTGCCGAGGGAGCAGCAGTCTCCAGCTTTGGTTGTAGTAATTGCTCTGGAGACAGTGGTTATCAGCCATGGCTGTGGTAGATGCCTCACCAGTCAGAGCACTGAATGATTCTTTGGGGGCAGTAGTCAGTACCCACTGTTATAGGTTCTGTCCTGGGTGCAGCAGTTACCAACAATGATTTTGGTAGTTGTGCTGGGAACAGCAGTCACCAATCATAGTGCTGCATGTTGCCCTGGGGGCGGCAGTCATCAGCCATTGTTATGGTAGCAGCCCTCAGGGCTGGGGTCACTGGGCTTTTCGTTGAATGCTGCCCTTGGGGCACCAGACAACAGCCATTATTGCAGGTTCTCCCATAAGGGCAGCAGTCTCCAGTCATGGGTGTGATTACAACGTGAGGGCACCAATTATCAGCTGTAGTTGTGGTAACTGGCCTGAGAGCAGCAGTCACGAGCCATACAAATGCAGGCTCCCTCAGGGGCAGCAGTCACCAGCAATAGCACTGCATGCTGCCTCGGGCCAGCAGTCACCAACCATAGCGGTGGTAACTGCCCTTGGGGCAGCAGTCACCAACCATAGCGGTGGTAACTGCCCTTGGGGCAGCAGACCTCAGTTAATATTACCGGCTCTGCCAAGGGGCAGCAGTCTCCCCTATGGTCGCAGAAAATGTCCTGGATACCCCAGTAACCAACCAAGGTTAGATAGGTGCCCTGGGGGCAGAGGTCACCAGCAATAGCACTGGTTGCTACTGAGAGGCAGCTGTTACCAGCCCCTGTTGCAGGTCCTGTCCTGGGGCAAGTGTCACAGTTACAGAGCTGTGTGCTGCCCAGGAGGCACCACTCATTAGCCATTGTTATGTGAGCTTCAATAAGGACAGGGGTCATCATTCAATGTAAAGGTGCTGCTCTTAAATCGTAAGTTATTTACGGGCCTGTTGACAGCCCCTGCAGTCGCAACTGAATGCAAGAAAACAAGCTTTGGAAACGTGAATATAAATGGAATTAGTCGTTAGACATTAGGCAATTCTTGTTATGTTTTTGAAAATTATTATTCAAGAAGCTGCCAGTCCTTCATCAATCTAAATAAATGGCTAAAGGCAAAAATGTTTTTGGTCTCAAAAAAGCACAAATTACCGTAGTACTCCCTAGCACTGAAGGGGTACTTTGTGTGAGGATGTGCTCCTTCTGAAAGGGCAGTATGCCGCAATTCATGGTGCAGTCAGCCAACGGCTAAAGTGGGTTGACGCAGTGCCCCCTGATGTATGCTGGAGTGGATGGAAGAGAAATCTGAATGAAACAACCACAGACGAATGAATGACATGTGACTGAAGCCCCCTATAAGTAATTGTGTTACATTTATAATTTTATTAAAATCCAAATGTTTTGGCTAACGCAGACCTAAAAAAGCCGATCATTCTATAGCCTCTTGGCTTTGAGAAAGAAAGACTGCAAGAGAAAGAAAGAACATGAAAAGAATTAAGGAAAAAAAAGAACTCAAAAGTAAAAGAAAGAGAAAGACAGGCAAAGCGTTACAAGTGCTGCAAATAAAACACAATGAAGGCTGTTTTCTCTGTGAGCAAAGTTTATTAAAGAACCTTTGGTGAAACTGTGCAGATTAAAAGTGTTCTGAAGAATTGTTCGCTTATGAATTCACATGGTATAATATTGAAGCTTTCGGTTTATGTACTGCATAGGTAGTGAAAAGCGGATAAATTAATACAGAACAGTTTCAAGTGGCTGCAAACTGTTGGCTTGAGAAAGAAACTGATAAAGATGTAATGTGCCCTGTGCTGTCATCTGGAAGAAAGTGACCTGCTATCACATCAGGCTCTAAACACAATTGCAGCATTGAAGTAATTACAAAGTACAAACCAAAAACGTGCACTGAAGGGACCTACCGCGTCTGTGGATGTGCTCATTGGGAGAGAGCAAAATGCAGTCACTCAAAGTGGAGTTAACCAGTGACTTTATTAATCTGACCCACTGCCTCCTGCTGTATGCTGTACTGAGTATGAGTGACACAACAGACTAATGGATGAAGAGATGTGGCTGAAAGCCCCTTTAAGTAAGTATATTAGACATATAATTTTAGAAAAGTCAAAGGTTCTTGACTAATGCTAAAAAGTGAAACTTCAGTATCTCAGGCCTCAGCCTAGTGGCTCACCATACCTACGTGGCCCAATGACAGAAGGGCTGGGCGACTTTGCGAGGTTGCTCACATTTTTGGAACCAGTCAGTAAGAGACACCAGGCTGCAGCCAATCCGAGCCTGCGGTGCTCCCAGGGCACAAGTGACGGAAAAAGACCCCAGCCCCTACCCTCATAGAGTCAACGGGGTTGGTGTAGGAGGCTGGCCTAGCTTGTAGTGGGTACCAAGGGGTACTTACACTCTGTACCAGGTCCAGTTATCCCTTATTAGTGTAGAAGAGGAGTTTCTAGCAGCTTAGGCTGATAGAAGGTAGCTATAGCAGAGCAGCTTAGGCTGAACTAGGAGACATGCAAAGTTCCTACTATACCACTGGTGTCATATGCACAATATCATAAGAAAACACAATACACAGATATACTAAAAATAAAGGTACTTTATTTTTATGACAATATGGCAAAAGTATCTCAGTGAGTACCCTCAGTATGAGGATGCCAAATATACACAAGATATATGTACACAATACCAAACATATGCAGTAATAGCATAAGGAAGTAATGCAAGCAATGTATAGTTACAGTAGATTGCAATAGGAGCACATAGGTATAAGGGCAACACAAACCATATACTCCAAAAGTGGAATGCGAACCACAAATGGACCCCAAACCTATGTGAGCTTGTAGAGGGTCGCTGGGACTGTAAGAAAACAGTGAGGGTTAGAAAAATAGCCCACCCCAAGACCCTGAAAAGTAGGTGTAAAGTGCACCTATATTCCCCAGAGAGCACAGAAGTCGTGATAGGGGAATTCTGCAAGGAAGACCCACACCAGCAATGCAACCAAAGTGGATTTCCGGACGAGAGTACCTGTGGAACAAGGGGACCAAGTCCAAGAGTCGCTACAAAGTCAAGATTGGGCATATGCCCAGGAAATGCCAGCTGAGGGTGCAAAGAAGCTGCCACCGGATGGTAGAAGCTGTGGATTCTGCAAGAACGAAGAGGGCTAGAAACTTCCCCTTTGGAGGATGGATATCCCACGTCGTGAAGAAGCTTGCAGAGGTGTTCCCACGCAGAAAGACCGCAAACAAGCCTTGCTAGCTGCAAGAGTCGCGGTTAGGGTTTTTGGATGCTGCTGTGGCCCAGGAGGGACCAGGATGTTGCCACTTGGATGAGGAGACAGAGGGGGCGTCCAGCAAGTAAGGGAGCCCTCACAGAAGCAGGCAGCACCCACAGAAGTGCCGGAACAGGCACTACGAAGAGGAGTAAACAAGGAGCTCACCCGAAGACACAAAAGGGAGTCCCACGACGCTGGAGGACAACTCAGGAGGTTGTGCACTGCAGGTTAGAGTATCGGGGACCCAGGCTTGGCTGTGCACAAAGGAAATCCTGGAAGAGTGCACAGGAGCCGGAGCAGCTGCAAATCATGCGGTACCCAGCAATGCAGTCTAGCGTGGGGAGGCAAGGACTTACCTCCACCAAACTTGGACTGAAGAGTCACTGGACTGTGGGAGTCACTTGGACAGAGTTGCTGAGTTCCAGGGACCACACTGGTCGTGCTGAGAGGGGATCCAGAGGACCGGTGATGCAGTCTTTTGTTGCCTGGGGTTGCAGGGGGAAGATTCCGTCGACCCACGGGAAATTTCTTCAGAGCTCCTGGTGCAAGAAGGAGGCAGGCTACCCCCAGAGCATGCACCACCAGGAAAACAGTAGAGAAGGCGGCAGGATCAGCGATACAAGGTTGCAGTAGTTGTCTTTGCTACTTTGTTGCGGTTTTGCAGGCGTCCTGAGCAGTCAGCGGTCAATCCTTTGGCAGAAGGTGAAGAGAGAGATGCAGAGGAACTCTGATGAGCTCTTGCATTCGTTATCTAAAGAATTCCCCAAAGCAGAGACCCTAAATAGCCAGAAAAGGAGGTTTGGCTACCTAGGAAGGAAGATAGGCTAGCAACACAGGTAAGAGCCTATCAGGAGGAGTCTCTGACGTCACCTGCTGGCACTGGCCACTCAGAGCAGTCCAGTGTGCCAGCAGCACCTCTGTTTCCAAGATGGCAGAGGTCTGGAGCACACTGGAGGGGCTCTGGGCACCTCCCCTGGGAGGTGCAGGTCAGGGGAGTGGTCACTCCCCTTTCCTTTGTCCAGTTTCGCGCCAGAGCAGGGCTGGGTGATCCCTGAACCAGTGTAGACTGGCTTATGCAGAGATGGGCACCATCTGTGCCCATCAAAGCTTTTCCAGAGGCTGGGAGAGACTACTCCTCCCCAGCCCTGACACCTTTTTCCAAAGGGAGAGGGTGTAAAACCCTCTCTCTGAGGAAGTCCTTTGTTCTGCCTTCCTGGGCCAAGCCTGGCTGGATCCCAGGAGGGCAGAAACCTGTCTGAAGGGTTGGCAGCAGCAGCAGCTGCAGTGAAACCCCGGGAAAGACAGTTTGGCAGTACCCGGGTCTGTGCTAGAGACCCGGGGGATCATGCAATTGTCTCCCCAATGCCAGGATGGCATTGGGGTGACAATTCCATGAACTTAGACATGTTACATGGCCATGTTCGGAGTTACCATTGTGACGCTGTACATAGGTAGTGACCTATGTACAGTGCACGCGTGTAATGGTGTCCCCGCACTCACAAAGTCCGGGGAATTTGCCCTGAACGATGTGGGGGCACCTTGGCTAGTGCCAGGGTGCCCACACACTAAGTAACTTAGCACTCAACCTTTACCAGGTAAAGGTTAGACATATAGGTGACTTATAAGTTACTTAAGTGCAGTGGTAAATGGCTGTGAAATAACGTGGACGTTATTTCACTCAGGCTGCAGTGGCAGGCCTGTGTAAAATTGTCAGAGCTCCCTATGGGTGGCAAAAGAAATGCTGCAGCCCATAGGGATCTCCTAGAACCCCAATACCTCAGTACCATATACTAGGGAATTATAAGAGTGTTCCAGTATGCCAATGTGAATTGGTGAAATTGGTCACTAGCCTGTTAGTGACAATTTGGAAAGCAGAGAGAGCATAACCACTGAGGTTCTGGTTAGCAGAGCCTCAGTGAGACAGTTAGTCATCACACAGGGAACACATACAGGGCACACTTATGAGCACTGGGGCCCTGGCTGGCAGGGTCCCAGTGACACATACACTAAAACAACATATATACAGTGAAATATGGGGGTAACATGCTAGGCAAGATGGAACTTTCCTACAGTTGGCAGGTCTATTTTATATTCTCAACTTTAACAAAATGTGTCTGAGAATAAATCATGATTTTAAACTTTAATATAATGTGTTAAATATATGAGCTTTTTGCTTCCAGGGAAACAGCAATGCCGCCCCCAGTGTCAGTGGAATGTGTCCCTTGGATGGAATGCTCACGGCTGCGTCACAAAGGCGCCATGGCATTAGCCTCAAAACACATTCTGTTGTGAGGTCACCAGCTTCCAGCACACACTGAAGCCTCCCAGGGGGATGACGTCACAAGTGACATCACAATGGCTGCAGTTTTTGAAAGCGCTCAGAAGCAGCAGTTAGTTCTTGGCCTTTCCTGAGTGGAGCTGGTCAGGAGAGGCGACTCTTGTGGCTGGTGACCGGTTATTTCTGTTTCACGTAAGTTTTATGACCCTTGTCTTTCCTTTTCTGTGTCTTTTGAGTTGTAGGGTGAACTCCTACTTTTAGTCTTATTTTGATTTTGATTTCGCCTTCATTCCATCTCTTTCAGCTTTAAATCTCTAAAAGCAATAACCAAACCAGTGCAAAAGTAAGAGAACTCGACAGATAGTGCGAGGAGGAGAGAGAGGAAGGAAAGAGTGGGGTGGTCCCACGTGTGGGGCGGTCCCACATGTGGGGCCCAGGGCTGAGTACAGAAGAGGAGCAGGCCAGTCAGAGCATGTGAGTGGAGGGTTTACTAGAAGCTGGTTGGTGCTTGGAGGGGAGAGGGTGTTGTTAGAGAGAGAGATGTACATTGTGCAAACAGCAGAAACGTGAACATGTATTTTATTTACACTTCTGATCAGTCCTGACTGTAACCTGCAATGTATTTGTTTTTAAAATATGAACTAATATGCAAAAGTGACGGAAGTGTTTCAACATTTAGTATTAATGAGAAAGGCCTTTGATAACCCGGCTCCTCTTGTCTGAAACCTCGTGGAAGTGTTTGAGCCATTGGAACCCGGAGCAAGGCTGCCCCCTGGGCTGAGGAGTACTTGTGCTCCACACTAGAGGGGCTCCACTCATGCAGACTGGGACCCCAAAGCAGCCCTCACCAACCCCCATAGGGTGCATAGGGAGCGGACCTGACCAATACAATGGGGCGTGGGGGGGTTCTCCCCTCAAAAACAAATCGGGAAAAGTGGCAAAAATGGTGCCTTCTACAACATATTTTTCATTATATATTTAATTGCATTCGTTTTTAAAACATACTAAATGATGACCTTACAGAGTACCAGGGTATGGCAGTCTTTATTGGGGTTCTTTGATGGTTCCCTCACCATCACCCTGTGACGGTGCCCCTCATCTCTCCCTAGCCCCTCTCTCATGCATTTAATTTGTTTAATAGCGCCTCTCTAACCAGCGTAGGGTGTGGGGCACTTTACTTCACTCACACATAGAGACAATGGATCCTACAGGTGTAAATCAGTGAATAGAACATGTTACATAAGACAAAGGGGTTGCAAGGTGTAGGATTCACATCATCCTTTTAAGAGTGCTCGGTCTGGGGAAGCATAAACTCCGGATTCAGACCATCGCACAGTGGTTAGGGTTGACTTTACTAATAACCATTTATTTCTACCCAAACAAACCCCTTTCAGCAAAATTAGGATAATCAAAGACTAGTAAAAACATAACCTGTATCACGCAGTTTGCACGCAGCTCTTTGTGGCAGTTCATAGCTCACTCTGCTATATTATGATTGTAACTTATAAACTGCACAGTAGCGAAAGGTGTGAGGGACAAGAGGTAAGACATGATGGGGAGGGGGTCAGTGATGAGGCTTGTCTAAGGGGGAAGAGGGTCAGAGGAGACACTGTCAGTGAGGAGGGGGACAAAGATGGAGCTTCTCTGGACCAGAGATGAGACGGGACAGTGGAGGGAGGGGGTTGTGCTGAGACATGGCTCCTGAGGATGAGGAACCAGAGGCAGGGGCGTAGCTTCGGGGGCGGGGGCATTTAGGGTGTTACAACCCCCTAATAAATGTATGTTCTGATAAATAGTTAGGCATTGTGCGATATCAGTGTGATCTGAGCAGGATTTTTTGCATACACACAGACAGAAACATGCACATAGTTTCTCAGTCTCTGTCTTGAAACTCCTTAAAAATAAAGCTTATTTGACAAAATACAAAATATTGTGTTTTGTCTCTTGCGACTCCTACCAATCCGCATTCCTTTCCCTTTCCACTGCCCCTTAGGCCCCTCTCATGCACTTTGCTTGTCGTATAATTTATTTAAACATTTAATGCCAGCCTGTCAGAACATCTGAAGCCCCCCATATTACTGACCAAGCTACGCCCCTTACTAGAGGGGAGGCAGGGTTAAATGGGGTGGGCGACAGGAAGTGAGATGAAGCTACAGTATAAAGGTGTCAGACAGGAAGTGAGGTGGGCCCGCATTAGGAGCATGAGCTTAGGAGCCAATGAAACCCCGGGGGATATATCACCCCAGAGTCTGGAGTAGGGGGGACTCAGGGGGCAGTATCCCTAGTTGACGCTCTGAAGCTAAGCTGCACATCTCCAAGTCTTCCTGAAGCCTGTCACAGAAGCTCTGTGGCCTCTGTGTTTTGTTAATTATTTCACTGCAGTCACTGGAACCTTGAGTTTCTCCTACAGTGGTCTTGGTTGTCAGGCCAGATGAGAAGGCCTGGGAGGCAGCGATGCCATTTTATGTTACTGGTACTTCTGGCTCACCTGACTAAAGAAAGAGGATGATTTAGGAGAGGATCGACGCCCCAATGGCTGCAATTAAATAATTGCCAAAAAGCAAAGAGGCCTTGCGGCCCCCACAGAGCTTCCTCCCTTGGGTACAGCTCTTCTCGGAGACCCAAGAGAAGTGCAAGATGGCTTCAGACCGACAAGCTCTGTCGCTGGGATTTATCTTCATTACAAATAGAAGAGCCCACCTTTCAGTCTTATGGCCGCTCGTATGGTTGTCTGTGAGTGTTTAGTGTCAGCTTGAGTTAAGATGTGATAAGTGTATTCATTGCACTCCATGTACTAAAACACGTTTATGAAGTAACTGAATACAAATCCCGACCACTGGTGTTAAAGAAGAGAGACGGGGGTTACCCTCCAGTGGCTGAAGTGTACAAAGTGCACCAGGAAACCTTGGCTCAAATCCCAGCCCCGCACTGAACCATCTTGTGTGATGATCCGTCCATCACTTTATTACACTTTGCATCATTTCCCTTACTCAGTCAGTCTGAGAGCACACTGCGGTATTTCAGTCGAGGATCTGCGCTCTGGTAATAGTTCTCTTGTATATGATTAACATAAAATAATCTTGCCTCACAATTAATAACTATATAGACTACATAAAAAGATAGAACAAACTGACCAAGTTTTAGGGTAACTCGTCTCAAACATGATAGGGCATGTGGGTACTGAATGTTTCTTTTTAAAAAGAATATTACTTTCAAGAGATGTTACTCAGTGCAGTAATATATAATGTATACTTAACAGATTAATGTTGATATTATAGTCTATCATATTTTATTATGACATTTGTTGCCTGAGTTACCTCCTTTGATCTCGTGGCTCGTACTTTGAGTCTTAGCGCCAAGACCGGCCCTGACTCTCTCTCCCCAAGGCCTTCTGTCCCACCAGAAACGTAGTCACCCCTTCTGCAGAGGATGGCAGTGGGTGGGAGAAGCTACAGGGACAGAGGGGCAGAGGTGAGAGGAGACAGCGGGGTAGGAGGGCTGAGATGAGTAGGGGCAGCAGGGGAGGGGGCAGAATCAGGCTCAGGGCTGAGGAGGGTGGCAGCGGTGAGACTGCTCTATGGGGGAAGAGAGAGCAGAGGTGACAAGAGAGAGGGAGGCCAGAGATGAACTGTGACAGCACAGGGGGTGGGATGCGAGGTGACTTGGGGGAGGATGACAGGTGGTAAAATAGGTCAGTGGAGCAGGGGCCAGAAATGACACAGGGCAGAGATGAGACTGGGCAGCAGGGGAGGGGGGAGTGATCAGCCGTTTGAGGTGGTGACAGGACCCTGGGGGCCGGAGGTGAGACGGGCAGTGGAAGGTGGGTTCAGGCGTGAGACAGGTCTACAGGGGTGATGGCCGAGGAGGCACAGGGCCATGAAGGGAGGGGGGGGGGTCAGAGGTGGGACAAGGATATGTAGGGGGGGTCAGAGGAGACCGCTCGGGAGGGGTGGCCTGTGGTGAGGCGGGGCAGTGGGAAGAGAGGGGTGAGAGGGCAGACAGGGCACCAGGGCAGAGGCAAGACAGGGCAGAATGACGAGTGGCAGAGGAGACAGAGGGCAGTGGGGGCAGTCAGGTATGAGACAGCAAGGGAAGATAGCGCCCAGAGGTGCGAGAGGAGCCAGAGGTGAGACAGAACAGTGGGGTGATGAGGACCAGATGTGACAGGGGATGGGGTGGGGGGGATACCCGAGTTGAGATTGGGCTACTGGGGAGGGGAACCAGAGGAGACAGAGTCAGACTGAGAAGGGGTCAGAGGTGAGACAGGGCTGCAGGAGAGAGGATGGGCAAAGGTGAGACACGGCGGCAGGGGTGTGGGACGGGTCTGAGTCGGGCAGCAGTGGAGTTGGTCAAGACCTTAGCTGGAGCAGAGGGTGGATGGGGTCAGAGGTTAGAGGGGAGGGTACAAGAGGTGAGACAGGGCTACAAAGCGACGTGCAGAGGAGGCACAGGGCTACATGGAGGAGACCAGAGGTGTAACAGAGCGACATCAGGTTAAATAATACTGGGACAGTAGGTGGGGGCTCCACTGACACAGGAGGCAGCGGGGGGAGGAGGACAGAGTGTGACAGGGAACAGAGAGAGGGGACCAGCGGTGAAACAATGTTACTGGGGTGATCAGAGGAGACAGAGATGAGAGGAATTAGATTAGGGCAGGGTATGGGCAGAGAGCCGGAGGTGAGCGGGGACAAGGCGGGTGCAGAAGGGTAGCAGGGCAGTGGGGAGAAGGAGGTCAAAAGTGAGGGATCCAGAGATGAGGAAGGACAGTGGACTGAGGTGACAAAGGTGAGATGGGACAGCGAGGGGGGTGGACGACAGGAGGCTGTAGGGGGCGGGAGGTGATGTGGGGCAGTGAGGAGGGGGTCAGAGGTAAAACAGGCCTACAGGGAAGGCGGCCAGATAAAAAGGTGAGACGGGGCAGTGGGAGTAGTGGGCTTGAGGTGTTATGAGCTACTGTGGAGGAGGAGTCAGAGGAGACAAGTGCTGAGTGGAGGAGGGGGACAGAGCAACTGGGATGGAAGGGCAAAGCAGTGATGGGAGAGGGTGGCCAGGGGTGAGGCCTGAAAGCAGGGAGCAGGGGACAGATGGCAAGGGGCACAGTGGGGTCAGGAGCCGGAGGTGAGATGGGACCCGCGGGGCGACAGGAACAGAGGTGTAGTGGGACAGTGAGGAGGAGAGGGGACAGAGGTGAGCTGAGACCGGGGTGACAGGAACAGAGGTGTAGTGGGACAGTGAGGAGGAGAGGGGACAGAGGTGAGCTGGGACCGGGGTGACAGGAACAGAGGTGTAGTCGGACAGTGAGGAGGAGAGGGGACAGAGGTGAGCTGAGACCGGGGTGACAGGAACAGAGGTGTAGTGGGACAGTGAGGAGGAGAGGGGACAGAGGTGAGCTGGGACCGGGGTGACAGGAACAGAGGTGTAGTGGGACAGTGAGGAGGAGAGGGGACAGAGGTGAGCTGGGACCGGGGTGACAGGAACAGAGGTGTAGTGGGACAGTGAGGAGGAGAGGGGACACAGGTGAGCTGGGGAAGCAGGTGGCGGGAGGCCAAAGGTGAGACATGGCAGTCTGTCCAGGGGAACTACATGTGGCCCTAGACAGAGGGAAGGTTTGAAATATGTGAGACGTGTACAGGACGAGGGGAGAGGAACAGGGGCCAAAGGTTAGAGGGAGGTCAGAGGTGTGATTGGGCTTCTTGGAGAATGGGGCCTGAGCTGTAATGTGAAAGTGGAGGAGAGGAGGTCCTAAGCTGTAATATGAAAGTGGAGGAGAGGAGGTCCTGAGCTGTAATATGAAAGTGGAGGAGAGGAGGTCCTGAGCTGTAATGTGAAAGTGGAGGAGAGGAGGTCCTGAGCTGTAATGTGAAAGTGGAGGAGAGGAGGTCCTGAGCTGTAATGTGAAAGCGGAGAAGGGTGCCAGAAGTGAGACAGAAGATCAGGAGGGCAGAGGGAAAACAGCACAGTAGGGAGGTAGGATTAGAGATGGGGCTAAGGTGTAGGGGGATTAGAGAAGATACAGTGTTAGTAAAATATGAGGTCATTGGATTAAGGGGCTCTGGTGAAGGGGTTCCAGAAGTTGTATGGTGGAAGGGTGGCTGTTGGGATGTGAATATCCCCAGCATAGTGTAGATCTGGTGTCCTGACCCTTATTTTGGCTCTAGCATCACACCAATGCTATGCCTGCCCCAGACTGTGAAAAGAACTGGCGTGCCCTCTTCTCTGGAATTGGACTGTTGTCACTGTTGCCTGCATAATGTAGTGGTTGCAACGTTAGGAGAAATCATTAATGTGATGAGTTGTTTTTTTATCTTTGTCACTAGTTTAATGTTTATCTTTTATGCGTATGCTCAGTTCCTTGCACTGACATCCTGAGTGGATGTGCCAAGCATGTGTATGCGTGTAGCAGGAGTAGCACATACATGGTGTTTGACTGAATGAGAGTAATGGAGGCCAGTGGGATCCATTTTGTATACCCCTGTCCTGGCCTAGCCTAGCACAAGATGGAAGGTGAGGGCGGTGCTCCCAGGGAGTCAAAGTATATTACGTGCATTCCGGTAGCTGGAGATAGGAGATCCACACACTCAAGTGAGAGGTCTGGAGAACGCTGCTTATGAAAGTTCCACAAGGCCTATTGGTTGACAAGGAGCTGCTGATTAGTCTTCCTAAGGTCCACCATATGGTGGATGTAGGGGTGAGGGGTGGAACTGCAGACTCTGATACGTGGGGAAGCCTATAGGTGAAGCCTGCAGGTGAAGTCTACCCTTTTGTCTGCATCTAGCTGGAGGGAGCTCACACCTCTTTGTGACTTTAATATGGATGCTCCAGGATGGATATAGCCCCAGTGCTACCTGCTGTGAGAAGCATCACTCTACACAAAGACTGTGTCTGGAGACCAGCTTGAAGAGTGCCCTCAAAAGGAGATGCACTGCAGTCCGGTTCCACGGTTTGTGACAGTGGATCCACGTCCTCTATCTGGTTGTGCATGCAAGGGGGACTCTATCCACCTCATTTTGTTCCATTTCTAAGTCCTTTGTGACCAGTAAAGGGAGTGCTCCGCAGTGTACTCAAACAACTGCTGTGCAATCCGGGCTGGTATCAACCTGAGAGCCAGTCTCAGAGATGTGAGGCAACATCATATGAAGCTTTGACTGTTTACCAGAGAACCTGTGGCACTGTCCCATGAAAGTGCCCAGAGCCTGCTTACCTACTGAGTGTGAAGGAGCCTGCGCGGTCTTGCCGGAGAAGAGACTGTCCAGGAGGAGTTAGGTCCAGCAAATACCTCGTGGCTATGGGTGTCCAAGAAGACGCGTGTGAGAAAGCAGCCTCTTTCTAGCCTTGTTACCCCCACTTTTGGCCTGTTTGTGAGTGTATGTCAGGGTATTTTCACTGTCTCACTGGGATCCTGCTAGCCAGGGCCCAGTGCTCATAGTGAAAACCCTATGTTTTCAGTATGTTTGTTATGTGTCACTGGGATCCTGCTAGTCAGGACCCCAGTGCTCATAAGTTTGTGGCCTATGTGTATGTGTTCCCTGTGTGGTGCCTAACTGTCTCACTGAGGCTCTGCAAACCAGAACCTCAGTGGTTATGCTCTCTCATTTCTTTCAAATTGTCACTAACAGGCTAGTGACCAATTTTACCAATTTACATTGGCTTACTGGAACACCCTTATAATCCCCTAGTATATGGTACTGAGGTACCCAGGGTATTGGGGTTCCAGGAGATCCCTATGGGCTGCAGCATTTCTTTTGCCACCCATAGGGAGCTCTGACAATTCTTACACAGGCCTGCCACTGCAGCCTGAGTGAAATAACGTCCACGTTATTTCACAGCCATTTTACACTGCACTTAAGTAACTTATAAGTCACCTATATGTCTAACCTTTACCTGGTAAAGGTTAGGTGCAAAGTTACTTAGTGTGAGGGCACCCTGGGACTAGCCAAGGTGCCCCCACATTGTTCAGAGCCAATTCCCTGAACTTTGTGAGTGCGGGGACACCATTACACGCGTGCACACATATAGGTCAATACCTATATGTAGCTTCACAATGGTAACTCCGAATATGGCCATGTAACATGTCTAAGATCATGGAATTGCCCCCTCTATGCCATCCTGGCATTGTTGGCACAATTCGATGATCCCAGTGGTCTGTAGCACAGACCCTGGTACTGCCAAACTGCCTTTCCTGGGGTTTCACTGCAGCTGCTGCCACCCCCTCAGACAGGTTTCTGCCCCCCTGGGGTCAAGCCAGGCTTGTCCCAGGATGGCAGAACAAAGGACTTCCTCTGAGAGAGGGTGTTACACCCTCTCCCTTTGGAAAATGGTGTGAAGGCAGGGGAGGAGTAGCCTCCCCCAGCCTCTGGAAATGCTTTCTTGGGCACAGATGTGCCCAATTCTGCATAAGCCAGTCTACACCGGTTCAGGGACCCCTTAGCCCTGCTCTGGCGCGAAACTGGACAAAGGAAAGGGGAGTGACCACTCCCCTGACCTGCACCTCCCTGGGAGGTGTCCAGAGCTCCTCCAGTGTGCTCCAGACCTCTGCCATCTTGGAAACAGAGGTGCTGCTGGCACACTGGACTGCTCTGAGTGGCCAGTGTCACCAGGTGACGTCAGAGACTCCTTCTGATAGGCTCCTTCAGGTGTTAGTAGCCTATCCTCTCTCCTAAGTAGCCAAACCCTCTTTTCTGGCTATTTAGGGTCTCTGTCTCTGGGGAAACTTTAGATAACGAATGCAAGAGCTCATCCGAGTTCCTCTGCATCTCTCTCTTCACCTTCTGATAAGGAATCGACTGCTGACCGCGCTGGAAGCCTGCAAACCTGCAACATAGTAGCAAAGACGACTACTGCAACTCTGTAACGCTGATCCTGCCGCCTTCTCGACTGTTTTCCTGCTTGTGCATGCTGTGGGGTTAGTCTGCCTCCTCTCTGCACCAGAAGCTCCGAAGAAATCTCCCGTGGGTCGACGGAATCTTCCCCCTGCAACCGCAGGCACCAAAAAGCTGCATTACCGGTCCCTTGGGTCTCCTCTCAGCATGACGAGCGAGGTCCCTCGAATCCAGCAACTGTGTCCAAGTGGCCCCCACAGTCCAGTGACTCTTCAGTCCAAGTTTGGTGGAGGTAAGTCCTTGCCTCACCTCGCTAGACTGCATTGCTGGGAACCGCGACTTTTGCAGCTACTCCGGCCCCTGTGCACTTCCGGCGGAAATCCTTTGTGCACAGCCAAGCCTGGGTCCACGGCACTCTAACCTGCATTGCACGATTTTCTAAGTTGGTCTCCGGCGACGTGGGACTCCTTTGTGTAACTTCAGGCGAGCACTGTTTCATGCATCCTCGTAGTGCCTGTTTCTGGCACTTCTCCGGGTGCTACCTGCTTCAGAGAGGGCTCCTTGTCTTGCTCGACGTCCCCTCTCTCTCCTGGTCCAATTTGCGACCTCCTGGTCCCTCCTGGGCCACAGCAGCGTCCAAAAACGCTAACCGCACGATTTGCAGCTAGCAAGGCTTGTTGGCATTCTTTCGGCGGGAAAACACTTCTGCACAACTCTCCAAAGCGAGTGGAATCTGTCCACCAAAGGGGAAGTCTCTAGCCCTTTTCGTTCCTGCAGAAACCTCAGCTTCTTCTGTCCAGTAGAAGCTTCTTTGCATCTACAGCTGGCATTTCCTGGGCATATGCCCATCTCCGACTTGCTTGTGACTTTTGGACTTGGTCCCCTTGTTCCACAGGTACCCTAGATTGGAAATCCATCGTTGTTGCACTGTTGGTTTGTGTCTTTCCTGCATTATTCCTCTATCACGACTTCTTTGTCTTTGGGGGAACTTTAGTGCACTTTGCACTCACTTTTCAGGGTCTTGGGGAGGGCTAATTTTCTAACTCTCACTATTTTCTAATAGTCCCAGCGACCCTCTACAAGGTCACATAGGTTTGGGGTCCATTCGTGGTTCGCATTCCACTTTTGGAGTATATGGTTTGTGTTGCCCCTATCCCTATGTGTCCCCATTGCATCCTATTGTAACTATACATTGTTTGCACTATTTTCTAAGACTATACTGCATATTTTTAGTACTGTGTACATATAACTTGTGTATATTTGCTATCCTCTCACTGAGGGTACACTCTAAGATACTTTGGCATATTGTCATAAAAAATAAAGTACCTTTATTTTTAGTATAACTGTGTATTGTGTTTTCTTATGATATTGTGCAAGTGACACTTGTGGTACTGTAGTAGCTTCACACGTCTCCTAGTTCAGCCTAAGCTGCTCTGCTAAGCTACCATTATCTATCAGCCTAAGCTGCTAGACACCCTATACACTAATAAGGGATAACTGGGCCTGGTGCAAGGTGCAAGTACCCCTTGGTACTCACTACAAGGCAGTCCAGCCTCCTTCATTGGTTGTGCAGCGGTGGGATAAGTGCTTTGAGACTACTTACCACTCTTGTCATTGTACTTTTCATAAGAAAAAAATATACAAAACAAGTTCAGTGTGTGTACACATAGCTAAAAAGTTCTGCATTTCCTCTTTTCACTCTTTTCTAAGTGCTGAAAAGTACTTCTAAACTTTCAAAAAGTTCTTAAAAGTTTAAAAAGTTTTTTCTGTCTTTCTAAAAAGTTCTGAAAACTTTTTTCTCTTTTTCTATCACTTTAACTCTCTCTAAAAATGTCTGGCACAGGCCAAAATGTTGATCTGTCCAAACTTGCATATGATCACCTTAGCTGGAAAGGAGCAAGGAGTCTCTGCATAGAGAGAGGTTTGAGTGTAGGGAAGAATCCTTCCTTGGAATTATTGCTTAATATGCTTAGAGAACAAGATAAGGCCAAAGGGGCCACATCTGTTGAAAAAGTAGCAAATGGTTCCCAATCTGATTCAGGGACTAACCCAGGAAAAGATTCAGGAAAGAAAGTTCATAGCCTGCCCATTACTAGACAGTCTAGCATAGTTGGTAATGATGGAGAGCCACACCATACAAATAGTGTTCTCTCACATCATAGCAAAAGCATTTATTCTCACCACACTGGTAGTGATGTTTCTGTTAGCCAAGCTGTTAGGGTGGCTTCTGTAAGGGACAGGTCTCCTTCTGTTCATTCCCATCACACCTCTGTATCTAGAAATGTCCCTCCCACCAACCCTGATGACAGATTGTTAGAGAGGGAACTCAATAAGTTGAGGGTGGAACAAACCAGACTGAAGCTTAAAAAGCAACAGCTGGATTTGGATAGACAGTCTTTAGAAATAGAGAAGGAAAGACAGAAATTGGGTTTAGATACCCATGGTGGCAGCAGCAGTATTCCCCATAGTCATCCTGTAAAAGAGCATGATTCTAGGAATCTGCACAAGATAGTTCCCCCTTATAAGGAGGGGGATGACATTAACAAGTGGTTTGCTGCACTTGAGAGGGCCTGTGTTGTACAGGATGTCCCTCAAAGGCAGTGGGCTGCTATCCTATGGCTATCATTTAGTGGAAAAGGTAGGGATAGGCTCCTTACTGTGAAAGAAAGTGATGCCAATAATTTTACAGTTCTTAAGAATGCACTCCTGGATGGTTATGGCTTAACCACTGAACAATACAGGATAAAGTTCAGAGAGACCAAAAAGGAGTCTTCACAAGACTGGGTTGATTTCCTTGACCATTCAGTGAAGGCCTTGGAGGGGTGGTTACATGGCAGTAAAGTTACTGATTATGACAGCCTGTATAACTTGATCCTGAGAGAGCATATTCTTAATAATTGTGTGTCTGATTTGTTGCACCAGTACTTGGTGGACTCTGATCTGACCTCTCCCCAAGAATTGGGAAAGAAGGCAGACAAAAGGGTCAGAACAAGGGTGAACAGAAAAGTTCATACAGGGGGTGACAAAGAGAACACTAAGAAGAAAGATGGTGAAAAATCTCAAGATAAGCATGGGGATAAGGGTAAAACCAAAGATCCCACTTCAAATCTTAAACACTCTTCAGGGGGTGGGGATAAAACAAATTCTTCCTCTTCTTCTCAACCTACACAATTTAAAAAGCCTTGGTGCTTTGTGTGTAAAAATAGAGGCCATAGGCCAGGGGATAAGTCCTGTCCAGGTAAACCCCCTGAGCCTACCACCACTAATACATCAAGCTCTAGTGCCCCTAGCAGTAGTGGTACTAGTGGTGGGACTGCTGGCAACAGTCAAGTTAAGGGTGTAGTTGGGTTCACTTATGGGTCCATAGTAGAAACTGGGGTAGTCAGTCCCAAGACAGTTTCTGTCACATCTAGTGGCATTGGCCTTGCCACACTGGCTGCTTGTCCCCTTACAATGGATAAGTACAGGCAGACAGTTTCAATAAATGGTGTTGAGGCCTTGGCCTACAGGGACACAGGTGCCAGTATCACTTTGGTGACTGAAAACCTAGTGCATCCTGAACAACACATCATTGGACAACAGTATAAGATTATTGATGTCCATAACTCCACTAAGTTTCTTCCCTTAGCTATAATTCAGTTTAGTTGGGGTGGAGTTACTGGCCCTAAGCAGGTGGTAGTATCACCTAGCTTACCTGTAGATTGTCTCTTAGGTAATGACCTAGAGGCCTCAGGTTGGGCTGATGTAGAGTTTTATGCCCATGCAGCCATGCTGGGCATCCCTGAGGAATTGTTCCCTCTCATTTCTACTGAAATGAAAAAGCAAAGGAGAGAAGGCCTGAAAACTCAGGATCCCTCTCCATCAACAGGTAAAAAGGGTATCACAGTATCCCCTAACCACCCTACCATTCAGGATACCTTTCCTGTGGTGGGAGAAACCTCTCCTGGGGTGGCACCTGTTCCAAGGGAATCATCAGCTGGCATAGCTGTACTCCCTGAGGTGGAAGTACCTCTCTGTGGGATAACTAACATTGGTGACAAAAAGAGCACCACTTTAATTAACATGGAGCATCCCTCCAACCCTCCCAGAGAAACTTTAGTGCAGAAACCCTGCACTGCCTCACAACACTTAGGAAAGCATCCCTGCCCTAGTGTGGAGCTCATAGGACAGCATCCCTGCCCTGCTCCAACTCAAGAGAAACAGCATCCCTGTTCTCTCTTCCAGCCATATGGACAAAGTTTTTGCCCAGCTATGGCTTTTCTGAGACAGCATCCCTGTCTGGCATTTCCATCACTACAAATAGGTTCAGTGGACAATTCCCACTGCTCTAAACTAAAACTTACTGATAGAAACTCTAAAAATACATCTTCACATTGTTGCTTAGCTAAAAAACTTCAAACAGGGTGGTTTACATCCCCACAGGGAAGTAACCATATAGTGGATGATAAAGGGAGTAACCAGTCTATTGCAGAGCTACTCTCTACTTATCACCACTTAGACAATAAAGTCTCAACTGGCCAAGGTTAGCCTTATTGTCCTTCGTTTGGGGGGGGGTTGTGTGAGAAAGTAGCCTCTTTCTAGCCTTGTTACCCCCACTTTTGGCCTGTTTGTGAGTGTATGTCAGGGTATTTTCACTGTCTCACTGGGATCCTGCTAGCCAGGGCCCAGTGCTCATAGTGAAAACCCTATGTTTTCAGTATGTTTGTTATGTGTCACTGGGATCCTGCTAGTCAGGACCCCAGTGCTCATAAGTTTGTGGCCTATATGTATGTGTTCCCTGTGTGGTGCCTAACTGTCTCACTGAGGCTCTGCTAACCAGAACCTCAGTGGTTATGCTCTCTCATTTCTTTCAAATTGTCACTAACAGGCTAGTGACCAATTTTACCAATTTACATTGGCTTACTGGAACACCCTTATAATCCCCTAGTATATGGTACTGAGGTACCCAGGGTATTGGGGTTCCAGGAGATCCCTATGGGCTGCAGCATTTATTTTGCCACCCATAGGGAGCTCTGACAATTCTTACACAGGCCTGCCACTGCAGCCTGAGTGAAATAACGTCCACGTTATTTCACAGCCATTTTACACTGCACTTAAGTAACTTATAAGTCACCTATATGTCTAACCTTTACCTGGTAAAGGTTAGGTGCAAAGTTACTTAGTGTGAGGGCACCCTGACACTAGCCAAGGTGCCCCCACATTGTTCAGAGCCAATTCCCTGAACTTTGTGAGTGCGGGGACACCATTACACGCGTGCACTACATATAGGTCAATACCTATATGTAGCTTCACAATGGTAACTCCGAATATGGCCATGTAACATGTCTAAGATCATGGAATTGCCCCCTCTATGCCATCCTGGCATTGTTGGCACAATTCGATGATCCCAGTGGTCTGTAGCACAGACCCTGGTACTGCCAAACTGCCTTTCCTGGGGTTTCACTGCAGCTGCTGCTGCTGCCAACCCCTCAGACAAGTTTCTGCCCCCCTGGGGTCAAGCCAGGCTTGTCCCAGGATGGCAGAACAAAGGACTTCCTCTGAGAGAGGGTGTTACACCCTCTCCCTTTGGAAAATGGTGTGAAGGCAGGGGAGGAGTAGCCTCCCCCAGCCTCTGGAAATGCTTTCCTGGGCACAGATGTGCCCAATTCTGCATAAGCCAGTCTACACCGGTTCAGGGACCCCTTAGCCCTGCTCTGGCGCGAAACTGGACAAATGAAAGGGGAGTGACCACTCCCCTGACCTGCACCTCCCCTGGGAGGTGTCCAGAGCTCCTCCAGTGTGCTCCAGACCTCTGCCATCTTGGAAACAGAGGTCCTGCTGGCACACTGGACTGCTCTGAGTGGCCAGTGCCACCAGGTGACGTCAGAGACTCCTTCTGATAGGCTCCTTCAGGTGTTAGTAGCCTATCCTCTCTTCTAAGTAGCCAAACTCTCTTTTCTGGCTATTTAGGGTCTCTGTCTCTGGGGAAACTTTAGATAACGAATGCAAGAGCTCATCCGAGTTCCTCTGCATCTCTCTCTTCACCTTCTGATAAGGAATCGACTGCTGACCGCGCTGGAAGCCTGCAAACCTGCAACATAGTAGCAAAGACGACTACTGCAACTCTGTAACGCTGATCCTGCTGCCTTCTCGACTGTTTTCCTGCTTGTGCATGCTGTGGGGGTAGTCTGCCTCCTCTCTGCACCAGAAGCTCAGAAGAAATCTCCCGTGGGTCGACGGAATCTTCCCCCTGCAACCGCAGGCACCAAAAAGCTGCATTACCGGTCCCTTGGGTCTCCTCTCAGCACGACGAGCGAGGTCCCTCGAATCCAGCAACTGTGTCCAAGTGGCCCCCACAGTCCAGTGACTCTTCAGTCCAAGTTTGGTGGAGGTAAGTCCTTGCCTCACCTCGCTAGACTGCATTGCTGGGAACCGCGACTTTTGCAGCTACTCCGGCCGTGGGCACTTCCGGCGGAAATCCTTTGTGCACATCCAAGCCTGGGTCCACAGCACTCTAACCTGCATTGCACGACTTTCTAAGTTGGTCTCCGGCGACGTGGGACTCCTTTGTGTAATTTCAGGCGAGCACTGTTTCATGCATCCTCGTAGTGCCTGTTTCTGGCACTTCTCCGGGTGCTACCTGCTTCAGAGAGGGCTCCTTGTCTTGCTCAACGTCTCCTCTCTCTCCTGGTCCAATTTGCGACCTCCTGGTCCCTCCTGGGCCACAGCAGCGTCCAAAAACGCTAACCACACGATTTGCAGCTAGCAAGGCTTTTTGGCGTTCTTTCGGCGGGAAAACACTTCTGCACGACTCTCCAAGGCGAGAGGGATCCGTCCACCAAAGGGGAAGTCTCTAGCCTTTTTCGTTCCTGCAGAAACCTCAGCTTCTTCTGTCCAGTAGAAGCTTCTTTGCATCCACAGCTGGCATTTCCTGGGCATATGCCCATCTCCGACTTGCTTGTGACTTTTGGACTTGGTCCCCTTGTTCCACAGGTACCCTAGATTGGAAATCCATCGTTGTTGCACTGTTGGTTTGTTTCTTTCCTGCATTATTCCTCTATCACGACTTCTTTGTCTTTGGGGGAACTTTAGTGCACTTTGCACTCACTTTTCAGGGTCTTGGGGAGGGCTAATTTTCTAACTCTCACTATTTTCTAATAGTCCCAGCGACCCTCTACAAGGTCACATAGGTTTGGGGTCCATTCGTGGTTCGCATTCCACTTTTGGAGTATATGGTTTGTGTTGCCCCTATCCCTATGTGTCCCCATTGCATCCTATTGTAACTATACATTGTTTGCACTGTTTTCTAAGACTATACTGCATATTTTTAGTACTGTGTACATATAACTTGTGTATATTTGCTATCCTCTCACTGAGGGTACACTCTAAGATACTTTGGCATATTGTCATAAAAAATAAAGTACCTTTATTTTTAGTATAACTGTGTATTGTGTTTTCTTATGATATTGTGCAAGTGACACTTGTGGTACTGTAGTAGCTTCACACGTCTCCTAGTTCAGCCTAAGCTGCTCTGCTAAGCTACCATTATCTATCAGCCTAAGCTGCTAGACACCCTATACACTAATAAGGGATAACTGGGCCTGGTGCAAGGTGCAAGTACCCCTTGGTACTCACTACAAGCCAGTCCAGCCTCCTACAACGCGTTACACTGAAGAACACTCCCAGGAGGACCCAGGTGCCTGTGAATCCCCACCTCCCACTTTGTTCCAGGTCTTTCATCTGGTGGGAAACGTTGCACGGTGCTCCTCGTTGACCCAATCAGGACTTCAACTGTGTGGTTGCTTTAAGGCTGAATACAGCTGCAACTGTGTGAGTCCCTTAGGTCTGGATGAGAGCTGAAACTGACTATGAGTGTCGATTCACAAAATGTCGGGGTAGTGGAAGTGACATCATACAGCCTTTGACCTTAATGATGTCACAAAAAGCGATGTCACATGACCTTAATCCTCATGACATCACAATCCATGCACTCACTCTCACCCTGACTCAGTCATTTGCACCCTCTTGCTCACTCTTACTCTCATTCCACTATACTTGCTCACTTTCACACACACACACGATCCAGCTTACTAACATACATGCTCACACATACGCTCTATCACCCAAATTCTCTCTCACACACATGCACTCAGATAACATAAACTGAAAAATATTTTAATTTACTTACCTAAGATGGCAGTGAAGGTTCTGTTCCATATCTTATCATATCAAAAAGGTACACTGTTCCAAAGAGGTGACACCAGTGATAAGTATGGTTCCCTTAGAAGCAAAGGCCCTCAAGTCTCATCATTGGACTTGCTCCACGTCAGACTGGTGCTGCAATGTCTGACGGGACCCACATTGGGGTCACTAGACCAAACAACTGTGCAAACCAACAGCAAGAAAAGGTGGAGAGAAAAGTGAAGTTCAAATTGCCTCAACTCCCCTTAGGTGAATCCCTTTAATTAAAGTCGGTGGGAGTTGGTCAAGATTAAAAACGGAAAAGCGAGTATAGGGGGATAATGACCCTTTTACTCTTGCACAAGTGGTTGAGAATCACTATTTCTTATGCCACTCTGACAGTGAACATGTCTCGCGCCTTACCTTGTCCGTACAGATCTTATGGCGCTTCTTCAGGACTGAAACAAGATCTTCTCCAACAAAAACAGATGCAATGATCTATAATAAAGATGATGTTGTCAGAGGTATCTTGTGATGAGACTCTACTCACTCAGTTGTCCAATGAGTTATTTTGCAGATGAACCAACCTGGAGTCACAGAGATCAAAAGCACAAACAAAGTAGACGTAGTATAATGTTAATCAAAAAGAATGTGCAAACCCCATTAATCTGGGCTATCTATACAACTATAATGATGTATTAAAAACTTCTGGAACACGAAGAAAAGGGCATTACAATTGGGAGATTATTAAAGGTATGCTTGCCACCCAATTTTGTGGCCGGTCTTTTGCTAAGTCAGGCGGATTCTCAATTAATCATAATTGCTATAGAAAAATAATATGGAAAATGAAACCAATATAAATCCACACAGTACAAATGTGAATTGTAGATATTCTTCCACATTCTGAGAAAAGTATACTCTCAAATTGTTGTCAAGCAGTATCTGTAGATGTTAAAAACATGGCCACTCTATACACAGAGATTGACTAAAACATTGTGCATAAACGAACTAAGCGAGGGTGTTAGACAGCTGTGTTAGGGCCATCGAGACTGGAGACCGATTACATCTCCACTGCAGATCTTTTCACAGGGGAATAGAGATCTACCTCCGTTGAACAACTGGCGCTCGTGCACCGGAAGGCCCATTGCACGGGCCAACACTTACACCACACAACCACCTCTCTTACAAAAACTATAGGTGGATATACATAACTGAAAATTGCACTATCGAACTCCTGCAAAGCAGAAAGTCTCATGTCAGTAAACAAGTTTGTAATAATTAGATACCGCGTGTCGGAAGTATTGCGAATCACGCAGAACTAAACTCAAAACGAGAAAAAAATCAACAGAAACGGAGAGAGCCTCACAACAATAAAATATTTAGAAGTAACCAGGTGCCTTATACCGAAAGTATCGTTGTTCCCGCAACCTTAAACTCAGGGGAAAAGTAAATCAACAGTAATTGAGAAACCTCTCACCCGGAAAGGCCGAGCGAGGAGAAAAGTCCTTCTATATCCAGCTAATACGCGTCCGAAGACAGGCCGGCAGACATACATTAAATACCGTCAGGAGCAGGATCCTCATTTCTGGAGTATCCGGGGTGCCGCCAACCTCTGAAAGGAGAGGGACAGGGTAGCGAAGGTACAAATGAACGCTCGGACGGGAAACGTCCAATCAAAAAACAGAAGGGGCACGACTACCGAGTCAGCTCCTGGTTCTGTTCCATGTCCTGCTGGGCCAACTTTTTTATTACAGTAATAGTGAAAGGTAGAAAATGAATTACTATTATTGTAATAAAAATGGAATATAAAAGGAAGCTGCGGCCTGAAGTTGGTAAAGCGAGTCATAACTGTGTTTTGGCACCAATTATTCCACCTCTGGGCCGGGCCTCACAAAGGCCAGGGGTTGGAAAGTGCAAGCCAGGGGTCACAGGTGTGACCCCTAAATGACATCCATGCACCTGCCTGATTGCCATAGTACCAGGGGACGACTGCAATTTCCTTGGCTGCACTCAGCACCGCCATCGCCAAGTCTTTTGCCCCTTGGCTTGAGGGACGTACTGGTTTCGGCAGAATCACCAATTCTAGGATGACAGCCACAGTTGGGCCCATACCTGCATCTGCTCGGAAACTGGGCCTGGTACTCTGAAAACTGGGTCTGACAGGAGACACATGTGGGACAGGACAGGTGAGGGATGAAGCCCAGAGGAGGTGACAGAGCACATTAGGTGATGATGGCAAGAAAAACACAGAAACACAGCAAAGAAGAGGTCAGACGGCAGGGGCGTAGGAGACACTAAATTTCTGGGGGGGACAGGGACAACCTTGAGGTGGGCCCCCTGCACAAAGTTTTCACCCAGAAGGGTTGCCATGGTGGGGGGGAGATGGGGAAGGCGGTCGCTTCCAGTCGAGTCCTGTGTGGCCTGCAATTCCCTGTCTGCTGGGCCCTTTGCTGCCTGTTAGGCAGCGACAGGCTCTGTGATGCTGTTCGCCTGTGTGAAGTCCTAAGAGGCCTGTACTGCCTGCTGGGCGCAGTGCTTCCTGTCGATTCCTGTGCTGCCTGTTGGGAGCTTTCTTACTAGTCAGGCTGTATAAGTCTCTGGGCCTCCGCCTGCCTATGAAGGCCAGTAAGGCTTATGATTGCTGCTAGGTCCTTGTCTGACTGTCAAGTGGCAGTCTCTGTGCTGCCGCGTTCCTGTGAACTGCTGTGCTGTCTGATAGGGCCGTCCTTAGTGCTGGTGGCGCCCTGTGCGACATTGTTTGTTGGTGCCCCCCAGTGACCACCTCTGCCACGGATTCCCTCACTACTATCCATCACCACTCTCTCTCAGATGCATTTCATTCGTTTTATAGCACCACTCATACCAAGAAATATCCCTTACAACGCAATCAATGCAATGCAATGCATTGACCATGCTGCCATTACCACAAATATGGGTCTAGCACACATACCTTTGCCACACATATCTTTACCACACATATGCGTGGTTACAGCATAGATAGCGGTCTAGCTGTCCGGGTGGAACAGGAAGAAGCAGAGGAGAGAGAGGTAAGTAGGGCTGTGGCCGGGTTTAGAGTGGGAGGTTGGGGTCATTTTTAGGGCAGGGTAGGGTCGGGGTAGTTTTTAGGACAGGGTGGGGTAGGTTTTAGGGGTCAGGAGGAGTGCATGGAGTTCAAGTAGTTTTAGGACAGTGTGGGATAGGTTTTAGGGTACAGGGTGGGGGTCATGTAGTATTTAGAACAGAGCGGGGTAGGTTTTAGGGTTCAGGGTGGGGGCAGGGGCATCAAGGTAGTTTTTAGAGCAGTTCAGGGTAGGTTTTAGGCTTCAGAGTGGGGGTCGGGTAGTTTTTAGGACAGGCCAGGGTTACTTTTAGGGCTCAGGGCAGGGGGGTTTAGGGCTCAGGGCAGGGGCAGTTTTAAGTGCTTGGATGGGTGTAGTATGGTATCAGGTGTAAGGGGGCAGGGTAGGGAGAATTTACCACGCATGTTCCTTTACCAAACATGCTTTTACAATGAAATTCGTTGTAAAGGCATGCGTAGTAAAGACACGGTCATTGTTGAGACCGCGATGTTAAGGCATATGCGATATACGCATGTGTTGTTCTATCATTCATCCCTCATACCAGTCTAGGGTGTCTAGGGTGTCAAAGCACTTTACATCACACAGACATTACGCAGAGACAATCATCATATATGTGTAAATCAGTGTATATGAAATGTTACATAAGACAGAGGACTACAAGGTGTAGGTGTCACAGGTCATCCATACTGGTAGCAGGTATAGTTTCAGAGTGCTTTATCTGGAGAAGCGCAAACTCAGAATTTAAAACATAACACCATGGTTGGGGGCTCTCTTTAATAATAAGAACTGCACTCAAATCAACTTGTTTTGCAACATTAAGTTAATCAAAAAGTGGGGGGAAATCATGACGCTCTAATCTATACCTTGATGTTTGCATGCAGCTCTTTGATGAGTTCATTGCTCACTGTTCTATATTCAGTTTTCATTTATAAATTGCAGGGGACAAAAAAGGAGCTCTCTGATGTAGGAAGCTGGCCTTGTGTGTGGTGAGTACCTATGGTATTATCACCTTATACCAGGTCCAGGTATCACCTTATTAGTGAAGTGTAGGCAGTGTCTAGAAGCCAGGCTCTCTAGAGTTAGCTGTGGATGAGCAGCCAAGACTTATCTAGGACACATGCAAAGATCATGCAATACCACTGTAGTCACACAGCACTTACACACATGAAAGAAACACGTGTTACGAAAATAAAGGTTCCTTATTACAGTAACACAAACACTAAAACACTAGATAGGCAATACTCCAATAGGATGTAAGTAACACACTATTATATGTACAGCAGCAATCACAAATTGGCATAAAAAGCAATAGAAAACAGTGAAAAGCAATAGGCAATACTGAAGGCGTAGAGGGGACCAGACCATATACTAAGAAAGTGCAATGCGAAAGCCGGGTCCCCACCCAAGGAAGTGGAATTGGTAGAGGGGAGCTGGAGGAACTAGGAAACCCCAAAGGTAAGTACCAGAGTGCCCCCAGCGACCAGGAGAAAAGAGGTAAGTTACAGTTTTTTTCCCTGACCCACCAAAAGGACTTCAGAGAAGGATATTGCAAAATGCAGACAAGACTGCAAGAAACTAGAGGTGGATCCTGGAAGAGTAAGAACTGGAAAAGAAGGGCACCAAGTCCAGTTTACGTAGTATGGTCCGGTCGTGGCAGGAGCCACTACCCACCCATCTGTGGATGCAGGAGTTGGTCGACGGGGAGACGAAGATGGTCAGCAATGCAGCACTGGAGCAGATGAAGAGTTCCTAGGTGATGCAGTCGACGTCCCACGCCAGATGAAGAATTGCAGTCAGTCTGTGGTGTGGAAAACCCACCAACAAGCCTTGGCAAAAGCAAATGTCGCAGTAGGAGAAAAGTGGAGCTACCGGGGACCAGCAAGGTCCAGGGGGACTCAACCCATGGAGGGGAGTCTCAGGTGACCATCAGCAAGGCAGAGAGTCTGGAGGAGGAGAGGCAGCCACCACAGAAGACCTACAGGCAAGGAGCCCAGGAGCTGTAGAGAGGCCCACAGCACACCTGAAGAGAGGTCCCACTTCACAGGCGAAGCACATTGAGGGCTGTGCTTCACAGAGAAGAGTGCCGGGGGTAGCTGCAAGAGATGCGGTGCATGGGGGTACTGTCCTGCATGGGAAGGCAAGGACCTACCTACTCCAAAGTTGGGCAGCTGGTAGAGCGGACCAAGGAGACCACTCCAGACTACCACCCCTGATGCAGGATCCACGCAGCTCAGGAGGAGAGGAGATCCACGCAGCCGGTTGTTGTTGCAGTTGGTGCCTGCGGATGCAGATAAGTGACTCCTTCACTTCAAGGAATTTTCCTTCTTTCTTCTCATGCAGACTGAAGACTTGCTGCCCTCAGAGGAAGCACAGCTGGGCAAATGTTGCAGTTGCTGGAAGGAGCCGGAGAAACAATGTTGCGTGGCAAAGTAGTCGCTGGAGCTGCAGATTGTAGGTTCCTGTGAAGTCCAGTTGCGGTTCCAGTGGCCAGAAGTCAAAGTAAACGTTGCAGAGGAGTCCTGCTGGAATCTTGCACGTCAAATCTGAGGACCCACCCAAGAGGAAAACCCAAAATAGCCCAGAAAGGGGGATTGGTCACCTAGCCGGGTGACCACCTAGGAGGGGGCTGTGATGTCACCTCCCTGACCTGGCCACTCAGATTCTCACAGAGGCCTCTGCCAATCTTAGATTCAAGATGGAAGAATCAAGTGGCCACCTGGAGGAGCTCTGGGCACCACCCCTGGGGTGGTGATGGACAGGGGAGTGGTTATGCCATTTCCATTGTCTAGTTTCACGCCAGAGTAGGGGCTGAGGTCCCTGAACTGGTACAGACTGGTTTATGCAAGGAGGGCACCAAATGTGCCCGTCAGAGCATACTAGTAGCTTGGCGAGGCTACCCCTCCCAAGCCTTGTAACGGAGAGGGTGTTGCCTCCCTCTTCCAAAGGAAATCCTTTGTTCTGCCTTCCTGGGCATGAGCTGCTCAAGCAGCAGAAGGAGGGCAGAAATCTGTCTGAGGGGTGGCAGCAGCGTGAGCTGTTCGGAAGACCCCATAAAGCTGGTAGGAGCAATGCTGGGGATCCTCTAAGGAGCCCCCAAAGTGCATGGAATCATACAATCAATACTGACAATAGTATTGGGGTATGATTCTGACATGTTTGTTACCAAACATGCCCAGGTTCGGAGTTACCATTATGTAGCTGGACATAGGTAGTGACCTATGTCCAGTACAAGCGTAAAATGGCGTCCCCGCACTCACGAGGTCCAGGAAAATGGAGCTGGAGTTCGCCTCACACACAGGTACTTGCACCCTACCCTCTGGGCTAGGAGGGCCTACCATAGGGGTGACTTACAGTGACCTGGTGCAGTGGCCTGAAGTGAAAGGGTGCAAGCACCTTTTCACGCAGGCTGCAATGGCAGGCCTGCAGACACAGTTTACATGGGCTCCTATGGGTGGCATAATACATAATAAATGCTGTAGCCCATGGGAACCCCTGATCCCCCAATGCCCTGGGTACCTGGGTACCATATATTAGGGACTTATAAGGGGCACCAGTATGCCAAGTGGGAGGGGTGGGGGGTCCAAGCAACCAAATTTAATGGGAGAGAGCACTGGGGTCCTGGTTAGCAGGATCCCAGTGAACACAGTCAAAACATACTGACAACAGGCAAAAAGTGGGGTAACCATGCCAAAAAGAGGGTACTTTTCTGCATCTGACAAAAGCAGAAACCCACTGACCTATTCACATTATATACACTTTGTGATCTGCATGTAGACAGCCTTTGTAGCAGGCATAGTAACCCTGTACGTTATGATGAGTCAAAACTTCCACTAGACAAAACTTCAGTCTCTCTCCAGAATGACCATTAATCACCAGAATTATCTTAAGATTTTTATTGTTGCCTGAAAACTGTTGGTGGCAAGGAACATCCAGCAGGTGCTTTTAAAGTCACAATATACTTGCAAACATAGCACCCCCATCCTAAGTCAGCACCCAGTGCGGCAGCACCGGTTGCATCGCCCTAGCTGCCTTACCTTGCCCTGTCCATCTCTTAGGCCATCTGGTTCTTCCTGGGAACCATGCTGTGTGCTGGTCTCTCCGCTGTCTATCCAGCAGCGTCAGGCTCTGTTCCACCATAGCCTGTGAAGTCCTGTAAAGCCTGTGAGCTGCCACAGTGCTGGCTTCGCATCCACAGGCAGGAAATGAGATTTACAGACAGCCCTTGCCCTTCAGAGCGGGCTTTCACAAATACCAGGAAGGCTGAGGGAGAGACAGGGGACAGAAATGTTGGGGGGGGCAGGATGTCAACTTAGGGGACAATAATTAGCACTGGGGCAGGCAAGCTGGAGACAGAGGAGAGAAGAGAGTGAGAGAGAGGCGACAGAAAGGGGGGCCCTAACAAACACTGGCGCACAGGGTGCCACTAGCGCGCTAAAGCCTGCCCTGCTCATATCTAACAGTAACTCAACAATACTGTTTTTAGAAAGGGAGATACTCTGCAACAGAGCACTGTATTTAAAAAGAAAGGGAGTTACTTAGCAATAGTTTATTTAATTACCCAAACCTCCTTACCTTCTCAAATCTTGCTGCTGTCTTCAGGGTTCGATCTTCAAGGGACAGGAAGGGTCGGGCTCAGGAGGGACTGGATGCACACAGCAATCAACAAAGGGCCTCTCCTCTCCCTTTGTTCTCAGAAGTGCAGACTGCAGGCAGCTGTGGCGGCAAGGTGAGAAAGAATCCCTTGTGTGCTGCAGCACAACAAAAGGGCAGAGGGCGAGTGTCCTGGAGCCAGGTCACAGGTCAAGTGCAGGGCCATATAGGTAGCGCTTTCATGCGCTAATGGCCCTGCGAATTACAGGAGAAGGGAAAATTCTTCTGTCCCCTCGTCCCCCCCACCCTTGTCCCCCGTGTCCCCCCCACTCCAAAATCTGGGGGGGACATATCTCCCGCGTCCCCCACACTTCCTACGCCCATGTCAGACGGGGCTGCGGGTGGACGGAGACTAGAACTGGGACAGGACTACTGGAGGGGGCAAGAGAAGACGGCATGAAACCAGGAAAAGGCCACATGGGAGGCAACACTGCAGGAGTAAGATGGGACAGTGGGGTGTGATGGGACAGTGGGGTGTGATGGGACAGTAGGGTCTGATGGGACAGTAGGGTGTGGTGTGATGGGACAGTGGGGTGTGATGGGACAGTAGGGTCTGATGGGACAGTAGGGTGTGGTGTGATGGGACAGTGGGGTGTGATGGGACAGTAGGGTGTGGTGTGATGGGACCGCAGGGTGTAATTGGGACAGTGGGGTGTGATGGGACAGTGGGGTGTGATGGGACAGTAGGGTGTGGTGTGATGGGACCGCAGGGTGTGATGGGACAGTGGGGTGTGATGGGACAGTAGGGTGTGGTGTGATGGGACAGTGGGATGTGATGGACAGTGGGGTGTGATGGACCAGTAGGGTGTGGTGGACAGTGGGGTGTGATGGGACAGTAGGGTGGGGTGTGATGGGACAGTAGGGTGTGGTGTGATGGGACAGTGGGGTGTGATGGACAGTAGGGTGTGATGGGACAGTAGGGTGTGATGGGACAGTAGGGTGGGGTGTCATGGGGCAGTGGGGTGTGATGGGCAGTGGGGTGTGATGGACAGTGGTGTGTGATGGGACAGTAGGGTGTGGTGTGATGGGACCGCAGGGTGTGATGGGACAGTAGGGTGTGATGGGACAGTGGGGTGTGGTGTGATGGGACAGTAGGGTGTGATGGGACAGTGGGGAGTGGTGTGATGGGACAGTAGGGTGTGGTGGACAGTGGGGTGTGATGGACAGTAGGGTGTGGTGTGATGGGACAGTAGGGTGTGGTGTGATGGACAGTGGGGTGTGATGGGACAGTAGGGTGTGGTGTGATGGGACCGCAGGGTGTGATGGGACAGTGGGGTGTGGTGTGATGGGACCGCAGGGTGTGATGGGACAGTGGGGTGTGGTGTGGTGGGACAGTAGGGTGTGATGGGACAGTGGGGTGTGGTGTGATGGGACAGTAGGGTGTGATGGGACAGTAGGGTGTGATGGGACAGTGGGGTTGTGGGGGCGGGGGGAGTCAGAGATGAACCATGAAAGCTTGGGGGTGGGGACCAGAGGTGACAAAGGATAGGGGGTGGGATGAGATGTGAGCTGGAGCAGCGGGGGGAGTACCAGAGCTGGGAAGGGGAACGGGGTGGTGAAGTCTACAGGAGACAGGGGTCAAAGAGTGAATGGGCCCGAGATGAGAAAAGGTGGTTGAGTGAGAGGGGCCAGAGGTGAGACTGGTCCATCAGTGTGAAGCTGTAGGAGACAGCTTCACGAGGGGAGACCATGAATAGTCCAGAGCTGTGGGGTGAGCGGAAGCAGTGGGCGGAGTATCTAAAAATAAGGTGGACAGTGCAGAGGGGGCAAAAGGAAGGGTGGGGCAGAGAAGGAGGGGGCAGAGGTGAGTCATGGCCCGGATCAGGGACAAGAGGAGACGTGGGAGAGCGGAGGCTGCGGTCCAGGGGTCCAGGGGATCCAGGGGTGATCAGGGCTGCGGAGGACCAGAGCTGAGCTAGATGAGAGGGGGGCGAGAGGCAAGAAAGGGCTGATGGCGGGAACCAGCCCCAGAGACCAGGATCTGTGGGAAGAGGAGGCGAGGCACAGAGGCAGAGGTGGTGCCTGGAAGGAGGGGCTCAGAGGTGAGGAGAGGAGAAACAGCAGGGACGGGGGCTACAGTGACACGGGACAGGGTAGAGGGGCTAGAGGGGAGAAAGGGCAGCAGGAAGTGGGGGTTCAGAAGGAAGACAGAGCAGTGCGGGGGCATAGACTAGAGGGGCAGATGAGAAGGGGCAGATGTGTGGCCGGGCAGCAGAGGGAGAGGTGCTGGAGTTGTGCGGGGCAGTCACGGGGAGAGGGGAAGAGGTTAGATGAGGCCACAGTCGGAGGCCAAAGGAGACACCAGGCGATGGCCGTGATGGACACGAAGTGGCATAAAGGTCGGGGGTCTGGCGGCAGCGGGGGGAGGGTAGGGGGGGGGGCAGAGGAGAAATACTGCATTATCGGGAAATTCACCATCAAAACATATCTGAATCCGAATTCGAGGATGTAGAAGACACCGATGACAGCACCACCGCCGATCCCAGACCACAGCACAACCCCACCAGATGATCAGAGATGCCCCAAACCCCCCCGATACTCATTGCAGGAATGTGATTCACTAGAAGGATGGGAAATCTCATGGGCCAACGAGGGGAGATGTGATGGCGCCAGCTGAAAGACAGTAAGTGCTCCACCTGATCAGAGGACACAGCAACCAAGGACAGCAAACAAGCGGGGGACAAATGTGAAGGTGCGAGGAAGGGTGAAGGCACAAGAGAGGAAAGGCGGTGGTACGATAAGGGGTGGGCACGAACTGCACATGGAAAACTGTATTCTGAAGATCTCAGAGTGACGTCCCCATACCTGCTCAGTCTGGTGTTCAAGGTATCAGAGGTGGGGCAGTGAGGGGACCACACCGGTGTGATGGTGTAGCAGGGGGAGTGGTAAAGAAGTGCGATGGGACAGGGGACAGAAGGGAGAAGGGACAGTGAGGCAGACGAGGGCCAGAGGCAGAAGGGCACAAGTCGGGGTACACGTGGGGGGGCAGCATTCACCCACTAATTTCACAGCGAAGATGCCGCCCACTGCGTGGCCAGTACTTAATTTGTGCTTGTTATTTCCGGTGCTGAGCACCGGCTCTTATTTTTTAGGGCCGACGCTCATTCTTCTGCCTCAAGCATTTGCTGCTAGCAAAAGAGACATATGGCAAAGACGAGGAAGAGAAAAACTAAAAAGCGTCACAAAGGTAGAAAGCAGAAAGCTGCAAGAGTGAGTTGAAGGGGCAGGGAGTGGCTTTAAATGGACTGAAGAGGCTTCAGGATTACGCTGCCTCAGTATTCCGTGTTCGCACATTTAAGTGCAGCAGCCATGTGTTTAACAGGAGGGCTTTGGGCACCGGCACGTTTTTATTTACAAATTAAGCACAGGTTGGGCCTCAGTAAAATAATTGTCCACGTGTAATTTGCGGACGCCGGACCCAGCAGCATCTGCACCTTGTCTGTTTTCCCTTCACAACAGCAACGTACTGGCAGGGAGGGGGCGCCCAAGTTTAAAATTCCAGCTGGGCCCAAGCCAAAGATGGCATTTAATGGGCCATAAGCTCTGCTGCTGTTTCAGACTGATCCTGGATGGGAGCTACCGGGACCTCACACATAGTTGCCACTGCAATTTAGAGGAAACAGAGGCACAGGATATCTTTTCACAAGTAGTTCACGAAGCTGTGATTTGGAGGCAAGCTTTTGACTTTGTTCAATTGCTGTGCATATTGATGTGCATGCACCTTTAGAATGTGCAATGCGTTCCACTGGACCAGTATTTACACACACACCAAAAAAAATTAAATAGCACAATTTTTTTACATTATCTTTTTTACATCACTACTCATCCCACCGAGGGTGCCTGGCTGCTTTACTTCACACACACACACTTTAAATTATCAATAAATCATAGAAGTGTGTAATTCAATGTGTAGAATGTAATTGTAATTATATTTATATAATAATGCTTACTACTCCTGACAAGGCGTCAATGTGCTTTTCAGGGAGTAGCACGCTACTGTGGAACCCCAATAGGATTAGTGGTGGATTAGTATGGGGAAATATCACAATGTTACAGACTGTAAGGATCACAATTTGAACGAGTCACATGTCATTCATAGACCATTGTGCTATATTAGAAGGGTTGCAATTTATGAACTGCAGGTAACACAAGGATCTGTGTTAAATTCAGTAACCTACTTACCTTTTTACATAAAATAAAAATCTGTCATCTGCATTTACAAGGTGTGCTTTGCAAAAAACACATGAACGCTATATGCTGCTTTGAGTCAAAAGTGTGACTTGACAAACTTTGATCTCTCCAGCAAGTGCATTAACCACCAGAGTTATCTTACCATTACTATTATGCCATTAGATTTACCGGACACACAGAGATCTCTGCGCAGGTGCCTTAAACCCAGCAAGATATTTTAAAATGTAGTCTTTGCCACCAATTAAGCCAGAATTGATTTACTGTCACGTTTCTTCTTGTTGCCATTTTTGTTGTAGCAGTTAAAAAAAAAAAAGTATAAGTTGAATGTTAGACTCCATTCCATGACTCTGCCACTTGTGATTCTACCCCGTTCCATTGCCACATCTTGATCCCAAACATATGGGTGTCCAAAGTAAAGATTTTCAAACTCCAGCTCTGCTGTAAGAATTGCACGCACAGCAGTCGCAAAGCGGCAAAGCCGTTTCAGCAGCGGGACGTAGCTTCAGGGGATGGAGTGGGGTACTCCTTTCATTAGTTTTTAGTCAGATCTTGGCCTGATAGTAAAAGTGGGATCCACTGTGCGCTGCAACAGTGACAACAGTGACCTCAAATTACTACAGACCGAGTATTGATGGGCGAGTCACTATATTAAAAGGGACAGCTGAGCAAAGAGTCTGGCTTGGCTCTTGGAGCCCAGCATGAGCAGAGCCATGAAAATATTTGCCATGTAAATAAAGCAATATAAAATTGTGACAAAGTTGCCTCAACATTTCAAAACAGTGCATTTTTGTAACATGTGGATGCTTTTCACCTTCATATTCAGATTAGATTAATGAAGTTCTTAACAGTAATAGTTCAAAAACTTGAACTTAGACATATTGAGGCATCCCCACATGCTGATAATGCCATTAGTGAAATCACACTGAAGTTTACGAAAAAGTGATGGATGGAATGAATGCTTGTGGGTATTCTGGTGGTACAGATTACAGGGAGAGCTATCCTTTGGCTGGATTAGTGAATGTGAGTTTGGTTTACCTATAGTTCTGCCAAGAATAAGAACAAGATAAATATCTGCTACTAAATGTGGGTGACAACCTTTTGGGGGCAGTGTGTGTGCCTAGCTTGCAGCACTTAGTGGTTTATCTACTGTAGGTAGCGAGACACCAAATGTCATCCCCATGTGGGCTGTTATTTCCTTTAGACAGGGAACTCAAGTCACAGGCTTAAGTAGTGATCAGCTTTCATGTGTTGCATCTTGTGAGGGGCTCAAATGTACTCATGACAGACCTGCTAAAGGTATGTGCGAGGTCTTAAGCTCTGATGTCACTTCTTATGATATCACTTCCTCTGAGGTTATGGGTTGTGATGCCACTTCCTGTAATGTCATGCTCGATGTAGCAGGTCCAGAGGTGACACAGAAGAGCGGGGGAATGGTGAGACAGGGCTGGTGATGGGCGAGGGGCTAGAGGTGAGGCAGGACTACTAGGACCAGTGTGCAAAACCCGCCTCAGACCTATTGGAGGAGCAGGGCCAGTAACAAGATGGAGCTGTAGGGGCCTGGGAGTACATGGAGGGGTGGGGGTCAGAGGAGTGACAGGGCAGTGGGTGGAGGGTGGATAGGATAGGAAGCAGGGGAGGGGCCCTCACATGATATAGGACAACACTGGAGGTGCCTAGAACTGAGAGGGAGCAGCAGGAGTGGACGAGAGTTGTGATTGGGCATCAGATGTAGGAAGGCTACATAGAAATGGAGACAGTGTAAAGAGGGGCCCGAGGTGAGACGGGCAAAAGGGTGAGTGGGGTCAGAGGTTTGACAGGTCTGTGGGTGTGCTGATCAGACAAGGCGGAAGGCTATGATGGGTGGGCAATAGAGGTGTGACAGGACTATCGGGCAAAAAGGGACCAGCGATGGAAAGGGGCAGTGGGGGAGGGGCACAAAGGTGAAATGGGTGGGAGAAGCTGGCAGGAAGGGAGGACAGTGGGGGAGAGGGCACTCATTGGTGACCAAGGACTGGAGCATTTCTGAGGTGAGAGAAGGCAATGGTGGGAGGGGCCTAGATGGGAGTGTAAGATACGAGGGGAAAAGAGGGCAGAGGAGACACAGCACTATGGAGGCGGGGGGCAAAGGTGTGATAGTCCCTCTGGGGCAGGTATTCAAGAGGTGACCTAAGGGGAGGGGTCTCAGAGTTATGATTGGTCATTAAGGGGTGGGGGCCCAGGTGAAATTGGACAGTGGGGAGATGGGGACACCGGTGACAGGACAGAATTTGGAAGTGTCTAGACATGAGAGGGCAGGAGGAGGAGGAGGAGCACAAGATACAGAGTGCTCTTGGGGGCAACACCAGTGGGGGGAAGGTGCTGGTATAGGAGTGGGGCAGGGGGAGGTGGACTAAAGGAGACATGGAATGGAGGTACCAGAAGTTAGATGGGACAGAAGTGTGACGGGGCTCTAGGTGGATCGGTGCCTGAGGTGACGTGGGACTGTGAGTGGAGGGCCAGAGGCGACACAGGCAGGGGATGGACTGGGACAGAGTTCAGAAGAGGCTTCAGGTGGAACACAAGCACTAAGGAGCAGATGGCACAATGGGGAGCTAGACGTGAGAAGGGACAGTGGTTGGAGGGTGAACAGGACTGGTATGGAAAGGTGGAGAGGGGGCTAAGAGAGGAGGTAGGGCAGAGCGGTCGTGGTGGGGTGGATGCCAGTCAAGACAGGGTGCCAGTCCTTTTCCTTCTTGCCAGTGCAGGCTTGGAGTCACACCCACCTCAAGCTTCATAGCATCAGCAAGGAACATCTATTCTGCAAATGGAGTAGTCGTGTGCTGTGTGCGACATACATTATATTAATTCATGCATTCAATTATTCATTCATTAATTCAGTGAGAGGTTAAGACCAGAAGTGAAACAGGACCGTGTTGTAGGGGTGGGGGGGTGCAAATATGAGAAAGGTTATTAGAGGGAGTGGGCCAGAGGGGGCACGGGCAGTAGAGAAATGGTAGCCAGTGGTGACCTAGGTCAGTGGGAGATAACTATGAGACATGACAGCAAGGTAATGGGGAATCTAGAGGTGAGACAGTACTATGGGGGAAGGGTAGATAGAGCAAGGTAGGGGCTACTGGGCAGGGGGCAGATGTGACATACGGAGGGAGCTAGAACTTAGACAACACAGCGAGAGAGAGGGAACAGTCACAAGATGGGTCAACGAGGTGGGGACGGATTTGAGGGGGACCAGGAGATACACTGAGAGTAGCGGGGTAAGTGGAGACATTCGATGTCGGACACTGGGGAATGGAGAACACATTTGAGACTGAACTCCAGAGCAAGAGGAGCGATGGGGCAAAGGGAGGTGAAAGCAAAAGGTAAAATGGGACAGTGGGGAAATGCAGTGAGGATGTGGATTGGGGCTGCAGTGGGACAGGGTCCAGAGCAGAAACAGGGCTACAGGCACAATCACAGGTGACACAGCACAGCAGGGGGCAAAGGAGAGGCAGATCAACAGTGCTGTGGGCTCTAGCAACGAGATGGGGTGAGAGGGGAAGGGCCACACTAGACACAGTGCTCCATGGGAGGAGTCAGAGTGGGAGGGTGAAGGGGGCAAGAAGTGAGACAGAACAGAAGGATTAGGGTGGCAGAAGCAAGGCCGGAGCTGGGAGAAAGATCCAATATGTGAAATGGGAGAGCAGGAAGAGCCAGAAGTTGAGACAGTGCAGCGAGGGCTGGGGGGTCAGACATGAGGTGGCGCTGTGAGTGAGGTGGAGCCAGCGGTGGGGTGGGACAGCAGAGCAAGGGGTCCAGAGATGACGCAGGACGGCATGCAAGGAGATCGGATTGGTGGCAGCGTGCAGCATGGGTAGGGGCTGCAGGTAACAGGACAGTCGAACCGCCCAGAGAATAGATCATCCTATGTGAGAGATGCCCCAAGAAGGAGCAGTGTAAGAGGGAGAGGGGCCGGAGGTGCGACAGGGTTACTGGTAGGGCAGGACTAGAGGTGAGAAGGGGTTGAGAGAGGCCAAAAGTGAAATGGGACAATGGGGGAGGGGCCAGATGTGAGAAGTGAAAGCGGAAGGAGGGGTCAGATGTGAGATGGTGCAGTGGGTGGTGGAACCAGAGGCGAGCTGTGACTTCCAGGGGAGGGGACAGAGGTGTGACACAACAGTGGTTGCAAAGGGTGGTAGAAGTGACGCAGCCCACAGGGAGGGGCCCAACATGAGATGAGACAGTGGGTAGAATGGAGCTGAGCTGGGAGAGGCTTCAGAGGGACAGTCAGAGCAGCGAGGAGGGGAGATGAGACATGGGGTGCTTCTTTTGGGAGCCGGGGCTAGAAACATTTGTCATGAGAAGTGTACTCGATGTGAGAAGGCGCTACTGGGGGAGTGGGTCCAGAGGTTTGACAAAGCTGTAAGAGTGGAGTGGGGGAGCTGACAAGCGGGATATCAAATACAAGATACAGTAGGGGAGCGGACATACCAACTTAGATAAAAAAAATATTTTGCTGTGGTGGGGGGGGGGGGGGGGACCTTGGGGCTTGTAGCCTCAAGCTGAGAATTACCTAAGAAGAACGTCCGCCCCCTCTCCCAACTAACCAATCTCCTCTCCTAGAAAGAAAGCTTGCTGAGGTTGGCACTGATGTCTTGGGGTGTTTTCACACCACTTAATGGTCACTGACTTTTCAAAGATTATGAAGAGGAGCTGGAAACTCATTCTGTGCAGTGGTTTCCGGTTCATCCTCCCTGCCACCGTGTAATATCAGCTGTCCTCTGTTTGACCACAGGTCACTCATGACAGCAGGGAGGGGGCCCAAAGGTGAGGCCGGGCAGCTGGGCGAGGGGGATTTGAGATAACTTGAGACAGTCCTGGAGATGGGCTGGAGGTGAGACAGCTACTGGGAGAGAGGGCAGCGTTAGATGGCCTAAAGACCAAAAAAGAGACATGGGACTGAACTGAGGGGGGGTGGTATCAGTGGTGAGACTGCACAGTGGAAACAGGGAGGCTAGAGGTAAAACAGGGCAGCGTGGGAAGAAGGGGCAGAGGTGAGACAGATAAGGTGGGCAGGGGGCAGGAGTTCACTTAGGGCTTTTGGGTGAGCAAAAGAGGGGACAATATTGACACCTATTTTAAGCATGGAGAGGGAATTCTAGGCTGTGGGTGGTGTGTGCAGAGGTGAGGGGGTAATAAGCTAAGGAGAGGGGCAGAAGTGAGAAAGGGTGAGAAGGAGCTGCTGGTAGGAAAAGAACCAGTGAAGTCACAGAGTTAGAGGTGTGAGAGGACAGATGGATCTACAGTGCTGGGTAATAGAGTTGAGGCTGTACAGCAGTGAAGGTTGTTTAGGGGTGAAGGATAGCAAGGAAAAGCAAGAGTTGGAATGGGGGCTAAGGGGAGAGGGACCATAGGAGTTACATGTCTCCTAGTGGGCTTGCCTGGTTGGGCGGTGGCCTGCCCATATGTGCATGGGTTGGTGTTGAGTAACTGTATATTGAGGCAGGGCCGACTGTTGAAAAATGGCCTCTCTGAAGGGTCACCCCAAACTTTTTGTCTTTCTCCTCTTCTTTTTGTCACCTCGATTTTGCTGGCTTTAGGATTCTGGACGCTTTACAACTGCTAACCACTGCTGAAGTCCATATGCTCCCTCCCTAAAAACATGGTAACATTGGATCACACCCAATTGGCATATTTAACTTAATTGTAAGTCCCTACTAAAGTGCACTACATGTGCCCATGGCCTTTAAATTAAATGCTACTAGTGGGCCTGCAGCACTGATTGTCCCACCCACATAAGTAGCCCCTTAACCATGACTCAGGCCTGCCATTGCAAGGCATGTGTGTGCAGTTTCACTGCCACTTCAACTTGGCATTTAAAACTACTTGCCGAGCCTTAAATGTACCTTTTTCTACATATAAGTCACTACTAAGGTAAGCCCGAGGTAACCCATAGGGCAGGGTGCTAAGTAGGCAAAAGATAGGACATGTACTTATGTGTTTTACATGTGATGGTAGTGAAAAACTCATAAATTGTATACTACTGTGAGGCCTGCTCCTCTCATAGCCTAGCATTAGAACTGCCCTCACATACTTTTGAGTGGCAGTTTCTGATGTGGAAGGAGTGGCCCTGTCATGTTTGGTATTGCCAAAATGGTAATAGAAAATCCTACTTACTGGTGAAGTTGGAATTAACATTGCTATTTTAGAAATGCCACTTTTAGAAAGTGGGCATTTCTCTGCACTTACTACCATCTGTGCCTTACAGTCTGTCTCCAATCCACTGGTCTGGGCTGGTTGACAGCCCCCCTTGTGCATTCCACCCAGACAACCATAGACACAGGACACTCAGTCACATCTGCATACTGAATGGGTTTTCCTGTGCAGGAAGGGTAGAGTGTCTCCCTCATTCATTTTACAGGCCAGTGACTTGCCCTCACACAAAGGACTGATAACCCCCAACAGGGATCCTGGCAGACGTGCCTGTGCTGAAAGGGGAACGTATGCACTTCAAAACCACTCTTTGAAGTTTCCTGCACTTCAGATGCATTTTTGGGTATATAAACTGGGTTTCTGACCCCACCAAATCAGACACTTCTGGACCTACACCTGCAATCTGTCAGATGAACTGCCTTGCTGCCCAAAGGACTCTTCTGGACTGCTTTGCTGAGAAGGACCTTTAGCTTGCTTGTTGTCCTGCTGCCTTGCTGTTACTTTAACTTTGCTGGAAGAACTCTGCCTTCCTCCTGAAGTGCTCTCCAAGGGCTTGGATTGAGCTTCCCTCCTGTTTCGTAATTCTAAAGGGCCAACAATGACTTCACCTCTTCAAGAAAATCCCTGTGTGTTGAAAACCGGTGCAATGCCTGCAGAAATCAACGCAAAGCCTGCATTGTGGCTGGGAAATCACTGCATCGCCGACCTGAACAACGCAGCACTAAATCCCGATGGAAAATTCAACACAGCTCCTACCTTGGGATGGAAAATTCTACACATCACCTACTGTAGTGATGCAGCACCTGCTCCTTTTACTAGCAGGTGAAGGATTTTCAAGGCATTGTCCCTGGGCGTCAAAATATCCCTTCATCGCAGTGAGGAACCAAGCCTGTGTGCCTGAAAAATGACTCAACCCCTTGCAGCGTAGAGAGAAATGACGCATCGTCTATGCCATGCCGGAAAAACCAACACAACACCTTATTTTTCCACACATTGCCTCCTCTGTGGTCTCCATGGGTCATTATTATTGACGCCTCACAGGTACTGTGTGTTACAAAGAAACAACTATAGATTTCTAAGGATTGAGACTCTTTTAAAACTTTTAAATGTGATATTTCAACTTGTGCTTATAGGATTTATGTCGTTTTCACCTTATTTTATTCAAATGAATATGATCTATTGCTCCAAATCTGTGGACTGTATTTTTGTGGTGTTTTCACTGTGTTATTCTATGATTTATTGCACAAATACTTTACACATTGCCTTCTAAGTTAAGCCTGACTTCTCAGTGCCAAGTTATTAGAGGGTGGGCACAGGATAATTTGGATTGTGTTGTGACTGGCACTGACTAGGATTGTGGTCCCTACTTGGATAAGGGAGTATACTTCTGCCAACTAGAGACCCCATTTCTAACACCAACTAACGCCTCAGATGTCCCTGTCCCTGAAAGCAAGTGAAGCGGAAGAGCAGCCGGTGGTTGCCAGCCCTGTCAGCCCTGTCAGGGCGGTGAATGCCCCAGGGCCCCTGCTCGGCTGATTGCGGCCTGTGGGGGGCTGTAAGGAAATAGCTTCCTGTTGCAGTTACCCCCCACTTTTTGCCTGATATTGATGCTGACTTGACAGAGAAGTGTGCTGGGACCCTGCTAACCAGGCCCCAGCACCAGTGTTCTTTCACCTAAAATGTACCATTGTCTCCACAATTGGCACAACCCTGGCACCCAGGTAAGTCCCTTGTAACTGGTACCCCTGGTACCAAGGGCCCTGATGCCAGGGAAGGTCTCTAAGGGCTGCAGCATGTCTTATGCCACCCTAGGGACCCCTCACTCAGCACAGACACACTGCTTGCCAGCTTGTGTGTGCTGGTGGGGAAAAAATGACTACGTTGACATGGCACTCCCCTCAGGGTGCCATGCCAACCTCACACTGCCTGTGGCATAGGTAAGTCACACATCTAGCAGGCCTTACAGCCCTAAGGCAGGGTGCACTATACCACAGGTGCGGGCATATGTGCATGAGCACTATGCCCCTACAGTGTCTAAGCAAAACCTTAGACATTGTAAGTGCAGGGTAGCCATAAGAGTATATGTTCTGGGAGTCTGTCAAAAACAAACTCCACAGCTCCATAATGGCTACACTGAATACTGGGGAGTTTGGTATCAAACTTCTCAGAATAGTAAACCCACGCTGATGCCAGTGTTGGATTTATTAAAAAATGCACACAGAGGGCATACTAGGGATGCCCCCTGTATTTTACACAATTGTTCAGTGCAGGACTGACTGGTCTGTGCCAGCCTTCTGCTGAGAGACGAGTTTCTGACCCCTTGTGGTGAGGGCCTTTGTGCTCTCTGAGGACAGAAACAAAAGCCTGCTCTGGGTGGAGGTGCTTCACACCTCCCCCTGCAGGAACTGTAACACCTAGCAGTGAGCCTCAAAGGCTCAGGCTTCGTGTTAAAATGCCCCAGGGCACTCCAGCTAGTGGAGATGCCCGCCCCCTGGACACAGCCCCCACTTTTGGCGGCAGGTCCAGGAGAGATAATGAGAAAAACAAGGAGGAGTCACCCACCAGCCAGGACAGCCCCTAAGGTGTCCTGAGCAGAGGTGACCCCTGCCTTTAGAAATCCTCCATCTTGGTTTTAGAGGATTCCCCCAATAGGATTAGGGATGTGCCCCCCTCCCCTTAGGGAGGAGGCACAAAGAGGGTGTAGTCGCCCTCAAGGACAATAGCCATTGGCTACTGCCCTCCCAGACCTAAACACACCCCTAAAATCGAGTATTTAGGGCCCCGCAGAACAAAGCAAGATAGATTCCTGCAACCTAAGACAAAGAAGGACTAAAGAGCTGAAAAACCTGCAGAGAAAACGGAGACACCAACTGCTTTGGCCCCAGCTCTACCGGCCTGTCTCCCCCTTCAAAAGAAATGCTCCAGCGACGCGTTCCACAGGGACAGTGACCTCTGAAGCCTCAGAGGACTACCCTGCATCTAAAAGGACCAAGAACTCCTGAGGACAGCGGCTCTGCTCCAAGGAAGAAGCATCTTTGCAACAAAGAAGCAACTTTGAAAGAACACACGTTTCCCGCCGGAAGCGTGAGACTTTGCACTCTGCACCTGACGCCCTCGGCTCGACTTGTGGAGAACAAACACTACAAGGAGGACTCCCCAGCGACTGTGAGCCCGTGAGTAGCCAGAGTTGACCCCCCTGAGCCCCCACAGCAACACCTGCAGTGGGAATCCTGAGGCTCCCCCTGGCCGCGACTGCCTGCTTCAAAGACCCGACCCCTGGTAAAGACACTGCACCCGCAGCCCCAGGACCTGAAGGATCTGACCTCCAGTGCAGGAGCGACCCCCAGGTGGCCCTCTCCCTTGCCCAGGTGGTGGCTACCCTGAGGAGCCCTCCCCCTTGCCTGCCTGCATCGCTGAAGAGACCCCTTGGTCTCCCATTGAAACCTATTGCAAACCTGACGCCTGTTTGCACACTGCACCCGGCTGCCCCCGTGCCGCTGAGGGAGTACTTTTTGTGCTGACTTGTGTGTCCCCGGTGCCCTACAAAAGCCCCCTGGTCTGCCCTCTGAAGACGCGGGTACTTACCTGCTGGCAGACTGGAACCGGGGCACCCCCTTCTCCATCGAAGCCTATGAATTTTGGGCACCACTTTAACCTCTGCACCTGACCGGCCCTGAGCTGCTGGTGTGGTAACTTTGGGGTTGCTCTGAACCCCCAACGGTGGGCTACCTTGGACCCAACTTTGAACCCTGTAGCTGGTTTACTTACCTGCAAAACTAACAAACACTTACCTCCCCCAGGAACTATTGAAAATTGCACAGTGTCCAGTTTTAAAATAGCTTATTACCATTTGTGTGAAAACTGTATATGCTATTTTGCTAATTCAAAGTTCCTAAAGTTCCTAAGTGAAATACCTTTCATTTAAAGTATTGTTTGTAAATCTTGAACCTGTGGTTCTTAAAATAAACTAAGAAAAGATATCTTTCTCTATAAAAACCTATTGGCCTGGAATTGTCTTTAAGTGTGTGTTCCTCATTTATTGCCTGTGTGTGTACAACAAATGCTTAACACTACCCTCTGATAAGCCTACTGCTTGGCCACACTACCACAAAATAGAGCATTAGAATTATCTCTTTTTGCCACTATCTTACCTCTAAGGGGAACCCTTGGACTCTGTGCATGCTATTTCTTACTTTGAAATAGTACATACAGAGCCAATTTCCTACATTGGTTGATCAGCGGTGGGGTACAAGACTTTGCATTTGCTGGACTACTCAGCCAATACCTGATCACACAACTAAATTCCAAAAATTGTCATTAGAAACTGATTTTTGAAATTTGAGCTATTTTTCTAAATTTTTAAAAGTCCTGCCAGGGCCTTGTGTTAGTCCCTGTTAGCATTTCTTTTAGAGTTTAAAAGTTTTGTAAAATGTTGAATTAAGTTCTATAGATAGTTTTAGATTATTAAAAAGTATTCCAACTTTTAGAAACATAATGTCTGCTGCAGAAGAGATCGTGATGGAACTCAACCTCACCCCTTACCTGCATCTTAGGATGTCAGAGTTAAGGTCTCTCTGCAAAATCAAAAAGATTAAAACTGGTTCAAACCCTACCAAAGTACAGCTCCAGGAGCTTTTGGCAGAGTTTGCTAAAAACAACCCCTCTGATGATGGCCTCACAGAGGGGCACCCTAGTGACACAGAGGATTTCCCACCTCCAGTCCTAGATAGGGAGCCCAGGGTCTCTCAAACCCTGACTCCAAATGTGATAGTCAGAGATGCTGCTTCTCTCACAGGAGAGTCCAGCAACTCTGGAAGCATTGAGGGCAGCCTCAGTGAAGATGACCTCCTGTTAGCCAGGATGGTCAAAAGATTGGCTTTAGAGAGACAGCTCCTAGCCATAGAAAGGGCAAGACAAGAGATGGGCCTAGGTCCCATCAATGGTGGCAGCAACATAAATAGGGTCAGAGATTCTCCTGACATGCTAAAAATCCCAAAAGGGATTGTAACTAAAAATGAAGAAGGTGATGACATCACCAAATGGTTCACAGCTTTTGAGAGGGCTTGTGCAACCAGAAAAGTAAACAGATCTCACTGGGGTGCTCTCATTTGAAAAATGTTCACTGGAAAGTGTAGGGATAGACTCCTCATACTCTCTGGAAAAGATGCAGAAACGTATGACCTCATGAAGGCTACCCTGATTGAGGGCTTTGGATTCTCCCCTAAGGAGTACAGGATTAGGTTCAGGGGGGCTCAAAAATCCTCGACCCAGACCTAGGTTGATTTTGTAGACTACTCAGTGAAAACACTGGATGGTTGGGTAACTGGAAATGAAGTGCATGACTATGTTGGGCTTTATAATTTGTTTATGAAAAAACACATTTAAGTAACTGCTTCAATGAAAAGTTGCATCAGTATCTGGTAGACCTAGGTCCAATTTCTCCCCAAGAATTGGGAAAGAAGGCAGACCACTGGGTCAAGACTAGGGTAACCAAAACTTCCACTGGGGGTGACCAAAAGAAAGGGGTTACAAAGCCTCCCCAGGAGAAAGTGGGTGACACTAGAAACAAAGAAAAAGAGTCCTCTGTAGGCCCCCCAAAAACCAGAACAGGTGGGTGGGCCCCAAGACACAACCCAAAACAAAGGTGGGTACCAGGGTAAGAACTGGGATGCCACTAAGGCATGGTGCCAAAACTGTAGACAGACAGGGCACCACACCAAGGACACTTCTTGTCCCAAAAACAAACCCCCTAGAAAAATCCCAGGGGTAACCAGTGTAGCCATTGGGGATGACTCCTCAGATTAGGAGGTCTTCATAGCCTTCAACTGGAAAAAGGGCCCCACAGGTGAGTTGGAGATTCCAGAGGGAAGTAGACACTTCCACCACCTACTGGTGAATGGATTCCTAGCCACTGCCCTGAGAGACACTTGTGCCAGTCACACTATTGTGCATGACAGGCTAGTGTTCTCAAACCAGTACATCCCAGGTGAGATTGCCAGAGTAAGAGTTAGCCCAGACAGGGTCACTGATAGGCCTGTGGCTTTTGTGCCCATAGAAGTGGGTGGGACTTTTAGCTGGAGAAGGGTGGTAGTCAGTACAGACCTCCCCCTTGATTGTCTCCTTGGAAATGACTACCCAGAGGTTAGTCAGAGCCCAAGAGAGGAACTGGTCCAGTGCCAGCCCTCTCCCAAGGATTCTGGAGGTGCTACCCCTGCAGTTACTGCAAGTAGGCCCCAGAAGAAAAAGAAAAGACAACAGAGTAGGAAGGGTGAACAAGCTTTAGCCAAGGTTCCAGCAAGCCAAAGGGATTCTGCTCCAGTAGGGGAGAGCTCCGAAAGTGGCACTGGTAAGGTCCAACCTGATCCACAAGAAGTCCTGGCTAGTCAGGCAACTGTTAAACCTGAGTGGGTGGCTCCTCAGTTAACAGAAGAGAGAGTGGAAGAAGGGTGTTTACTATAAGATGTAGTAACCCCCCACTCTAACACAGCAGACAGGCACCCTGAACCCAAAGAAGCCTGTAACGTAGCTCCTTCCCTTGTAGGTGAAAAGCTAAAGGTGTGGTTCTGGGCACTGACAGCTGTAATGGCCTCTGCTGGGTATTAGCCTTTATGGCTGCACTATCCTTGGCATGGTGGTCTGACCCCCATGCCAAATAGCAAGTTAGGCCGCCTGACCCTGTTGGTCATGGTGGGGTTACTCCAGCTCTGGGTAACCTCTTTGGGTAAGCTAGGGGTGACCCTGGCTAAGATAAGATTAGCAGAGGTGGATACCTCTAACCCCAAAATAGAGAGAATGGGTGAAGACATTAAAAGCACAGACAAGAGACGATTCAGACTAGGTCCTATCGCTGTGGAAGTGGGTCAGTTCCCTAGAGGGAATGACCTGAACATTAGGATGTAAGGCAGAGTAGGCCCTGCAACAAACCAGCCTATTTCCTCTACTCTTCCTCGCCTGACAGACTAGGAAGACTGTCCCAGCTTTGGCTGAGTCTCCTGGCCTGTGGGCTGGGGGGGGGGGCTTGTGTAATGAAATGGCTCCCTGTTGCAATTACCTCCCACTTTTTGCCTGATACTGATGCTGACTTGACTGAGAAGTGTGCTGGGACCCTGATAACCAGGCCCCAGCACCAGTGTTCTTTCACCTAAAATGTACCATTGTCTCCACAATTGGCACAACCCTGGCACCCAGGTAAGTCCCTTGTAACTGGTACCCCTGGTACCAAGGGCCCTGATGCCAGGGAAGGTCTCTAAGGGCTGCAGCATGTCTTATGCCACCCTAGGGACCCCTCACTCAGCACAGACACACTGCTTGCCAGCTTGTGTGTGCTGGTGGGGAGAAAATGACTAAGTCGACATGGCATTCCCCTCAGGGTGCCATGCCAACCTCACACTGCCTATGGCATAGGTAAGTCACCCCTCTAGCAGGCCTTACAGCCCTAAGGCAGGGTGCACTATACCACAGGTGAGGGCATAGGTGCATGAGCACTATGCCCCTACAGTGTCTAAGCAAAACCTTAGACATTGTAAGTGCAGGGTAGCCATAAGAGTATATGGCACGGGAGTTTGTCAAAAACGAACTCCACAGCTCCATAATGGCTGCACTGAATATAGGGAAGTTTGGTATCAAACTTCTCAGAATAATAAACCCACACTGATGCCAGTGTTGGATTTATAAAAAAATGCACACAGAGGGCATCTTAGAGATGCCTCCTGTATTTTACCCAATTGTTCAGTGCAGGACTGACTGGTCTATGCCAGCCTGCTGCTGAGAGACAATATTCTGACCCCATGTGGTGAGGGCCTTTGTGCACTCTGGGGACAGAGACAAAAGCCGGCTCTGGGTGGAGATGCTTCACACCTCCCCCCTGAAGGAACTGTAACACCTAGCAGTGAGCCTCAAAGACTCAGGCTTCGTGTTACAATGCCCCAGGGCACTCGAGCTAGTGGAGATACCTGCCCCCTGGACACAGCCCCCACTTTTGGTGGCAAGTCCGGAGAAGATAATGAGAAAAACAAGGAGGAGTCACTGGCCAGTCAGGGCAGCCCCTAAGGTGTCCTGAGGTGACTCTGACTTTTAGAAATCCTCCATCTTGCAGATGGAGGATTCCCCCAATAGGGATAGGGATGTGCCCCCCTCCCCTCAGGGAGGAGGCACAAAGAGGATGTAGCCACCCTCAGGGCTAGTAGCCATTGGCTACAAACCCCCCAGACCTAAACACACCCCTAAATTGAGTATTTAGGGGCCCCCAGAACCTAGGAAACTAGATTCCTGCAACCTAAGACGAAGAAGGACTGCTGAGCTGAAAAACCTGCAGAGAAGACGGAGACACCAACTGCTTTGGCCCCAGCTCTACCGGCCTGTCTCCCCACTTCAAAAGAACTGCTCCAGCGACACGTTCCACAGGGTCCAGCGACCTCTGAAGCCTCAGAGGACTACCCTGCATCTAAAAGGACCTAGAACTCCTTAGGACAGCGGCTCTGCTCCAAGGAAGAAGCATCTTTGCAACAAAGAAGAAACTTTGAAAGAACACACCTTTCCTGCCGGAAGCGTGAGACTTTGCACTCTGCACCCGACGCCCCCGGCTCGACTTGTGGAAAACAAACACTACAGGGAGGACTCCCCGGCGACTGGGAGCCCGTGAGTAGCCAGAGTTGACTCCCTGAGCCCCCACAGTGACGCCTGCAGAGGGAATCCCGAAGCTCCCCCTGGCTGCGACTGCCTGCTTCAAAGACCCGACGCCTGGTAAGGACACTGGACCCGCAGCCCCCAGGACCTGAAGGATCCGACCTCCAGTGCAGGAGTGACCCCCAGGTGGCCCTCTCTTTCGCCCAGGTGGTGGCTACCCCGAGGAGCCCCCCTTGCCTGCCTGCATCGCTGAAGAGACCCCTTGGTCTCCCATTGAAACCTATTGCAAACCCGACGCCTGTTTGCACACTGCACCCGGCTGCCCCTGTGCCGCTGAGGGTGTACTTTTTGTGCTGACTTGTGTCCCCCCAGTGCCCTACAAAACCCCCCTGATCTGCCCTCCGAAGATGTGGGTACTTACCTGCTGGCAGACTGGAACCGGGGCACCCCCTTCTCCTATGAAGCCTATGCGTTTTGGGCAGCACTTTGACCTCTGCACCTGACCGGCCCTGAGCTGCTGGTGTGGTAACTTTGGGGTTGCTCTGAACCCCCAACGGTGGGCTACCTTGGACCCAACTTTGAACCCTGTAGGTGGTTTACTTACCTGCAAAACTAACAAACACTTACCTCCCCCAGGAAGTGTTGAAAATTGCACTGTGTCCAGTTTTAAAATAGCTTATTGCCATTTGTGTGAAAACTATATATGCTATTTTGCTAATTCAAAGTTCCTAAAGTTTCTAGGTAAAATACCTTTCATTTAAAGTATTGTTTGTAAATCTTGAACCTTTGGTTCTTAAAATAAACTAAGAAAATATATTTTTCTATATAAAAACCTATTGGCCTGGAATTGTCTTTGAGTGTGTGTTCCTCATTTATTGCCTGTGTGTGTACAACAAATGCTTAACACTACCCTCTGATAAGCCTACTGCTCGACCACACTACCACAAAATAGAGCATTAGAATTATCTCTTTTTGCCACTATCTTACTTCTAAGGGGAACCTTTGGACTCTGTGCATGCTATTTCTTACTTTGAAATAGTACATACAGAGCCAACTTCCTACATTGGTGGATCATCGATGGGGTACAAGACTTTGCATTTGCTGGACTACTCAGCCAATACCTGATCACACAACTAAATTCTAAAAATTGTCATTAGAAACTGATTTTTGAAATTTGAGCTATTTTTCTAAATTTTTAAAGGTTCTGCTAGGGCCTTGTGTTAGTCCCTGTTAGCATTTCTTTTAAAGTTTAAAAGTTTTGTAAAAGTTTGAATTAAGTTCTAGAGATAGTTTTAGATTCTTAAAAAGTATTCCAACTTTTAGAAACATAATGTCTGCTGCAGAAGAGATTGTGATGGAACTCAACCTCACCACTTACCTGCATGTTAGGAGGTCAGAGTTAAGGTCTCTCTGCAAAATCAAAAAGATTAAAACTGGTTCAAACCCTACCAAAGTACAGCTCCAGGAGCTTTTGGCAGAGTTTGCTAAAAACAACCCCTCTGATGATGGCCTCACAGAGGGGGACCCTAGTGACATGGAGGATTTGCCACCTCCAGTCCTAGATAGGGAGCCCAGGGTCTCTCAAACCTTGACTCAAAATGTGATAGTCAGAGATGCTGCTTCTCTCACAGGAGAGTCCAGCAACTCTGGAAGCATTGAGGGCAGCCTCAATGAAGATGACCTCCTGTTAGCCAGGATGGTCAAAAGATTGGCTTTGGAGAGACAGCTCCTAGCCATAGAAAGGGCAAGACAAGAGATGGGCCTAGGTCCCATCAATGGTGGCAGCAACATAAATAGGGTCAGAGATTCTCCTGACATGCTAAAAATCCAAAAAGGGATTGTAACTAAATATGAAGATGGTGATGTCATCACCAAATGGTTCACAGCTTTTGAGAGGGCTTGTGCAACCAGAAAAGTAAACAGATCTCACTGGGGTGCTCTCGTTTGGGAAATGTTCACTGGAAAGTGTAGGGATAGACTCCTCACACTCTCTGGAAAAGATGCAGAAACCTATGACCTCATGAAGGCTACCCTGATTGAGGGCTTTGGATTCTCCCCTGAGGAGTACAGGATTAGATTCAGGGGGGCTCAAAAATCCTCGAGCCAGACTTGGGTTGATTTTGTAGACTACTCAGTGAAAACACTGGATGGTTGGGTAACTGGAAATGAAGTGCATGACTATGTTCGGCTTTATAATGTGTTTATGAAAGAACACATTTTAGGTAACTGCTTCAATGAAAAGTTGCATCAGTATCTGGTAGACCTAGGTCCACTTTCTCCCCAAGAATTGGGAAAGAAGGTAGACCACTGGGTCAAGACTAGGGTAACCAAAACTTCCACTGGGGGTGACCAAAAGAAAGGGGTTACAAAGCCTCCCCAGGAGAAAGTGGGTGACACTAGAAACAAAGAAAAATAGTCCTCTGTAGGCCCCAAAAACCAGAACAGGTGGGTGGCCCCCAAGACACAACCCAAAACAAAGGTGGGTACCAGGGTAAGAACTGGGATGCCACTAAGGCATGGTGCCAAAACTGTAGACAGACAGGGAACCACACCAAGGACACTTCTTGTCCCAAAAACAAACCCCCTAGCAAAATCCCAGGGGTGACCAGTGTAGCCATTGGGGATGACTCCTCAGATGAGGAGGTCTTCATAGCCTTCAACTGGAAAAAGGGCCCCACAGGTGAGTTGGAGATTCCAGAGGGAAGTAGACACTTCCACCACCTACCGGTGAATGGAATCCCAGCCACTGCCCTGAGAGACACTTTGGCCAGTCACACTATTGTGCATGATAGGCTGGTGGTCTCAAACCAGTACATCCCAGGTGAGATTGCCAGAGTAAGAGTTAGCCCAGACAGGGTCACTGATAGGCCTGTGGCTTTTGTGTCCATAGAAGTGGGTGGGACTTTTAGCTGGAGAAGGGTGGTAGTCAGCACAGACCTCCCCCTTGATTGTCTCCTTGGAAATGACTACCCAGAGGTTAGTCAGAGCCCAAGAGAGGAAGTGGTCCAGTGCCAGCCCTCTCCCAAGGATTCTGGAGGTGCTACCCCTGCAGTTACTGCAAGTAGGCCCCAGAAGAAAAAGAAAAGACAACAGAGTAGGAAGGGTGGACAACCTTTAGCCAAGGTTCCAGCAAGCCAAGAGGATTCTGCTCCAGTAGGGGAGAGCTCCGAAAGTGGCACTGGTAAGGTCCAACCTGACCCACAAGAAGTCCTGGCTAGTCTGGCAACTGTTAAACCTGAGTGGGTGGCTCCTCAGTTAACAGAAGAGAGAGTGGAAGAAGGGTGTTTACTACAAGATGTAGTAACCCCCTACTCTAACACAGCAGACAGGCACCCTGGACCCAAAGAAGCCTGCAACGTAGCTTCTTCCCTTGTAGGTGAAAAGCTAAAGGTGTGGTTCTGGGCTCTGACATCTGTCAGTGGCCTCTGCTGGGTGTTAGCCTTTATGGCTGCACTATCCTTGGCATGGTGGTCTGACCCCATGCCAAATAGCAAGTTAGGCCCCCTGACCCTGTTGGTCATGGTGGGGTTACTCCAGCTCTGGGTAACCTCTTTGGGTAAGCTAGGGGTGACCCTGGCGAAGATAAGATTAGCAGAGGTGGATACCTCTAACCCCAAAATAGAGAGAATGGGTGAAGACATTAAAAGCACAGACAAGAGGCAATTCAGACTAGGTCCTATCACTGTGGAAGTGGGTCAGTTCCCCAGAGGGAATGACCTGAACAGGAGGATGTAAGGCAGAGTAGGCCCTGCAACAAACCAGCCTATTTCCTCTACTCTTCCTCGCCTGACAGACTAGGAAGACTCTCCCAGCTTTGGCTGAGTCTCCTGGCCTGTGGGCTGCGGGGGGGGGCTTGTGTAAGGAAATGGCTCCCTGTTGCAATTACCCCCCACTTTTTTGGCAAATAATCACTGATACTGATGCTGACTTGACTGAGAAGTGAGCTGGGACCCTGCTAACCAGGCCCCAGCACCAGTGTTCTTCACCTAAAATGTACCATTGTCTCCACAATTGGCACAACCCTGGCACCCAGGTAAGTCCCTTGTAACTGGTACCCCTGGTACCAAGGGCCCTGATGCCAGGGAAGGTCTCTAATGGCTGCAGCATGACTTATGCCACCCTAGGGACCCCTCACTCAGCACAGACACACTGCTTGCCAGCTTGTGTGTGCTGGTGGGGAGAAAATGACTAAGTCGACATGGCACTCCCCTCAGGGTGCCATGCCAACCTCACACTGCCTATGGCATAGGTAATCACCCCTCTAGCAGGCCTTACAGCCCTAAGGCAGGGTGCACTATACCACAGGTGAGGGCATAGGTGCATGAGCACTATGCCCCTACAGTGTCTAAGCAAAACCTTAGACATTGTAAGTGCAGGGTAGCCATAAGAGTATATGGCACGGGAGTTTGTCAAAAACGAACTCCACAGCTCCATAATGGCTGCACTGAATATAGGGAAGTTTGGTATCAAACTTCTCAGAATAATAAACCCACACTGATGCCAGTGTTGGATTTATAAAAAAATGCACACAGAGGGCATCTTAGAGATGCCTCCTGTATTTTACCCAATTGTTCAGTGCAGGACTGACTGGTCTATGCCAGCCTGCTGCTGAGAGACAATATTCTGACCCCATGTGGTGAGGGCCTTTGTGCACTCTGGGGACAGAGACAAAAGCCGGCTCTGGGTGGAGATGCTTCACACCTCCCCCCTGAAGGAACTGTAACACCTAGCAGTGAGCCTCAAAGACTCAGGCTTCGTGTTACAATGCCCCAGGGCACTCGAGCTAGTGGAGATACCTGCCCCCTGGACACAGCCCCCACTTTTGGTGGCAAGTCCGGAGAAGATAATGAGAAAAACAAGGAGGAGTCACTGGCCAGTCAGGGCAGCCCCTAAGGTGTCCTGAGCTGAGGTTACTCTGACTTTTAGAAATCCTCCATCTTGCAGATGGAGGATTCCCCCAATAGGGATAGGGATGTGCCCCCCTCCCCTCAGGGAGGAGGCACAAAGAGGATGTAGCCACCCTCAGGGCTAGTAGCCATTGGCTACAAACCCCCCAGACCTAAACACACCCCTAAATTGAGTATTTAGGGGCCCCCAGAACCTAGGAAACTAGATTCCTGCAACCTAAGACGAAGAAGGACTGCTGAGCTGAAAAACCTGCAGAGAAGACGGAGACACCAACTGCTTTGGCCCCAGCTCTACCGGCCTGTCTCCCCACTTCAAAAGAACTGCTCCAGCGACACGTTCCACAGGGTCCAGCAACCTCTGAAGCCTCAGAGGACTACCCTGCATCTAAAAGGACCTAGAACTCCTTAGGACAGCGGCTCTGCTCCAAGGAAGAAGCATCTTTGCAACAAAGAAGAAACTTTGAAAGAACACACCTTTCCTGCCGGAAGCGTGAGACTTTGCACTCTGCACCCGACGCCCCCGGCTCGACTTGTGGAAAACAAACACTACAGGGAGGACTCCCCGGGGACTGGGAGCCCGTGAGTAGCCAGAGTTGACTCCCTGAGCCCCCACAGTGACGCCTGCAGAGGGAATGCCGAAGCTCCCCCTGGCTGCGACTGCCTGCTTCAAAGACCCGACGCCTGGTAAGGACACTGCACCCGCAGCCCCCAGGACCTGAAGGATCCGACCTCCAGTGCAGGAGTGACCCCCAGGTGGCCCTCTCTTTCGCCCAGGTGGTGGCTACCCCGAGGAGCCCCCCTTGCCTGCCTGCATCGCTGAAGAGACCCCTTGGTCTCCCATTGAAACCTATTGCAAACCCGACGCCTGTTTGCACACTGCACCCGGCTGCCCCTGTGCCGCTGAGGGTGTACTTTTTGTGCTGACTTGTGTCCCCCCGGTGCCCTACAAAACCCCCCTGATCTGCCCTCCGAAGATGTGGGTACTTACCTGCTGGCAGACTGGAACCGGGGCACCCCCTTCTCCTATGAAGCCTATCTGTTTTGGGCACCACTTTGACCTCTGCACCTGACCGGCCCTGAGCTGCTGGTGTGGTAACTTTGGGGTTGCTCTGAACCCCCAACGGTGGGCTACCTTGGACCCAACTTTGAACCCTTTTACACATGGAAACAAACACAAATGATGGACGGAATGCGGAACTAATCAAATATTCACCCCCAGTCACAGATCTGGGTTTAATCCGTCAATTCTTTTGCTCACCATTCCACCCTAGTTTGAACCCAGCCATATGCAAATCAGTCTTGACCCTGTTCCCCATGGGAACAGTCCAGTGTGAACTGCCAAGCCAGGTCATCCCTGAAACAGAAACAAGCATTCTGGGACCAGTTTCAGGGTATCACCCTTCATCAGCCAGGCTAGCTTGAATCCAGTGTTACAGTGAGCCCGGGACCCACGTCTGGGCATACCCGGCACACTTATGGCGACAAAAGCAAAGAAACATAAATGAAGGGTCACAGCTTTACAGTTCTCTGGAGACAGTCTGATTCCCACATCACATTAAATAGTATCAACTCCTCCTGCCATTTGGGGTTGCTGCAGTATTTCCAAATGAGGCACGTTCTTTTACCGCATGGGAGGCAGGGTCGCTGAAATGGTGCCTCACAGGCTTCACTCTCCCTGCATGGAAATTAGTTCATGGCTATCTTTAGGATGCCCTCTCCTGGCATATGAGGCTTGCTGACTTGGATTTGCCCATGTCCATTTACCAAATTGGTGCAGCAGGCATCTACTCACACCTCACACCAGGAGTCCTCTTAATAGGGCTCCCCACTGGACCTTGCTCCCTCCCACACTCTCCTCTTCCTCGCAGGGCACACTAGTGTTGGAAAATAGACACTGGTGCTCCAGAGCAGGTAGTCTCGGTTTCCCAGAGTGGCGTCCGCTCACCCACCAGGAATACTAGCAGGCCTTGGCCCCCTAGTCCTGGTATCAGGCAGAAGTCTTGCAGAGCTATCCTTCCTGACACAGCCCCTTTGGCTGCTTGGCGGATGGCCAATTCTTGGGGTCTTAACCGCCTGTTCTTATAGCCATTTCCAGACACCAAATGTATTTTAGAGTCTGGGTCTATATAGGTTTATGTTGGGGTTCTGCTTCCTTTGTAGTGTACACTTCTCCTCTCCCTCTTCCTCTTAAAATGCCTTCTGTCATAGCAGGAGAGATTCTGAAGCTGATGGTCTCACAACACAGGCCAAGAAAGTGACTAGAATTCACATCTGGATGTCAGCCACAGTAATATGTGCATCAAAGGGTTAATCCCGGGATCCCAGCCCTACTCTTTACGATTCCCATATTACGCCAATCTTCTTCCTGAGATGTGTGCATGCAGCTTTCCTCAGTGAAGCAAAGAGGACCCTTTGAAGTGAAGGGACGTCTCTCTCTCCCTTCTCCAGTGTGCCCCACCGAGCTCACAAGAATCCAGCTATACACACACCTGTCTGGGGGATTCCTCTGCCTCCTCATGTTTTCATCAGACAGGCTTGGGCTTCTCAAAATTGATCCCAGGGTCCTCCCTGTAATATACTATTACAGGCACAATTGCAGTCTGTGTATGCACAAGACATTCACAAAGTCCAGCACTGTTACCTTGATGTATTGTGCCACCTCATGCACATATAAATTTTACACACACACTCACTCTGCACACACTGCTCAGTACTGTAACCTTTCTGCATTGTGTCACTTGCAGGCACACATACAGTCAGCATGCACATTCCCCTTGAAGGCGCTGCACAACACTACACTCATGTATTTACTCCTCGCAAGTGTACGTACACCTCGTACTAGCGCTCACCATGCATGCACCGCCTAGCTTTACATCTCATGTCATGCACTTCTTGCAGGTTCACATACACCCAGTGCATGTCCTCATCATGCGTGCACTGCACAGCAATACATCTCTCATGTATTGTACTTACCCCTGGTACACATACACCCAGAATGAGCACTCACTGCAAGGGACTGCTATAACTCTCTACTGTACAATACCTGGGCACACATACAAGCCACCTCTCCTGCACTGCGAAGCACTTCACATCTAACTGATGTAGACCTAGGGTGAGTTAAATACACAGCAGCAAAACTTTAAAAAGTTGAGTGAGCCCTTGGGCGCCACTCTAGTGACACAGGTCAAAAAGGACCTATTCACTTTACACCATATGCTGCCACCTTTGCTCTTGTGCTGCTTAACTCCTGGTGAAGGTAGTGTCCTTCCACCACTTTTAGGGTAGAGCTTTGGACGCCACTTGTGGTCCAACAAGACCATAATCCATGAGACCAGCATATGTCATGGCTCACACGCACAATCCATGTTAGCCTATGAAAACAAAAATCAGCATATGGGATGCAGACAATAGTACAGTGGGGCACTCAGGAAGGGTGAACAGGTCCATAACCATGCAGAGGACTTTTCCATCCCAACACCTGGACCTCTGCTGTCCCTTGCTCAGGCTGTGTGGTCAACCCACTGACCTGCAAAGAGGGGTGCCCCAACTCTGCACCAGGCAATGCAGGGTGGGAGGAGAGGTGACACACCACACATCACATGAAGGAATCCCAATCTTTGGGGCCATGTGTCCTCACCAGCAGCAACAAAGGGACTTCTGAACACAGATGCCAACTGATAGAGACAAAAGCTCGGCTCAGCTTGGTCGCCATGCCTAATCTGAGATCTTAATCAGATGCAAAAGCATGGGGAGCCAGGCTGATCCTCTGGACACATGTGCTCCTGCGTGGCAGGCGGTAAAACCTTTTGCAGGTTAGAGGCCAAGGACCATGGTTGGCCCGAGCAGAAGCAGACACCTAAGACCTGTGCATTCAGGCAGTTCTGTGAAACTACAGAAGTATGCTACTGATCCAGGCATACCTCTTTCAGACAGTGAAGCTTGATCATCTGCTTGGTGCTCTGCAAGGTCCTCTGCGGACCCCTATTTGGGCTGATCTGAGGACCTCACTAAACTATCCAATTATTAGTAGCTATGGGAAGTGCATACAAACTGCAGTGACTTCATCAATGAGAGCTTATAACCCCCACACACTGGGAATTATTCAATCAAGAGAAATAATTGTAATCCTCAAGCCCCTATCATGAATGGGGGTCAACAGGATACCCACACCTGTCTGTTAAGGGTAGACTTGTGTTAATCCATCCAATTAAGCCATTGCAGAGCCCTAACATGTAAGAGCATCATAAACCTATTATTGCGTGATTACATATGGCTAAATGCCTCTTGTCCCTCTAAGACTTTCAACGTCAACCACTTTGGGGTTGCATAACTTGTTAGCCTGGAGGATTCTCACTTGTTATCGGAATTAACCAGACACATGTTTCCACCATCTATGAACAGCCATGCACACCTCCCACAGAACTGAGAAAGAAACACTAATCTGCTAACACTTCTGTGTGCAAGCTCCAGGAAGCTGCTTGATGGGTCACAAAAATAAGACCACTGGATTGCTTTGTTGTAGGAGGCTGGCCTGGTTTATAGTGGGTACCTGATGGTACTTATACCTTGTGCCATGTCCAGTTATCCCTTATTAGTAGATTAGTAGTGTTCTAGCAGCTTAGGCTCATAGAGGTAGCTGTAGCAGAGCAGCTTAGGCTGGACTAGGAGACATGCACATCTCCTACTATACCACTTAGATCATATAGGTACTATATCATAAGAAACATAATACTCAGGGTTACTAAAAATAAAGGTACTTTATTTTAGTGACAATGTGCCAAAAATATCTCAGAGGATATACTCCCTTAGGAGGTAAGTAAAATACACAAAATATACACACAAACCAAAATCAGGTAAGTAAACAGTTAGAAAAAATAGTGCAAACACTGTAGAATAAAGTAGGATGCAATAGGCCTAGGGGCAACAAAAAACATATAGTCTGAAAGTGGAATCCGAACCACGAATGGACCCCTAGGCTAGTGTAGTGTGTAGAGGGTTGCTGGGAGTGTAAGAAAACACTAAGGGTGTCCAAGATACCCCACCCCAAGACCCTAAAAATTAGGAGTAAAGTTACCATACTTCCCCAGAAAAACACTAAAGTCGTGATAAGAAATTCTGCAAAGACAACAACTGACTGCAAAGCACTGAAGACGGATTCCTGGACCTGAGGACCTGCAAAGTAAGGGGACCAAGTTCAAGAGTCGTAAAAGTGTCTGGGGGGGCAGGAGCCCACTAAACCCCAGATGAAGGTGCAAAATGGCTGCCTCTGGATGGAAGAAGCTGAAGATTCTGCAACAACAAAAGGTGCTAGGAACTTCTCCTTCATGCACTAGATGTCCCACGGAGTGCTTGAGGATGCAGAGTTGTTTCTGTGGCAAGAGACTGCAAATAAACCTTGCTAGCTGCACTATTTGTAGTTGAAGTCAAAGGGTGCTGCCCAGGCCCAGGAAGGAACAGGATGTTGCCACTTGGGAGAGGAGACAGAGGGGGCCCTCAGCAATATAGAGAGCCCACGCACAAGAAGGTAGCCCCCAAGGAAGTACTTGAACACAGGTTCAAGAAGTCTGAACATGGTGGTCACCTCAACGCTGCAAAAGAGGGTCCCATGAAGCCGGAGATCAACTCAGGGAGCTGAACATTGCAGGACAGAGTGCTGGGGACCTGGGCTTGGCTGTGCACAAAGGATTTCTTGGAAATGTGCACAGAAGCCCTAGTAGTTGCAGTTCACGTGGTGCACAGGATTACTGTCTGGAGAGGGAAGGCAAGGACTTACCGCCTCCAAATTTGGACAGTTGGACCACTGGACAGTCTGGGTCACTTGGGTCCACCACCTGTGTTCCAGGGGCCACGCTTGTCAGGACAAGAGGGGTCCCAGAGTACCAATGACGCTGAAGTTTGGTGCCTGCTGGAGCAGGGGAAGATTCCGGCAACCCACGTGAGATTTCTTCGTGGTTTCCAGTGCAGGATGAAGTCAGGCAGCCCCCAAAGCATGCACCACCAGGAAACAGTCGAGAAAGCGGGCAGGATTAGGCGCTCCAATGTCACTGGTAGTTATCTTGCTACTTTTTTGCAGTTTTGCAGGCATCCTGGAGCAGTCAGCGGTCGATCCTTGGCAGAAGTCGAAGAGAGAGGTACGGAGGAACTCTGATGAATTCTTGCATGTCGTTATCTGAGGAAAAGCCCACTGGAGAGACCCTAAATTGCCCTCAGAGGAGGATTGGCCACCTAGTCAGGTAAGCACCTCTCAGGAGAGTTCTCTGATGTCACCAGCTGGCACTGGCCACTCAGAGGCCTCCAGAGTGCCCTCACACCTTTGGATCCAAGATGGCAGAGGTCTGGGACACACTGGAGGAGCTCTGGGAACCACCCCTGTGGTGGTGATGGACAGGAAAGTGGTCACTCCCCTTTCCTTTGTCCAATTTCGCACCAGAGCAGGGACTAGGGATTCTCTGAACCGATGTAGACTGGCTTATGAAAGGAGGGCACCATCTGTGCCCTTCAAAGCATTTCCAGAGGCTGGGAGAGGCTACTCCTCCCCAGCCCGTAACACCTATTTTCAAAGGGAGAGGGTATGTAAGGAAATGCCTCCTTGGCATGGTTACCCCGTGACTTTTTGCCTTTGCTGATGCCAAGTTACGATTTGAAAGTGTGCTGGGACCCTGCTAACCAGGCCCCAGCACAAGTATTCTTTCCCTAAACTGTACCTTTGTTCCCACAATTGGCACACCTTGGCATCTAGGTAAGTCCCTTGTAACTGGTACCCCTGGTACCAAGGGCCCTGATGCCAGAGAAGGTCTCTAAGGGCTGCAGCATGTCCTATGCCACCCTGGGGACCCCTCACTCAGCACAGACACACTGCTTGCCAGCTTGTGTGTGCTGGTGAGGAGAAAATGACTAAGTCGACATGGCACTCCCCTCAGAGTGCCATGCCAACCACACACTGCCTATGGCATAGATAAGTCACCCCTCTCGCAGGCCTTACAGCCCTAAGGCAGGGTGCACTATACCATAGGTGAGGGCATAGGTGCATGAGCACTATGCCCCTACAGGGTCTAAGCAAAACCTTAGACATTGTAAGTGCAGGGTAGCCATAAGAGTATATGGTCTGGGAGACTGTCAAACACAAACTCCACAGCACCATAATGGCTACACTGAAAACTGGGAAGTTTGGTATCAAACTTCTCAGCACAATAAATGCACACTGATGCCAGTGTACATTTTATTGTGAAATACACCCCAGAGGGCGCTGACTAGTTTTGCTAGCCTGTCACACACCAGGCATGTTGCTGGCCACATGGGGAGAGTGCCTTTGTCACTCTGTGGCTAGTAACAAAGCCTGTGCTGGGTGGAGGTGCTTCTCACCTCCCCCTGCAGGAACTGTAACACCTGGCGGTGAGCCTCAAAGGCTCACCCCCTTTGTTACAGCGCCCCAGGGCATTCAAGTTAGTGGAGATGCCCGCCCCCTTCGGCCACGGCCCCACTTTTGCCGGCAAGGCCGGAGGAGATAATGAGAAAAACAAGGAGGAGTCACTGGCCAGTCAGGACAGCCCCTAAGGTGTCCTGAGCTGAGGTGACTGACTTTTAGAAATCCTCCATCTTGCAGATGGAGGATTCCCCCAATAGGATTAGGGATGTGCCCCCCTCCCCTCAGGGAGGAGGCACAAAGAGGGTGTAGCCACCCTCAGGGCTAGTAGCCATTGGCTACTAACCCCCAGACCTAAACACACCCCTAAATTGAGTATTAGGGGGCCCTAGAACCAAGCAAGATAGATTCCTGCAACCAGAAGACGAAGAAGGACTGCTGAGCTGAAAAACCTGCAGAGAAGACGGAGACACCAACTGCTTTGGCCCCAGCCCTACCGGCCTGTCTCCCCACTTCAAGAAAAACTGCAACAGCGAGGTGTTCCCCAGGGTCCAGCGACCTCTGAATCCTCAGAGGAGTACCCTGCATCTAAAAGGACCAAGAACTCCTGAGGACAGCGGCTCTGCTCCAAAGAAGAAACAACTTTGCAACAAAGAAACAAACTTTAAGGGACTGCACGTTTCCAGCCGGAAGCGTGAGACTTTCCACTCTGCACCCGACGCCCCTGGCTCGACTTGCGGAGGAACAACACTACAGGGAGGACTCCATGGCGACTGCGACCCTGTGAGTAGCCAGAGTTGACCCCCCTGATCCCCCCAGCGATGCCTGCAGAGGGAATCCAGAGGCTCACCCTGACCGCGACTGCCTGCTTCTAGGAAACCGACGGCTGGTAAAGACACTGCACCCACAGCCCCCAGGACCTGAAGGATCCGACCTCCAATGCAGGAGCGACCCCCTGGTGGTCCTCTCCCTTGCCCAGGTGGTGGATAACCCGAGGAGCCCACCCCCCTTGCCTGCCTGCTTCATTGAAGAGACCCCCGGGTCTCCCATTGATCTCCATTGCAAACCCGACGCCTGTTTGCACTCTGCACCCAGCCGCCCCTGTGCCGCTGAGGGTGTACTTTTTGTGCTGACTTGTGTCCCCCCCAGTGCCCCACAAAACCCCCCTGGTCTGCCCTCCGGAGTAACAAGGGCTTTTTAGTGCAGGTGCAGAGCACATGGCCTGTTTAAGCTCATCAAAAGCCTTTTGACAGCTAGCTGTCCAAAATACCTTTTTAGGCATCTTTTTAGATGTGAGGTCATTAAGAGGGGCAGCAATGGTGCCATAGTTCTTAATGAACCTCCTATAGTACCATGTGAGGCCTAAGAAGGCTCTCACCTGGGTTTGAGTTGTGAAGGGGTCTGGATCTTCCGCTGAAGTGGTGCAATCTGTTCCCCACCTACCAGGGGGCCCAGATAAACCACTTTCCCCTGCCCCATCTGGCACTTTGAAGCCTTGATAGTGAGGCCTGCCTTTTGCAGGGCCTCAAAAACTTTCTATAGATGGACCAGGTGATCATCCCAGGTGGAGCTAAAGACAGCTATATCATCTAATTATGCTGCACTAAAAGCTTCAAATCCTTGGAGGACTGTATTCACCACCCTCTGAAAAGTAGCAGGTGCATTTTTCAATCCAAAGGGCATAACAGTGAACTGATAAAGCCCTCCAATGGTTTAAAATGCTGTTTTGGGTTTAGCATCTTCTGCCAACTTAATCTGCCAATACCCTGCAGTTAAGTCAAAAATGCTTAGGTACTTGGCAGAAGCCAGTGTATCCATCAGCTCATCTGCCCTGGATAGGGTGAGCATCAGTTTTGGTTACTTGATTGAGACCTCTATAGTCCACACAAAACCTCATTTCTTTTTTACCATCTTTACTGTGAGGTTTGGGGACAAGCACCACTGGGCTAACCCAGGGACTTTCAGAAGGTTCAACCACTCCTAAATCTAACATTTTCTGAACCTATTGTTTAATGCATTCCCTGACATGGTCAGGCTGCCTATAAATCTTACTTTTGACAGGTAGACTGTCTCCAGTGTCAATTATGTGCTCACACCAGGTAGTTGTACCTGTAATTACTGAGAAGAGGTCCGAGAAGTGATCTAAGAGATTTATGCAATTGTCCTGCTCAGCAGTAAGGCAATCTGCAAGCATGACTCCCTCCGCTAAGCAATCAGCTTCAGTGGTGGAGAAGAGGTCAGGGAGAGGGTCACTCTCTTATTCCTGCCCCTCATCAGTGGCCATGAGCAGGGTTAAGGCTGCCCTGTCTTAATAAGGTTTCAGGCGATTGACATGAAGTACCCTAAGGGGGGTTCTGGCAGTGCCCAGGTCTACCAAATAGGTGATCTCACCTTTTTTCTCCACTATGAGATGCGGTCCACTCCATTTGTCCTGGAGTGCTCTTGGGGCCATAGGCTCGAATACCCATACCTTCTGTCTTGGGTGGTACTGAGTCAGGACAGCCTTCTGGTAATGCCATTGCTTTTGGAGCTCTTGGCTGGCCTGAAGGTTTTTTACTGGCCTTTTTCATGTACTCAGCCATTCTAGATCTTAGGCCAAGTACATAATCCACAATGTCTTGCTTGGGAGCTTTTAAAGGTTGTTCCCAACCCTCCTTTACGAGAGCAAGGGGACCTCTTACAGGGTGCCCAAAGAGGAGTTCAAAGGGGCTAAAGCCCACTCCTTTTTGGGGTACCTCCATATAAGCAAAAAGGAGGCATGTCAATAGAACATCCCATCTCCTTCTGATCTTTTCAGGGTGTCCCATGATCATGCCTTTGAGTGTTTTATTAAACCTCTCAACCAGACCATTTGTCTGTGGATGATAAGGAGTAGTGAACTTGTAAGTTACACCAGACTCCTTCCACATAACTTTGAGGTAGGCAGACATGAATTTACTACCTCTGTCTGACACAACTTCCTTAGGGAAACCACTCTGGAGAATATTCCCAGGATGTCTTTTGCCACTGCAGGAGCTGTAGTGGTCCTTAAAGGTATAGCTTCAAGATACCTAGTGGCATGGTCCACTACCACAGGGATAAACATATTGCCTGAAGCTGCTGGAGGGTCAAGGGGGCCGACAATGTCACTCCTACCCTATCAAAGGGCACCCCAACCACAGGGAGTGGAATTAAGGGGGCATTATGTGTGCCACCAGTCTTGCCACTGGTTTGGCAGGTCACACAGGAGCAACAAAACTCCTTAGTGTCCTCTGACATATGAGTCCAGTGAAACAATGGAACAAGTCTGTCTCAGGTTTTACTCTGGCCCAAATGCCCAGCCAAAGGAATATCATGAGCCAAAGTCAGAAGAAACTCTCTATACTGCAAAGGGGTGACCAATCTCCTGGCAGTTCCAGGTTTAGGGTCCTTTGACTCAGTGTAGAGGAGGTTATCTTCCCAATCGACTCTATGGCTATCAGTGATATCCCCATTCTGCTGTTTGATAGCTTGCTGTCTTAAACCCTTGTAGGAAGTTGGCTCTGTATGTACTATTTCAAAGTAAGAAATAGCATGCACAGAGTCCAAGGGTTCCCCTTAGAGGTAAGATAGTGGCAAAAAGAGATAATTCTAATGCTCTATTTTGTATTAGTGTGATCGAGCAGTAGGCTTAACAGAGGGTAGTGTTAGGCATTTGTTGTACACACACAGGCAATAAATGAGGAACACACACTCAAAGACAATTCCAGGCCAATAGGTTTTTAAATAGAAAAATATATTTTCTTAGTTTATTTTAAGAACCACAGGTTCAAGATTTACAATCAATACTTCAAATGAAAGGTACTTCACTTAGGTATCATAGGAACTTTGAATCAGCACAATAGCATGTACAGTTTTGGCAAACATGGCAATTAGCTATTTTAAAACTAGACACAGGGGGTCATTCCGACCCCGGCGGTCCTTGACCGCCGGGGCCGGGGTCGGCTGGAGCACCGCCAACAGGCTGGCGGTGCTCCTGAGGGCATTCTGACCACGGCGGTATGGCCGCGGTCAGAACCGGAAAACCGGCGGTGTCCCGCCGGTTTTCCGCTGCCCTGAGGAATCCTCCATGGCGGCGCAGCTTGCTGCGCCACCATGGGGGATTCCGACCCCCTCACCGCCATCCTGTTCCTGGCGGTTTCGACCGCCAGGAACAGGATGGCAGTGAGGGGTGTCGTGGGGCCCCTGGGGGCCCCTGCAGGGCCCATGCCAACGGGCACTGCAGGGGCCCCCGTAAGAGGGCCCCACTTTGAATTTCAGTGTCTGCTTAGCAGACACTTAAATTCGCAACGGGTGCTACTGCACCCGTCGCACACCTTCCACTCCGCCGGCTCCATTCGGAGCCGGCTTCCTCGTTGAAGGGTGTTTCCCACTGGGCTGGCGGGCGGCCTTTTGGCGGTCGCCCGCCAGCCCAGTGGGAAACCCAGAATGACCGCCGCGGTCTTTTGACCGCGGGACGGTCTTCTGGCGGTCCCAGCCCCGGCCGGGGTCAGAATGACCCCCACAGTGCCATTTTCAACAGTTCCTGGGGGAGGTAAGTATTTATTAGTTTTGCAGGTAAGTAAACCACCTACAGGGTTCAAAGTTGGGTCCAAGGTAGCCCACCGTTGGGGGTTCAGGGCAACCCCAAAGTTACCACACCAGCAGCTCAGGGCCGGTCAGGTGCAGAGGTCAAAGTGGTGCCCAAAACACATAGGCTTCAAAGGAGAAGGGGGTTCCCCAGTTCCAGTCTGCCAGCAGGTAGGTACCCGCGTCTTCGGAGGGCAGACGAGGAGGGGTTTTGTAGGGCACCGGGAGGGATACAAGTCAGCACAAAAAGTACACCCTCTGCGGCACAGGGCGGCTGGGTGCAGAGTGCAAACAGGTGTCGGGTTTGCAATGGAGTTCAATGGGAGACCCAGGGGTCTCTTCAGCGAAGCAGGCAGGCAAGGGTGTGCTCCTCGGGGTAGCCACCACCTGGCAAGGGAGAGGGCCACCTGGGGGTTGCTCCTGCACTGGAGGTCGGATCCTTCAGGTCCTGGGGGCTGCGGGTGCAGTGTCTTTACCAGGCGTCGTGTTCTTAGAAGCAGACAGTCGCGGTCAGGGGGAGCCTCTGGATTCCCTCTGCAGGCGTCGCTGGTGGGGCTCAGGGGGGTCAACTCTGGCTACTCACAGGGTCGCAGTCGCCGGGGAGTCCTTCCTGTAGTGTTGTTTCTCCGCAGGTCGAGCGGGGGGTGTCGGGTGCAGAGTGGAAAGTCTCACGCTTCCGGCGGGAAACGTGCAGTCCTTTAAAAGTTGTTTCTTTGTTGCAAAGTTGTTTCTTCTTTGGAGCAGAGCCGCTGTCCTCTGAAGTTCTTGGTCCTTTTAGATGCAGGGTAGTCCTCTGAGGCTTCAGAGGTCGCTGGACCCTGGGGAACGCGTCGCTGTTGCAGTTTTTCTTGAAGTGGGGAGACAGGCCGGTAGGGCTGGGGCCAAAGCAGTTGGTATCTCCGTCTTCTCTGCAGGGCTTTCAGGTCAGCAGTCCTTCTTCGTTTTCAGGTTGCAGGAATCTATCTTGCTAGATTCTGGGAGCCCCTAAATACTCAATTTAGGGGTGTGTTAGGTCTGGGGGGTTAGTAGCCAATGGCTACTAGCCCTGAGGGTGGCTACACCCTCTTTGTGCCTCCTCCCTGAGGGGAGGGGGGAACATCCCTAATCCTATTGGGGAATCCTCCATCTGCAAGATGGAGGATTTCTAAAAGTCAGAGTCACCTCAGCTCAGGACACCTTAGGGGCTGTCCTGACTGGCAAGTGACTCCTCCTTGTTTTTCTCATTATCTCCTCCTTGCCGCCAAAAGTGGGGCCGTGGCCGGAGGGGGCGGGTATCTCCACTAGCTGGAGTGCCCTAGGGCACTGTAACAAAGGGGGTGAGCCTTTGAGGCTCACCGCCAGGTGTTACAGTTCCTGCAGGGGGAGGTGAGAAGCACCTCCACCCAGTACAGGCTTTGTTACTAGCCACAGAGTGACAGAGGCACTCTTCCCATGTGGCCAGGAACATGTCTGGTGTGTGGCAGGCTGGCAAAACTAGTCAGCTCACACTGGAAGCCGGGTATCTTTTCAGGGGGCATCTCTAAGATGCCCTCTGGGGTGTATTTCACAATAAAATGTACACTGGCATTAGTGTGCATTTATTGTGCTGAGACGTTTGATACTAAACTTCCCAGTTTTCAGTGTAGCCATTATGGTGCTGTGGAGTTCGTGTTTGACAGACTCCCAGACCATATACTCTTATGGTTACCCTGCACTTACAATGTCTACGGTTTTGCTTAGACACTGTAGGGGCATAGTGCTCATGCACCTATGCCCTCACCTATGGTATAGTGCGCCCTGCCTTAGGGCTGTAAGGCCTGCTAGAGGGGTGACTTATCTATGCCATAGGCAGTGTGAGGTTGGCATGGCACTCTGAGGGGAGTGCCATGTCGACTTAATCATTTTCTCCCCACCAGCACACACAAGCTGGCAAGCAGTGTGTCTGTGCTGAGTGAGGGGTCCCCAGGTTGGCATAAGACATGCTGCAGCCCTTAGAGACCTTCCCTGGCATCAGGGTCCTTGGTACCAGGGGTACCAGTTACAAGGGACTTACCTGGATGCCAGGGTGTGCCAATTGTGGAAACAAAGGTACCATTTTAGGGAAAGAACACTGGTGCTGGGGCCTGGTTAACAGGCCTCAGCACACTTTCAAATCATAACTTGGCATCAGCAAAGGCAAAAAGTCAGGAGTTAACCATGGCGAGGAGGCATTTCCTTACAACCCTCTAGTGTGGGACAGGTCTGCTGTGCCACACTCAGCTCTTTCCTAGCAGGCCCCCCTGCACCCAATAGCTCAGCAGTGTCTGCTGCCAGCTCATCTGGTGTAGGTTCTGCACATGGAGAGGATTCCTCTACCTCAAAAGGGGAATCTTCTGGCAAGGGAGGGATAGTGGGCATGGATTTACCCTTTCTACCCCTAGCTTTTGGGAGCACTTCGTCCATTTTTCCAGGATCCAAGTTTGCCTGTCCTGCTTGCTTCTGGGCCTGAGCCTTTGTGAGAGCAAAGATATGCCCTGGAATACCCAGCATCACTGCATGAGCCTCCAACTCCACTTCAGCCCAAGCTAATGTCTCCAAATCATTGCTAGTAAGCAGTCTACAGGTAAGTCAATGGCTACCACAACTTTCTTTGGACCAGTAACGCCCCCCAGTTGAGATTCACAACAGCCATGGGGTGGCTAAGAGTGTTGTTATCAGCATCAGTCACTTGGTACTGCCGACCAAGTAGGTGTTGTTCACGGTGAACCAGTTTCTCAATCACCATAGTAACACTGGCTCCTGTGTCCCTGTAGGCCTCAACCTCAACACCATTTATTAAGGGTAGTTGCTTGTACTTACCCATATTAAGGGGACAAGCAACAAAAGTGGCAAAGTCAATACCACCATCAGAGACTAAAACAGCCTCTGTGGTCTCCCTAACAAGACCAACCCCAACTACATTACCAATGGTGAGCCCAGCTACACCCTTTGATTGGCTATTTGTAGTATTCTTCCCACCACCACTGCTATTACTAGGGGCACTAGAGGACGCAGTTGGGGTTGTGGTGGTGGGAGCCTTGATGCTTTTCTTTGGACAAGTGAAATCACTTTCCCAATGGCCTTTACTTTTACATAAATAACACCATGGCTTCTTTTGATTGTTTGAAGAGGATTTGGACCCACCTCCCCCAGAGGATTTTTGTGGGCCTGATGAAGACTCAGAATTATTTTTATCTTTGTCCCCACCCTTGTCAGAAAACTTACCATCCTTCTTCTTGCCATCCTTGTCACCACCTGTATGAGCTTTTCTGCTCACTCTTGTTCTGACCCATTTGTCTGCCTTCTTTCCCAATTCTTGGGGAGAGGTCAGATCTGAGTCTACCAAGTACTGATGTAAAAAGTCAGACACACAATTATTCAAAATATGCTCTCTCAAAATAAGATTATATAGGCTTTCATGGCCAGTCACCTTACTGCCATGTAACCATCCCTCCAAGGCCTCCACTGAACAGTCTACAAAGTCTGTCCAGTCTTGAGAGGACTCTTTTCTGGTATCTCTGAACTGTATCCTTTATTGTTCAGTGGTTAAGCCAAATCCAGCTAAGAGTGCATCTTTCAAAACTTTGTAGTTGTTGGCATCACTCTCCCTGACAGTAAGGAGTCTGTCCCTACCTTTGCCAGTGAAAGATAGCCACAAGATAGCAGCCCACTGTCTTTGAGGGACCAACTGTACAATACAGGCCCTCTCAAGTGCTGAAAACCACTTGTTTATGTCATCCCCCTCCTTGTAAGGGGTGACAATCTTATATAGGTTCCTTGAATCTGTTTCTCTAACAGGATGACTATCAAGAATACTGCTGCTGCCACCATGGGAAACTAACCCCAACTTTTGTCTTTCCCGCTCTACAACTAGAGACTCCCTGTCTAAGGCCAACTGCTGCTGTCTCAGCTTTAGTCTGGCCTCTTCCAACCTCAGCTTTCTGAGTTCCCTGTCTAGGGTGTTATCCTCATGGTAAGAGGCTTGGGAATTATCTGACACAGAGGTGATGTGGGAATGGGCAGAAGTAGACCTATCTCTAACTACCTGAACTCTAGTTACCTGGCCTTTTGGAGTAAAAGGTGCCCTACTAGTGTGTGACCCCCCTCCCACTACCAGCTTCACTAGATGGCCTGTTAGTAGAAAGGTCTTTGGAAGTACCTTCCCTAGAATTCTCAGGGCCCTCCCCTGATTCTACTTGGGTACCCTCCTCCTCCAACTCCTGATCTTGGGTGGGACCAGACTGGTTCTGGTCACTTTCAAGCAAAAGACTAAGGAGAAGATCTTTGCTAGGGTTCTTACCATTCCCTAAACTTCTTTCTATGCAGAGACCCCTCAAACTTTTAAAGTTTAAATTATCATATGTTGTCTGCACAACTTTGGGAGTGGCCTCTACTACAGACATAGTTGCAAGAAAGAGTTTAGGAGAGAGATCAAAATTTAGCAAACTTTTAAAGAAAAGAGAAAAACTTTTTAAACTTTTCGGAAGCTTTTTAGAAAGATTTTAGAGAGAAAGTAAAACTGTTTAGGTTAACTGTGTATATTTATAAGTATTTAGAATATGGTTTTCTTATGAAAAGCACCAATGTCAAAGTGGTAAAGCAGTTACAAGTACTTATCCCACCGATGCAACACCAATGTAGAAGGCTGGCCTGGCTTATAGTGGGTACCCGATGGTACTTACACCTTGTGCCAGGTCCAGTTATCCCTTATTAGTAGATTAGTAGTGTTCTAGCATCCTAGGCTCATAGAGGTAGCTATAGCAGAGCAGCTTAGGCTGAGCTAGGAGACATGCAAAGCTCCTACTATACCACTTAAATCATATAGGTACTATATCATAAGAAACACAATACTCAGGGTTATTAAAAATAAAGGTACTTTATTTTAGTGACAATGTGCCAAAAATATCTCAGAGGATTTACTCCCTTAGGAGGTAAGTAAAGTACCCTAAATATACACACAAACCAAAATCAGGTAAGTAAACAGTTAGAAAAATAGTGAAAACACTGTAGAATACAATAGGATGCAATAGGCATAGGGGGAACACAAACCATATACCCTGAAAGTGGAATGCAAACCACGAATGGACCCCTAGGCTAGCGTAGTGTGTAGAGGGTCACTGGGAGTGTAATAAAACACTAAGGGTGTCCAAGATACCTGTAGGAAGTTGGATGTGTATGCACTATTTCAAAGTAAGGAATAGTATGCACAGAGTCCAAGGGTTCCCCTTAGAGGTAAGATAGTGGCAAAAAGAGATAATTCGAATGCTCTATTTTGTGGTAGTGTGGTCGAGCAGTAGGCTTATCAGAGGGTAGTGTTAAGCATTTGTTGTACACACACAGGCAATAAATGAGGAACACACACTCAGAGACAATTCCAGGCCAATAGGTTTTTGTATAGAAAAATATATTTTCTTAGTTTATTTTAAGAACCACTGGTTCAAGATTTACAAGTAATGTTTTGAATGAAAGGTACTTTACTTAGGAACTTTAGGAACTTTGAATTAGCAAAATAGCATATACAGTTTTCACATAAATGACATATAGCTATTTTAAAACTAGACACTGCAATTTTCAACAGTTCCTGGGGGAGGTAAGTGTTTGTTAGTTTTTGCAGGTAAGTAAACCACCTACGGGGTTCAAGTTTGGGTCCGAGGTAGCCCACCGTTGGGGGTTCAGAGCAACCCCAAAGTTACCACACCAGCAGCTCAGGGCCGGTCAGGTGCAGAGGTCAAAGTGGTGCCCAAAACGCATAGGCTTTAATGGAGAAGGGGGTGCCCCAGTTCCAGTCTGCCAGCAGGTAAGTACCCACGTCTTCGGAGGGCAGACCAGGGGGGGGTTTGTAGGGCACTGGGGGACACACAAGTTAGCACAAAAAGTACACCCTCAGCGGCACGGGGGCGGCCGGGTGCAGTGTGCAAACAAGCGTCGGGTTTGCAATAGAAATCAATGGGAGACCAAGGGTTCTCTTCAGCGATGCAGGCAGGCAAGGGGGGGGCTCCTCGGGGTAGCCACCACCTGGGCCACGGGAGAGGGCCACCTGGGGGTCGCTCCTGCACTGGAGGTCGGATCCTTCAGGTCCTGGGGGCTGCGGATGCAGAGTCTTTACCATGCCTCGGGTCTTCGAAGCAGGCAGTTGCGGTCAGGGGGAGCCTCGGGATTCCCTCTGCAGGCGTCGCTGTGGGGGCTCAGGGGGGTCAACTCTGGCTACTCACGGTCTCGTAGTCGCCGGGGAGTGCTCCCTGGGGTGTTTGTTCTCCATAAGTCGAGCCGGGGGCGTCGGGTGCAGAGTGCAAAGTCTCACGCTTCCAGCGGGAAACGTGTGTTGTTTCAAAGTTGCTCCTTTGTTGCAAAGTTGCAGTCTTTGGGGAACAGAGCCGCTGTCCTTGGGAGTTCTTGGTCCTTCTAGATGCAGGGTAGTCCTCTGAGGCTTCAGAGGTTGCTGGACCCTGGGAACGTGTCGCTGGAGCAGTGTCTTTAGAAGTGGGGAGACAGGCCGGTAGAGCTGGGGCCAAAGCAGTTGGTGTCTCCATCTTCTCTGCAGGGTTTCAGTTCAGCAGTCCTCTTCTTCTTAGGTTGCAGGAATCTTTATTCCTAGGTTCTGGGGAGTCCTTAAATACTAAATTTAAGGGTGTGTTTAGGTCTGGGGGTTAGTAGCCAATGGCTACTAGCCCTGAGGGTGGCTACACCCTCTTTGTGCCTCCTCCCTGAGGGGAGGGGGGCACATTCCTATCCCTATTGGGTGAATCCTCCATCTGCAAGATGGAGGATTTCTAAAAGTCAGAGTCACCTCAGCTCAGGACACCTTAGGGGCTGTCCTGACTGGCCAGGGACTCCTCCTTGTTTTTCTCATTATCTCCTCCGGCCTTGCCGCCAAAAGTGGGGCTGTGGCCAGAGGGGGCGGGCAACTCCACTAGCTGGAGTGCCCTGGGGTGCTGTAACAAAGGGGGTGAGCCTTTGAGGCTCACCGCCAGGTGTTACAGTTCCTGCAGGGGGAGGTGTGAAGCACCTCCACCCAGTACAGGCTTTGTTACTAGCCACGGAGTGACAAAGGCACTCTCCCCATGTGGCCAGCAACATCTCTGGTGTGTGGCAGGCTGCTAAAACCAGTCAACCTACACGGGTAGTTGGTTAAGGTTTCAGGGGGCACCTCTACGGTGCCCTCTGGGGTGTGTGTTACAATAAAATGTACATGGCTACCCTGTACTTACAATGTCTAAGGTTTTGCTTAGGCACTGTAGGGGCATAGTGCTCATGCACTTATGCCCTCACTTATGGTATAGTGCACCCTGCCTTAGGGCTGTAAGGCCTGCTAGAGGGGTGACTTATCTATACTTCATAGGCAGTGTGAGGTTGGCATGGCACCCTGAGGGGAGTGCCATGTCGAATTAGTAGTTTTATCCCCACTAGCACACACAAGCTGGCAAGCAGCGTGTCTGTGCTGAGTGAGGGGTCCCCAGGGTGGCATAAGACATGCTGCAGCCCTTAGAGACCTTCCCTGGCATCAGGGCCCTTGGTACCAGGGGTACCAGTTACAAGGGACTTACCTGGATGCCAGGGTGTGCCATTTGTGGAAACAAAGGTACAGGTTAGGGAATGAACACTGGTACTGGGGCCTGGTTAGCAGGCCTCAGCACACTTTCAAATCTTAACTTAGCATCAGCAATGGCAAAAAGTCAGGGGGTAACCATGCCAAGGAGGCATTTCCTTACACAACCCCCCCCAAACGAAAGAGGATGAGACTAACCTTTCCCAAGAGAGTCTTCATTTTCTAAGTGGAAGAACCTGGAAAGGCCATCTGCATTGGCATGGGCAGTCCCAGGTCTGTGTTCCACTATAAAGTCGATTCCCTGTAGGGAGATGGACCACCTCAACAGTTTTGGATTTTCACCTTTCATTTGCATCAGCCATCTGAGAGGTCTGTGGTCAGTCTGAACTACAAAGTGAGTACCAAAGAGGTATGGTCTCAGCTTCTTCAGGGACCAAACCACAGCAAAGGCCTCCCTTTCAATGGCACTCCAACGCTGCTCCCTGGGGAGTAACCTCCTGCTAATGAAAGCAACAGGCTGGTCAGGGCCATCATCATTTGTTTGGGACAAAACTGCCCCTATTCCATGTTCAGAGGCATCTGTCTGCACAATGAACTGCTTGGAGTAATCTGGAGCTTTGAGAACTGGTGCTGTGCACATTGCTTGTTTCAGGGTGTCAAAGGCCTGTTGGCATTCTACAGTCCAGTTTACTTTCTTGGGCATTTTCTTGGAGGTAAGTTCTGTGAGGGCTGTCACTATAGATCCATATCCCTTCACAAACCTCCTGTAGTACCCAGTCAAGCCAAGGAATGCCCTGACTTGAGTCTGGGTTTTTGGAGCTGCCCAGTCCAGAATAGTCTGGATCTTAGGCTGGAGTGGCTGAACTTGGCCTCCACCTACAATGTGACCCAAGTAAACCACAGTTCCCTGTCCTATCTGGCATTTGGATGCCTTGATAGAGAGGCCTGCTGCTTGCAGAGCCTTCAAAACCTTCTTCAGGTGGACCAGGTAATCCTGCCAGCTGGAGCTAAAGACAGCAATATCGTCAAGATAAGCTGCACTAAAGGACTCCAAGCCAGCAAGGACTTGATTCACCAACCTTTGGAAGGTGGCAGGGGCATTCTTTAAACCAAAGGGCATAACAGTAAACTGATAAAGCCCATCAGGCGTGGAGAATGCTGTCTTTTCTTTTGCTCCTGGTGCCATTTTGATTTGCCAGTACCCTGCTGTCAAGTCAAAGGTACTTAAGTATTTGGCAGCACCTAGTTTGTCAATCAATTCATCTGCCCTTGGAATTTGATGGGCATCTGTCTTGGTGACAAAATTAAGTCCTCTGTAGTCCACACAAAACCTCATCTCTCTCTTTCCATCTTTGGTGTGAGGTTTGGGGATTAAGACCACTGGGTTAGCCCAGGGGCTGTCAGAGTGCTCAATGACTCCCAATTCTAGCATCTTGTGGACTTCCACCTTGATGCGTTCCTTAACTTGGTCAGACTGTCTGAAAATTTTGTTTTTGAAAGGCATGCTGTCTCCTGTGTCCACATCATGGATACACAGGTGTGTCTGACCAGGGATTAGGGAAAAGAGCTCAGCAAACTGTTGCAGGACCTTACTACAGTCAGATTGCTGTTGGCCAGAGAGGGTGTCTGAGTAGATCACTCCATCAACTGAGCCATCTTTAGGGTCTGTGGAGAGGAGAGCAGGGAGAGGTTTACTCTCTGCTTCCTGGTCCTCATCTGTTACCATCAACAGATTCACATCTGCCCTATCATGGAAGAATTTTAGGTGGTTCGCATGGATCACCCTTTTGGGGGTCCTACTAGTGCCTAGGTTTACCAGGTACGTGACCTGACTCTTCTTTTCTAGCACTGGGTAAGGGCCACTCCATCTGTCCTGAAGTGCCCTGGGAGCCACAGGCTCCAGAACCCAGACTTTCTGCCCTGGCTGAAATTCAACCATTGCAGCCTTTTGGTCATACCAAAACTTCTGGAGCTGTTGGCTGGCCTCAAGATTTTTACTTGCCTTCTCCATATACTCTGCCATCCTTGAACATAGGCCTAGTACATAGTCCACTATATCTTGCTTAGGCTCATGAGAGGTCTCTCCCAGCCTTCTTTCACAAGAGCTAGTGGTCCCCTTACAGGATGGCCAAACAGAAGTTCAAAGGGGGAAAACCCTACTCCCTTCTGAGGCACCTCTCTGTAAGCGAAAAGCAGACATGGCAAGGGGACATCCCATCTCCTTTTGAGTTTTTCAGGGAGCCCCATGATCATGCCTTTCAATGTCTTGTTGAACCTTTCAACAAGACCATTGGTTTGTGGATGGTATGGTGTGGTGAATTTGTAAGTCACCCCACACTCATTCCACATATGTTTCAGGTATGCTGACATAAAGTTGGTACCTCTGTCAGACACCACCTCCTTAGGAAATCCCACTCTGGTAAAAATACCAATGAGTGCCTTGGCTACTGCAGGGGCAGTAGTCGACCTAAGGGGAATTGCTTCAGGGTATCTAGTAGCATGATCCACTACTAGTAGTATGTATTGGTTCCCTGAGGCTGTGGGAGGTTCAAGTGGACCCACTATGTCCACACCCACTCTTTCAAAGGGGACTCCCACCACTGGAAGTGGAAAGAGGGGGGCCTTTGGGTGTCTACCTGTCTTACCACTGGCTTGACAGGTGGCACAGGAGACACAAAACTCCTTCACCTTCTGGGACATGTTGGGCCAATAGAAGTGGTTGACTAACCTCTCCCACGTCTTGGTCTGTCCCAAATGCCCAGCAAGAGGAATGTCATGAGCTAAGGTTAGAATGAACTCCCTAAACTCCTGAGGCACTACTACTCTCCTAGTGGCACCAGGTTTGGGATCTCTTGCCTCAGTGTAAAGGAGTCCATCTTCCCAATAGACTCTATGTGTTCCTGTTATTTTTCCTTTGGTCTCTTCAGCAGCTTGCTGCCTAAGGCCTTCAAGAGAGGGACAGGTTTCTTGCCCCTTACACAACTGTTCCCTTGAGGGTCCCCCTGGGCCTAGGAGCTCAACCTGATATGGTTCTAACTACAGAGGCTCAGTTCCCTCAGAGGGCAGAACTTCTTCCTGAGAAGATAGGTCCTCTTTTTCTTGCTGTGTTGAAGCTGGTTCCCCAGTCTTCTTTCCTTTTCTCTTGGAGGGTTGGGCCCTTTTTCCAGGCTCTAACACCACTTTTTCACTCGCACTGTGCCCTTGTCTTGACACACACCAGTTCAGGGATACCCAGCATGGCTGCATGGGTCTTTAGTTCTACTTCAGCCCATGCTGAGGACTCCAGGTCATTTCCAAGCAAACAGTCTACAGGGATATTTGAGGAGACCACTACCTGTTTCAGGCCATTGACCCCTCCCTACTCTAAAGTTACCATAGCCATGGGATGTACTTTAGTCTGATTGTCAGCATTGGTGACTGGATAAGTTTGTCCAGCCAGGTATTGACCAGGGGAAACCAGTTGCTCTGTCACCATGGTGACACTGGCACCTGTATCCCTCAGGCCTTCTACACTTTGCCCATTAATTAAGAGTTGCTGGCTGTATTTTTGCATATTAGGGGGCCAGGCAGCCAGTGTTGCTAAATCTACCCCACCCTCAGAGACTAATGTAGCTTCAGTGTGAACCCTGATTTGCTCTGGGCACACTGTTGATCCCACCTGGAGACTGGCTATTCCAGTGTTAGCTGGAGTAGATTTAGAAGTGGAACCTTTCTTGGGACAGGCCTTGTCTCCAGTTTGGTGTCCCTGCTGATTACAGCTACGACACCAGGCCTTTTTGGGATCAAAGTTTTTACCCTTGTACCCAAAATTGGATTGTGAAGAGGCTCTGGGCCCACCCTCCTGAGCAGGTTTTTGGGGCCCTGTAGAAGACTCTTTACTATTTTTCCCTTTGGATGTCTGAACACTCTTCCCTTGGGGAGGCTTTGTGACCCCTTTCTTTTGGTCACCCCCTGTGGAAGCCTTGGTCACCCTAGTCTTGACCCAATGGTCCGCCTTCTTTCCCAATTCTTGGGGAGAAATTGGTCCTAGGTCTACCAGATGCTGATGCAGTTTATCATTGAAACAATTACTTAACAGGTGTTCTTTCACAAATAAATTGTACAGCCCATCATAATCATTTACACCACTGCCTTGAATCCAACCATCCAGTGTTTTCACTGAGTAGTCAACAAAATTAACCCAGGTCTGGCTCGAGGATTTGTGATGGATACAACTACCTGTGGATTCCTCACCTTATGAATTCGTCCTTGCGTCAGCATCCGACAGAAAGTCTTCTTCCTAGCTGTCTACGTCGACGAGGACGTCATAATGGCAGGACTCCACGTGACTCCGTTTGACGTCAATGTGCCAATAAGAGGTCCTCGTCAGCGTACTGATGTCAGTTTTTTCTTTTTCCGTGCCTTCGACGCCAATGGTTTTTCTTCCTGGCTCGTAGATAACTGTAACGATTTTTGGTGGATACAATGTCGCCTCCGAAGAAGTTCGGTTTCAAGCCGTGTAGAGAATGCGGGGGTTCGAATGTCAGTGACCGACCCCCACTCGGACTGTATTTGGTGCCTTAGTTCGGAACATGATGTGGAAGGTTGCTCTTCGTGTCAGAGCATGAATCCAAAAGGTCTGAAGGAGCGTGAGGCAAAGCTCTTCTTAGCTAAAGCAAAGAAGAAGGGCCATAAAAAGGTTTCCTCCCATGCTTCTCCCAAGAAGCATAAGAAGCGGCGTCATCATGACTCTCGGCGCCGGCATGAATCTCGGCGCCGTTCGGAGCGGAGCCGATCGAGGAGCCGATCGAGGTCGAAGTCTTGTTCTTCACGACGCCAGAAGACATGGGAGATGAGTCCTACTGTCACGCCTCAGCAGGAGAGTCCAGAGTTGTCACCGGCGCCTTCAGTTTTTGAGGTCACTCAATGTAGCCCTCACTTTTCGCCAGTGCCAAGGGATCCTGATGTTCAGCAGACATCTGCACAACAGTACCCGGCTTTCCCGACTCCAGGGACGGATCCGGCCGCATTTTTTAACGCAATGTATGCTGTCTTTCAATCCATGGCCCCTGCTGGTGCACCGGCGAGTCCCATGGGGCCATTGGCATTCAATTTGGGCTCACCGGCATTCTTGCCCTTCTGCCCTACAGAGACTGGCTGTTCGGCGCCTAGGGTCTCCCCTGGCAGGAGTCCTCCACCTGTGACTGTGGATCCGCCTGCACGTCAACCGACTCCTTCTCCGCGCCATCCGGCGTTGTTGTTGTCTCCATCCAGACCGGCTCCATCACCTTCCGGCAAGTCGACTTCGAGAAGGTCATCAGCTGACTTCGTGCCGGATGAGCCTAGGATCCTTCCTGGCCCTGTTCGGGGTTTGAGATCATCGGCGTCGATGGATTCTTTGTCGACGCCGGCCCTGGAAAAACATCTTAGATCTCGGAGGAAGGCATTGAGACTTCTGGAGGAGGAGGAATACAGACAGCTTGAGGAAGGTGAGATCGAGCCTTCTGATGACTCCCAGGGTCTTGCCACTGCAAGTGGTTTGGATACTTCCCCGGAGTTGGACATTGCATCTCCGGGGAAGTTTACTGAAGAGGCCGCTTCTTCCATGCAGTGGTGAGAAAGGTAGCTGAGTATCTGGATTTGCCGTTGTCTGTGGCAGAAGTAAAAACTAACCTGCTCAACCCTCTTCCTCCAGTGCTGACCCTTTGCTGCCTTTCAATGAGGCTTTGACTGAGCCTATTTTGGACCTCTGGAAAAAGCCAATGACATCTCCTGCTGTGAACAGAGCAGTGGCGAGGAGACATAGAAGTGCCCCAGGAGATCCGTTTTTTCTGTCTCGTCACCCAACTCCGGAGAGCTTGGTAGTTCAGGCGTCATGTTCTGCAAAGACTGCCCCTGGAACATTCCCTGGAGTTACGACTGATAGGGAATCCAAGAGGATGGAGCAGTCTTCAAAGAAGATTTTTTCGTCTTGCAGCATGGCCCTTAAAGCTACTAATTCCACCTGTGTGCTAGGCAGATACATCCATGCCCCAATGGACTCTGCTAAGGAAATGGCGAGGGATCTGCCACAGGAGATGCAGAAATCATTTGGGTCCCTTTTCTTGGATGCTCAAGCTGCTGCACAGCAGATTATACAATCTGGCCTGGATACCTCGGATTCCATTGCCAGGGCCATGGGAACATCGGTGGCTACAAGGAGGCATGCCTGGTTAAGGTCCTCTGGTTTCTCATCAGACGTACAATCCACCTTAATGGACCTTCCATTTGACGGGGAAAAGCTGTTTGGGGACAAAGCAGACTCTGCCCTTGAACGGTTTAAGGACTGTCGGGCTACAGCTAAATCCCTGGGATTACAGACCTCTTCTACAACGCCTTATAGACCTTTTCGTAGGTTTTGAGGGTTTATTCGAGGCTCTGCCTTTCGAAGGTCACAGTCTTACGCCCAGCAACCTGTTGTTACCATGTTAGCAAAGGGCGTATAGAGTTGGTGCCGTTGCAGGAAAGGGGTCAGGGGTGTTATTCAAGATATTTCCTGATTCCCAAAGTGGACGGTCAGTTGCGGCCAATCCTAGACTTGAGGATTTTGAATTTGTTCCTCAAGCAGGAAAAATTCAAAATGCTGACCCTAGCGCAGGTGCTATTGGCGTTGAACGAAGGAGACTGGATGTTGTCTGTCGACTTGCAGGACGCGTACTTTCATGTTCCCATAATCAAGTCGCACAGGAAGTATCTCTGTTTTGTGGTCGGATCGCAACACTACCAGTTTGCTGTCCTTCCTTTTGGACTCACTTCAGCACCTCGGGTTTTCACGAAGGTGATGTCAGTTGTTGCAGCACATCTCAGAAGGAGGGAGGTAGCAGTCTTTCCCTACCTGGACGATTGGTTGATCAAAGCCAAGTCTCCAGAGCTTGTGTTGTCTCATCTGCGAATGACAACCCAGTTGTTGTTCGATCTGGGTTTTTCTGTGAATGTGCCCAAATCTCACCTAGAGCCCTCTCAACGCCTCCTGTTCATAGGGGCAGTACTGGACACGACAATGTTTCGGCCCTACCCCCCGCCTCAGCGGGTTCAGGACATTCAGGCGCTGATTCAGTTGTTTCAAATTGGAGTGGCAGTTCCAGTCCTCAAGGTCTTACGCCTGCTAGGTCTGTTTGCTTCTTGCATTCTGTTGGTCACTCATGCTCTCTGGCATATGAGGGCTCTTCAGTGGTGCCTCCGCAGACAGTGGTTCCAGCACAAGGGGGATCTCAGGGATTCAATAAAGATCTCCAAGGACGCTGTAGCGGATCTGCTTTGGTGGGCAGAGGACGGCAACCTTTCCCAAGGAAAACCGTTTTCACTGCCTCCTCCAGTGGCCACAGTGATTTTGGATGCTTCCACTCTAGGGTGGGGAGCTCATCTGGGGGACCTGGAGATCAAGAGTCATTGGTCTCCAGCGGAACAGATGTTGCATATCAATCTGTTGGAATTGCGGGCAGTATGTTTGGTGCTCAAGGCCTTCCTCCCTTCCCTTCGCAGTCAGTCAGTTCAAATCCTGACGGACAACACTACTGCGATGTGGTATATAAATAAACAGGGAGGAGTAGGGTGGTACCTTCTCTGCAGAGAAGCCTTGCGACTTTGGTCCTGGGCTCAGGACCATCAGATTTGCTTGATAGCAAATCATTTGGCTGGGGTGCTGAATGTACGAGCGGACGGTCTCAGTCGTCACTTCTCAATAAATCACGAGTGGCGTCTACATCCGGATCTAGTCCTCCACATCTTCGGGATGTGGGGTGCTCCTCAGGTGGATTTATTCGCCACTCGGGAGAACGCTCATTGCCCGTTATTCTGCAGCCTCCAGTATCCGATGCAAGGGGCGTTGGGGGACGCGTTTCAGATGTCCTGGAGCGGCCAGTTGCTTTACACGTTTCCTTCCATATCCTTGATTCCTCGAGTTCTGAGAAAAATTCGTCAAGACCGGGCCCGAGTCATCTTGGTGGCTCCGGACTGGCCTAGAAGGGTATGGTATACAGACCTGCTTGAACTCTCTCAGTGCCTTCCGCTCCGTCTCCCGCTCAGGGCAGACCTCCTCTCACAATCGCAGGGACAGGTTCTACACCCCCACCTCCAGAGCCTGCACCTTCATGCCTGGAGATTGAACGGGGCAACCTGAGTTCCTTTTCTCTCCCTCTGGATGTAGTGGATGTTATTCTCTCGTCCAGGCGACACTCCACTAAATCTATTTATGCCGGTAGGTGGGCAAAATTTGTGCTTTGGTGTCGAGAGAACCAAAAAGATCCCTTAAAAGCCCACCTTTCAGATGTACTTTTGTTTGCTCTTAGTTTGGCAAAGAAAGGCTGTGTGATAGCTACAGTTAAGGGTTATTTGGCGGCTCTGTCGGCGTTTCTTTGCCTTCCGGACCAGCCATCTTTATTTAAGTCTCCAATTGTAAATAGGTTCCTTAAGGGTTTGGTGAATAGATTTCCTCCTACTCCCTTTCATATGCCTCAGTGGGACTTAAATCTTGTTTTGACATTCTTAATGGGTTCGCCTTTCGAGCCCATGCATTCATGTCCATTAAGATATTTAGGGGGTCATTCCGACCCTGGCGGTCCGCGAATGACGGAAGCACCGCCAACAGGCTGGCGGTGCTTCCTTGCCCATTCTTACCGTGGCGGTAAAGCCGCGTCAGAAAACCGGGGGCGGCGGTTTCCCGCCGGTGTTCCCCCGGCTGGGCGAATCCGCCATGGCGGCGCTGGGGATTCTGCCCCCCTTACCGCCAGCCTGTTTCTGCCGGTTGTCACCACCAGGAAGAGGCTGGCGGTAACGGGTGTCTAGGGGCCCCTGGGGGCCCCTGCACTGTCCATGCCACTGGCATAGGCAGTGCAGGGGCCCCCTAACAGGGCCCCAGCCTGCTTTTTACTGTCTGCCTAGCAGACATTGAAAAGCGCGACGGGTGCAACTGCACCCGTCGCACACCTGCAACACCGCCGGCTCCATTCGGAGCCGGCTTCAGTGTTGCAGGCCGCCTTCCCGCTGGGCCGGCGGGCGCTAACAATGTTAGCGCCCGCCGGCCCAGCGGGAAGGTCGGAATGGTCCCAGCGGTCTTTTGACCGCAGAGTGGCCAAATGGCGGTTCCCGCCAGGCGGGTGGCGACCGCCGCCCGCCAGGGTCAGAATGACCCCCTTAGTCTTGAAGACCGTTTTCTTAATCGCAATCACTTCTGCCAGGAGGATTGGAGAGCTTCAAGCTCTTTCCGTTAAGCCTCCTTTTACCATGTTTTTCCCTGATAAAGTGGTTCTAAAAACCAGGGCTGCTTTTCTGCCGAAAGTTGTCACCCCTTTTCATATAGGGCAATCTATCACTCTACCTGCGTTTTACTCTCCTCTCCAACCGTCTAAAGAGGAAGAGAGGCTCCATAGGTTGCCCCCTAGGAGGGCCCTGAGTTTCTACCTTGAGAGAACTAAGGACTTTCGCTTAGATGATCAACTGTTTGTTGGGTATGCTGGACAGCGAAAGGGCAGAGCGGTCCAGAAACGAACACTCTCCAGGTGGGTCATCTTGTGTATTAAGATTTGTTACTCTCTGGCGAAAAAAGTCCCTCCTGAAGGTATCAGGGCCCACTCTACTAGGGCTAAGTCTGCATCCTCAGCCCTAGCGAGAGGAGATCCGTTAATAGATATATGTAAAGCGGCAACTTGGGCGTCCTTCCATACTTTCGTAAAACATTATTGTTTGGACTCTGAGATGAGGAGGGACGGTCATTTTGCTCACTCGGTATTGCAAGATTTCTTGGTCTAATCAGGCGGGCACCCACCACCGAGTGCGGTACTGCTTGGGACTCTAGGAATCCACAGGTAGTTATATCCATCAGAAGAACAAGTTACTTACCTTCAGTAACGCTTTTTCTGGTGGATACACTAACTACCTGTGGATTCCTCACGGTCCCTCCGCCTCCCCGTTGCCTGCCTGATTACACTCTTATCTTGCAGTATTTAGATTAATGTTTCTTCTTATATTTATATATTTGTATATATCTATATATATATATATTTTTGTATATTCATGTATTTAAAGTAATAATGTAAATATATGGTTTCAATGGACAAGATTATTGTGTTTGTATATATTTATGTATATCAATTTTCATGGTCGGTTTACACCTGTTCGCCTCAAAGGCACAAAAAAAATGAGGTGAAACTGACGTCAGTACGCCGACGAGGCCCTCTTATTGGCACGTTGACGTCAGACGGAGTCACGTGGAATCGTGCCATTATGACGTCCTCGTCGACGTAGACAGCTAGGAAGAAGACTTTCCGTCGGATGCTGGCGCAAGGATCGAATTCATAAGGTGAGAAATCCACAGGTAGTTAGTGTATCCACCAGAAAAAGCGTTACCGAAGGTAAGTAACTTGTTCTTTTGAGCCCCCCTGAACCTAATTCTATACTCCTCAGTGGAGAATCCAAAGCCCTCAATCAGGGTAGCCTTCATGAGGTCATAGGATTCTGCATCTTTTCCAGAGAGTGTGAGGAGTCTATCCCTACACTTTCCAGTGAACATTTCCCAAAGGAGAGCACACCAGTGACATCTGTTTACTTTACTGGTTGCACAAGCCCTCTCAAAAGCTGTGAACCATTTGGTGATGTCATCACCATCTTCATATTTAGTTACAATCGCTTTAGGGATTTTCAACATGTCAGGAGAATCTCTGACCCTATTTATGTTGCTGCCACCATGGATGGGACCAAAACCCATCTCTTGTCTTTCCCTTTCTATGGCTAGGAGCTGTCTCTCTAAAGCCAATCTTTTGACCATCCTGGCTAACAGTAGGCCATCTTCACTGAGGCTATCCTCAGTGATTCTAGAGGTGCTGGACTCTCCTGTGAGAGAAGCAGCATCTCTGACTATCACAGTTGGAGTCAGGGTTTGAGGAGCCCTGTTCTCCCTAACCAGGACTGGAGGTGGGACTTCCTCCACATCACTAGTTTCCCCCTCTGTGAGGTCATCCTCAGAGGGGTTGTTTTTGGCAAACTCTGCCAAAAGCTCCTGGAGCTGTAATTTGGTAGGGTTTGAACCAGTCTTAATATTTTTTAATTTGCAGAGAGACCTTAACTCTCTTATCCTAAGTTGTAGGTAACGGGTGATGTCGAGTTCCATCACATTCTCTTCTGCATTAGACATTATGGGGGTTATTTTGACCCTGTCGGTACGGGACCGCCAGGGCTAAAACGACAGAAGCACCGCCAACAGGCTGGCGGTGCTTCCAGGCGTATTACGACCACGGCGGAAGCGCCGCGGTCGCACCGACGGGGCCGGCGGTATTCCGCTACTTTTGCCCCAGCAAGCAGCGCTGCCCAGGGGATTACGAGTCCACGACCGCCAGCCTTTTTCTGGCAGTTTGCACCGCCAGGAAAAGGCTGGCGGAACAGGGAGTCATGGGGCCCCTGGGAGCCCCTGCACTGCCCATGCAACTGGCATGGGCAGTGCAGGGGCCCCCTGACAGGGCCCCATGCAGCTTTTCACTGTCTGCTATGCAGACAGAGAAAAGCGCGACGGGTGCAACTGCACCCGTCGCACGGCCGCAACACCACCGGCTCCATTTGGATCCGGCTCCTATGTTGCGGCTGTGATCCCTGCTGGGCCGGCGGGCGGAAACCAGGTTTCAGCCCGCCGGCCCAGCGGGGATCTCCAAATGGCCGCGGCGGGGGTGCGGCTGCATTGGCGGCCGCATGGCGGTCAGATCAACTTTGTAATGACCCCCTATGTTTCTAAAAGTTGGAATACTTTTTAAGAATCTAAAACTATCTCTAGAACTTAATTCAAACTTTTACAAAACTTTTAATCTCTAAAAGAAATGCTAACAGGGACTAACACAAGGCCCTAGCAGAAAAATAGCTCAAATTTCAAAAATCAGTTTCTAATGCCAATTTTGGGAATTTAGTCGTGTGATCAAGTATTGGCTGAGTAGTCCAGTAAATGCAAAGTCTTGTACCCCACCGCTGATCCACCAATGTAGGAAGTTGGCTCTGTATGCACTATTTCAAAGTAAGAAATAGTATGCACAGAGTCCAAGGGTTCCCCTTAGAGGTAAGATAGTGGCAAAAAGAGATAATTCTAATGCTCTATTTTGTGTTAGTGTGGTGGAGCAGTAGGCTTATCAGAGGGTAGTGTTAAGCATTTGTTGTACACACACAGGCAATAAATGAGGAACACACACTCAGAGACAATTCCAGGCCAATAGGTTTTTGTATAGAAAAATATATTTTCTTAGTTTATTTTAAGAACCACAGGTTCAAGATTTACAAGTAATGCTTTGAATGAAAGGTACTTCACTTAGGAACTTTAGGAACTTTGAATTAGCAAAATAGCATATACAGTTTTCACATAAATGACATATAGCTATTTTAAAACTAGACAGTGCAATTTTCAACAGTTCCTGGGGGAGGTAAGTGTTTGTTAGATTTTGCAGGTAAGTAAACCACATACGGGGTTCAAGTTCGGGTCCAAGGTAGCCCACCGTTGGGGGTTCAGAGCAACCCCAAAGTTACCACACCAGCAGCTCAGGGCCGGTCAGGTGCAGAGGTCAAAGTGGTGCCCAAGACACATAGGCTTCAATGGACAAGGGGGTGCCCCGGTTCCAGTCTGCCAGCAGGTAAGTACCCGTGTCTTCGGAGGGCAGACCAGGGGGGTTTTGTAGGGCACCGGGGGGACACAAGTTAGCACAGAAAGTACACCCTCAGCGGCACAGGGCGGCCGGGTGCAGTGTGCAAACAAGCGTCTGGTTTGCAATAGAAATCAATGGGAGACCAAGGGGTCTGTTCAGCGATGCAGGCAGGCAATGGGGGGGCTCCTCGGGGTAGCCACCACCTGGGCAAGGGAGAGGGCCACCTGGGAGTCATTCCTGCACTGGAGGTCGGATCCTTCAGGTCCTGGGGGCTGCGGATGCAGAGTGTTTACCAGGCGTCGGGTCTTCGAAGCAGGCAGTCGCGGTCAGGGGGAGCCTCTGGATTCCCTCTGCAGGCGTCTCTGTGGGGGCTCAGGGGGGTCAACTCTGGCTACTCACGGTCTCATAGTCGCCAGGGAGTCCTCCTTGGGGTGTTTGTTCTCCACAAGTCGAGCCGGGGGCGTCTGGTGCAGAGTGCAAAGTCTCACGCTTCCGGCGGGAAACGTGTGTTGTTTCAAAGTTGCTTCTTTGTTGCAAAGTTGCAGTCTTTGGGGAACAGAGCCGCTGTCCTCAGGAGTTCTTGGTCCTTCTAGATGCAGGGTAGTCCTCTGAGGCTTCAGAGGTTGCTGGACCCTGGGAACGCGTCGCTGGAGCAGTGTCTTTAGAAGTGGGGAGACAGGCCGGTAGAGCTGGGGCCAAAGCAGTTGGTGTGTCCGCATTCTCTGCAGGTTTTTCAGTTCAGCAGTCTTCTTCTTAGGTTGCAGGAATCTGCGTTCCTAGGTTCTGGGGAGTCCTTAAATACTAAATTTAAGGGTGTGTTTAGGTCTGGGAGGTTAGTAGCCAATGGCTACTAGCCCTGAGGGTGGCTACACCCTCTTTGTGCCTCCTCCCTGAGGGGAGGGGGGCACATTCCTATCCCTATTGGGGGAATCCTCCATCTGCAAGGTGGAGGATTTCTAAAAGTCAGAGTCACCTCAGCTGAGGACACCTTAGGGGCTGTCCTGACTGGCCAGTGACTCCTCATTGTTTTTCTCATTATCTCCTCCGGCCTTGCCGCCAAAAGTGGGGCCATGGCCGGAGGGGGCGGGCAACTCCACTAGCTGGAGTGCCCTGGGGTGCTGTAACAAAGGGGGTGAGCCTTTGAGGCTCACCGCCAGGTGTTACAGTTCCTGCAGGGGGAGGTGTGAAGCACCTCCACCCAGTACAGGCTTTGTTACTAGCCACAGAGTGACAAAGGCGCTCTCCCCATGTGGCCAGCAACATGTCTGGTGTGTGGCAGGCTGCTAAAACCAGTCAGCCTACACGGGTAGTTGGTTAAGGTTTCAGGGGGCACCTCTAAGGTGCCCTCTGGGATGTGTGTTACAATAAAATGTACACTGGCATCAGTGTGCATTTATTGTGTTGAGAAGTTTGATACCAAACTTCACAGTTTTCAGTGTAACCATTATGGTGCTGTGGAGTTCATGACAGACTCCCAGACCATATACTCTTATGGCTACCCTGTACTTACAATGTTTAAGGTTTTGCTTATGCACTGCAGGGGTATAGTGCTCATGCACTTATGCCCTCACCTATGGTATAGTGCACCCTGCCTTAGGGCTGTAAGGGTACCAGGGGTACCAGTTACAAGGGACTAACCTGGATGCCAGGGTGTGCCAATTGTGGAAACAAAGGTACAGGTTAGGGAAAGAACACTGGTGCTGGGGCCTGGTTAGCAGGCCTCAGTACACTTTAAAATCATAACTTAGCATCAGCAAAGGCAAAATGTCAGGGGGTAACCATGCCAAGGAGGCATTTCCTTACAATACCCCACCCCAAGACTCTGGAAAGTAGGAGTAAAGTACCACTATTTCCCAAGAAACACACTAAACTCGTGCTAGAGGATTCTGCAAAGACCACAACAGTCTGCAATGCACTGAAGATGGATTCCTGGACCTGAGGACCTGCAAAGGAAGGAGACCAAGTCCAAGAGTCAGAAAAGTGTCCGGGGGGGCAGGAGCCCACTAAACCCCGGATGAAGGTGAAAAATGGCTGCCTCCGGATGAAAGAAGCTGAAGATTTTGCAACAACAAAAGGTGCTAGGAATATTTTCTTCGTGCTCAAGATGTCCCACGGAGTGCTGGAGGATGCAGAGTTGTTTCTTTGGCAAAAGACCACAAACAAGCCTTGCTAGGTGCAAGAGTTGCAGTTGAAGAAAAAGGGTGCTGCCCGGGCCCAGGAAGGACCAGGATATTGCCATTTGAGAGAGGAGACAGAAGAAGCCCTCAGCAATGTAGAGAGCCCATGCACAAGAAGATAGCACCCCTAGAAGCACTTGAACAAAGGTTCAAGAAGTCTGAACATGGCGGTTGTCTCAACACTGCAAAAGAGGGTCCCACGAAGCCGGAGATCAACTCAGGAGCTGAGCATTGCAGAACAGAGTGCTGGGGACCTGGGCTTGGCTGTACACAAAGAATTTCTTGAAAATGTGCACAGAAGCCCTAGTAGCTGCAGTTCACGAAACAGTTGAGAAAGCTGGCAGGATTAGATGCTACAATGTCTTCTTGCTACTTTGTTGCAGTTTTGCAGGCGTCCTGGAGCAGTCAGCGGTCAATCCTTGGCAGAAATCGGAGAGAGAGGTACAGAGGAACTCTGAGGAATTCTTGCATGTCGTTATCTGAGGAAAGGCCCACTGCAGAGACCCTAAATAGCCCTCAGAGGAGGAATGGCCACCTAGTCAGCTAAGCACCTATCAAGAGGGGTCTCTGACGTCACCTGCTGCTACTGGCCACTCAGAGGCCTCCAGAGTGCCCTCACACCTCTGGATCCAACATGGCAGAGGTCTGGGACACACTGGAGGAGCTCTGGGCACCACCCCTGTGGTGGTGATGGACAGGGGAGTGGTCACTCCCCTTTCCTTTGTCCAGTTTTGCCACAGAGTAGGGACTGGAGGTTCCCTGAACCTGTGTAAACTGGCTTATGCAAGGAGGGCACCATATGTGCCCTTCAAAGCATTTCCAGAGGTTGGGAGAGGCTACTCCTCCCCAGCCCTTAACACCGATTTCCAAAGGGAGACGGTGTAACACCCTCTCTTAGAGAAAATTCTTTGTTCTGCCTTCCTGAGACTAGGCTGCCCAGACTCCAGGAGGGCAGACCCCTGTCTGTGGGGTGGCAGCAGCGGTAGCTGCAGAGAAAACCCCAGAGAGCTGGTTTGGCAGTACCCGGGGTACATTGTGGAGTCCCAGGGATGCATGGGATTGGCACCCCAATACCATATTTGGCATGGGGGGACAATTCCATGATCTTAGCCATGTTACATGGCCATATTCGGAATTACCATTGTGAAGCTACAATGTAATGGTAAGCATGTAATGGTGTCCCTGCACTCACAAAGTCCGGGGAAATGGCCCTGAACTATGTGGGGGCACCTTTGCTAGTGCAAGGATGCCCTCACACTTAGTATCTTTGCACCTAACCTTCAGCAAGTGAAGGCTTGACACATAGGTGACTTATACGTTACTTGAGTGCAGTGAAAATGGCTGTGAAATAACATGCACGTTATTTCACTCAGGCTGCAGTGGCAGTCCTGTGTAAGGTTTATCTGAGCTCCCTATGGGTGGCAAAAGAAATGCTGCAGCCCATAGGGATCTCCTCAAACCCCAATACCGTGGGTACCTAGGTACCATATACTAGGGAATTGTAAGGGTGGTCCAGTGTGCCAATAAGAATTGGTGAAAATGATCACTAGCCTATAGTGACAATTTTAAAGGCAGAGAGAGCCTAAGCACTGAGGTTCTGGTTAGCAGAGCCCCAGTGACACAGTTAGTCACTACACAGATACACACATAACTCAGGCCCCACCTACCTGAACAGTTGCATTTCCTTTAACAGACGATCCATAGAGCTCTGCTATGCAGAATTCCTACTCCGCAACATCCCACACATACACAGAACCAGATCAGGAGGATGAGTGTTCACTTACCTAGCTCCTACACATGGAACTACCTCCCTCTCCGCTTCACGGCCTCCTCTTCTCTTCTTAAATTCCATAAGATTCTGAATACCTGGCTTTTTAATTAGCCTACCATGAGCCTGAGTGAGACAAAGGGATTTTGGCTTCACCACCAGCCTGAACAAACCGGGGCACCTCCAGAAGCAATAATTTCAGCTGCTTTAGAAATGCATTGGGTGGGAAAAGGGCAATGGTGTGGCACACTGGGCCTAAGCCACCAGGCCACGTCTAGGTCTGGCATAACCAATCCCCCACCCACTCTGGTCAGTTCCCTGTGGGAAAACTGGCAGGCAGCTTGGCCTCTGCTTTGCTGGGTGGAGATGACCTTTTGAGAGGTGGACTTCTCCAGGAGGCACATTCTCCAGTCAGATAATCCCAGGCAGAGTTGAAGCTGCTTACTTGAAACAAAGGCTAAGCAGTCTTTCCCCAGATGGACCAAATATGCCTAGTTATTCATATAATAGTACTGGATAGACCATAAATAAGAGGGCCTCCTTCTCTTGGATGTTTATTTCAAGTCAGTGCCTACTGTCCAGGAAGGCTGACTCCTGGGCAGGATCCAGATGAAGCCCATTCGTTTTTCTAGTGATACCTGCACACAGGGTGACAATGGGGGTACTTTCAAGCAATGTATCCAATCTCCAGCTTGACACTTGAAATGAGGCTTTATGAGGACTTCCATGCAGAACCAAGCAGGCTGCTTCAGCCTGGGAGATGTATTTTTCAAAACTCTGAGAAGCCTGGCCCTCATAGTTTCACAAGGCAGTTGGAGAATCAAGCCCTGATTGCCTGGGGCAGGCTGGTCAGTGTCATCACATCACTCATGGCCAGACAAATGAAGGGTCCAAAACACGTTGTCCTTACTAATGTGGAGGAAGGTCACTAGTCTTTCTTGTAGTCCTTGCACACCGGGTAACAGAGGGAGACATATAAGCGAATATGTCCAACCTCCTTGAGCCCTAGCTTATCTTCAAATGCAGCTTCAAATGAGCCCTCATTGTTACTTCTGAAAACAACGGTCATCTTGTTGCACTGTGCCTTCTACAAAGCATTTCTGCTTAAACTGGGGCAGGGGTATAGAGACTCAGCATGATTTTACTTGTGCGAATGGCCTGTCCTGCGGCCCTACCAGTCACAGAGCCCCTATGAAGCCCCTACCCATGTCCACTCAGTGCTTTCTACCCAGCAAAGCAGGGGAGCTCCACCAGAACACTGATCAGAGGCCACGTCAGGGCTTTTCACACCAGTGAAGCACAACACCCATACCAGGACCTACAGACAGCAGTCCTACGCACTCTGCAGCACAATGCCCTGGTTCATGTACCCTAGTTCCTGGGGGTCTTTTAACGGTACCTGTTAGAGCTATGACCTGCACCCTTTAAGGGCTTTTCAACCTTGTGAACGTCCTGTGGGACAAGGTGGTCTGCTGCAAAACCTAAGACCCTTGGGTCTTTTCTTGATGCCCTCCTGAGCACTGACCTAGTCAGAACCTCTCAACCCGGCAAAGTAGTCGGGCAATCTCCGGGCCTACAGAAGCCCTTTCAGGGCACTTTGTGAATCTGAGGGCTGATAAATGCAGCCCATGGCCAGGGGCTTGCACTCTGGGGCAACGGGGTTCTGAACTGGGGCCAGTCAAGGCTTTTTATCTTAGTGAAGCAGGGGAAAACCCCCTCTGGCTCCAGGACCCTATCCCGATCACTATGTAACAGAATGGGCTGGAAAATGGAACCAAGAACTTCAAGCTTGCACCTTTGGCCAGCTGAAGCTCTGACCCTGGGCCCGGTCAGAGCTTCTTATTCCAGCAAAGCTTGGGGGCCCTTTCTGGGCCTGCAGGACCCTGTCCTGGGCACTTTGTGATATAGTGGGCTAGAGATTAGAGTCCAGGCCTGGAGCCTTTCATCCCATGGGTTAGCTGGAGCTCTGAAATGGGGCCTGGTCAAAGCTATTAAGCCAAGTGCCAGAACCCTCCTTGGGCCTGTGGAACCCTATATTGGGCACTCTTTGACATAGCAAGTTGCAGATTGAAGCCTGGGGCTTGCATCCCCTGGTCATTTGGAGCTCTGACAGACCCCATCTGCACTTCACTAGGTGGACATCCAGAGGAGTCCTTCCCAGGTCTACAGATGCCCATCCTAGGCACTCTGAAACATTGTCGGCTGGTGCAGGGAACCCAGGTCTCAGGCCGTCAAGTCAGGTCAGTCCGTGGACTGACCTGGGACCCAGTCAGAGTTTGGTAGGTCAGGAAAGCAAGGGAGCCCTTCCTGAGCCTGTGGGACCTGATCCAGGCAAGTTGTGGCACTGAAGGCTAGAGAGTGGAGCCCTGGGCTTTCGTCTTGCACCATCACGGGCCTCTGACCCAAGGCCTGCTAAGAGCTTCTCATCCCAGCAGAGCATTGAGCTCTCTGCAGGTCTGCGGAAGACCGGTTTGGGCACTGTATGACAGTGCATGACAGCACCCATACTCTAGGTCCTAGAGGCCCTCATACGGGGCCCTTCAGAGCAGAGCTCTGACCATGTGCTTTTTACCCCAACGAAGCCTGGGGGCAGAACCCAGGCCTATGGAAGCCATCCTGCGCACCCTTATAATGCTCGCCTAGCTCATGTTCCCCATAGCCCTCTCCCAGACTTCTCTAGAGCCCTGACCTTGGGCCCTGTCAGGTCTTTTTTATCTCCGCTGTTTACCCTGGCAAATGGGAGATCCCGTTTCCAGGCCAAAAGAAGCTAATCTTGAATGTTCTGAGACATGGTGTGCCAAATACAATGACCCCAGGTCAGAGATTCCCAAACAGGCAAACCAGGGAAGCCCTCCCCGGGTCCTGCAGGACCCAATCCCAGGGAAGTTGCAACACAGAGAGCCAGAGAATGGGGCTCAGTGCTGGAAGCTTGCACCCTTGGAGCAACTGGAGCTCCTCTGACCTGGGACCCGATCAGAGCTTCTTGTTCCTGTGAAGGAGGGGAGTCAACCCCAGGCCCTTGGAAGTCCATCCTGGGCATTCCGAGAAATGGTGGGCTGGTGCACCAACCATAGTCCCTGGGGCGCTCACCCCCAGGTTCAGTAAAACGATGGTCCAGTACATAGACCGCAGGCACACCAACTGGTGCTCTGGTCTAGGGCCTTGGCAGAGCTTTCCCAGACATTCATATAATAGTGCTGGCTGAGAGAAGAGTCTGGCTATCTTATCATTTGCACCATCTCAGGAGAGCAACAAGAGAGACAGCAGGTCACCCAGACCCTTGTGTGAGAAAGTACCCTCTTTCTAGCATGGTTACCCCCATTTTGGGCATGTTTGTGAGTGTTTTTCAGTGTGTTTTTTTACTTTCTCTCTGGGGTCTTGCTCATAGCTAAAACCCTATTTGTCAGTGTGCTTTGCCTGTCTCACTGGGATCCTGCTCGCCAGGACCCCAGTGCTCATAGTTTGTGGCCTATGTGTGTTGTCAGTATGCTTAAATGTGTCACTGAAGTTCTGCTAACCAGAACTCCAGTCCTTATGCTCTCTCTACTTACCAAATTTGTCACTACACTTTAGTGACTCCATATTCCAATTCTGATTGGCACACTGGATCCCCCTTATAAGTGTCTAGTATATGTTACCTAGGTACCCAGGGCATTGGAGTTCCAGGAAATCCATATGGGCTGCAGCATTTCTTTTGCCATCCACAAGGAACTCATACAAACCTTTCATCAGGACTGCCACAGCAGCCTGAGTAAAATAGTGCACACACTATTTCACAGCCATTTTTACTACACTAATGTAACTTATAATTCACCTCTATGTCTAACCTTCATTTACTGAAGGCCAGGTGCAAAGTTAATGGTGTGTGAGGGCATCTTTGCTAGTGCCCAGGGCCAATTCCCTGGATTTCGTGCGTGCGTGGATACCATTATAAGCATGCACTACATCTATGTCAATACATATCTGTAGCTTCACAATGGTAACTTCGAATATGGCCATGTGAGGTGTCTAAGATCATGGAATTGTCCCCCCAATCCAAATCTGGTTTTGGGGGGGGCAATCCCATGCACTCTGGGGGCTCCACCATGGACCCCCAGTACAGCCAAACCAGCTCTCTGAGGATCCCACTGCAGCCCCAGCTGCCTCCACCTCACAGACAGGTTTCTGCCCTCCAGGGGACTGAGCAGCTCAATTCCAGGAAGGCAGAACAATGCATTTCCTTTGGGAGGAGGGTGTTACACCCTCTCCCTTTGGAAATAGGTGTTACAGGCTTGGTAGGGGTAGCTTCCCAGAGCCTCAGGAAATGCTTTGAAGGGCACAAACAGTGCCCTCCCTGCATAATCCAGTCTACACCAGTTCAGGGACCCCCAGTCCCTGCTCTGATGTGAAACTCGACAAAGGAAGGGAGAGTCCCCACTCCCCTGTCCATCACCACCCCAGGGGTGGTGCCTCGAGCTCCTCCAGAGTGTCCCTGGTGTTAGCCATCTTGGATTCCAAGGTGTGGGAACCCTCTGGAGACCTCTGAGTGGCCAGTGCCAGCAAGTGACGTCAGAGACCCCTCCTGATAGGTGCATAGCTGGGCAGGTAGCCAATCCCTCTCTCAGGGCTATTTAGGGTCTCTCCTCTGGGTGTTTCCTCAGATTCGGTTTGCAAGATTCCTCCAGGACTCCTCTGCATCCTGTGCTTCAGCTTCTGGCCATCAGATCAACTGCTCCAGGAACTGCTGTAACTGCAATAAAGTATCCAGGAAGACTCCTGTGACCTGCAACTTCAGCTCCAGCCAGCTTTTGCAACATTTTCCAAGGTGTGAACACTCTGAGGACTGCCTGTCTTCACCCTGTACCAGAAGAACCAAAGGAATCACCCATGGAGTGATTGAGTCACTTCCCTGCTTCTACATGCACCCTTCTGCGATGACGACCGCCTCTCCTGACGACGAGCGTGCCCCCTGGAACACAGGTAGTGGACCAAAGTGACCCAGACTTTCCAAAGGTCCAGCTGTCCAAATTTGGTGGAGGTAAGAGCTTGCCTCTCCGTGCTGCGACAGTACCCATGTGCACCATATCTTTTGCAGCTTCTTGGGCTTCTGTGCACCTCTTCCAAGAATCCTTTGTGCACAGTGTAGTCCAGGTCCCCAGTACTCCATCCTGTGACGCCCAGCTCCCTGAGTTGTTCTCGGGCGGCGTCGGACCTTCCAGTGTAGTGCTGCGACTACCGCACTTTGCATCTTCTTTGCCCCAGTGATCTTGGCCTCCCATGGGTGCTGCCTGGTCTTCTGAGGGCTCTCTAAAGTGCTGAGAGCCCCTTCCGTCTCCTCATTCTGAGTTGAGACCCCCAGGTCCCTCCTGGGTCCAGGCAGCTCCTTTTTGACCCCAACCACGTACTTGCTTGAACCAAGGCTTGTTGGCGGAATCCAGTGACACAAACAGCCTGCATCCAACAACTCGATGTGGGACATCACCTGCACCAAGCAGGAACCCGCAGCCATCTTCTTTGGGGCTCTTCTGTACTTTTCGTCTGACCAGAGAATCCACTTTTGCACCATCTTCTAGGTTGGCAGGGGCTCCTGTCCTTCCTGGACTCTTCTTGGACTTCTGGACTTGGTCTCCTCTCTCCATAGGTCTTCAGGCCCAGGAATCCATTGTTTGTTGCTTGCAGTTTTGCTTGGTTCTTGCAAAATTTCTTATCACGACTTGTAGTGTGTCCTGAGGAAACTTGCTGTACTTTACTTCTGCTTTCCTGGGCTCTGGGGTGGGGCACTTTACGTACCTCTGATGTTTTCCTACACTCCCAGCACCTCTCTACACACTACACTTGCCTAGGGGGGAATTCGTTATCCGCATTCCACTACTTTAGTATATGGTTTGTGTTGCCCCTAGGTCCATTGCAATCTAGTGTATTTTCTACTGTTTGCACTATTCTATGACTATTTACTTACCTGATTTTGGTTACTAGTGAATATATTGTGTATAATACTTACCTTCAGAAGGAGTATTGTCTCTAAGATATTTTTGGCCTTGTGTCACAAAAATAAAGTACCTTTATTTTTTTGTAACACTGAGTATTGTATTTTTTCTCATGGCTACAACTACCTGTGAATTCCTCACCTTATGAATTCTCCCAATGCGGCAGCATTCAACGAAAAAGTTTCTTTCCAGCTCTCCACGTTGACGAGGATGTCACAATTGCATAGCTCCGCACGCGACTCCGTCTGACGTCACCTTGGCAATAAGAGGTCCTCGCCGGTGTACTGACGTCTGTTCCCTTTTTTCCACACCTTCAATGCTAACGGTTTTCTCCTAGCTCGCGGGGAGCTACTGTTTCAAAGGTGTTTTTTTGTCTCTAGTTACAATATCTCCTCCTAGAAAGTCAGGGCCCCCACGATTACTGCTTATGGTGTCTAAGTTCAGACCATGACGTGGAGGAGTGTGTGTAATGCCAAAGGATGAATGCGAAGGCGCTGAAGGAGAAAGAAGCCAAACTCGTTCTGGCTAAGGCGAAGAAAGGGCACAGAAGTCATCGGAGATCGTCTTCCCATAACTCTTCAAAGAAGCATAAGACGCTGCGGCGACACAACTCTTCGTGTCGTTCGGCTAGAAGTCATTCACAATCCTGGTCTCCATCTAGATGGCGTTGTGCGACTTGGAAGGTTAGTCCTCCTGTGACTCCACAGCCTCAAAGTCCTCAGGCTTCTCCGGCACCATCGTTCTTCGAGGTGGTTGTACCCCAACAGAGTCCTCGCTTTTCACCTAGGGTGCAGGATTCTGATGCCCAGGCGACACCAGTGCCGCAGGAAGATCAGCAGTATTGTCCCTTCCCTGCTCCAGGAGTGGATCCGGCAGCATTGTTGAATGCAATGTTCAACATGTTTAATGATACTGCCCCTGGTGGTGCACCAGCTGGTCCCACAGGTCCCTTGGCTTTCTCTTTGGGCTCTCCGGCTCCATGTAAGTCAGAGCCGTTCATGCCTTTTATCTAGCTGAGGGTGCCGGTTCAGTGCCGATGACATCGCCTCATAGGCTTACGGCACTGATGACATCGCCTTATAGGCCTGTGGCACCAATGACGTCGCCTCATACACAGTCGATGCTGATGATAGGACCTCATGTGTCCAAGGCACCGATGGGATCAGCTCCAGCGCTAGATGGATCCCGATTGGATTGTAGTGTGTCTCCTTCTCCTGGTCCGCGTCTATTGGTCCTGAAGCCGGTGTCGTCGACGTTGGCTAACTCTATGTCGACGCCAAGATTGGAGGCCAGGTTGAGGTCACGGAGGAGCACACTGAGGCTCTTAGAAGAACAGGAGTACCAGAAACAGCTGCTGAAAAAAGGAGAGCCCTTGGGGGAATATCAGGGCCTAGACTCAGCTAGTGGGCTGGACACTATCCCTGGGTAGGATCTTTCATCTCCAGGGCAGTTTATAGAGGAAGCAGCCTCCTTCCATTCTGTGGTCAGGAAGGTGGCAAATTTCTTGGACCTTCCATTGCCGGCTGCTGAGGTTAAAGTTAACATTTTGACTGAGGTCCTGCATCCTTCTTCAGTTTCAGCAGAACCCTTGCTTCCATTTAATGATGCTCTTACGGAGCCTATATTGGAGGTTTGGAGGAAGCCTGTGACATCGCCAGCTGTAAACAGATCTGTTGCAAGACGGTATGGGTGGCTCCGGGGGATCCGTGATTTTTATCGCAGCATCTGACTCCGGAGAGTTTAGTGTTCCAGGCGTCATGTTCGGCTCGTTCTGCACAAGGCTCCTTCCCTGTTACTCCTTCGGACATAGAGTCCAAGAGGATGGAGCAGTCAGCCAAGAAAACTTTTTTATCCTGCAGTATGGCCCTAAAATCGGCATATGTAACCTGTGTTTCTGATGGATACAACTACCTGTGGATTCCTCACCTCATGAATACTCCCATGGCGCCAGCATTCGACGGAAATCTTCTTACTAGTCTCTGCACGTCGACGAGGACGTCACTGTCTCGCACGCGACGCCGTCTGACGTCATACAGGCAATAAGAGGTCCTCGACGACGTGCAGACGTCAGTTCCCTTTTTTCCGTGCATTCGAAACGGTTATCTTCGAGGGAGCAACTGTTACTCTTGCGGTTACAGTGTATATCTTGCTGCGTACTCTTTCTCTGTGGAAATAATGTCGCAGAGAAAGTCTGGATTTAAGCCTTGTCGTGAGTGTGGAGGCAAGATGTCGGTGACGGATCCTCATTCCGATTGCCTTTGGTGTTTGAGCTCCGACCACGACGTCTCGACTTGTGATTCATGTCAGCACATGAATCCGAAGGCCCTTAAAGAACGCGAGGCGAAGCTGTTTATGGCCAAGTCAAAGGAGAAGCATCACAAGAAAAAGTCTTCTCCAAGACATCGGCGTCATCGAGACTCCCGGCGCCGTAGAGAATCTCGGCGTCATTCAAGGGAGGCTCGTTCCAGGTCTCCGGATCGGCGCCGAAGGACATGGGAGGTCAGCCCCACGGTGACGCCGCATCCTTCGACGCCGTTGCCCTCTCCGGCGTCTCCAACTTCGCCTGGACAGGCGTCGGTGATTGAGGTATTGGAGCCTCAAGTGTTTTCTCCGGCGCAGACGCCGAGGCCGGCGTCGGGGTCGCCTCCGAGTCAGGCACCCCAATATCCGGCTTTTCCCACCCCTGGAGCCGATAGTTCCGCATTCTTGAATGCGATGTATGCCATCTTCCAACAGATGGCTCCAGGGGGTGCTCCGGCTGGGCCTTTGGCCTTTTCTTTGGGTGATCCTGCGCATCTTCGGCCAGCACCCTTTATGCCCTTTCTCCCGTTTGGGAACGTGGGCTCGGCGCCAGTGTCGGCGCCGGTGGCCGCTCCAGTGGCTTCGGAGGGATTGGCCCCAGGGATTTCCATCCCGTCGACGTCGAGATTTCGGCCTGTGACTCCGGTGGGTCCATCCGTTTCAACTGCTCTTCAGTCGGCGCCGAAGTTACCTGTGGCGCCGGATGCGGCGTCGGTGGCTTCGGAAGATCGGCGCCGATCTCCGACTTCGGCGGAGGTATTGTCGACTCCGCGGATTGAGCAACGACTGCATTCAAGGAGGCGTGCTCTCCGGGTACTAGAAGAGCAGGAGTACCAACGAGCCCTAGAGGAAGGAGAGCTAGAGGACTCGGGTGATGGGCTGCGTGGACTGGAGTCGGCCAGTGGGCTGGACACTTCCCCTGAGTGGGACCTTTCGTCCCCGGGGGAATATACCGAGGAAGCTGCTTCCTTTCATACAGTGGTACGGAAGGCAGCTAGTTTTTTGGACCTGCCTTTGCCGGTGGTGGAGGCGAAACAAAACCTTTTGACAGAGGTGTTGCATCCGGCCTCAGCCGCGGCGGAGCCTCTATTACCTTTTAATGACGCTCTGCTGGATCCGGTTTTAGAGGTGTGGAAGAAGCCGGCATCTTCCCCAGCAGTTCACAGAGCCGTGGCCAGGAGGTATCGGACGGCTCCAACTGATCCTGGTTTCCTATCTAGGCACCCTACGCCGGAGAGCTTGGTTGTGCAGGCCTCCTGTTCGTCCAAGTCAGCGCCTGGTTCTTTTCCGACGGTGCCTGGGGACAGAGATTCAAAAAAGCTGGAGGCGCAGTCGAAGAAGATTTTTTCGTCCTGCAGTCTGGCATTAAAAGCCACCAATGCAACCTGTATCCTGGGGAGGTATATTCATGCTCTGATGGATGACATCTCCTCTTCGTTTACAGAGCTTCCCCAGGGTCTTTTGGATCTTGTCTCTGATGCCCAGGCTGCTGCGACCCAAATTATCCAGACGGGACTGGATACCACCGACTCGGTAGCCAGAGCAATGGGCACAACTGTGGTGGAAAGGAGACAGGCCTGGCTCCGTAACTCGGGCTTTTCGGCAGATGTACAGTCCACATTGTTGGATCTCCCGTTTGATGGGGACAAACTGTTTGGGGCTAAGGCTGATTCGGCCTTGGAACGGTTTAAGGAGAGCAGGGCCACGGCTAAGTCGTTGGGACTCCAAGCTCCTTCTTCCACGGCCTCTTCCAGATTCTTCAGGAGGTTTCGTGGATTTGGGCGTGGCTCTTCCTCCTCTTCCTTTCGGGGAAGATATCAGCAACCTGCCTCTTCACATCCCTATAGATCTTTTAGGGGGAGGGGTAGGGTCCGCACCAGGGGAGCTTCTCAGCAGCACTCTGCCTCTTCCTCATCCTCTGGCGGGGTGCAGCAGGGGAAGCAGCCTTAGGCTTCCACCATTTCCCACTCACTCCTCTCCTGTAGGGGGAAGATTACAGCATTTTCTCACCAAATGGGAGACTGTTACGTCGGACACTTGGGTTCTCAGTGTTGTGGGAAAAGGCTACACCCTTCCCTTTCGGGAGTTTCCGCCCCTCATCCCGCCCCGCCCTTCGTATTGTTCACAAGAACACCTCCTGTTGCTAGAACAGGAGGTAGAAGTCCTCCTTTTAAAGGGCGCGGTGGAGTTGGTCCCGGAGCAGGAAAGGGGTCAAAGAGTTTACTCAAGGTATTTCCTGATTCCCAAGAAGGATGGTCGTTTGAGACCAATTCTGGACCTGAGGATCTTGAATTGGTTCCTCAAGCAGGAAAAGTTCAAGATGCTGACCCTAGCACAGGTGCTTTTGGCGTTGAACATGGAAGACTGGATGGTGTCTGTCGACTTGCAGGATGCTTACTTTCATATCCCGATACTCAAGTCACACAGGAAGTATCTCCGGTTTGTGGTGGGATCGCAACACTACCAGTTTGCGGTCCTTCCGTTTGGTCTTACTTCAGCACCTCGAGTCTTCACGAAGGTGATGTCGGTGGTTGCGGCAGAGCTCAGAAGGAAGGGGATAGCAGTATTCCCTTACTTGGACGATTGGTTGATCAAAGCCAAGTCCCCGGAGCTTGTGTTGCGTCATCTGCAGTCAACAACCCAGTTGTTGTTCGACCTGGGCTTTTCGGTGAACGAGCCCAAATCTCACCTAGAGCCCTCTCAGCGCCTCCTGTTCATAGGGGCAGTACTGGATACAACATTGGGTCGGGCCTTTCCTCCGCCTCAGCGGATTCAAGATATTCAGGATTTGGTTCCAATGTTTCGAAATGGAGCGGTAGTTCCAGTCCTCAAGGTCCTTCGTCTGCTCGGTCTTTTTGCCTCCTGCATTCTGTTGGTCACGCATGCTCGCTGGCACATGAGGGCTCTTCAGTGGTGCCTCCGAAGGCAGTGGTCTCAACACAGAGGGGATCTAGAGGGTACTGTCAAGATCTCCAGAGATGCTGCTGTGGATTTGAAGTGGTGGATTGCAAGCAACAATCTTTCACAAGGAAAGCCGTTCCAGCAGTCGCCACCAGTGGCCACAGTCATAACGGATGCTTCCACTCTAGGGTGGGGAGCTCATCTGGGGGATCTGGAGATCAAAGGTCTTTGGTCTCCAGAGGAACAGATTTTTCACATCAATCTGTTAGAGTTACGGGCTGTACGTCTGGCTCTCAAGGCCTTCCTCCCTTCCCTTCGTGGTCAGTCGGTACAGGTCCTAACGGACAATACTACCACGATGTGGTACATAAACAAGCAGGGAGGAGTGGGGTCGTACCTTCTCTGCAGAGAAGCTCTTCGACTATGGTCCTGGGCAAAGGACCATCGGATTTGCTTGATAGCAAACCATCTGGCCGGAGTTTTGAACGTGCGTGCGGACAGTCTCAGTCGCCACTTCTCGGCAGACCACGAGTGGCGTCTCCATCCAGATCAAGTCCGTTTAATCTTCCAGAAGTGGGGGTTTCCTCGGGTAGATCTGTTCGCCACTCGAGAGAACGCGCAATGTCCGTTGTTCTGCAGCCTTCAGTATCCGATGCAGGAAGCGTTGGGGGACGCGTTTCAAATGACCTGGTGCGGCCAGTTGCTTTACGCGTTTCCTCCCATACCCTTGATTCCTCGAGTATTGAGGAAGATTCGCCAAGACCGGGCTCTAGTAATCTTAATAGCTCCGGATTGGCCAAGGAGGGTGTGGTACTCCGACCTTCTCCAACTCTCAACGTGCCCGCCGCTCCGTCTCCCTTTCAGGGCAGACCTCCTCTCACAGTCGCAGGGGCAGGTTCTACACCCCAACCTCCAGAGTCTGCACCTACATGCCTGGAGATTGAACGGGGCAACCTGAGTTCCTTCTCTCTCCCGCCTGAGGTAGTGGATGTTATATTAGCGGCCAGGCGACACTCCACTAAATCTATCTACGCTAATAGGTGGTCTAAATTTGTTGCGTGGTGTGGAGAGAGGCAGATTGATCCTTTGCATGCTCATCTATCGGACGTTTTGTCTTTTGCTCTATCTCTGGCGCAGAAAGGTTGTGCAGTGGCTACCATTAAAGGTTATTTATCGGCCTTGTCAGCCTTCATATGTCTTCCAGACCAACCATCTTTATTTAAATCCCCTATTGTTATCAGATTCTTGAAAGGTCTTCTAAATCAATATCCTCCAAAGCCATTCGTTATGCCGCAATGGGATTTGTCCTTAGTCCTGACTTTCCTTATGGGGTCCCCTTTTGAACCTATGCATTCTTGCCCCTTGAGGTATTTGGTTTTAAAAACAGTCTTCCTGATAGCTATAACATCAGCAAGGAGAGTGAGTGAGTTGCAGGCCTTATCAGTAAAACCCCCTTATACAACTTTTTATGGGGATAAGGTGGTGTTGAGGACCAAGGCTGCTTTCCTCCCGAAGGTTGTTTCACCCTTCCATTTGGCTCAGGCAATTACTTTGTCCACGTTCTATCCTCCGCCTCATCCTTCCAAAGAGGAAGAAAGACTGCACCGTCTGGACCCAAAGAGAGCGTTGAGCTTCTTTATCGATAGAACAAGGGATTTCAGGCTGGAGGATCAGCTGTTTATTGGATACGTGGGCAAGAGGAGAGGAAAGGCAGTCCACAAGAGAACACTATCCAGGTGGGTTGTTCTTTGCATTAAAATATGTTACTCTTTGGCAAAGAAGGATCCTCCTGAGGGCATTAGAGCTCATTCCACCAGAGCTAAGTCGGCCACTTCGGCCTTAGCCAGAGGTGTTCCTGTGGTCGACATCTGCAAGGCCGCAACTTGGTCGTCCCTTCACACTTTTGCAAAACATTACTGTTTAGATTCTGAGGTTAGAAGGGACGGTCATTTTGCACGGTCAGTGCTGCAGGATTTCTTGGTTTGACCATTTAGGCACCCACCGCCGGGCGTGGTACTGCTTTGGGACTCTATTCATGAGGTGAGGAATCCACAGGTAGTTGTATCCATCAGAAGAACGAGTTACTTACCTTCGGTAACGACTTTTCTGGTGGATTCATTAGCTACCTGTGGATTCCTCACGGTCCCACCCGCCTCCCCGTTGCCTTTATGGTCTTGCCAAGTAATCCTTGAGTGCGCTCCTCTTGGTCTTTGAGGGTGCAATAGATGTATATATAATATATTTATATATATATATATGTATATGTGTATATATCTTTATGTATATACTTGGTGTGTGTATATATTTTGAAAAGAGAGAGTTTTATATATATATATATATATATGTACATAAAAAGATTTACAGTTATTCATACAATGTGGTGTATTTTTACAATATAATGGATGTTGCCTTGCTCTTTCATTGCATTGCCTGGTTGTTCTCATGCACGTAAAAAATGATTGGTACTGACGTCTGCACGTCGTCGAGGACCTCTTATTGCCTGTATGACGTCAGACGGCGTCGCGTGCGAGACAGTGACGTCCTCGTCGACGTGCAGAGACTAGTAAGAAGATTTCCGTCGAATGCTGGCACCATGGGAGTATTCATGAGGTGAGGAATCCACAGGTAGCTAATGTATCCACCAGAAAAGTCGTTACCGAAGGTAAGTAACTCGTTCGTTAGGTAGATATGTGCACGCCCTGATGGATGCGGCTAAAGCTGTAGTTCCTGACTTACCGCAGGATGTGCAGGGGCAGTTCGGTGAGCTCCTATCAGACACTCAAGCTGCGGCTAAGCAGATCATCCAGTTCGGTCTGGATACTAAAGGCTCAGTGGCCAGGGCGATGGGTACTTCAATTGCTACTGGGAGACATGCGTGGCTGAGGTCTTCTGGTTTTTCTACAGATGTCCAGACCACTTTATTGGACCTGCCTTTTGACGGAGAAAAGCTGTTTGGGGCTAAAGCTGACTCTGCCTTAGAGTGCGTCAATGACAGTAGGGCCACACCGAAGTCTTTGGTTCCACAGGCTTCCACTACTACCCCTTCAGGTCCTTTTAGAGGTTTAGGAGGATTGGGCGTGGAGCTGTTTATCGTGGGAGACCCCAGTCCACAGTCCAACAGCCTGCCAGCCTTCCATATAGATCCTTTAGAGGGCGGGGGAGAGTTTGGATAAGGGGGGCCACCCAGCAGCACCCTGCATCATCCTCTTCCTCGGGGGGAGCACAACAAAGGAACACAACCCTAGTTTTCTACCCATTTCGAGTCACACTTCCCCTGTAGGGGGAAGGTTACTTATTTTTCTCCACGAGTGGGAGTTAGCCACATTGGACTCCTGGGTTCTAAATATTGTGACGAAAGGATATGCTATTCCTTTTTGGGAGTTTCCCCCTCCCATTCCTCCCCCTCCTTCGTTTTGTTCAGAAGGCCATCTGTTGTTGCAGTAGGAGATTCAAGTCCTGTTATCAAAAGGCGCAGTGGAGTTGGTTCCAGAGCAGGAAAGGAGTCAGGGTTGTTATTCAAGATATTTCCTGATCCCCAAGAAGGATGGTCGATTGAGGCCTATCCTGGATCTGAGGATTTTGAATTGGTTCCTCAAGCAGGAGAAATTCAAGATGCTGACTCTGGCGCAGGTGCGTCTGGCGCTGAACAAAGAGGATTGAATGGTGTCTGTCGACTTGCAGCATGCTTACTTTCATATCCCTGTTCTCAAGTTGCACAGGAAGTATCTCCGGATTGTGGTGGGGTCGTAACACTACTAGTTTGCGGTCCTTCCTTTTGGTCTTACTTCAGCACCTTGAGTCTTTAGGAAGGTGATGGCGGTGGTTGCTGCAAGTCTCAGGAGGAAGGGAATATCGGTATACCCTTATCTGGATGATTGGTTGATCAAAGCCAAGTCTCCAGAGGTTGTGCTGCATCATCTCCAAATGACAACACAGTTGTTCAGTCTGGGCTTTTCAATAAACGCACCCAAGTCTCACCTGGAGCCCTCTCAGCACCTCCTGTTCATAGGGGCAGTACTGGACACAACATTGAATCAGGCCTATCCTCGGCCTCAGCGGATTCAGGACATTCAGGCTTTGATTCCAATGTTTCAAAATGGAGCGGCTGTTCCAGTCCTTAAGGTCCTGCGCCTGTTCACTTCTTGCATTCTGTTGGTCACTAATGCATTCTGGCACATGAGGGCTCTTCAGTGGTGCCTCAGCAAGCAGTGGTTTCAACACAAAGGGGATCTTGAGGAGTCAATAACGATCTCTAGAGATGCTGCAGAGGATCTTCAGTGGTGGGTTGTGGACTGCAAACTTTCCAAAGGAAGGCCATTTTCACTACTGTCTCCGGTGGCCACAGTTATAATGGATGCTTCCACTCTAGGGTGGGGAGCTCATCTGGGGGGCCTGGAGATCAAAGGTCTTTGGTCTCCAGTGGAACAGACTTTTCATATCAATCTGTTAGAATTGCGGGCGATACGTCTGGCTCTCAAAGGCCTTCCTCCCGTCCCTTCGTGGTCAATCAGTTAAGGTCTTGACGGACAACACTACTGCAATGTGGTTCATCAACAAGCAGGGAGGAGTAAGGTCATACCTTCTCTGCAGAGAGGCTCTACGGCTCTGGTCCTGGGCTCAGGACCATCGAATTTGCTTGGCAGCAAATCATCTGGCCAGAGTTCTCAACGTACGTGCGTACAGTTTCAGTTGGCCTTTCTCAGCGGATCACGAGTGGTGTCTACATCCGGACCTGGTCCTTCACATCTTTCGGATGTGGGGTTTTCCGCAGATAGACCTATTTGCCACTCAGGAGATCACGCACTGCCCATCATTCTGCAGCCTCCAGTATCCGGTGCAAGGAGCTTTGGGGGATGCGTTTCAGATGTCTTGGTGCGACCAGTTGCTTTACGCATTTCCTCCCATACCCTTGATTCCTCGGGTTCTGAGGAAGATTCGCCAAGATCGGACTCAAGTCATTTTATTAGCTCTGGATTGGCCAAGAAGGGTGTGGTACACGGACCTTCTCCAACTCTCATTCTGCCCTCCGCTCCGTCTCCCTCACAGGGCAGATCTCCTCTAGCAGTCGCAGGGGCAGGTTCTACACCCCCACCTCCAGAGCCTGCACCTACATGCCTGGAGATTGAACGGGCAACCTGAGTTCTTTCTCTCCCACCACAGGGAGTAGATGTTATTTTATCGGCCAGGCGACACTCCACTAAGACTGTTTATGCCGGAAGGTGGGCAAAATTCGTGGCTTGGTGTGGAGAGAAACAAATTGATTCCTTGAGAGCCCATCTGTCTGATGTTCTGTTGTTTGCTTTAACTTTAGCGCAGAAGAGTTGTGCAGTTGCGACTGTCAAAGGCTATTTGTCAGCGCTGTCAGATTTTCTTTGCCTTCCGGATCAACCTTCCTTGTTCAAATCATCTATAGTTGTTAGGTTTGTGAAAGGTCCAACAAATACATTTCCTCCCACTCCGTTTCTTATGCCTCAGGGATTTAAATCTGATTTTGACTTTTTTAATGGGTTCACCGTTTGAACCTATGCATTCTTGTTCTTTAAGATTGTTGGTCTTTAAGACAGTTTTCCTTATAGCTATTACGTCTGCTAGGCGTGTGATTGAGCTTCAGGCTCTTAGTGTCAAACCTCCCTTTCCGTCATTCTATGCTGACAAAGTGGTGCTGAAAACCAGGACGGCTTTCCTCCCTAAGGTTGTCATTCCTTTCCATAAGGGCAGTCTCCTACCCTTTCATCTTTCTACTCTCCTCCTCATCCTTCAAAAGAGGAAGAAAGACTCCATCGTTTAGTCCCGAAAAGGGCTCTCAGTTTCTATATTGAGAGAAAAAAGGACTTTCGGTTGGATGACCAACTCTTTGTTGGATATGTGGGCAATATGAAATTCAGAGCTGCCCATAAAATAACCATATCCAGGTGGGTCATTCTTTGCTTTAAGATCTGTTGTTCGTTAGCAAAGAAGATTCCTCCTGAGGGTATTAGAGCTTATTCTACCTCTAGCTTTGGCTAGAGGTGTTCCAGTGGTGGATATTTGTAAAGCAGCAACTTGGGCTTCCCTCCATACTTTTGCGAAGCACTACTGCTTGGATTTGAAAGTCAGGAGGGATGGCCATTTTGCACGTTCTGCGTTGCAGGATTTCTTGGTGTGACTAGTCAGGCACCCACCTCTGAGTGTGGTACTGCTTTCGGACTGTTGGAAAATGGGTTATTGGTAAGGGCAGGTAGGTACCTATACTTAGCAACAGGCCACTAACCTTCACTTAGGTCCAGTTAGGTCTCAGTAAATTAAACCCAGCTCAAACCCTTGGTAGCTTGGCAACGAGCGACAAGGCTTAACTTAGGAGACAGAGTGTAAAGCATTCAAATATCACAAAACAGTAATTAAATAAAACACAGGAAACAGTTTAGAAATCCAAAACCAATTCATAAAAATAGATTATATTTTTTTCTTTAAATTGACACAAAAACTAATAAAATCGGATAAGGGGAACCGGAGATATGAATTTTTAAAGAATTATTGTTTTTTAGCGCCTAGAAACAAAAAGCACCAATTGGGTCATCTGGTTGCACCTCGACCGGGGCAAAGTCAAAGTTTAAGGCTGACCACAATGGAGCCCTGCTCAGCTACAGCTCGCGAGAGGCCTCGTCAAAAGTTTACCTTTGGACTTAGTCTCTCTTCTAAAGATTTTCTTCAGCGGGATGAACCTGCCAGTCATATCTGACCTCCTGGAACTCTTCTCCGGATACGCGTCGCGGGAATCCTCGGTGAAGATTTTTACATTCGGACTTAGTCGTTTTTTCGAGGTGAAAATCCTTCGACCGGGGTAAACCTGGATCTTGATCCGACATCCCTGGAGCCCTCCTCGAATACGCTGGCTGGGAGGTCCTGGTCAACTTTTTACCTTCGGACTTAGTCCCTTTTTTTGGAGATTTTCTTCACCGGGACGAACCAGCAAATCAGGCCGGGTCGGGGTTGAGGCAAGCCGGCTAGAGTTGTCGCGGTGGGTTGGTCGGTCTATGGAGCTTTTTTTTCAAAAGTTCTCCACACTTCTCCAAAGTTCTGGGGCTTCTCCCAGATGTTCTTTTAAGGTTCTTTTGGGGTCTACAGCTCACCCCAAAGGTCCAGAAGTTCTGAGATTATCCTTGGGGGTGTGGACTACAACTCCCAGAATGCACCTGGCGCAAACTCCTTTTTGGCCACTGGCCAGTGGTCAGCTGGTTGATTTCTTCAGGAGTTGGGGCAGGGCACTCTGGTTAGCAGTTTTTCACCTGTAGCAAACAGGGAGTCCCTCCTTGAACCAATTGAAGCCAGGCAAAGTCCTTCTTTGTAATGAAGCCCAAGTGTGCAGCTGGTGCAGTCCTTCTGAGTGCAGGTTCCAGGTGCAGGCCAGGGGGTCCAGCAGGGCAGTCCTTCTTCTCCTTTGGTTCTTCCTTGTAGGGATCTGGTAGGGAACTGAGGTGTGGGTGCAGGTCTGCCAGTTTTATCCTTGCTCCTGGGTGAAAAACAGGGGGGTCCTGATTCTCCAATCAGGTGCAGGGCCCTTCCCCCTGTGATGACCACTTCCTGGGAAGTGTGGAAAAAATCAATCCCAGGAGGCAACATTCTTCAAAAATCCATCACGGCTGAAACTGATTTTTGGAGCTTACATCTGGCTAAGCCCACCCATTGGTGTGGCTAAAAATCATAAACACACCCCTCTCCTGCCCTCTCCTAATCTAATCAAGGGGCACCTAGTTATCTGGGGTTGCAGGATGTGAGGGTGTTGCTGGGTTGCTCCAAATGTCCTTCTCTGCCTTTGAATAGCAGTTTGGCAGCTCTCCCGCTTCCTGCCTCACCATCTGCTGAGGGGAAATTTCCTCCCACAGGCACATCTCTTTGTGTGAAGCCTGGGTACTTCCCACCTCGTCAAGGCAGCCTGGCCAACAGAAAAACAATGCATTGCTGAAATTGGCAACTTTTCAGTTAAAGTTTAAAACTCTTTACCTGAACAAGTTATATTAAATCCCACAACTGGAAGTTGTGGGATTTATTATAACAATTAATTTGATACCAAACTCTTGATATCCATTACTTAAGGGGACTTTAAAAATTAAAATAAAGTCTCCCCATTCTTGCCTATGAATGCCATTCACTACAATGAGGGAAAAACGAATTTGGCTGTTTTTACCTCACCAGGGCGTAGAAAACTACTTTTATAAGGTCCCTGCTTATAGTTACATGGCACCCAGCCCTAGGGGGACATAGGGCACACTTTAGGGGTGACTTATATGAAAAAATAAGGTAGTTTAAGACTTTGGAACTACTTTTAATTCCAAGGTCGAATTTGCATATAACTTTAATTTAAAAGCAGCCAGCAAGGCAGGCCTGCCTTTAAAATGACACTGGGCACCTCAGCAGTGCACCTATGGGTGCGCTACCTATGCTGTGGTCCCTAAACCTACATGCCCTACCATATACTAGGGACATAAAGGTAGGTTGACTTAGCCAGTTATAATTAGCCTAATTTGCATATGATTTTACACAGAGCACAGGCCCTGGGACTGGTTAGCAGTACCCAGGGTATCCTCAGAGTCATGAAAACACCAGCAAAAAGTGGCTTTTTCTGGTGGATACACTAGCTACCTGTGTCTGATTAACAGGGCCTATTTAATCTGATTTTGAGTGAGCATATATTGAATAGTTGTGTGTCAGACTTGTTGCACCAATATCTTGTGGACTCAGATCTAACCTCTCCCCAAGAATTGGGAAAGAAGGCAGAAAAATGGGTCAGAACAAGGGTGAGCTGAAAAGCTCATACAGGGAGTGACAAAGAAAAGAAGAAAGATGGTGAAAAATCTCAGGATAAGCAGGGGGCTTAAGGTAAGCACAAAGACCCATCTTCAGGTCCACAACACTCGTCTGGGGGTGGGGATAAATCATCTTACTCTTCTTTTCACTCCGCACACAATAAAAATCCCTGGTGCTATGTGTGCAGAGGTAAAGGCCATCGGCCAGGGGATAAGTCCTGCCCAGGTAAAGCCCCTGAGCCTACCACCACTAATACATCAATCTCTAGTGCCCATAGCAGTAGTGGTAATAGTGGTGGGACTACTGACTACTGGCAATAGTCAAACAAAGGGTGTAGTTGGGTTCACTTTTGGGTCCATCATAGAAACTGGGGTAGACACTCCCAAGACAGTTTCTGTCACACTTAGTGGCATTGACCTTGCCGCTTTGGCTGCTAGTCCCCTTAACATGGACAAGTACAAGCAGTCAGTTTTAATAAATGGTGTTGAGGCCCAGGCCTACAGGGACACAAGTGCCAGTATCACTTTGGTGACTGAAAACGTGGTGTCCCCTGCACAACAACTCCTTGGACAGAAGTATCAGGTTACTGATGTCAACAACTCCACTGTGTCTCTCCACTTAGCTGTAGTGCAACTTAGTTGGGGTGGAGTTAATGGCCCATAGAAGGTGGTGGCATCACCTAGCTTACCTGTAGACTGTCCTCTAGGTATTGACCTAGAGGCCTCAGTTTGGGCTGAGGTAGAGTTTAGTACCCATGCATCCATGCTTGGTATCCCAGATGAATTGCTTCCTTTCATTTCTGGTGAGATGAAAAAACAAAGGAGAGGAAAAGGCCTGACATCTCAGGATCCCTCTCCACTAACAGGTAAAAAGGGTATCAGGGTATCCTTTTCCCCCACCCTACCACTAAGGATACCATTCCTGTGGTGGGAGAAACTTCTCATGGGGTGGAACCTGTGCCAAGGGAGCCTTCAGCTACTACAGCTGGCCTCCCAGAGATGAAGGTACCTCTTTGTGGAACCACTAAACCAGATGTGCATAATTGCACTGTTTTAGTAAATTTGGAGCAACCCTCCAGCCCTCCCAGAGAAACGTTAGTGCAGCAGCCCTGTACTACCTCTAAACACCTAGGACAGCAGCCCTGTCCTAGTGTGGAGCTTATAGGACAGCAGCCCTGCTCCATCCCAAGAGAAACAGCAACCCAGTTCTCTCTTTCAGCCATATGGACGGACGTTTTACCCAGCTATGGCTTTACTGAGATAGTATCCCTATCTGGCATTCCCTTCATTAGGATAGCAACCCTGTCTTGACATAGGCTCAGTGGACCAATCCCGCTGCCCAACTTTAAAACTTACAAATTGAGACTCTGAGAATTTACACATGCACAGTTTTCTAGGTAAACATCTCCAAACAGGGTGGCTTAAAACCCCACAGGGAAGTAACCATACAGTGGATGATAAAGGAAGTAACCACTCTATTGCAGATCTACTCTCCACTTATCACCACTTAGACAATAAAGTCTCAACTGGACAAGGTTAGCCTTTTTGTCCTTCATTTGGGGGTGAAGAGGGGTTATATGAGAAAATAGCCTCTTTCTAGCATGGTTACCCCATTTTTGGCCTGTTTGTGAGTGTTTGTCAGTGTGTTTTTCCTATCTCACTGGGATCCTGCAAGCCAGGACCCCAGGGCTCATAGTTAAAACCCTATTTGTCAGTGTGTTCTGCCTGTCTCATAGTTTGTGGCCTATGTGAGTTGTCAGTATACTTAACTGTGTCACTGAAGTTCTGCTAAGCAGAACTCCAGTGCTTATGCTCTCTCTACTTAACACATTTTTCACTACACTTTAGTGACCCCATATTCCAATTCCGATTGGCACACTGGACCCCCCTTATAAGTCCCTAGTATATGGTACCTAAGTACCCAGGACATTGGGGGTCCTGGAGATCATTATGGGCTGCAGCATTTCTTTTGCCACCCATAAGGAGCTCTCATAAACCTTTCATCAGGACTGCCACTGCAGCCTGAGTGAAATAGTGCACACACTATTTCACTGCCATTTTCACTGCACTAAGGTAACTTATAAGTCACCTATATGTCTAACCTTAATTTACTGAAGGCTAGGTGCAAAGTTACTGTGTGTGAGGGCACCCTTGCACTATCAAAGGTGCCCCACGTTGTCCATGTCCAATTTCCCAGACTTCGTGAGTGCGAGCTATACCATTATAAGCGTGCACTTCATATTTGTCAATACATAGATGTAGCTTCACAACAGTAATTACGAATATGGCCATGTGAGGTGTCTAAGATCATGGAATTGTCCCCCAATCCAAATCTGGTATGGGGGACAATCCCATGCACCCTGGGGCTCCACCATGGACCCCCAGTACAGCCAAACCAGCTCTCTGAGGTTTTCACTGCAGCCCCAGCTGCTGCCACCTCAGAGACAGGTTTCTGCCCTCCAGGGGACTGAGCAGCTCAATCCCTGGAAGCCAGAACAATGCATTTCCTTTGGGAGGAGGGTGTTACACCCTCTCCATTGGGAAATAGATGTTGCAGGCTTGAGATGGATAGCCTTCCAGAGCCTCTGGAAATGCTTTAAAGGGCACAAACGGTGCCCTCCTTGCATATTCCAGTCTACACCGGTTCAGGGACCCCCAGTCCCTGCTCTGATGCGGAACTCGACAAAGGAAAGGGGAGGGACCACTCCCCTGTCCATCACCACCCCAGAGGTGGTACCCAGAGCTCCTCCAGAGTGTCCCTGGCATTAGGCATCTGGGATTCCAAGGTGTGGGGACCCTCTGGAGACCTCTGAGTGGCCAGTGCCAGCAAGTGACTTCTGAGATCCCTCCTGATAGGTGCATACTTGGGTAGGTAGCCAATCCCCGTCTCTGGGTTATTTAGGGTCTCTCCTCTGGGTGTTTCCTCAGATTCGGTTTGCAAGATTCCTCCAGGACTCCTCTGCATCCTCTGCTTTAGCTTCTGACTGTCCGATCAACTGCAGACTGCAACAAAGTATCTAGGACGACTCCTGTGACCTGCAACTTCAGCTCCAGCCAGCTTTTGCAACAGTTTCTAAGGTGTGCACGCTCTGAGGACTGCCTGTCCTCACCCTGCACCAGAAGAACCAAAGGAATCTTGCGTGGAGTGATAGAGTCACTTCCCTTCTTCTGCAGGCACCCTTCTGCAATGACGACCAGTACTCTGGGACTCCTCTCCTGATGACGAGCATGCTCCCTGGAACACAAGTGGTGGACATAAGTGACACAGACTGTCCAAAGGTCCAGCTGTCCAAATTTGGTGGAGGTAAGAGTTTGCCTTCCCATGCTGCGGCAATACCCCTGAGCACCACATCTTCTGCAGCTCCTTGGGCTTCTGTACACTTCTTCCAAGAATCCTTTGTGCACAGTGTAACCCATGTCCCCAGCACTCCAGCCTGCAACGTCCAGCTCCCTGAGTTGTTCTCCGGCGGCGTGGGACCTTCCAGTGTAGAGCTGTGACTACTGCACTTTGCATCTTCTTTGTCCCCGTGTTCTGAGACGTCTGTGGGTGCTGCCTGGTCTTCTGAAGGCTCTCTAAAGTGCTGAGACCCCCCTCTGTCTCCTCAGTCAGAGATGAGACCCCCAGGTCCCTCCTGGGTCCAGGCAGCTCTTTTTTGACACAAGCCACGTACTTGCGTGAGCCAAGGCTTGTTGGCGGAATTCAGCGACACAAACAGCCTGCATCCAACAACTTGACGTGGGACATCACTTGCACAAAGCAGGAACCTGCAGCCATCTTCATTGGTGCTCTTCTGTACTTTTTTCTGATGGGAGAATCCACTTTTGCACCATCTTCTAGGTTGGCAGGGGCTCCTGTCCTTCCTAGACTCTTCTTGGACTTCTGGACTTGGTCTCCTCTCTCCACAGGTCTTCAGGCCCAGGAATCCATCGATTGTTGCTTGCAGTCTTGCTTGGTTCTTGCACAATCTCTTATCATGACTTGTAGTGTGCAGTGAGGAAACTTGCTGCACTTTACTCCTGCTTTCCTGGGCTCTGGGGTGGGGTACTTTAGTTTTGCTGGTGTTTTCCTACACTCCCAGCGCCCCTCTACACGCTACACTTGCCTAGGGGGGAATTCATTATTCGTATTCCACTATTTTAGTATATGGTTTGTGTTGCCCCTAGGCCCGTTGCATTCTATTGTATTTTCTATTGTTTGCACTATTCTATGACTGTTTACTTACCTTATTTTGGTTACTAGTATATATATTGTGTATACTACTTACCTCCAGAAGGAATATTATCTCTAAGATATTTTTGGCCTATTGTCACTAAAATAAAGTACCTTTATTTTTGGTAACATAGAATATTGTCTTTTGTTGTGTATAAGTACTGTGTAACTATAGTGGTATTGCAGGAGCTTTGCATGTCTCCTTGTTCAGCCTATGCTGCTCTGCTACAGCTACCGCTAGACATCCTAAGCTGCTAGAATACTGCCTACTTTTCACTAATAAGGGATACCTCGTATAAGGTGTAAGTACTTTAGGTATCCCCTACAAACCAGGCCAGCCTTCTACACCTTGCCTTCCTAATACAGAGAAGGTCCACTATCTGTTCTCGCAATGCGTGCATACCTAGTGACAGAGAGGGAAATTTAGGCTAAGGTTTCTGATGGATACAACTACCTGTGGATTCCTCACCTGATGAATACTCCCATGGCGCCAGCATTCGACGGAAATCTTCTTACTAGTCTCTGCACGTCGACGAGGACGTCACTCCAGCCCACGCGACGCCGTCTGACGTCATACAGGCAATAAGAGATCCTCGCCACCGTGCCGATGACAGTTCCCTTTTTTCCGTGCATTCGAAACGGTTATCTTCGAGGGAGCTACTGTTACCTTCGTGGTTACAGTGTATTGTCTGCTGCGTAGTCTTCTCTGCGGTAATAATGTCTCAGAGGAAGTCGGGTTTCAAGCCCTGTCGAGAGTGTGGGGGCAAGATGTCAGTTACAGATCCTCACTCCGACTGTCTATGGTGTTTGAGCTCCGACCACGACGTCTCGACTTGCGATTCATGTCAACACATGAATCCGAAGGCCCTCAAAGAGCGTGAAGCCAAGTTATTTATGGCAAAGTCAAAGAAGAAGGAGAAACATCATAAGAAGTCTTCTTCGCCAAGGTCTCACCGGCATCATCGAGACTCCCGGCGCCGTAGAGACTCACGACGTCATTCCAGCAAGGAGTCTCGTTCGAGGTCACCTTTGGCTCGGCGTCGGAGGACTTGGGAGGTCAGCCCCACGGTCACGCCGCATCCGTCGATGCCGTTGCCCTCTCCGGCGTCACCGACTTCGCCTGGTCAGGCGTCAGTGATTGAGGTGGTGCAGCCTCTTGTGTTTTCTCCGGCGTCGCAGACGTCGAGGCCGGCGTCGGGGTCGCCCTCGATCCAGGCACCCCAGTATCCGGCTTTTCCCACTCCTGGAGCCGATAGTACCGCGTTTCTTAATGCGATGTATACCATCTTTCAGCAGATGGCTCCAGGAGCTGCTCCGGCTGGTCCTTCGGGGCCCTTGGCCTTTTCGTTGGGTGATCCTGCGCCTCTTCGGCCGGCACCCTTTATGCCCTTTCTCCCTTTTGGGAATGTGGGCTCGGTGGCCGCTCCGGTGGCTTCGGATCTTTCGGCCCCGGAGGTTGCCCTTCCGTCGAAGTCAGGATTTTGCCCTGTGACTCCGGTTGGTCCATCGGCTCCAAGTCCTCGTCCTCCGGCTCCTGCCTCGGCGCCGAAGCTGCCTGTGGCGCCGGATGCGGCGTCAGATGCTTCTGGCGATCGGCGCCGTTCTTCGACGTCGGCGGAGGCCATGTCGACTCCGCGTATCGAGGAGAGACTTCATTCGAGGAGGCGTGCTCTCCGTCTTTTAGAAGAGCAGGAGTACCAGCGAGTCCTAGAGGAGGGAGAGATTGAGGACTCTGGAGAAGGACTGCATGGTCTGGATACAGCCAGTGGGCTGGACACTTCCCCTGAGTGGGACCTTTCATCTCCAGGGGAATATACGGAGGAGGCTGCTTCCTTTCATGCTGTGGTGAGGAAGGCAGCGAGCTTTTTGGACCTGCCTTTGCCGGTGGCAGAGGCGAAGCAGAATTTGCTGACAGAGGTATTGCATCCGGCCTCTGCTGCAGCTGAGCCTCTCTTGCCATTTAATGAGGCTTTGCTGGATCCGGTGTTGGAGGTGTGGAAGAAGCCGGTGTCTTCCTCGGCCGTTCATAGGGCTGTGGCCAGGAGGTATCGAGCTGCACTATCTGACCCTGGCTTTCTCTCTAGACACCCTACGCCGGAGAGCTTGGTGGTTCAAGCCTCCTGTTCCTCAAAGTCAGCGCCTGGTTCCTTCCCGACGGTGCCTGGAGACAGAGACTCCAAGAAACTGGATGCGCAGTCCAAGAAAATATTTTCGTCATGCAGTTTGGCGTTGAAGGCCACCAACGCAACGTGCATTCTGGGGAGGTACATCCATGCTCTGATGGATGATATTTCGTCTTCATTTACGGAGCTCCCCCAGGGTCTCTTGGATGTGGTCTCGGACGCCCAGGCTGCCGCGACCCAGATTATCCAGTCTGGGCTGGACACGACCGACTCGGTGGCCAGGGCGATGGGCACGGCTGTGGTGGCAAGAAGACAGGCCTGGCTCCGAAACTCAGGGTTTTCGGCGGATGTGCAGTCGACCCTGCTGGACCTCCCGTTTGATGGGGACAGACTGTTTGGAGCCAAGGCAGATTTGGCCTTGGAACGATTTAAGGAGAGCAGAGCCACAGCCAAATCGTTAGGACTGCAAGCTCCTTCTTCCTCTGCCTCTTCTAGATTTTTCAGGAGGTTTCGGGGATTTGGGCGTGGTTCTTCTTCCTCTTCCTTTCGGGGGAGGTTCCAGCAACCCGCCTCTTCCCTCCCCTATAGGTCATTTAGAGGGAGGGGGAGGGGTGGGGCCCGTACCAGAGGAGCCTCTCAACAGCACTCTGCCTCTTCCTCGTCCTCTGGAGGGGTGCAGCAGGGGAAGCAGCCTTAGGCTTCCACCGTTTCCCACTCACTCCTCTCCTGTAGGGGGAAGATTACAGCATTTTCTCCACAAGTGGAAGTCTATCACCACGGACACTTGGGTTCTCGGCATTGTGGGGAAAGGCTACGCCCTTCCCTTTCGGGAGTTCCCGCCCCTCATCCCGCCCCGCCCATCTTATTGTTCAGAAGAACACCTCCTGTTGCTAGAACAGGAGGTTCAAGTCCTCCTTTCAAAGGGCGCGGTAGAGTTGGTCCCAGAGCAGGAAAAGGGTCGAGGTTGTTACTCAAGATACTTCCTGATTCCCAAAAAGGATGGTCAGTTGAGACCAATCCTGGATCTGAGGATCTTGAATTGGTTCCTCAAACAGGAAAAGTTCAAGATGCTGACCCTAGCACAGGTGCTTTTGGCGTTGAACAAGGAAGATTGGATGGTGTCGGTCGACTTGCAGGATGCTTACTTTCATATCCCGATACTCAAGTCGCACAGGAAGTATCTCCGGTTTGTGGTAGGGTCGCAGCACTATCAGTTTGCGGTCCTCCCGTTTGGTCTTACTTCAGCACCTCGAGTCTTCACAAAGGTGATGTCAATGGTTGCGGCGGAGCTCAGAAGAAAGGGGATAGCAGTATTCCCTTACTTGGACGACTGGTTGATCAAAGCCAAGTCCCCGGAGCTTGTGTCGCATCATCTGCAGTCAACAACCCAGTTGTTGTTCGACCTGGGCTTTTCGGTGAACGTGCCCAAATCTCACCTGGAGCCCTCTCAGCGCCTCCTGTTCATAGGGGCAGTACTGGATACAACATTGAGTCGAGCCTTTCCTCCGCCTCAGCGGATTCAAGATATTCAGGAATTGGTTCCAATGTTTCGAAATGGAGCGGTAGTTCCAGTCCTCAAGGTCCTTCGTCTGCTCGGTCTGTTCGCCTCCTGCATTCTGTTGGTCACGCATGCTCGCTGGCACATGAGGGCTCTTCAGTGGTGCCTCCGAAGGCAGTGGTCTCAACACAAGGGAGATTTAGAAGGTATTGTCAAGATCTCCAGAGATGCTGCTGTGGAATTGAAGTGGTGGATTGCGGGCAACAATCTTTCACAGGGAAAGCCGTTCGCGCAGTCGCCACCAGTGGCCACGGTCATAACGGATGCTTCCACCCTAGGATGGGGAGCTCATCTGGGGGATCTGGAGATCAAAGGGCTTTGGTCTCCAGAGGAACAGGTGTTTCATATCAATCTGTTGGAGTTACGGGCTGTACGTCTGGCTCTCAAGGCCTTCCTCCCATCCCTTCGTGGTCAGTCGGTACAGGTCCTGACGGACAATACTACCACGATGTGGTACATAAACAAACAGGGAGGAGTAGGGTCGTACCTTCTCTGCAGAGAAGCTCTTCGGCTATGGTCCTGGGCAAAGGACCATCAGATTTGCTTGGTGGCAAATCATCTGGCCGGGGTCTTGAATGTACGTGCGGACAGTCTCAGTCGCCAATTCTCGGCAGACCACGAGTGGCATCTCCATCCAGATCAAGTCTGTTTAATCTTCCAGATGTGGGGGTTTCCTCGGATAGATCTGTTTGCCACTCGGGAGAACGCGCATTGCCCGTTATTCTGCAGCCTCCAATATCCGATGCAGGGAGCGTTGGGGGACGCGTTTCAGATAACCTGGTGCGACCAGTTGCTTTACGCGTTTCCCCCCATACCCTTGATTCCTCGAGTGTTGAGGAAAATTCGCCAAGACCGGGCCCAAGTCATCTTAATAGCTCCGGATTGGCCAAGGAGGGTATGGTACTCCGACCTTCTCCAACTCTCACTGTGCCCTCCGCTCCGTCTCCCTCTCAGGGCAGACCTCCTCTCGCAGTCGCAGGGGCAGGTTTTACACCCCAACCTCCAGAGTCTGCACCTACATGCTTGGAGATTGAACGGGGCAACCTGAGTTCCTTCTCTCTCCCGCCTGATGTAGTGGATGTTATCTTAGCGGCCAGGCGACACTCCACTAAATCTATCTACGCTAATAGGTGGTCTAAATTTGTTATGTGGTGTGGAGAGAGACAGATTGATCCCTTACATGCTCATCTGTCACATGTTTTGTCTTTTGCACTGTCTCTAGCGCAGAAAGGTTGTGCAGTGGCTACCATTAAGGGTTATTTGTCGGCCTTGTCAGCCTTCATTTGTCTTCCAGACCAACCATCGTTATTTAAATCCCCTATTGTTCTCAGATTCTTGAAAGGTCTTCTGAATCAATATCATCCAACACCATTTGTTATGCCTCAATGGGATTTGTCCTTGGTCCTGACTTTCCTTATGGGGTCCCCTTTTGAGCCTATGCATTCTTGCCCCTTAAGGTATTTGGTTATTAAAACAGTATTCCTGGTAGCTATAACATCTGCAAGGAGAGTGAGTGAGTTGCAGGCCTTATCGGTTAAACCCCCTTATATAACGTTTTATGGGGATAAGGTGGTGTTGAGGACCAAGGCTGCTTTCCTTCCGAAGGTTGTTTCACCCTTCCATTTGGTTCAGACAATCACTTTGTCCACGTTTTATCCTCCGCCTCATCCTTCAAAGGAGGAAGAAAGACTACATCGCCTGGACCCAAAAAGGGCGTTGAGCTTCTATATCGACAGAATGAAGGATATCAGGCTGGAGGATCAGCTGTTTGTCGGATACGTGGGCAAGAGGAGAGGAAAGGCAGTCCACAAGAGAACACTCTCCAGGTGGGTTGTTCTTTGCATTAAAATCTGTTACTCTTTGGCAAAGAAGGATCCGCCTGAGGGCATTAGAGCTCACTCCACCAGAGCTAAGTCGGCCTCTTCGGCCTTGGCCAGGGGTGTTCCTGTGGTCGACATCTGCAAGGCCGCAACTTGGTCGTCCCTTCACACTTTTGTGAAACATTACTGTTTGGACTCTGAGGTCAGAAGGGACGGTCATTTTGCACGGTCAGTGCTGCAGGATTTCTTGGTTTGACCATTTAGGCACCCACCGCCGGGCGTGGTACTGCTTTGGGACTCTATTCATCAGGTGAGGAATCCACAGGTAGTTGTATCCATCAGAAGAATGAGTTACTTACCTTCGGTAACGACTTTTCTGGTGGATACATTAGCTACCTGTGGATTCCTCACGGTCCCACCCGCCTCCCCGTTGCCTTTTTGGTCTCCCCAAGCAATTCTTGAGTGTGCTCCTTTTGGTCTTCAAAGTTGCAATACATTTTGCATATATGATATTTGTATATATGTATATATTTATATATAAATCTATATATATTGTGTATATACATGATTCGTATGTATAAATATATTTATTTGTTTAAAAAAAAAAAAAAGGTTATATTAAATCTACAGCTATTTTATTGCAATGTTGTGTGATTTACAATATTAAGAGATGTTGCTTTGCTCTTTCATTACATTGGGTTATTATTATTCTCATGCACGTAAAAAATGTTGGTACTGTCATCGGCACGTCGGCGAGGACCTCTTATTGCCTGTATGACGTCAGACGGCGTCGCGTGGGCTGGAGTGACGTCCTCGTCGACGTGCAGAGACTAGTAAGAAGATTTCCGTCGAATGCTGGCGCCATGGGAGTATTCATCAGGTGAGGAATCCACAGGTAGCTAATGTATCCACCAGAAAAGTCGTTACCGAAGGTAAGTAACTCGTTCATCTGATCTCCTAGAGCCTGAATAGGCTTAAAGCTTCAAATGAGCCCTCACTGGGACTTCCATGGAAGCTTGTAATTGAGAAGACGGAGTCACTCCCAGAAATTTTGTGTTTTGCTTATTTATTTTAAATACAAAACTTCACTAGTGAACTTGGTATGCCACATTTTGCACTACCCATGTGTGAATGGTAAATGTCTACCACGCATAATTTCACACACTCCTAGTTATCTTTTCACAAACTCCTACAATTGGGCAACAGGTGGCAAATGTGAGATGAGCCAGGAGTGAGAAGGGGCAGTGGGAAGAGGTGGCCCTTAGTACACAGGGAGCAATGGTGAGAGCATGGATGTCATTTAGAGGTTGCAAGGGTTCACAGCTGCGACCCATGGTTTGCCCTTTGCTACCCTTGGCACTTTCATTGTGACCCCTGGCCGCAGAGGTGGCAAATTTGGTGGTAGGAACACAGTGGCAGCTCATTGTTATTGGGGTTTCACTCTTTTTTCTTTCTGTCATTTTTTTATTGCACCAATAGTGAATAATGATATATTGTTCACTATTAGTGTAATAAAATGGAGTAGAATTAGCTGGAATATGCCCTTCCATATCTACTGAGGTATGTAAAAAATGCTTTTAAATGTATGTTGGTTGCATGCTTGCGGGTAAGCGTGTATTTATGTGAGATAGAGTGTATGTAATATGAATTTGTGTGTCTGTAAGTGTATGTGAGTGAAAGTGGAGTTCACTTCCACTACCCCTAACATTTTGGTGAATTACATCAATGGGGGAGAGGACTCTCTAATGGATTACAGAACAGCCAGGGAACATATGGAGACATGGTACTGAGTGTGGTAGGAGGAAGTGGCAGAGAACAATGGGGGATGGAGGCGGGGGATAGTGGTGTGATGGAGTTTCAGGGAGAGGGAGCCAGATATGACACAATGCTTTGAGGAATGGGTTTTCTGTGAGAAGGTGCCAATGAGCGAAAGGATTCAGTGGTTAGACAGGGCTATGGTGTGAGACCAAAGCTGAAACAAATCTACCAGTACAGGGAAGCCAGAACTGACAAGCAGAGAGAAAGAACAAATGTGAGATGGGTGTAATTATTAGCAGGAGGTTACTCCCCAGGGAGCAGCGTTGGAGTGCCATTGGGTGGAAAGCTTTGCTGTGGTCTGGTCCCTGAAGAAGTTGAGACCATACCTTTTTGGTACTCACTTCATAGCTCAAACTGACCACAGATCTCTCAGATGGCTAATGCAAATGAAAGGAGAAAACCCTAAACTGTTGAGGTGGTCCATTTCCCTACATGGAATGGACTTTGTAGTGGAGCACAGACTTGGGACTGCCCATGCCAATGCTGATGGCCTTTCCATGTTTTTCCACTTAGAAAATGAAGACTCTCTGGAGAAAGGTTAGTCTCATCCTCTTTCGTTTGGGGGGGAGGTTGTGTAAGGAAATGCCTCCTTGGCATGGTTACCCCCTAACCTTTTGCCTTTGCTGATGCTAAATTTTAGTTGAAAGTGTGCAGGACCCTGCTAACCAGGCTCCAGCAGCAGTGTTCTTTCCCTAAACTGCACCTTTGTCTCCACAATTGGAACAGCCCTGGCACTCAAGTAAGTCCCTTGTAACTAGTACCCCTGGCCCCAATGGCCCTGATGCCAGGGAAGTTCTCTAAAGGCTGCAGCATGTCTTATGCCACCTTGGGGACTGCCTCACAGCTTGTGTGTGCTGGTGGGGACAAAAAGACTAAGTCGACATGGCACTCCCCTCAGAGTGCCACGCCAACCTCACACTGCCTGTGGCATAGGTAAGTCACCCCTCTAGCAGGCCTTACAGCCCTAAGGCAGGGTGCACTATACCACAGGTGGGGGCATATGTGCATGTGCACTATGCCCCTACAGTGTCTAAGCAAAACCTTAGACATTGTAAGTGCAGGGTAGCCATAAGAGTACATGGTCTGGGAGTTTGTCAAACACAAACTCCACAGTTCCATAATGGCTACATTGAAATCTGGGAAGTTTGATATCAAAGTTCTCAGCACAATAAATGCACACTGATGCCAGTGTGCAATTTATTGTAACATGCACCCAAAGGGCATCTTAGAGATGCCCCCTGAATACCAATCCGACTTCTAGTGTAGGCTGACCAGTTTCTGCCAGCCTGCACACACCAGACAAGTTGCTGGCCACGTAGGGAGAGTGCCTTTGTCAGTCTGTGGCCAGGAACAAAGCCTGTACTGGGTGGAGGTGCTTCACACCTCCCCCCTGCAGGAACTGTAGCACCTGGCGATGAGCCTCAAAGGCTCACCCCTTTTGTTAAAGCGCCCCAGGGCATCCCAGCTAGTAGAGATGCCTGCCCCTCTGGCCACTGCCCCCACTTTTGGGGACAAGGCTAGAGGAGATAATGAGAAAAACAAGGAGGAGTCACCCACCAGTCAGGACTGCCCCTAAGATGTCCTGAGCTGAGGTGACCCCTGCCTTTAGAAATCCTCCATCTTAGTTTTGGAGGATTCCCCCAATAGGATTAAGGATGTGTCCCCCTCCCCACAGGGAGGAGGCACAAAGAGGGTGTAGCCACCTTCCAGGACAGTAGCCATTGGCTACTGCCCTCCCAGACCTAAACACACCCCTAAATCTAGCATTTAGGGACACCCCAGAACCCATGAAATCAGATTCCTGCAACCTGAAGAAACAAGAAGGACTGCTGACCTACAGACCTGCAGAGAAGACGGAAGACAACAACTGCTTTGGCCCCAGCCCTACTGGCCTGTCTCCTGTCTCAAAAACCTGCAACCAGTGACGCATTCGACAGAGACCAGCGACCTCTGAAGCCTCAGAGAACTGCCTTGGACTAAAGGACTAGAAACTCCTATGAGCATCGGCTCTGCTCAACAACAGCAACTTCTTTGCAACAAAGAAGCAACTTTTAAAGACTTCACGTTTCCCGCCGGAAGCATGAGACTTCACACTCTGCACCCAACACCCCCGGCTCGAGATCCAGAGAACAAACACCACAAGGAGGACTCCCTGGTGACTGCGACCCCGTGAGTAGCCCGAGATGACCCCTCTGAGCCCCCACAGCGACGCCTGCAGAGAGAATCCAGAGACTCCCCCTGACTGCGACTGCCTGTAACAAGGAACCTGACGCCTGGATCCAGCACTGCACCCGCAGCCCCCAGAACCTGAAGGAACCTAACCTCAGTGCAGGAGTGACCCCCAGGTGACCCTCTGTCTAGCTCAGGTGGTGGCTGTCCCGAGAAGCACCCCTGTGCCTGCCTGCACCTCTAGAGTGACCCCCGGGTCCCTCCGTTGAATCCTATCTAAAACCTGATGTCTGCTTTGCACACTGACCCTGTGCCGCTGAGGGTGTGTTTTGTGTGCCTACTTATGTCCCCCCCAGTGCTCTACAAAACCCCCCTGGTCTGCCCCCCGAGGACACGGGTACTTACCCTCTGGCAGACTGGAACCGGAGCACCCCTGTTCTCCATAGGCACCTGTGTGTTTTGGGCACCTCTTTGACCTCTGCACCTGACCGGCCCTGAGCTGCTGGTGTGGTGACTTCGGGGTTGCCTTGAACCCCCAACGGTGGGCTGCCTATGCCCAGGAACGGAGACTTGTCAGTGTTTTACTTACTTGACAAACTAACCATTACTTACCTCCCCCAGGAACTGTTGCTTTTCGCACTGTGTCCACTTTTAAAATAGCTTATTGCCATTTTAACAAAGACTGTATATGATATATCTTTTATTCAAAGTTCCTAACTTACCAGTGTGAAGTACCTTGCATTTTATGTGTTTACTTCAAATCTTGAACCTGTGGTTCTTAAAATAAACTAAGATAGTATATTTTTCTATATAAAAACCTATTGGCCTGGAGTAAGTCTTTGAGTGTGTGTTCCTCATTTATTGTCTGTATGTGTACAACAAATGCTTAACACTACATCTCTGATAAGCCTACTGCTCGACCACACTGTAGGAGGCTGGCCTGGCTTATAGTGGGTACCTTGTGGTACTTACACCCTGTGCCAGGTCCATTTATCCCTTATTAGTAGAATAGAGGTGTTTCTAGCAGCTTAGGCTGATAGAAGGTAGCTATGGCAAAGCAGCTTAGGCTGAACTAGGAGACATGCAAAGCTCATACTATACCACTTATATTATATAGCACAATATCATAGGAAAACACAATATTCAGAGTTACTAAAAATAAAGGTATTTTATTTTTATGACAATATGCCAAAAGTATCTCACAGAATACCCTAACTTAGGAGGTAAGTAATATACACAAGTTATATGTACACAAACCCAAAACAAGTAATTAACCGTAAGAAAAGTAGTGCAAACAATGTCGAATCACAATAGGATGCAATAGTTAGACATAGGCCTAGGGGCAACACAAACTATATACTCCAAAAGTGGAATGCGAATCACAAATGGACCCCAGGCCTATGGGAAGTTGTAGAGGGTCGTGGGGACTGTAAGAAAACAGTAAGGGTGTCCAAAACGTTACCCTACTACCCCAGAAAGACAGAATAGTCGTGATAGGGGATTCTGCAAGAACCACAAGCACCAGCAAAACACTGAAGACGGATTCCTGGACCTGAGGACCTGTAAAGAAAGGGGACCAAGTCCAAGAGTTGCGATAGTGTACAGGGGGGGCAGGAGCCCAGGAAACCCCGGATGAAGGTGCAAAAGGGCTGCCTCTGGGTGGAAGAAGCCAAAGATTCTGCAGCAACGAAAAGGGCTAGGAACTTTTCCTTGGGATGGAAGATGTCCCACGGTGTGCTGGATGTTGCAGATTTGTTTCCAGGTAGAAATGCCGCAAACAAGCCTTGCTAGCTGCAAGAGTCGCGGTTGAGGATTGTGGGTGCTGCTGGGGACCAGGAACAACCAGGATGTCGCCCCTTGGAGGAAGAGACAGAGGGCGCACTCAGCAACTCAGAGAGCCCCCACAGAAGCAGGCAACACCCTCAAAAGTACTGGAACAGGCACTTAGAAGATCTATGAACACAGTCACAAAAGGAGGGTCCCACAACGTCGTGTGCTGGGGACACAGGCTAGGCTGTGCACAAAGGAATCCTTGGAGAAGTGCACAGAAGCTGGAGCAGCTGCAAATCACGCAGTACACAGATTTGCTGTCTGGCGTGGGGAGGCAAGGGCTTACCTCCACTAAATTTGGACAGAAGGGCCACTGGACTGTGGAAGAAACTTGGACCCAGCTCCTGTATTCCAGGGACCGCGCTCGTCAGGATGAGAGGGGACCCAGAGGACCGGTGATGCAGAAGTCTGGTGCCTGCATTGGCAGGGGGAAGATTCCGTCGACCCACAGGAGATTTCTTCTTGGCTTCCAGTGCAGGGTCAAGGCAGACAGCCCTCAGAGCATGCACCACCAGGAAACAGTCGATAAAGCTGGCAGGATGAGGCGCTACAATGTTGCTGGTAGTCGTCTTGCTACTTTGTTGCAGTTTTGCAGGCGTCCTGGAGCAGTCAGCGGTCGATCCTTGGCAGAAGTCAAAGAGGGAAGTGCAGAGGAACTCTGGTGAGCTCTTGCATTCGTTATCTGAGGAATAGCCCAGAGGAGAGACCCTAAAAAGCCAGAAAAGGAGGTTTGGCTACCAAGAGAGGTAAGCACCTATCAGGAGGGGTCTCTGACGTCACCTGCTGGCACTGGCCACTCAGAGCAGTCCATTGTGCCCCAACACCTCTGAATCCAAGATGGCAGAGGTCTGGGACACACTGGAGGAGCTCTGGACACCTCCCCTGGGTGGTGCAGGTCAGGGGAGTGGTCACTCCCCTTTCCTTTGTCCAGTTTCGCGCCAGAGCAGGGCTGGGGGATCCATGAACCGCTGCAGACTGGCTTATGCAGAGATGGGCACCATCTGTGCCCATCAAAGCATTTCCAGAGGTCAGGGAGGCTACTCCTCACCAGCCCTTCACACCTATTTCCAAAGGGAGGGGGGTAACACCCTCTGTCAGAGGGAATCCTTTGTTCTGCCTTCCCAGGACTGGGCTGCCCAGACCCCAGGGGGGCAAAATCCTGTCTGAGGGGTTGGCAGCAGCAGCTGCAGTGGAGAACCTGGAAAGGCAGTTTGGCAGTACCCGGGTTCTGTGCTAGTGACCCGGGGATGCATGGAATTGTCCATTCCATGATCCTAGACATGTTACATGGCCAGGTTCGGAGTTACCATTGTGACGCTACATATAGGTAGTGACCTATATGTAGTGCACGCGTGTAATGGTGTCCCCGCACTCACAAAGTTTGGGGAATTTGCCCCGAACAATGGGGGGGCCCCTTGGCTAGTGCCAGGGTACCCACACACTAGGTAACTTGCCACCTAACCTTCACCAAGTGAGGGTTAAACATATAAGTGACTTATAAGTTACTTATGTG